>NC_066321.1:27597588-28269854 GCF_022539315.1 Serinus canaria
GTAATCCTGTTTGCTTAGCTCAGCACTGGGAGATGTTAGCTGTAGTACTGGTGTTGGCTTTTGCTTCCACAAGGATGCAGGCCAGCTGGAGAGGACTGGGGGAAAGAGAATAGTTGGAGTGCAGTAAACCTGACTGGCAGGAGAGACTGAAAAAGTTACAGTTTTTGGTCCAAAAAGAAAACAGGGACTTGTCTGTAATCTATCTAAAGAAATAATCCTTTTTTCCTGCTTGTGTGATTAAAACACAAGATGCCAGGTTTAAATTGCAAAAGGAAAAGTTCTACTTAAGCCCTGTTGGTGGTTCTTTTGTAAGACACACAAAAAGCACACAATACGTTTGTTTGCAGTGTGTTCCTGATGGCCTCTGGAGTGAACTCTAACTTACATTGTTGTACAGATAAGGCTGAGTGGCAATGCCTTTACAAATGAGGGTGCAGTTTCAGCAGATTATTTTGTAGTTTATTTCAGGGCACCCATTTGTACCTTTAGATAGGCAGCAAACCCAAATCATGCACTTGACCCTTGCACATCATCCCATTCCCACCGCTCTTCCCCACCACTGCAGGTGGAGAGGGAGGTGCAAGTGCTGCTGCCAGACCATGGCTGACAGCTGAGAGCTTGCTGCTCCTTGCTCTGGGAAATTCAGTGCCTCTGTGGCTAAGAGAGCAGCTCGGGGCTGCTCATGGGGCTGTTGCTAGAGACAAACAGCACTTGTGATCTCTGGTTCATGGTGAATATTCCAGTGTTAAACTGTGTGAAAATCTCTCCTGCAGGAGGGGAAATCGACTGTGTAGATAAGGATGGTAACACCCCTCTGCACGTGGCTGCAAGATACGGACATGAGCTTTTGATCAACACCCTCATAACCAGTGGAGCCGATACTGCCAAGTAGGTGCCTCAAGTGGAGCTGTGTGTAAGGATCAAGTGTCGTGTCCAGTGCCTGCAAACACAGCTGCTTCTGAAGTGGGAAGGTTCAAACTGACAAGCATAACTGTACTGTACTTCAGTGGGTGACATGAGACTAAAATGTGAACAGCTGGGCAGTGTGCAGGGGAAGCCAACTCTGCTCAGTTCCTGTTGCGCTCACTTGTGTGATAACAAGTTGTACAAGCACTGCTGCTTCTCCCTGAAGCATTGATGTGGGACACTGTTAATGTACAGCAAGTGGGGATGTGTGTGTATATATATATATACACAGAGAGTACTTGATTATTGTTTAGTCATGGTCAGGTTCCTAGGGTCTGTCAAAAGGAACATAAACACAGGGCTGTGAGATCAGGGTAATGCCATGAGGGATTATACCATCAGGTGCTTCAGAGCAGCATCTGAAACATTCATTTCATGAATGTAAGGTTTTGAAAATCACCTCCACATTTCTAAAATATCATTTCTCTTTTACATAGAACCTGCCATAGGAATCAGGGACTTCTCTTGACTTGCCTAGTTAGGAAGCCCTGCTTTCAAATGCAAATGAGTGGTTTGAATTTGGGAGAGAATTGCAGCTCTCAGTATTTTGTTTATTTGCTTGGTGGTGTGTCATGCAAGTGACACATTTGCCCATTCTTCTTTGCTAAGTACAACTGTCACCCTACAAGCTCAGAAGGTGGAACAGATCTTCAATTGGCAGGGATAATGCAATTCCACAGGTTTCAGCTAGTGTCACTGGGTTTTATTAATACAGCCACCATGAAGCTCTTGGTATTTTACTAGAAGTGTAGGTTTTTCCTCTCTCTTTCTCCAGTACAGCCAGTTGCTGTCTGTTATCTTGAGGTTTTAAGGGAAAATGAGATGCAGTGGGATAGCCCACTCCACTCTTGGAATCAGGGTTATCCAGTTAGAAATTTCTATTTCACAGTTGGGTAACTGGAACACTGATCAAATAAAATACTTTTTCCAGCAGCAGAAATAAGTGAAAAAAGAAGTTGGCTCAGAGATACCAGGCAGATGGAAATGATGCTACTGCCTGTGCTAAATGTGCTTTCAATATGTGCTGCATGTAAATAACTCTGGGTGAGCTCCCCAAATAGGCTTAGGAGAGAAAACTGCAGCACTGTTCACAACAAGTGCAGACAGCTCAGCCAGGCTTTGAGGCCATGCACTGCAAGGGAAAGTGTGCAAATGATGGGAGGAACCAGTGTGAACAGCACTGCAGAAGTGGGACACTGGCTAGCAAATGTGCAGATGATAGTGGATTTTGGTGGAAACCAGCCATAACAGCTGCTGGGTGGAAATCTTGACCAAAAAGATGAATAATATTGTCTTAGATAACTAGGTGGAGGAGGAGGCAGAGGGAAATGGGTGTAGGGAGAAACAGCAATACAGAATGTCCAATGTTCCCTGAAATAACTTAATCCATGGCTAGAAAATGCAACCTGTTCGTACGGATGCAGCAGCTCAGTGAAGCTTGCAATATTTTCTTCAAAGAACAGGCTGTCAGATCATCTCTTAATAGATTTGCTGTAAGATATAGATGCTGCTAATAGCAAAATTCAAATCTGTACAGCAGCACAAGTCAGTGTAGTGAAGCAGCAAGGAGGACAAGTGAAGACAGAAAAAGAATGGGCCTGCGGATTCAGGAAATAAGAAATTTTTCAAAAACAAACCCAAATTAGTTAAATAGATTTATGTATAAAGTCTTGGAGAGAGCACAATATATTTATAAACATCCACATTAATTATTGTCTCAAGCTTCCTAAGTATTTATGATCTATGGTGTCTAGAAAGACAAGATCCTTTGTCTTTGGGTCTGTGTCTGAAATCCTCTCCCATGAGATGATCATACTCTCCCATCCACCAATTGTCTCACAGAAGTGAAGGACTGATAGAAATCCATCTGCTATTGTTCCAGAGTTTGTAATTTAAAAAAAAACCTGCTGGAGCAGGCAGTAGATGATAATCTTGTCAAGCTAGTTGTTTTCAGAGGCTCTGTGTTTATGTGCACTTGGAGAACTGCCAGTAGGATAATATTCCTAGAATAACAAGATGCTTTACACAAAACAATGCTGGATGAAAGACACCAAGATGTCCAGACCCAAAAGCATTCTGAGACAGTGAGCAGTGGCATGCCTAGAGACTGAACTGGCATGGTTTCCTGATATTAATTAAAGTTGCTGAGTGCTCAGCTTGTTTAAAAACTACATGTTTGCCTGATATGGATTTAGACTGATGATGAACAGGCTCAATCTAAAGGCACCCTTTGTTTTCTGACCCATCATGTCTGCTCTGAAAGTTTATTGTGTGATTGAAAAGAGGGAGGAAAAAGTGAAAGGGGAGGTGAGGAGAGTAGCTGGAGCAAATAGGAAAAATAGATTATTAGTTCTTGGGCTGTGGAAGAAAACTGTGACATGGCAGCCTAAAGGAAATTGGGAAGAGTCATCTAAAAAAAAAAAAAATCAGAAATAATATAGAGAAGATTTGGGCATTTACATTTCCCTCAGAATGGCAGTTGCTGCATGTGTAGCTGGTGCAGAAATTTGTGGCTCCCTGGGCAATAGACTCCAAGCAGTGTCTGCTCTCTTACTTCCTCCCCTACCTTGGCTTCGCCTGGAATTTTTGCAAACCATCCTGCCACATTCTGTTCAAAGCAAAGTGCCAAGATTTTGCTGCACCAGAATATTTTTAACTCTCAAGAAGGCTGTTAAGGAAATAAAGATAAAAATAATGGCAGGCACCAAGAAAGAATCTTCCTAGAAAAGCATGAGAAAATGCTGCCTTTCTGGAAGGAGCTTTGATGTGCTGTGTATGTCTGCAACCTGCATTTTCTCACGAGGCTGCTGTCCCTTTCAGGTGTGGGATCCACAAGATGTTCCCTTTACACTTAGCAGCCCTGAATGCCCACTCAGACTGCTGCAGGAAATTGTTGTCATCGGGTGAGTAAATCCCCCAGGGTCCCTGGAGCTCCAGTACTGCTTGTCTCTGCTGCTTGCAGCCCCTTTCCATGCTTTGTTGTGAATTATTCTCATGACAGTGCTGCTGTGTTGGGCTGAGTGGGGCAGTGCACCACAGCATGCCAGGCTTTCCCAAAGCCATGCTGGTACTTCCTGTGTTGTTCATGCCCAAAGCTCTTTTCTCCCAGCAGGTTCAGAGTGTTTAGACTGATTCACTGGGGGAGGGAGGGAATTTAGAACCCCTTTCCAAACTGTAGGAATGGGAGATCCTGTTTTGCTTTGGGGATTCTTCCCCTTGCCCACCAAAGGAGTAATTCTGAAATTATCTCCATGGGGTCTGTGCTGGCTCAGGTATTTACATCTCACTGATGATGATGATGATGTATCTTGCATGCAGCTAAAGTGTGTTTCTGAATCTGTAGTTAAGGACTTAGGCTAGCCAAAGCTCTGGGGGCATGAGAGGGAAAATGGATGGAAGTGGAGTGTCAAGAGAAGAGGCTTGGGATCCTCACCAGAGCCCGAAGCAGAAGCAGCCAGAGCTTGCTCACATAACCCTTTCAAAAGAGTCACTAATCAGTGGCCAAATCCCAAATTCTGCTTTTTCCAGGCAAGAGTTCCTATGAGTTAAAAAATCCTGACCCAGATCATATGAGTTTTCTAGAAAACTCCTTCATTACTTAACATGTAAAATGTCCTGCAGCTACTTTTCCCCTTGAGTTCTGTAGGGTATAAAAGAAATGTGAAAAATGTTAGTTACGTACCCTGTTGTACTGAGGCTTGCTGTGCTCTGGCCTTGACCATTAGATAGGAAAACACTCTGGGTGACCTGAGCTAGCACTGTCAGGCTGCAACCTTTGGCCTCGTGCATCTTGATGGATATCCCCTCATTCTGCTGGAAGCCTCTTCCCAATCTGACAACAACACGCCATGAAAACAGCCCCGGTTCATGTTTAGGCTGACTCTGTGCTTCTTCCTCATGTCTCCATGTTCTCTGTCTTCCTGTCCTGCTGTCTCAGCCTCCCAAGCTCCCATCAGAGGCTGCAGACAGGGCTGTGGAGGAGCTGGATGTGGAAACAGGAGCTCCTCACCGTCGCAGCTCCTTTGCCAGTGCTGGCGGCTGCTCGCCGTCCCCGTGCCAGCCTCTCTGACTGAGCCTCGCCTTCTGCTTTCTCCCCAACTAACTGATTTTTCTGTCTCTGCGGTGTCTCTTGTGGTTTAACTAGGACAAAAGTGTAGCATAGTGTCCTTGTTTAGTAATGAGCACGTGCTGTCTGCAGGCTTTGACATAGACACCCCCGACAGCTTCGGGAGAACGTGCCTGCACGCGGCCGCCGCCGGAGGGTGAGTACTGCCCTGGGGCTGCTCTAGGGCATCTTGGGCTGTGCTGTCCACAGAGCAGCTCCTTGCTGTGCAAGGCACTCTGATGCCATCATTTGGGTCGTTTTAGGCTCTGCTTTGCTGCTGCCCTTGTGTAGGGTGAGCTGAGTTGATTTGCTGTGCATGGGTTTCAGGCAGAGGGGAAAACTTTCTTTTCATGCCCCTGAGAAGGCTGTTTCAGCTTTCAGAAGGGTGCTGCACTTGCCCAAGCCTCCCTGAGAGCCACAACAGTCACCAAGGGCCAGCAGTCTCCAGGAAAGCATCAGTCCCTAAGGAACACCCAGTGTTCCTGTTCCAAGCTCCTGCCATGCTGCTGGCAGGGGAGTTTCTCCTGACTCCTGGCCTCTATCTCTGGACCGTGTCCTTGCCCATCAGGTTGCAGCCTTGGAGTCCAAATGTGGTTCCTCTTCCTCTCTCCCATTTTTCAGGTGCAATAAGTTTCTAAAAGAAAAACCAACGAACCAAAGCAACAACCAAAAAATAACCAAACCCAAACCCACAGCCTCCAAATCAAAAAAAGTGAGAAGGCTGCCCCTCTCTCAGGGTGATGCCTTCCTGAAAAGTGAAATTGAAGTGGAAATTGAATTGCTTCAATTTAAGATGTAAATGTAGCATCCAGTTATTTTAAATATTTCCAGATAATCCAGTCAGTGAAGTGTTGAGAGGTTAATTTAGCAAAAGGACACAATGTTCAGCAAGGATTGAGTTTTGACTCTTCTGTTTGAGTACTTTATGGCTCAGAAAACAGCTGAAATGGAGCCTTGGCCACAGCCCTTGGATTCTCTGTGGTTATAATGAGCAGAAATGCTCATCCACAGCAAATACTTGGCAGTCATACTGGAAGTTGCTTTTCCTTCTCAGTGGACCAAAATCTGTATCATGAAGTTTTTGTTCTTGGGGGAATAAAACCCCAAACCCCTAATAAAATTGATCCAAAAATGGTTTTATTATTATTTTGGTATTTTTCATCTTGATGGTTCTTTCACTTTAATGTAAGAGGTATGACAGTTGCTTAGGTGGAGATTATTTTAATATAGTTCAGATGCTACCTCTTTGATAAGGCTGCACCCTAGAAGGATGCTAAAAACATCCTGGAAGTCCTAAAGAGAAGGAGAGAAGCAAATAAGGAGCAAAAGTGACTCATGAAAATAAACCATATTTTCCCAGTGGTTTACTATGATTGTCATCACTAGCAAGTATTTTTATTTTTAGTGCATTGTGGTGAGTGTTCTGTAGTTATTTTATGCAGCAGCAATTTAGAGTTGGGATTGACATACACCAAAATATTGCATTTTTGCACCCAGTGCCTTTTTTTTTTTCCTGTAGCTGGAGATCCACAGAAGCCATTAGTGTATTTCCTGACACAGGCCTTTTACTGCCAGTACATTAATGGGAGTTGCATGGGTGCTAGGGAGAGAATTTCAAAGGCCTGCTCATCTGGTTGTGAGCACAAGTGATGCCCCTGTGAAAGACAAGCCATCTTGGAAAGTGCTGCACCACTTTGCCATTTTCTGGCTTGGAGTCCTACACTTATTTGCTTGAATTGCAAAAGGTGTCAGAATGCAGCTGGTTTGTTTTCTGTTAAAAATTACCTGGCTTTAAACAAGACAAAGAAACAGCCAGGAATGTGGTAAATTCTCCTCCACTTTGATAAATGCAGTGTTGATGTGAAAATCACTATAATAGCCACACCCCCTTGCTAACAAAGCCCTTGGAGATGGGCTTAGATCCATCAATAGTCAACAAATCACATCAGAATAAACCTACAAGTGACTCTTGTGATTATATTTCATTAAATAAACAGGATTTGAGCAAAGTGCTTCCTGTTGAATGCTCTGCTCGGTGGGGGTGGATTTCGTTAAATGTCACCTCTTCATTATTAGACTGGCATTTCATGAGCTAGCAACAACTTTATTTTTATAAAATACCAGGTCAGAATGGGAAGGACTACAGTACTGCTGCCATTGAAAATCTCCAAACACACAGATCACATTTACTGTCCTCTCTTTGGAAAATGAATTTTTCTCTTCTGCAGAAGAGAAGATTGAGGTTTTCTAGTGAAAAAAAGAAAATATTTTTAGAGCTTCACTTTCTGTTTGATTGAATTTCATGGTACAGTTTTTGCACAGAAAATAATACAAAAATAAGTAGAGCAACGTTTTCCTTTTGGGGGACAGGGGGCAATGCAGGTGTAAGCTTCTGTTTTATTCACATTTTGTTTCTGTACTTCTCTTTCCAGTAATGTAGAATGTATAAAACTCTTGCAAAGCAGTGGAGCAGATTTTAATAAGAAGGACAAATGTGGAAGGTAAGTAAATTACAAAGCTCTTTCAAAAAAGAATGAATCTGTCAGGCAAGGGAGAAAGGCTGCCTCAAACTGAAAATCATATGTTCTATGAAAAATGGCAGCAAAATCAGGTAGTTTGGCCTTCTCTGCAGAACCCTTGCTGCTGCAGTTACATTCCAGCCACACAGGTGCAGGTTCATTAAATCCATTAAAGCTATCCCACCCTCTTGAGTTTCTTGGTTTTTTTTTTAAATATCACAGCTTTTCATTTTTCCTTACTGCCTAAACTCTTGTGCTGGTGTGCCCAAGACACCACCTGAGTTATGGTGGCAGGCTAGCTGCCATTGGATGGGCTTCCTAGAGGATTTCCCCCCCTAGAAATCGTTGCTATGGGTGTTGCTATGCCAGCTAAACAAGATGCTGTGATGGACACGGTGCTCTGCTCTGCCTCCCAGCTGGGAGAAGGAGCGTGCCTGCAGAGCCACAGCAGAGGCTCTCACAGGCTGTTTGCAAGACACAGATTGATGCTCTGTATCCTATCAGGCTTCCCAGCAGCACCAGAACTCCCTATTAATGCAACATTTTGTTAAATTGCCATAAATTAAATTGCTGACTGCTGGAAATCTGTAGGAACGCAGCAATGAAGATTTATCTTTATCCTCCTCCTCAGTACCCGTTGGAATGTGAGGTAACAAATTGCCACTTATGTTCCAGGACACCTTTGCACTATGCAGCTGCAAATTGTCATTTCCACTGCATTGAGACCCTGGTGACAACAGGAGCCAATATCAATGAGACAGACGACTGGGGCCGCACCCCTTTGCACTACGCTGCTGCCTCCGACATGGACCGAAAGTAAGAGAGCTCTGGGGAATCCCTGCTTGCAGCTGAATCAGGGGCATTTCATCTCTTCATGGTGCTCTGCTGGTTGAGCCAAAGAGATGATGCCATTAGCACAGGAATTTCTCTCAGATGTGTGCCTAGCTCCACAGTGAGTTGCTGTCACTGGGAGCCAAGCCCCCAGGTGATGTGGCATTTCAGCTCTGGAGGAGAGCACAGTTCTGCAGCCAGCCTGCCCTGCAGAGCTATTTTCACAGTGTTGGGTCCTCTGGTTTCCTCTCTGTGGTTTCCTCACAAGATTAAGCTCAGAGGATTTTCTGCATTTGCTTTGCAAGTCCATCAGAAGGGACAGAGCAAGAGACAGCAGGAGGAGAGGTTTTCTGAGGGGGACTGCAGTGACAGAGAGACATTTGGGCATTTGGACAGATCCGTGGGAAGGGGGTATAGATCTAACCCTCAGTCTCACCCCACTGTCAGAGCAGATAAAAATGCTCACCCTGTCCAAAGAGGCTGCCATTTAGAGAGATGTCTGAGGAAGAGCCTTTGTCAGAACTCTGTGGTGTTCTTCTGAGAAAGGAAAACAGCTGCATAACTTAGAAATGCTGTGGTTACTGACTGCAATTTTAATTCCCAGATAGTTGAACATTCTGCCAATCTCTTCCTTATAACACACTGTATAAACCAGACTCAATTATCCTGTTAGTTCTCTCCTAAAACTGTTAGCAACCTGTATTTATGTTAGGTCATCCTATGTTTTTCTGTCTCACAGTGTCTCTGGACACTAAGGGTCTACTTTTTGCTTTCTTGTATAGTGAGGTCTGGTGAAAGTACAGCTTCATCTCTCCCAGCAGAGCACCACCTCAGTGTCACAGCAGGGCAAGTTTGGTATAACTTTATGGCAAAGCTCTGAATGCCACATCAGAGCCTCAAGAGCTTCTTCATCATTTTCTGTGATAGTGCTGATATAAAAAAATGTCTTCCCCATCTCTCTCAAACCTGAGCAGGGCTGGGGAGAAGGAGGCAGAGTCATCAGAGGTCTGTGCTTGGCATGAAAACCAGTGTAAGCCTGTAGGAAGGCTTTCACCACTGCCTGTTTCTAATTCTGTATCACCAGGGTGAGGCGTTACTTGGGGGGGTTGAGAATGATGATTCAGTGTGTGTTTTTCAGCTTTTGGTTCTTGGTAGGTGAGGTTCCTGCATTTAAACAAGCTCTTGGTTAACTTCAGGATGTTTCTACTTTTATCCCTCATTTAAAAAAAAAAAAAAAAAAAAAAAAAAAAGGCAGCTTATTTTAGTCACATCCTGAACTTTGGAAGAAGTATATGGCTTTTATTTGTCCTCACAATCCAAACCTAAATTGATTCTGATGTGGTGATTCTGTCTTCTCGTTAAATTTTTCAGTTTGAGATGTTCTGGAAGAAGCCTTATTACATAGATCAAATGCTATTTGCAGACCATGATTTTATAGGTCAGCAAATTTTTTTTTTTTTTTTTTTCCTGCTGAATGTCAAAAAACTTGCAAGGTCAGGCATTCTCATTCCAAAGAATATTCATCATTAACTCTGGATGTGGGTAGTTAAAGAGCAGGGAGAAGAACCTGACTGAGAGATCACCCAGTGTTGCCAAGATATTTGACAGAAAGTGAGGTGAGTCAGCTGATGCAGGCTCGAGACAGAGAGGTTTAGTGTCAGTGATTAAAGTTGCTCTAAATCCTAAATGCTAGAGAAGATCTAGCAGCTTACTGCAGGAGGAAGCAAGGTGTAGTAATCCTGAGTTACTCTCTGGAAAGGAAAAAAGTGCACAGCACTTGAAGCAGAAGGATTGTTGAAAATGTTGGTCAAACTGTACCTGATTAAAAAAAAAATTAATTCTGGTTTCTTTCTTCTGGCATTGACTTGGGGGACAATAAACTGCCACACTATGGTTGTCTCCCCAGCTTTGAAAACTTACTACCTGCAGACCCATGCAGTGCACTCAGTTAACTTGTGTAATCCTCACTGCTGGCTGGAGGAAGTCAGCTCCTTGAGGAGGAGGTTGGGGGTGGGTAGCAGACTGCATCAAAAGCACCAGTGTGGTATTTTGAGAATAAGTTGCATTTTTCTGTCCTCTGTGCTAAGAAGAAAGAATATTTTAGGTAACTCCCATGAAAATGCTGAAGAACTTGAAAGAGCCACTGAGATGAAGGAAAAAGAAGCTGCATTGTAAGTTGGGTGTCCCAGAAGCAGTTAGGCTTCATTCCTGGAGAATGCCACAGCTTTGGCTTGCAGCCTTACACTCTGCTCTTGCTTGTTCTTTGCTCTGCTAAAAACAATGCTTGGCTTTAATGAGGGCTCACCTAAAGGAAAAAGCTCCACGCTCTTCTCTGTGCACATATTCCCTGATATTTCTGTTTTTGTGCTTGTTGCTGTTTTTAATGGAAGATGTGCAGCTTCAGTAATTTTATAATTCTTTAATATCACCTGCTTTAGTATCACACAGTGTCTTTAGTGTCATGCACAGCATAGTCTGTTGCAAAAGGAAGTAGCCAATGGCTTTCTCAATGCATTCACTTGGATTAACATTTTCATCTATCTGCTTAATGTTTTTTTTTTAAAAAAAATCCCCTTTATTATATTATGGCCTTACATTCACTCCAGGTTACGGGCTAGGCAAGGAAGTACTAATAACAAAATGATGTTGATGGTATAAGAGGAAGTGACAAGAGCTAGAAAAAGCAAAAGGGATCTTTTGAAAAACATGATTGGAAAAAAAGCCAGTGAAGAGAATATATTCATGTAACTCAGTTAAATCTTTTTTCTCCACCTGCCCTGGTGCATGCTTGGAGGCCAGTGTTTTGATACCTGAGTTTTTATGTGAGGAGCAGCAGTTCTAGTCTGTTTACGTCATATGTACAGAATCTTTCAGGTTTTGTAACAGAAAATCAATTTTGTGATCTAGAGCAGCCACAAGAGTTAAGTTGAAGATCTTTTCCATGAAGTTGATCTTCAAAGATGAGTGGGGATTTTCTGTTTAAAAGCACGGTGAATGCGAGGGAGCCCTTGGTGAAAAGCGATTTGCTGCTCCAAGTGCAGGATTCACTGCCAGCTCTCAGTGCCACTTGCAGCTGCAGCGAGGGATGAGCCTGTTCAATCTCCTGAGCCCACATTTACCCCAGTGAATTGTCCACAGGTGTCTCGAGTTCCTCCTCCAGAACGATGCCAACCCCTCCATCCAGGACAAGGAGGGATACAACACCGTGCATTACGCGGCTGCCTACGGGCACCGGCAGTGCCTGGAGCTGGTGAGTGCTCGCCCTGGGACTTCCCTGGCTGCTGGAATGACATGGAATGTGCATGTGCCAGGAGGGGGAACTCCCCTCGTGGCTGCTACTGCAGCTCTTTGGATAGTGGGAAGTCTGTGGAAAACTGTAAGGTGGGGCAGTGAACTTAAAAATATTTGTATCTTGGTAATCAAGTCCTAATTCAACAACCTGGTGCTTAAGGGTTGTCTTCGAGTGGAGTTTAGGTATGCACAAATTAAATTTAAGTGTGATCAGAATATTCCCAGTGTATGCCTAAGTGCCAGGAGTAAGGGACAGTTCCTGGTAAATGACAGTGAATGTGCCTGACCCACCTGGCCCTTTATCTGACCTGCATACTGACAGAGTAAATAACTTTTGCTTCATGCCTGAAGTTTCTTTTTTGTCTCTGGCAAAATAAGGGCAACACTGATAAAGTTACCATAATCAAGATCAACCTTATATGCAAAGCAGCTGAGAATTTTGGGGTTTTTTGAAATTTTTTTTAATATTTGAATTATTTTTTTAATTTTTAATTTTTAAAAAATATTTGAATTAATGTTATTTGAATTTTTCCCTTTTTAAATATTCTGGGTCTGAGTGATTAGTAATTGCATCTTCTAAGATGTCAATAATTTTTAGCCAAACACTGGATTTGGGAGATGTATAGAATGGATTTATAGACTTGTTATAGTACATCTAACTTGTTAAAGTGTCATAAAGGTGAGAGTTTACTGCTTGGGTGATCCAAAATTATAGATATTATATGTATTATTACCATATACATTATATATGACATATAATAGATAGTAGATATTACATAAAATTGACTTTAATTGCTTCCAAAAACTAAGTTCCAATTGGAAAATTGTATAGATATTCATGCTTTAGTGAGAACACTGTGTGTTGTTTAGTGTTATGTGTTGTTTGGTTCTTTCTGTGTTGAAGAGTCAATATTTAGTTTTTGAGCAGGAGCTCTGCACAGCACATGCTGCTTTCACACCACACGTGCCACAACAGGAAAATGCTGCAGCTGGCCTGCAGCTGGTTCCAGCAGCTTGGAAACCTGGGGCAATAACTCTGCCAGGGCAGGCCTGGGGCAGAATTTCAGGTGGGGTGCTGAGCTTTTTTAGTTCCCACCTGCAAGCATGTTTATTTAAGGTACTTAAAACAGCACTGCTCCTTTGCTGCTTGTGGCAGTGACTTTGGCCTTGCCTTCTGCTGGCACTGATCTCTGGTGCCTCTGCCTGTGGGGGTGCAGGGGGAGCATCTTCACTGGGGATTCTCTTTCAGCCTCCCTGTGTGCTGTGAGGCACAGATTGGGCACACAGCAAGGCCCCCTCTCCTCTTGTGCTTGTTGCTGGGCACATTTTCTGCACATCTCAGTTGCAGGCAATGATCTGCTGTCAAATCCTGGCATTGCTGGGGCTGGGCAGACAAAAGGAGGAGCTGGGAATGCAGTGCATGCCAGAGGTGTTGGGGTTTCATTTAATCTGGTGGGCCAGAGGCAGCTGTGCAGCAAGTGTTCTACATTCAGGCAGAAAAACTCCATGTTCTTCCCTGTCAGTCTTCCTGTATCTGGAACTAAAGCTGCAGTATGGAAACCCAAGGTCAAGCATCATTTACAGAGTTGGTCACACAATGGTGAAAACCAACTGCCATGAAATACTGCACAGGACCAGTATTGTGTGCTGGGGTGCCAGGCTGAAACTTTTGGGGAGCCAGGATTTTTCCATTGCTGTTTGGAGGGTAACAGGGGTGTCATTTTCTCTCTGGAGTACAAAGGGAAAATGTGTCAGAAAGCATTTGTGCTCATCCAGCAGTGGGACCAGGATCTGTCATCTTTGCACCCACTGGCAGAAGAAGCTGACTCAGGTTTTTTTGCCATGAGTTACCAAGTCCTGAGTTTAACAGCTTTACATTTGATAACTCTCACTAGTTGATACAGGCACCACCATTACACTGATTTCTTTGCAGTGCTGGGATTCAGGATGGCAAAAGGGCTGAAAGCAAAGTCAAGTGGGGTTATGTAAATAAAGCATTATTTTTCAGTGCCATATTAGCTGTTATTTTACTATTTTATCCCCTGGGTAAATATTTTTTGTTTATTATTCATAGCTGATAAATGAAAATGACTAGGAATTATCTTGCCTAGAACAAGACAGTTCTTTATGGGCCTAAAACTTGATGGAGGAAAGAGTTCATATAAAATATGCAGCTTTAATTGTGGTCAAAACTAAGTCAAGGTGGGTGCAACAATAATCTTGTTTTTCTATGAATCATGATTACTAGTATTTCTCTACATACACAAAACCAAACTTCAGCAAAATGTTAGGGAATTATTTTGGTGTTCCAGAATATGCCAAGTTTGTAAAAGGCCTTGTAAGATTATTTTTTACTTGCCTTCCCCCTTCCCCCAGTTATTTTAGTAGGTATTTATGAGAACTTATTTCTAAATAAATGTTCACTTTTAAAAGTTAGTCCAAAGAAAAAGGGGTAGTATCCAGTGGAGTTTCCTTCACTGGGCAATTTGATCTGTGCTCTAAGCACCACATTTTCTCAGCATTCTAAAAGATTTACATGTTTGAATGCAGTTTAGGAAGGACTGGTTTATCTCTGGAGACAAATTTTCATTTTTTGACTTTTGTGTTTGCTGTGAGTCAAGTGCCTTGGCTGGACTTTAGCTCTATTTCTTTGTGGGGAGGTATTGGGAGAAATAAGGATTAAGAGGGCAAAGGTCATATCTTTGACCCAAACCAAATTTATGTTTTGTGTGTTCAACCACAGAGCTCAACAAGAGAAGCTTTCTCCTGGAGGACCTTTAGGTTGGCTGGAATATTAGAGGGGTAGTTGCCCTGCAATGAATGATGTGATGTTGCTAAAAGGAGAAGAGGGGAAGCTGATTCCTCAGCTGTTTCTCCATCTGTAGGGAGCCATTCATAAAGGCTGCATGGTGGGCATGTGTGCTTGCAAGCCACTGAAACTCCCAGCTGCCTTCCTGCTTCTAGAAATAACCTCAGGTTTGTTTAGGCTGGGGCTGGCTTTGCTGTTGGGAGTCAGTGACACCAGTCATCACTGCTGCCTGCTGTTTCAGAGCTGAGCACATCACCAAACTCCTTGGGAAAAAAAAGACATAAATGTTGTGGATTTTTTTACAGTGAAATGATCTCTTGTCACAGGAGCTTTATTGGTGTGAAAAGAGTGGAATTTTAATTGTAATTTCACATTGGAGTTCTACCCAGAGAGACAGTCAAGCACTTTGTGCTGATAAAAACAGGTTTCTGTGCAATGCAGAAATAAATGCTTGTTTCCTCCAGTGAAATCTCCTCTCTGACTGTAAGAAATGATGGATACTTTTTCTTTTAATCTGCTCTTCTCTTTATTCCATCAGCAAATGTAATTCCCTCCTTGACTAACAGAAATTGAATCATCACAGGGGCTAAATCATTTAAGGAGCATGGTTTAACCAAAAGCTGTGCCCAGAAGCAAAGGCAAATCCCTTGGTGTGTGTTGGGGAGCAGGGGCTGAGGGAGGAGCCCAAAGCCACACTGGGACTGGAGAGGCTGGGGATCACCTTTACCAGAGCAGCTCTGCACTGCAGGGCAGATGAGCCTTCAAACACTTGGTTCCTCAACCTTGGAGGAATTGAAATCACTGACTCCATCAGTCTCCAGTGTGGCTGCTGCTGATTGCCTGTCTCCTGTCAGCACAAATGTGTTCACTCATCCATCTGGGAGCAGGACACTGGGAATTGCTGAGGAGTGACTCACAGCAGGCCTGGGATAGGTGTTAAAGAGCTTTTTTCCACATGGGGATCTGGCTTGGATGCTCATCCAATGGCAGCCCCTGGGGACACAGCCTGGGTTTTCTCCTTCACAGTTGCTGTCTGTCTCCACCAAAAACACCCTCTTTCTTAAAGGGAGCATGTTGTCTGAAGCCAGGGGCAGCAGTGTTTTGTGTGATGAATTACTTTGTACCTGTGTCTATGAGAGCTTTTCCCATGTGGAGCAGAGAAGCACAAAGTCATTAACTTAAGTGGTTCTAAAAAGGAGAACAACTTAGGAACTTAATGCTCAAAAAGAACTTTAATACACCTAATTTGTCTGTCAGTTGTAGAATCCCCCAAACCATGGCAGGCTGAATTAACTGGTTGAGTTTTGATGTCAGCATTTGTTCAATATGTGCCCACTGTTTAAATAATCAATAGGAGCCCATATAGGCTAGATACACTGATATAAGTTAGTTTGTAGAAGTGCAATTTGTCTTAGATTTTATGTTTTGGAAACCAGATAATTTGGATTCTAAAAATGTTTTCTAAAAAGCTAATGCTGCTTTGGAAATCAACGAGGGCAGGAATTTACTGTTTGCCCTGGCACCCTGCTGGCACTTTGCCTTGTAGGATAGAGTATTGCTTAGCATCTCAGGGGTTTATTTTCTGTCTCTCTGACACATCTTGTCTTTTTTAGTCTGTGCTTTTATTTTCCTGGGGTGAGACGCAAGACACTCTTTTGACAGAGAACAGCAAGGCCACTGCAGAACTTCAGGAGATATTTTTCCTTCAGTTATGAAAGAGACCACAGACTTCTGCCATTGCCTGAAATACCTTTCTGTGTGTCTGTGTGTGTGGTGTTTGAATGTTATGTGTGAAGAATATCTGGCTCCCTCAAATCTACTGAATCCAAAGAAAAAGACATTTGATCAAGGCATATTGCATTGCATTGGAGTATTGGGTTCTCAGAGCTGTGGTCACTGGGATTTTAGGGGTGCAGTCAGGTTTATTTATCCAAGGCAAGATGTTTGCCTGCCTGAGCAGACTTTCAAACAGAAACTGCCACTGATTTCTTGGTATTTGTAGGTTGACAAAGCAATCTCACTTCATTCAGCAAAGCCTCCCACTGTGTGTGTGTGTGTGTATCATGTATCTATTTCCTGTGTTTTGTCAATTGAGGAGATTGATCTTAAACATTGTCATGATTCTTCTCTCTTCCTTCCTCCCTTATGAAGAAATGTAACTGCTGTCCATCCACAGTGGCTGTGGTGTCATTGCTTCAGGAGTGTTTCTGCTGGGTGTGGACAGTGCAGGGCACACAGGGTCAGGGCCATGCTTCTGTTCATGCACTGATGGCAATGCAGTTTTTGTACAGGAAAAACAAACCAAGAAACATTTTCAGATTACCTTTACACTTGAGTGTTTCTGTCTTTAATTATTCTAATTGACATTTTTAATTAGATTGGAAGCAAAACTCCCTTGGATATAGTGAGTAAATGAAAAGCAATTGCATGTTGTGCATTTTTATTTAAACTTCTTAGTATTTTGCAAACCCTTGTATTCACTCTGGTAAAGCCTGAGGAAGAAGAATCACAACTCTTAACCAGCATGCCATGGACTTGAAGCAATTGCATGTGTGCTGCTTCTGCTTCCACTGGAATTCCTTCTTCCTGCTGCTTGCAGGCTCCAGCTTTGCTCAAGGCTGTTGCTTCTCCTCAGTCAGCCTTAGGAGCTGTGAGTCCAGTGCACGTACCTGGCTGGCATGACACTTCCCTGCATTGTTAAGGTAACTTTGCATTTGGGAATGTGAAATGGAACCACACTTGGCTGTTTTCTGGAAGTTTGTGGCCAATTTTAAAGTGTTTTGGAGAAGAAATGTAAATTACGTGGCTTCGAGCGAGCTTGAATTTAAAAAGTACTTGTGTGTGTTCAGAGTAGAGGCTCAAATGAGAGGAGAGTAGCAAAAATAACCCTGAAATGCCCATTTTAAAAATTGACTGTCACTCTGTTTCACCAGTCCTCAAGCTTTCTTTCTAAAGAGGAAACTTCCAATAATTTCTCTAAATATAAACCTTCCTCTACCTTTTGCACAGCTGTACAATTTGCTGAAGTTTCTTTGGCTAAGAGACCCCTTAAAGCAAAGGGTGAGGTTTTACAGAACCTCTGAGGTAGAATTTCTGGCCAGAAAGAAACATGATTTATGTGATTTGAGTGTGAAAGACCCAGGTTCAAATCTCAAAGGAACTGGACTTCTACATCCCAAGGAGTAACCAACATATTATGCAGGCTGGTGCTGGGGGTGATCTCTCACTCTCATTTGGAGCTGTTCTGCATTGTCTAAATACTCACTGGGTGACAACCACCTGTCCCCATGACCCACTGAGTATGGCACTCCTGTGGCTTAAGATGAAATGATTTTGTATGGAGTGGAAGAGCTCCAAGAGAAGATCAGTGCCCCAGCTGAGAACAGTCCAGGGCCTGGAGGCCTGCTGGAGTTTCAGATTTAGATATGTTTAAAGACCTGAGCAGGGTTCTCTTACATGCCAGGTAAGTGTCCTGTTTGCATGGTGCTGACTGGTCTGCTGGGTGTTGGTACTCCAGCTTTGTACTGCAGGAGTTGCACAGAGCTGCTGACACAGCTCTTCAGGCTCAGCTGAGCTCTCGTGAAAATACTTCTTGCAAAAGTCAGTTTAACTTCACCCATGTCTGTGCATGGGAGTGGAATTGATGGCAGTACTGCTGAATTGGATTTTTAAAGACTGATCTTAGGAAAGCATCAGCACTAGGTTAAGAGCATTTTGGTTAACCTGACCAAATGAAAATAATTTGTTGGTGTGTATTTGTGAATATGGAGAGAGCTTACTGGATTGCTTGTTCCCCTGAGGATATATTTGTGCCACTTCACCTTTGAATTTTTCATCAATTAGGAATAATTCTGAGATTTTTAAAATGTACTTCCCTGATTAGAGATGAAGTAGTGAAGAGGTTCATTTTACTGCTCTTTTCTGTATCATCAGAAACAAATAATGAGGGTTTTCTATCTTGTCCTGGCTACTTGCTGGAAAAGCCTTTATTTAAAAGAAGCTGCTGGTGGCACATTTTCCCAGACCAGAGACAATTATCTGTTGCAATTTATCAGGAAACATGAGATGCAAAGTGACACCTAGCTCATATATTTGTATTCAGTTCTGAAAGTGACATTAAAAATTGTGACCAGTTGCCACTTCTGAATGACCTTGTGAGCGATCAGTGGCATTGCTGCAGAATTGTTGCAGAAGAGCAATGTCCAACCATTTCTTTTGTCTTTGTTGCCTTCTGATCAGCTCTTCACATGTGTGGATATTTCTGAACACTGTTAGATTAATAACTCTTCAGAGTAAAGGCCATTTTTAGAATATACACAGCCAATCTAATGCTTGGCTTGAATTCATTTCACAATCAGCATGAATGGCACCAAGCTGCAGGTGTTCACCAGCAGCACTGCCAGTGTGTGTGTGTTGCAATGTCAAAGCTGCCTTAATAAAACAGGAAAACTCTCAAAGAAAAGTCTCTTTCACTTCAGTGCCACTTAGCACAAACCTGGGACAGGACTGTTGGCAGTGCACTGAAATGGCTGTGCCTGGAGGTGCCTGAGCATGATGGCCTGGACAGATCCACACATGCTGTTCTCTTGGAAGGTTTGAGATAGTGCCCAGCATTTCATTGTCTATGGCTTGGAGTTTCTTTTGACTCTTGCTTTGAAAAGTGTAGCTTAAACCTTTTATGCATGATGAAAGTATTATCACTTTTTCTGCTTAATGGTCATTTAAAATTACTGACATGCTCCATGAAGCTGCTTTTTTTTTTTCCTTTTGTTTTTTTAATACCAGAGCTAAATTTTAGCATATATTTGGAGGACAATCATAGGAAGTATCCTGACTCATTAACTGGCATATCTGAATGCCCCAAAAATGAAGGGGGGAACCCACACTGTATCCTGCTATAGAGTCATTTATTATAACCACAGAATAAAATCAGGCAGTAAATCCTCTTATGCCTGTAAATACCCTTACTGCACAAATGAAATGGTGTGAACTGTAAAAATTATTCATCTTCATGCTGAACTGGGGAAGAGAGGAGAGTTTATAGTAGGAATCTTGCAGTGCTGTTAGTTTGTAAGACTAGACCTGAATAATGGGTGTTTTATCTTAGTCTGCATCTCCCAAAGCATTTGTGTTCCTGTTTCAGAGTCTGAGGAAGACTTCATAAAATGACTTGCAGTATTAAATGATGCTGTCACAGGAAGTGAAAGGGTCATGCTGGGAATTCCCAGGAGGCAGAAGGAGAAGAAGGGTACCCTTGCCTTCAGGAAGGTTCTGACCTGCCCACAGGGAAGAGTGCCCCTCTCATGCAGGATCTTTGCACAGTTCTGACATCCACCTGAAATCTGTGGCAGTCAGTACAGAGTTTTGCTGCAAAACAAACTTTAAAGTCTCCAAAAATAAGAAATGCAATAAGCTGGGACATTATGCAGTCAGCCACCAGTAACCATAAGCTGTTGGCAATTCATGCTTATTTGTCTGGTTTTGGTGAAGTGCAGCTCCACAGGCAGGGATGGATTGCAGCACAGCAGCCACAGGGATTGCTCTGTGGGATTTAAGCTTCCATGGCTGCCAGGACAAATGACTCTGAATGATAAATGTACCTTTTTTAAAACAGATGCAACTATGGAGAGCTTCTTCCAAGTATAATGGAGCTAGAGTCCCCCAAGGACACACTGTTCTATGTGTTATTATTGCAAATATATGTAACTTAGTATAAAAGCATCCTTAGAACCATGGAAACACTGGTAAAACTGGAGGATTTCTTGGTGACTTGGAATTGGTATTTTTTTATCTCTTTGTACAGTATGTTCATCATTCAAGTGACTTAATTCTTAAAAAAAGATGCTTGACAAGGAATGCCAGGAAAATTATTCGTGCTGTGTCTTTTACCTTCCTCTTCTTGCTCTCCTTTATAATTTCTCCTCTTGCAGTGTATGGCTCTGTTTCTGGGAGCTCCCAGGTTTGCCATCAAATTCGTGTTTGCACTTGACTTTTTGATGGAGATACTCAGCCTTATGACTAATAAGCTCATTAAGCCAGGTCTGCACCAGCCTAAGCTGCTTTGACTAAGCCATGGAGATGCCTTTTGTCAGGGGCTCTCCAATCCCACCAGTTGTGCCTTTAGTGCCTTAATTTTGTCAATTTTCTGTGTGGTTTTATTCATCTATTTGAAAGGCAATTATCTGCCTTGTTCCTGGAGGCTTCTGACAGGTGAAGGGAAGTATTTACTTGTTATGATTTTGATCCTGGAATTTCAGCATGTGATGATCAATGTAATTAAAAATGATTAAATGAGTCTGCTGTGCTGACCTCATGGACACAGACTAAAGGCCAGTATCAGGTAGGCAGGGGAACAGGCTCAGTGCTTGTTGAGTGGGATTTCTTAGCTTGTTTACTCACTAGAGAAAATCAGATGCATTTGTGTGTTCATAGCTGGCTACTGCTTCATCCTGTTCACAGCTCTCTTACATAAGAGCAGAGCAGTGTTTTAACTGGAGGTGGTTCCACATGGCAACACCAAATGAGTTTCTTAACTCTGCCCCAAACCTACCAAGAAACTGGTGGGAGGCTTGATTTTTTTTTTCCTTTCTCTTAGCTGCAGGGAAGTGTTAAATTTGCATTACCTGTTAATACACACACCTACTTACTTATGATTTTTATCAACACATAGTCTTGACATATTGCTAGGCACAAAATATACAAGTAAATTAAATTGCTGCCTAATTTCCTAGCTTTTCCATAGGGTTCAGGTTATTGGCCTTGTTGAATAAGAGATTTGTGACACCTTATGCATTATTAAGGCTAATTTGTATTGCAGACTAAGTTGTTACACCAAAAGCTCAGGCCTACATCAGTGTTTAGGAATATGCCATCATCTTGCAGCACAGGCAAACCCCTTGTAGCCTTTCATGGCCTCTTTGGAGAATTTTCCATGTAGTCACAGCCTAAAATTGTCCAGATGGTCAAAACACTTACAGACTTTCTTATTTTTCAGTTTTTTGATTAATTCCTTAGGGTCTGAAAAAAAAACCCAGAAACCAAACCAGCCAACCAACCAAATGAAAAACCTTGAAAGACTGAAAAATGTATTTCTAGCCTTAGAAACATTCCAAGTCAGTTTTACTTGACTGTCCTGCTTATTTTCTTTTATACAATCTCCCATTGGTCATTTTCTGTAAAATGGTAATTTCCACTCCTAAAGGCTTTTGGAGACTAACTCTGAATCATTACTAAGCAAAAGGCCAAGCACATGAGCAGTGCCACTCAACAAATGTTCAGTTCTTGACACTGGGTATGATTTTCTTTGCAGCCTCAGCTGGATAAGTTGTCAGGGTTCATGTCCTGTTGTGGAGTGGGGCTTTTCCACAGCTCCTCCTTCTAGATGGATGGAAATGTCCTTGGTTTTAAGCTGTAAAATGGAGAGGATTATACAGATTTGTTACTAGATATTACTGGGTGCTTGTAAGAATTGCATTTTGGAAGACTGTCATTGCAGGAGCAGATTGTTCTTTCAGTCAATTTTATAATTTATCAGCGATTCACAGCTCAGTTATAATTATTCCCAGTGCTAATTATGTGTCAGAATTACCCAAAACACTGTAGCAGACATGGCTTGCACATGCTGTGGAATCATGAAACTGAGCTTTCTCCAATGTGAATTTACTGAGGGCTCTATTCCACAAATCCATTGTTTTAAGGGCTCCTTTCTCACCCAAGCAGGCCCCAGGATTTCATGGAAAATAATTAATCAGAGTAAGGATGTTCATGACAAGCTTTTAAACTGGTTTTATAGCTTTACCCTGTGCAGAAAAGCTTGAAAATACTTTGCAATTCTTCAATAATTACTGTGGCCAAAATACATCTTTACTGATTTACAGATTTATAGTCCATGAAAATTTATCCTGCCTCATGTTTTAAGACTTTCTTTTTTTCTTCCCAGCTTCTGGAAAAAACCAACAATATATTTGAGGAATCTGATTCTGCAGCTACAAAAAGTCCTTTGCATTTAGCTGTAAGTATGAGATGTGTAAAGCATTTGATCAGTATCTCCTAGAATAGTTCCTTAATCTCTGTCTTTGAAGCAAGTTTAACTGTGGGCTTGTTTTGAAAAAGGTGGGAAGGGATGTAACAAAGCCAGGTTCTGGGCTGGAATTGTTAATTAAGTTTTAGGCAGTTGAAGCTCTTGGCTCTTCCTGACTCTAACACTTGGGTAGGAAGATGACACAGACACTGAAGTGAAACTAAATGGAAATTCACACTTGTATTTAGAACTAGTTTATAAATATGTGGCCAAAGCTTGAGCCTAGGCTTTGCTCATGGAATGAGATTCTCTGATGTTCTGGTGGAGAGGTGCAGTGCAAAAAACCTCTTTGGTGCACAGCAGGGTGTGGGGCAGTGTTGAAAGGCCAGCAGTGCCCTGTGAGAATGCTGTGGACACTGGCAGATCACAACAGGATCCAGCAGAGGTGGCCTCAGAGAAAACAACTGTTCCCCTGTCCCAGGAGCTCAAGATTGATGATTCCTCTTCCCAGTTTTCCTGTGCACAATCACAGCATAGCTGGGGTTGCCATGGACCTCTGCAGATGGAGTCCCACCTGTGGTAAAAGGAGAATCAGCTGGAGCAGATTTTTTTCAGGGCTGTGCCCCATCACATTTTGAATGTCTTTGGGCATGGAGAGTTCACAGCTTCAACTCTGATGACACTAACTGTACAACTGGGTGTAAATAAAAAGGATGCTCTGAGTATGACAGTAAGGAGAGGAGGGAAGGCCCTACAAAGCTGAACAAAACATTTCCAATTTCTGGCACTTTCCACTGGGGTTTTGCAATGCCACCCCTGTTTGTGCTGCTGGCCCCAGCGTGGCTGGAGGTCTGGAGGTGCATCTGCTTGTCCACTGTAGCTGTTCCACCACGTGATCCTGCTGGCAGGAATTCTCCATGAAGCATCAGCTGGAAACAGCAGGTCAAGTTTGTGTTTGTATTTGCACAAAAATCTGGTTTGAGAGTCGCTTTTGTTTAGTTGGAGACCAGCACATGTGTTGAATTCAGCACCAGTCAGGTGATAATCCACGCAGCTCTCAACTGAATCTGTTTTTTGAAGCAAATGTTTCCCTGTCAGATACTGTAGCATGTGAAAAATGAATTGCTGATTAACCTGTGCTGGCCTGGCAAATTATTGCCTGAAATTTCCTCACTTTGGGTTGTAGTAGAATTTTGGAGCAAACGAAGAATCATAATTTCTTTTCCTAAACTCTAGGAATTTTTAATTTCTTGGGTACAATGTAACTTGGAAGAATCCTTTCAGGCTGAAGAGAGAGTCATAAGGAATCAATAAAACAGATTTCTGTTGTGTTTAGGAGGCATTGAAAGGGCTGGATTTTATTCAGAATTTATGGAAAGGTCTTTGATAGACAGGAGTTGTGTTCTTTACATGACACAGTTCACAATTCTAGGCCTACAATGGTCACCATCAAGCTCTGGAGGTACTTCTGCAATCTCTGGTGGATCTGGACATTAAGGATGACAAGGGACGCACTGCTCTGGACTTGGCTGCCTTCAGAGGACATGCAGAGTGTGTGGAAGCTCTCATCAGCCAGGGTGCTTCTGTCACTGTAAAGGACAATGTCACCAAAAGGACCCCCCTCCATGCCTCAGGTGAGTGTGATCTTATGCTACCCCTGTGCTATGAACCCTCCCACACTGGAGCAGGTACAGCTACTCACCTGCTCTTGCTATGCACATTTCTCCTAAAGGGAGGAACATTCTCACTTGTCCTGAGGAGTGGTACTTGTTTGCTGATGTTGTACATTTAAACCATTTTTCTACTGGTTCATTCATCTTTTTTTCCTCTACCCCTGTGGTTCAGTCATCCCTGGTACAGAATCCCCTATTTTTGCACACCACTGCTGCTCTGCCCTTACCTGCTTGCCTCTCTCTGTTCCCACCTCCTCTTCAAGAGGTGTGATGTTTCCCTCATGACACTTTCTCTTGCTGCTTCTTCAACCAAATAATCAGGGGAGGGAGGGAACACTTGCCTCGCTGCTTCTCCTTTGGAAGAAAAGTTGAAAAATAGATGTGGGCTCTGATTGGCAATGAAAATGTTCTGGTGTTCAAAACATGCAGCCATTTGCAGTGGCAGCACCACAGAAAATCACCCCCCTCTCTCAGGCTCCTCCTCCTGAGCCAGCCTGTGAACTGGCACTTGCTGGCAGCCTGCTCCTTTCCTCCTGTGTGGGGTGTTCATTATGTAACATGCAAAATTAGCTGGGAAATGTAGACTTTGTCATTTATTTGAAGGGTATTATTTGACAGGTACCTGTCAGGTAAATATGCAGAGGTGCCAAAGGAAATGTGTCTCCTCTGCTGTTCCAGGAGGGCTCTGTGCAGGGTAGCAGTGGCCTCTAGTGGGAAGGAAAATGAATACCACGTGGATAATTAATTCAGTACCACACTTAATTGTCTTTCTGCTTATCTTTTCATCTTGCTGAAATGCATATATATTCTGTAGTATCAGTTTGTTCTCTGTGTGTGATCGTGTAAGTGCAACCTCGAAACATGAGGTCAAATAGACTTAGCAATTTTGCCTGCAGCACTGAAGGAAATGCTCCTAACAGACCCACACTGCGTACTAAAAATGCTTCCTGTCTGCTTGACCTTTGCATCAGGACTCAGCACATTTCTCCCCATGATAAATACTGATGGTTTAATTAATTGAAATCAATATTAGTGCTACTACAAAACTGAGCTGTGGTGATCAAGAGCTTTCCCTGTACTTACTTCAAACATATCTTGGGATCTGATGTGAACAAGGTGTGACTTGGTCTGGTATGTCATCACTATGGCAAAGATTTGCATTTATTTAAAAATGTAGTTATAGTGACATAAGTTTTAGTTGTCACAACTGAACTGTAAAGGTTCTTCAGTGCTGAGAAAAGTGAATGGTAACAAAGCCATATTTTTGTTAACAGCTCTGACTTAAAATACTAAACTGCTGAGTAAACTGAGTAAATTTGTTGAATGGAAGATGTTATTTTAATACACACCTTTCTTACTTTCACATAATTTCAGACTGTGTTCCCCCCACCCCCTTTTAATTTGTTTTTAATCACCTCCATCTCTGTGGTATTGAGTGCCTTCCATATGAAACCAGTAGGAAGAGTCATTGCAAACTTTTCTGGTCCATTATGCTTTTTGCTTCTCAGACTAAAAAACATTCCCAGGAATGCAAATAAATTGTTCTTTAAATTTGCAGTGAAGCAAAATAAGTCAGTTATGTGTTATAAACAAGCAAACATAAAAAACCACATATACAAAAAGCCCAACGAAGAAAAAAGGCAAAAAATCCTGCCCAGGAATGCGACACAAAAGGGAACATGTACCTTGAGCAGAATGGAAAGCAATGGGCAGATGGGTTGAGTATTTGAACTCCTTAGTAAAGGAAATTCACCACTGGCATGAATTTGAAAGCTTTCAAATGTGAGTTAAGTGCACTTTGGGTAAATATTCATTAAGACAACGTTTAGAACCTTCCACTCAGCAGCTCAGTGGAGTCCTGTGGAAGTGATCTCTGGAGTAAAGCCCCCACCACCACCCTCTCCAGCCATCCCCCTGCAGTGTGCCATTCTCATGGTGCTCCCTAGGGCAGTGCTTTGCTGAGGAGCGATGGAGCAGGGCTGGTGCCACCTGCAGGGAGCTGCTGCACATTCAGAGTCTGTGCTGCAAGTGTAAAAGAACAATTTTAAGGAGGTGCTGCAATTTCAAGGAGGTCAGCTGGTGCCTCTGGAGAAACCCAGCAGGATTCTTGCTGCGTTATTCCCCTGAGTGCCAGCGTGCCTTTGCACACACCACAGCGAGCACCTGCTCGTGCTGCACTGGGAAGAAACAAGAAGGAAATCTCTGCCCAACCCCTTCAACCTGTTTGCCCTCATTGCTTCTCATTACACCAGCACAGTTACTGGGCACTGAGCTCAGGAGGCCTCAGTGGTGGATTGGATGACAGAATTCTGCACGTTTGTGTCAGTAAAGGGATTTGGGACTTGAGGACTCACCTAATGAAGTGTTTCTTTTTTCTGTCTGTCCCCAGGAAGTAACAGACTTTCTCTGGCCTCATTACATGGAGAATTTCCTTTGCCCAATGATATGTTCCCTGTGTAATTTCCTTACCACCAGCTTCTCCTCTGGCTAGCCTGGGGAATCCATTGCAAATGTTCCCCTGGTGTTAGTGTTGTGGGTCTGTTGGTAAAACTAATGTTCCCTGCAGGGTCTGTAATGCTTAGCAATCACTGGGTCAGCTCCTAGGAATTTCTGGAAGAATCTGTTCTAAAACTCATTTACCAAAATCATTTTCACACATCTCTGTGAACAAGTTATGATTTCTCTTCCTCCTGCTGGGAGAAAGAACAGACCTTTATTCCCCCCCCTCAAGCCAGTGAACTACCAGCCCTGCAGAGCTGTTTACATGTTATGTATATGTCATTACTTAGTGGTAAATAACTAAAAATGCCTTTTATTTTTCTGGGTAAATCAACTTAGATTATTTTTGGATGAGTAATTTAAATGTGATGATGTGCACCGGTTTCTCTGCCAGCATGATGTGACATAGGTGGTGTCCAAGGGTTTTGCCTCAGCCCACAGGGTGTAGGCAGTGTGAATGCATGACTTGCTGTAATAAGAACACAACATGTATCTGCTGAGCCCAGGAATTGTTTTTCAGAGAAGAAAATATCTGTCTCTTCATCCCATGAAAGTCTGAAGCCTTAAAGCCAGCTGACACACAGATGGGATTCAGTGTCAGGCCCTACAGAATGTAGAGACTCAAAGCTGTTTCCTAGCAGCAATGGGTTACATAAAAAAACCCAAAACAACAAAACCCAAAAGAACCCCCAAAATATCCCCCGCAGCAAAATCCCCAAACACCACCGAACCCAAATGTTTTGATAAGTCTTATTTTTGATAAAATGGATAATCTCAAAGGGGATTTTATTCTCTGGCGTTACGTGCATTTATGAATTTGACATTTGTATTTTTGATCATTCTTTACAGATGTTTTTTTTTTCCATAGCAGCACTGAAGTACTCACTTGTACAGTGCACATGAAATTAAGGAACCTTGACAGTGTATTTCCGACTGTGTTCAACCCTGAGCACAGAAAGCCTTGCCTGCCTGCTCAGTCTGGGGGGATTTTGAAATGCTGTCTGCCTTAATAGAAATCTTCTCAGAAGGGAATATCACAATTTCTGTTTTACTCATTTGGCATTTTTATATCGAAGAGAACCAGTCCTCATCTTCGTGAGGTCAAGGAAAAAACAGCTCACCATTTCACTGGCACAAGTTAAATGAAAATTGGGGGAATGTTGATCTCTTATATGGTGGAGTATTTTCCCTGTTTATAAGGACATTTCTTATCCCTAAGCATTCCAGTGGCAGAGAGTCTGAAATTAAACATAGATTTTTTTTTTTCCTTTATAGTCATCAATGGCCATACCCCTTGTTTACGGTTGTTGCTGGAAGTTGCAGACAACCCTGATGTGACAGACGCCAAAGGACAGTAAGTTTTCTTTGGTTTTGGTTTTTTTCCCAGCTCTGTGATTCAAATAGCATCTCATATTTCTCACAAAAAAAAGGACTTACTTGAAATACTGTATTTCCTGCACTTCTCCTCATAGAGTTTGGCAGAGATTACAAAGTAGACATTCAGTTGATGTAAGCCATGTGGAAAGGACTAATCATTAATCTTAGCCTCTGCTTCATACTTTAAACAGTCTTTTATAGATATTGAGGGCCAGATTCAATAAAAAATGAACAGGCTCCCGAGATGTTTCTGTAAAGTCTTCTTTCTAAAACATTGCTATTCTAGGGTTTATTTGGTGCATTAGACTGGTGCAGTAGGACACAGTGTTTATTTGAGGTGACACATGCATCTGAGATGTTCCTACACAAACTTTATTGCTTCTTAAATGGCAGTTATAGAGGGAGAATAAGATGTATTTTAAAAGTGAAAATGTGAATGGTTTAAGAAACTCATTTGGGGTGTCTGGAACATATAATGTTGTACATATAAAGTCTGCACATTTAATTTTAAATGGTATTAGTCTGCCTAAAAACAGATGGAGAATAGTTCTCTTTCAGAAACAAATGAAAGACATGTTAGTCTAAATTTTAGCTTGAATATTTTCCTCATGTCCCTTCATCCCCTTTAAGCAAATGTGCAGCATTTGCAAAAGAAATACTCTGGGTCATTGTCATCTTGGTAACTAGCAAGGACATGCATTCACAAGACTCGGTATTGTAAAACTCTTGTGTCACTGGAGGTGACAGTAATTATAGGTTATTAAGAGAACAGATTGTCTTGAATGGTGTTTTTTGTAAACTGCTTACAAGTGGGTTTGGTACTATTTCAGTCGTGGCAGTTGGTTGTTAAACATCTTAATAATTTCATACTAAAGGCCTTCACTTGGGTGCCATATATGAGCATGGGGAAAAGAACTGGGTTTGTGGGTAGGGGTGGCAAGAAATGCAGGGTTTCCTGATTTCTCTGTGGAAGTTAGCAGGGACAAACACTATGCCATTTTATAGCTCTGACTGCTCTGCTTTTCTTTTTTTCCCTAGAACTCCATTAATGCTTGCAGTGGCATATGGGCACATTGATGCTGTTTCTTTATTACTTGAAAAAGAAGCATCTGTAGATGCAGCTGATCTCCTGGGATGCACAGCTTTACATCGAGGGGTGACTTAATTTTTATAATCCTTTATTATTTGTTTTGCTGTGACTACAACTCACTTATAAGCACAGGGATGTTTAAATCTAAAGAACACTGTAAATGATTGGAAACATGACCAAGCATAATCAATGAGATGTGCTCTTAGTAATGCTTTGCTTTTATTTCACATTTGCCTTAATTAATTAGACAAAATAATGATTAGACCACTTTTCTTATTTTCCTCCAGACACTTTATAATAGTAGTCATTATTCTTGTACCTGACCAGCTTAAGAATTCTGAAAATAACTGCTTTGAAAGAACTGGCCAGTAGTTACTTTCATTTTTCTTGGAATGGTGCAAATAAGTCCTGTAAGTTTTTCCTAGAGGCAGATCTAATCTTCTCTAGTCCAGCTTGACTAAGCTGACTTTCCTAGCTAAGTCTAGCCTCCTACCCAATGTGGAGCTGATGCATGGGATGATATTTTTACAGAACTTTATGGTAACTGCAGTGAGCAGTTCAGCGGGTGAGCAAAGGGGCTCTCACCTGTGCCTGCTGAATCCCATCCACACATTTCATGCTCACAGGTGTCAACCACATTCCATATTTCCATGGCAAGAATCTGTGTTACATCAACCTCTTTACACCTTTCTTTGTCACCAGATCATGACTGGGCACGAAGAATGTGTTCAGATGCTGTTAGAGAAAGAAGTCTCTATTCTGTGTAAAGATGCCAGAGGCAGGACCCCTCTGCACTTTGCAGCAGCTCGGGGTCACGCCACGTGGCTGAGCGAGTTACTGCAGGTGGCACTTGCTGAGGAGGACTGCAGCCTGAAGGACAACCAGGGCTACACACCCCTGCACTGGGCATCCTACAATGGTAAGGCTCTCCTGGGGCTCCTGCCCCTCCTCAGGGCTGGCCTCAGCTTGGGGAAATGTGGAGGAACTTGAAATGAAGAGGGAAATTATCCCTGTGTGCTGTCAGTGTTAGCATTTGCTGTGTGCACCCAGCAGTTCAGAGGCCAGGGAAGTTCCACGGTACCTCCCAGGGAGTTTGCAGCTCATTTGCTCCAAGACACAAGAAGCCAGATGAAATTCTGGTTTTATTCATGTCCATGCTGAAATTGATTTCTGAGTGACCAGGAATGCTCCTCTGAGCTCTTGGTGCAAGAGCTAGATGGATATTCATGAGCTAGATGGATATCCATGTGCTAGATGGATATTCTGAACTGAACTGATTATTCTGAAATGGATAATCTGAACTCGTTGCTTGATATAAGGATAAAGCTTCTCAGTATTGTCATTTAAGCTTTGGATGTAATGCCACATACATGACATCACATTAAAAAGAGCTTTTTTGCTTTCCTTTTTTCTTAGTAAATGCAAATATTAGCCCAGATCTCTCTTGCTGCTGCCATAAAATTTAAAAATCCTCTGATTTATCACATAAGAGCTTATATACACATCATGTTCATTTTTTACCTTGAAGTGTTAGATTCCAACCTTTGTAAGCCTAAGATGAATTAAGTGAACTACCTGCTTTGTGCAACACTGTGAAATATCTGCTCTCTCACAGGTCATGAAAACTGCATAGAGGTACTCTTGGAACAAAAACTTTTCCACAAGTTCTATGGTAACAGCTTCTCTCCATTGCACTGTGCCGTGTAAGTAGAAATCTCCAGTAACAGCTGAGTGTTGCTTTAGGATATGTTTCCAGAGAGTAGCAGTATCAGAATAAAGCAAGCTTTTTTGGAAATTATTTGCATGAGCAAATGATTTTAAAGCTGATCACTTGAAATAAAATTCTTTGTGGCCGAAACATATTATTTTAAATCAGAATTTCTAGTAATAGCTTTGAAAAAAAATTCAGTATTCATAGTATTTTAAATGAGTATGCAATTTTCAAGACTAATAAAAGGTGTGCAAATTTAAAATGAAAATAGCTTTTAATCCAGTGTGGAAGTGTGTTACCTATACTGTGTGTCTACTACTCTTACTAAATACTGTTCATTTTCATAAAGAAATGAGACAAATTAGCAAAACCCAGAAAAAGTGTTAATTGAACACATCCATCAAATCAAAGTACTAAATGTGTGAGCTGGAAGAGATGTGGGTTTCAGTACCTCAAACATTAGAATAAATCTCTTCATGTAAGTGTCTATGACCGAGTGCTTTCCAAGCCTACGGGTGTTTGGCATACAGACTAAGGATATTAAGATATTAGGGTTTTAATCCTAGCTTTGTTCTGGACTTGGAAATTACCTTGGTGCATAGTGAATTAAGGATCAGCTTTGCTTTAGAGACTGAAATCCATCATAGCAGATGCAGTTTGGTTAAAGGGAGAAATTATGAATATGCAGAAGTGTGACTAAAAGCATTAAGACAAAGGCATATTAGGGTAACTTAGAAATAACCACTAAGAAATATTAATGGGAAGTCAAGTAAACCAATATTGGAAACTGGAAAAATATGCAGACATGGCCTTTTCAAAATGTATTTTCTTTGGCAGAATCAATGATCATGAAAACTGTGCATCACTACTCATCGGAGCCATTGACGCCAGCATTGTCAACTGTGAGGATGACAAAGGAAGGTAATAGTTCCTTGGACAAATTGCATCTCATGACTCCATTTAATATTTTTCATAGTTCCTTCTGAACCTCTGGCACTAATCCTTACCTGTTATGGTTGAGCTAAGACTTGTCATGCTGCCTCTTTCAGACAGCAGTTTACACCGCAGCACAGCTAAATGGTGTCTCACTTGAAGCAAGAATATCAAGTATTCACTGTCAGAGTGCATATGAAAAAAATATAAAAGTAAAAGTATTTTGCTTGTTTAGAACAGCTATGGCTATAGGCTGTTTCCCTGGACCTGTTTTCTTTGTTAAATGTTTAAACACATTTATCTTTGCTAAATGGAGTGATACTATGTACATACAGAAAAGATTTTCATTAATAGTTTCCATGTTATGTTGGCATTCTCAGGGCACACAACTGAGAATATTATTTTCTACCCAGGAAAATAAAACTATTACAGCATTCAGCCCAATCCTTCATTTGTCACATTGAGAATCTCCTCACCATATATGTATATATTTAATTAAAATTGCTGAAATTCCAAAAAGTGAACATTTACTGTTTTCTTTGATTAGAACAAATTTAATACCCTCAGTAACAGTGATTACATAATTCTTTGAGGGTAAGAGCACTTCACTTTTGCTGATAAGCAAAACAGAAGCAACACTGAGCTGGGCCGTGTACCAACTATCTTTCATCTCTAGTAGTCACCCTTCCGACCCAAAATGCCAAAGAGCCACAGTGCATGAATTCCACTGTCTATGCCTAGTAGAAACTGATAACCTTCAAAGAAGATGGAATTCCTTCTGCCTTTTATAGTGCTGCAGTTACTTGTGGCTTGTTGCTGCAGTACCTTTGACTACAATTCAAAATATTTTAATTTTTTAAAGTAATGGATCTATTCTTTTCTGATAGTTCTTCCCAACTGAGGCTTGCAAAAAAAAAAAAAAAAAAGGTAAAATCAGATTAATACAGACGAGGGATTGTACTGCTTTTCATGTTACACAGTATGCTAAAATAAATAGGTGCTAATACAAGATTCTTCACAGTGTCATATCTCCATACTCTCATATCCACCTTTGGAGACTGGAAATATTTAACTTGCTTCAGCTGCTGCTACTACAACTTTCTCATGGCGATAACTTGAAATTGGATGGGGAAAAGCTCTAGAACCTCTTGCACTGGGAGGTCTTTGGGGAGGTTGGGGTATCTGTAGCATGAGCTGTGTGGGTGTTGCCCCCCAGGACGCCCCTGCACGCCGCAGCCTTCGCAGACCACGTGGAGTGCCTGCAGCTGCTGCTGAGCCACAGCGCGCGGGTGAACGCGGCCGACCGCGCCGGCAGGACGCCGCTCATGATGGCAGCGCACGGCGGGCACGTGGGCGCCGTCGGTGAGTGCAGCCCTGCCCTCTGCTCCTGCACTCCTGCCCCACAGGGCCACCCTGGCAAAACCCACCAAGGAAAATGGATTGTGTGCATAATAGCCTTCTGCGAGAACATAGCTTTTCATCCATTTAAAAACACTGCTTCTCTGCAGTCTTGGTGAACATTTGCAATAACAATTTTGGGTCTTTCTTCCTCCCATGAGCACACTGTAAGAGCATAATTCTGTTTTCCTGTTTACTTCCTTGATTTTGAGGAGCAGTAAAGCTGCATGTATGAAAAAGAATATGTAAGCTTTTCCATCCTGTTTTATAGGAAGCCCCATTCTTGAAAAGGCAGCTATCAGCAGCTGCTTTTTCCAGGCTAGACTGTGTGCCACAGGCACACTGATTGGGGGGGATCTTATGGGCTTTGCAGAATTCCCTTTTCTCTAGCTTTAACAGCACAGGCTGCACCCCAAGTTCTTTATATCCCCTTAGCCCTCTCAAAGCAGGATTTACAGTCGTTCTGAGGCAGAGGTGATTCAGGCTAAAATTCCTGATCTGCAAATAGGGAAGTTCATAAATAAATTAAGATCGATATATGTTTGACAGTTTTGGGCACCACAAAGAAGCTGTTAGCTCTGCATTTGCCTGCTGATTAACTGCACAAAATTAGTCTGTTCTCATTCACTAATTTCATAATTATAAGGCTTACATCATATAAAGACTTAACTGATTAGCCTCCATGCACATGTATATTGAAATAGTAATTTTTTTCCTCTCTTTGACATGTTCGTCTGCCCATTGGGTTTGCTCATTGATTTCCACTCTATACCTCAGACTTTTTGGTGAACATTGCCAAGGCTGACCTGACATTAAAAGATAAGGAGTTGAATACACCTTTGCACTTGGCTAGCAGTAAAGTAAGTCAAAGACCTCTCTGTGCTTTTATTCTCGTCAGTCCATATGAATGTATGTGTGTGTTTATGCTCCCAAGATTTTTTCTGCAGTGGAAATGTGGTGGTCACAGTTGTGGTGAGGAAGGGAAAGTTGTTCCAAGCTTTTTCTCTTGTCTGTTTTAAAGTATTGTCTATTGAGAAATAGGGATGGCTCTTATGACAGCTGAAACATAAGTGACACTAAGAGAAGTAAAGGAAACCCTTTAAGGTTTTACCAGATAATCTCACTGTAAAACAGCTTAACAGGTTCAATAACAAAGAAAAATAAAATTATTTTTATTTATCTTCAATTCCTGTGAAAGGAGACCAAAATTTTCCCTTAACAAAGCAGGAGTGAAACCAGAGGTATTGATTAGATGGGTGATGGAGTCTCTTCCTAAGCCTTCTTCCTCTTAATTCCAATTTCTACTGCTATTTCTGCAAGAAAAAATGCAGAGAGGATTCCCTTTCCCAGGCCTTTTCTTTTGCTTCTATCCACAGATTGGATTCCAGTGTGATCATATTACTCCAGTTTCTGCAGACACATGAGCCTTGCTGAATTCTCAAGGTCCTTCAGGCAGCTGTTACCCTGCCAGGACTGTAGGCTCAGCCTCTGCAACTTGTGGTGCAGAAACAGGATCAGAAAAAAGGCCTGGATCTGTATTATTCCCAAAGTTCCATTGTTAGAGCTCTCTGACACTGAAGAGGTTTTCTAGCAGCTTATTAATACTACAGAAAGGCATTTAAAGACCCACAAAGTGTGGTATTCGTTTCTGAGATGAAAGCATTCTCTGTCACTGTGTAGTTCTGATAAATCATCCACTGAACGTTCACTCAAGAGAAAACAGCATTCTCTGAAAGCTGAGGAAGTGAATTCATATTTAATGAATGCAGGGTTGAAAGACAGGTGAATGTCTACATTCCTAAATGTGCTAAAACATCCCAGCAGTGGTGGTTCACAAATGGTGTTTTAAGACTCGCTTAGTTCACCTTCTACACAGGCTTACTGAGCAGCATCTTTTGTGTTTCAAGTTGAGTTATTAAATTTCACTTTTATTATGTAACATTTCTTTTGCCTCAGTTTCGAACTCCTCAGCCAATTAACACTCTTGGTTTTTTTCCCTGGCGACAGGGTCATGAAAAATGTGCCTTGTTAATACTTGACAAGATCCAAGAACAGAGCCTTATTAATGCAAAAAATAATGCATTGCAGACGTAAGTATGGCCTGATCCTTTCAAGTTCAGTTGATTTACCAGAATATTTCAGTTTACCATTTCAAATTCATGCCTCAGATTACTTAATAGAACAGTAAAGTTAATTTCTGATTTTTTGGAATGCTTTCCCTTGAAAAAGACCCAAATTGTATTGCACTCTCACTTTTAATTTTGATTCTGCTCGTGCCATTTCTACGTTTGATCTGGTGGAAAAATTATATGAGGTCATTTATTTAAAGACTCTATCAAAATGTCTGTTAATCATGTGAACATGTAAGTATACATCTGGCATTTTCTAGTGAACTTCATCCTAAATTTAAATAATTTATTTAGACTTACTTAGACTTAAGGTGGTACATTTAATTCTCTGAAGGTTTTTTAGGTGATATTTGATGTGGAACTTCTGTCCATAGCATGTGTTATCAGCTGCAACTGTTTGTTGGCATGGGGAATCCCACCACAGGAGATTCAACCATGAGTTCAGGTGGCAGATCACCTGGAGCTTGCAGAATAATTTATTCCAACTTAGCCCTTTTTCCCCCCTCTTCCAAGATGAAAATGTTTTTCCTGTCCTGCTAGCTGTCCCCAAACAAGAGCATTGGGTGTTGGGCCAGGAAAGGAGCAAACCAATGGCTATTTTTAATATCCAGCTGCTCTGCAGTAGCAGAGATTAGCAACTGAGTATTCAAGGATAAAAAGGCAATACAATGATATTGAACAGCCTGTAGCAGCCAGAATTAAGGACAGAACATAGGCATTTCTTCAGTCTTGGATTCCTTTTCCTTTTAAACATTGATTGTGTGCTGCAAACAGTGCAAAAATGAGAACCTTTTAAAGAAAGTCTTTAGGCTGGAAAGTATTAAGCAATGCTTGTGTGCTTGCACAAAAACAAATTTCATGTTTTATAGATGTGGAACATGACAATTATTTCAAAGGCTGCAATAAAATTTAGTTTCTATGATATAATTCTAATGATCCAAGGAAGGAAACCATTCTCTTTCAGATGCTGGGTATGCTTTAAGCATTGCCTAACTTTGTTTAGAAAATCTGTTGTAAACTGAAGTTGAATTTAGTTGTTGTGTTTTTGTAGACCTCTTCATATTGCTGCACGAAATGGCCTGAAGATGGTGGTTGAAGAGTTGCTGGCCAAAGGGGCCTGTGTCCTGGCAGTAGATGAAAATGGTAAGTAAATGATACACTTTGACAGACTTCAGTAGGACCCAACAGGTAATTTTACAACAGACTGAAGCAATAGATTTAAAAGGTGATGATAGACTTCACTGATGCTTTTATCCTTCCAAGAACAGACAATAAGTTGTGTGAGTACCTATTAAAAAAAAGAAAATGAAAAGATGCTCTTTCTTTAGTATAAGAATCTACTTTAAACATCACAGTGGTCCCTTTTACTGTTCATTTTGCATGTACTGTCAACAGCTAGTGTTTTTTAATGCCTGAGTGCAGTGGTAACTTGAATTTCCTAAACATGCAAGTGGCACCGGATAATTCTGACGCCTTGCAGAAGAATTAAGGAATTTGCATTCAATCAGCGCATGTTTTAATGGGTAGGAAGAAAACCATCAACATGTGTTTGAGTGTGTCCCAGCTCATTCTGAGATCAAATCTTGTGCTTGCCAATTATCTGACCAAGATGCAATTAAATTACTGTTGTCTCATAAAAATACATAATTGGTTACGAAATTAAATAATTTTATTTCAGACTTCAGTGAAGTCCTTCCCTAAAAACTATAAGGAACCAGAGAGGGATGTGATTCTACAATTATAGTTTTTAAAAATATCTTCCTGAAATAAGTTGGTTTTTCTTGCAATACTAACTTCATGGCATTAATGTAACAATTGGGTACCTCCATCTTTCCATATCTGTAAAGTAACACTAATTAAAGTAACTATTCACCCATCATTGCAAGACATTTGAGATCTGTGGATGAAAAGAAATGAGTGGTATTTACTGTAAACCAAATGCTACTTAGCTATACTTGCACAAATGAGTTCCATAGAAGTCATCTGACCCTAATCTCATTTTAGAGATAGGGGACAGAGAAATGAACCAGACTGTCTTCTAACCACAGATTTTATCCTTAAAATAGTACATACAGGTCCAGGTAATTTGTATGTAACAAGCAACAATTGGATTTAAATTTTATACACGTTAGTTTTTCTAGGAACAGCAACAAATCTGTATTCACTTTTTGCCTACCAAGTTCATTTGTGCTGCAGATCTTGGCTTCCTCAAGGTAGTAGGTACCAAAAGTGGGCACTGCCTGGCTTTACTAGTGCTGCAGTGCTGAAGGATGTAACCATCTGCAAAAGAATTTTTCAGCTCTTAGCATAAAAGGAGGATTTGTTGGAAAGGGCTGGAGTTCTGCACAGCAGCATGTAAAATGTACAGATAGTAAGTGTAATGAGCACTCTGGCTTCCAGGGCTCAGTACATGAAGAGCTGCTTCAGGGCAGTGCTTGGACAGGACCCAAGTTAAACTGCAGTGAAGACAAGCTTCTGATAGCTCCCCAGTCCTTTGTTTGACTGACATTGGTGTCTTAGTAGCTGTGTATTTGAAGTATATGCCATGCTTGCTGAATACAGCTGATATTCTAACACAGTGTACGTTTGGGTATTGGGTAACTAAAGATCCAGTCACACCTGCTACCCATGCACCCCTGCACTGGTCTAATTCTTTTATAATATAATTACTAAACAAACTGCTTGCCAAGTTGAGTAGAGATACTGAACTGATCAATCTTTAAAACTGTTTGCTTATTAAATCAAAATTTTTTAAACTAATCTCTGTCAGGTGTAATGCAAGTTGTTGCTCTCAGAATGAGACTCGTTGATACGCACAGAAACCGTGGCAGTTTCTGTCCCCGTTGCTGTAGTCCCTGTGTTCTGTACCGGCCGTGCTCTCTGTGCTGTAGAACCGTGTTTAGCTTTGATTGACCCGGCGCAGTGTTTGCTGCCTGGTTTCACACAAGCAGTGCTTGTTGTGGTCCCGGTGACTGCAGCGCCCCCAGTGCCTCTCCCAGCATGTCCCGTGTGAGTGAGTAACACGCCTGGCATGTGTAACCCCATCCATGTCCCCACGGTGTCCCTAGAGATGTACCTGAGGAATGCCGGGTGCCCCGGGTGCCCTCAGTACTAACCATTGCCTTGTCTGCGTTTGTGCCCAGGTCATACACCAGCCCTGGCTTGTGCTCCTAACAAAGACGTGGCTGACTGCCTGGCACTCATTTTGGCTACCATGATGCCTTTTTCTCCCTCCAGTTCAGTGACGGCTTTCAACTTCGCTTGTTTTAAAAAAGACAATTTGGGCAGGACGCACCTCTGCGATGGCTCCGCTGTGGGCAGCATTAACTCTTATGATAAGCCCTTGAGTAATAACATAGGAACAGAGGATGGGTACAATGAAAATGATTCGGATTCTGAAACATTTTGACTCATTTGTATTCCAAAACTTTTTTCGTTATTGTTTCTTTTTGGCTTTAATTTTTGTCTTTTTAAACAGCTTAAATCCCACAGTTATATTCTTAACTTTTATTCTTTACAAGTAGGTATTGAAAGATTTGTAGTGCCGGTGAGAATCGAGCCTTTTAAATAACAAAATTAGAGGGATTTATTGGAACATATTCCTATTAGAGTTCTGCAGCTTTTCAGTTTCCTGATGTTTTCTTTAGGCCCAAAGTGCCCCTGTGGAAAGTCTCTACCTCTTATTTTAAGTAGAAAAAGAGAAAATGCCTTTTTTTCTTTTTGACAGCACAAGTAAACAGGGAACTGTTTGTAAAGAGTTCTTTCGTGTTTTAGCTGCACCTTTAGTGCACAATCCTATTTCCAGCACACCCTACAGAGATTTGAGCATCCCCCCTTTCCTATGTTTGTCTGTTTCCTGCTTCCAGGGGCTCTGTTAATTCGATAATTTTTTTACATGAACCAAAGGTAAAGTTGTAATCTTAAAAACTGCCTGTATTACTTTTCTACAGGAAATGAAACATTTTACATTCTGCCTGTATTAAGCACTTAAACGTACAGAAGGCACTTTTTACAGTTCTTAGTTGCAGTACACAATTAGAGAAATGTAGTTGTTAACCCTAAAGGCCAAATTCTGCTCATCTCATATTTTCCCATGAACATCACTTCTGTAAAATGCTAATCACTTGGCCCTTATTTTTTTTTTTTCAATTCAGCACAAATGTTTATTTGCACTACAGAATTAGGGTCATTAGATGTTTCTGTCACCTGAGCCATTAATCATGAATCCAGTACCAGTAAAAAAAGGGGAGAGGGGGAGAAATCATGTGTAGACAAAGGTGTATGTAAAAGTTTCTAATGATTTGCCAACTTAAATGGCGCTTTTTTTCCTTTTCTATGGTTAAATAATTTATTTTTACTGTAAGCAGTATTGAATTTTAAAATACTTTTGCCAGTGTTTGGATTAACAGAGCAAAGGTAAAGCAATGAAAGCCTAACACCAAAAGTTGAAATACCAAACGCCAGAAAGAGCCGTGTACCATGTAGGGGACCAGAGATAGAAGCTAAAAAGCCTTTTGTCACCAGCTTTTAAAGCAGTGTCAACTTTGTGAATATGTTTACTCCTTCTGCCAAAGTTTCTAGGTCAAATGGACCCCGACCCACCTCTGCAACAGATGTACAAAAGGAAGAATGAGACTTTGTAAACAAAAACAAAAAACACAAACAAAAAACTATCATGAACTAACCAGCCGTACCAAGAGGACCAAAATGCTTCAGTAATTCAGTTGAAGACTTTGCTACTTTTATTTTTTTGTTCAAATGTGAGTGACATAATGAAGTAGTTTTTTCCTAAATGATAAAAATATAAACTTTTGAGGTAAAAATAGTCTTGGGTGAATTTTACATTTTATGACACAGGTTTCAAGTTGACATTTTTAACTGATGATGTGTTGATCACAGGTGGGGATTTTCCCCAGACTTAAGAATATGTTCATATACTTTTAATGTAAATGTGTTTCTATTTATTTGAGATGAAACAAATGCCCAGAAAAAAAATCACTATGGCTTGTTCTCCTAGTTAGCATTCATGCATACTGAAATGAAATGTGAATCTGGCAAAACTGATGGCCTGAGGAGCAAAAAGGAAGGGTTGGATGCACACTGGGAGAGTGCCCATCTCGCATGGAATGCAGAGGTCCACTGTCTGTGCTGGGAAAAAGCAGAAAGTAAAACACCTTCCTCTGTTTAAGAGCTGAAGAAGGATCCAGCCCCTTGCCAGACAGGTGAGAAAACCCACACAGCTGTGGCAGAGCAAGGAGTCAGGTGTTCCTGTTCCTGCCACTCACACTCAGCTGGTCTCAGGCCTGTGTCTGTGCTGGGAGGATGAGATGAGCTTCCTCCGTGCTCGCTTTTGGCAGAGTAAACGAAAAGTAAGGATTTGAATTTTAGTTGCAGTTTTTAGCCCTGTTCTGCTGGGTTGTTGAAAATCTATTGGCAGATTTCAGTTCTTTAGTTACTAAAAAAAAAAAAAATATATATATATATATATATATATATATATATATATATATATATATATAAAAAGTTTATTTTGCCTTACTAAATTTTGTATTTTTTCTTTGATCGTTAGCAATCTTCCAAAGTTTATAACAGAAAAAAACCTCTTTTCTCTCAACTCTGTAGTTTCTACAGTAGAATGACAGAGAACCTGCAACCTTGGTTTTCTCCTCAGAAATAGCACCAAATAACATTTCAATTGGTTTTTCTCAGCATTTTTGCTTTTAAAAGTTGCAGAATAGCAATAACCACCTTACTGAAAACACTGAAAATAAGAGGAGAGAGTAATTGTTAAAATTTTCAGTGGTGCTGTTCCAAGATGAATAGTAGTCCCAAATTTTGGGGTTTTTTTATGTAGAAGGATGGCATTGAAAACAAACATATGGGAAATAGCTGCCACCTGTCTAACAGCAAAATCAGCATTTTAATCTTATTTTAAGCAGAAATGTAGGCAGGCTCCTTGGCAGGATTAGTTGTAAGTCTCACCCTGAAATACAGAAAATTATGTTATCCTACATGACAGTGCTTCATTAAGAGAAAACCAGCCCTCTTTATAAAAAGTTGTTCTATTATTTTAAGCAGCCATTGAAAAAGTCTCAGTATTTTTACCTGCTGCCCATACAGTTACCAAAACTTTTTCTAATTGTGATTCCTCATAACACTGGTAATTGTGGAGTGCAACAGCTGCTGCCTCTCAGTGCATCCCAGAAGCAGAGGTGATTTATTTCTGAGTCATGCTGGTCCTTCCAGGAGCCATTCCAACCTTTACCCATGAAACTCCAGGATGCTGCCAGGGTGCAGCATTCCAAAAAGCACAGGAACACTGGCTGTGCTCACCTCCAGGGCACTGCACAGGCCGTGCTTTGAGGGTGCTGGATTTAGGAGGAAAACTGCCACGAGCGAGACACTCGGAAGTGCTCAGTGTTGGCCTCTCCCACACCTCATGTGAGTTACCAGAATCCCTTTTTATTTGTAGGCTAGCACATTAATCTGTAATTTATCCCATGTAGAGATCAATGTGTAGTTTAGGGCAGGTATGTAAGCATGCGAGTAACGTTACTCTTGTAAATAATCTCCTTGCCTTTCTGTGGACTCCTTACAAGAGTAATCATACAGAATCGTTGCACTTAACCCTGGATCCTGCAACTTCACACCCGAGGGCAGCTTCTTGTCTGCTCCCAGCAGAGGGCACCTGGGGAGGGGCAGCTCCCCACCCAGGTGTGGTGGCAGGATCGTTTCATCCTGTATTTTAACCACAGCTGCAGGTGGAATCCAGAGCAGGACGGGCTGCCAAGTGTCTCTCATAAATACTGAGTTACAGCCTCCGGACTGCCTGAAATAGCTGTGAAATAGCTCAGGGGATTTCTGTTCATCGCTACTAAAAGGGCACCATAATGTGTTTGGTACTTTTTTGCAGTCACCAACTGCCAGGTTATTGAATTAGAACAAACACATGAAATGAATTGTTTATGCATTGTACTGTTGAGAAACTTGGTTATGTATTTGAGGATGATTTTAAAAAAAAATTGTGATTTTTATTCTTAGTCATGTAAGAAATATTAGAGTGCCTTTTTATATTTGTGTATAATGGAAATGTTTTGTGAAACTTGTCTTTTTTTTTTTTTTCATTTGAGTGTTATAAAAGCAATATATTACCAGTAAATTTTCATTTCAGACCTTCTTTGAATGTATAAAGTGTTTCTTCTTTTCATATGTTCTACCTGCATTGAAATGAAAATTAATATGCTAAATTTCTATAGGAATAATGTATAATTTTCGCAGTGCTGAAAATGCTTTCTTATTACACAAAAAGTAAACTTAGGTCAGTGTTATAGGAAAGGGCGTTTTAAACTAGTGACAATCTTGAGTGTGTGTATAAAATGTAATTTTATGCATTTCTTATGCAGTGATCTACATATTAAAGCCAATATCTTATGTTTTGTAGGTTTTGTCTTATATTTTATGCTTTAGCATGTGCAATATATCTTTACAAACCATGGTGATACGCATCTGGTGCCAGTGTTATATTTTGCAGAACATTTGTAATAAACTATATAAAACATTGTTTGATGGTTTCGGTGGGGTTTTGTCGGTATTGTTTGCTTTTGTAAATTGAAGTTTAAGGACTTGGGTAAATGTCACATATGAAATGAGGAAAAAAAACTTAATTCATTGAATGACTTGGAATTCAACCCGAATCTTCTCAAGCACAGTTTAGTAACTTTTTAAACTACTGAATGCTGTATTAATGTAATAAAGGACCCTAACTGTAAACTACTATTGCAATGCATTCAGATGGTTATTTTTACAAATAAAAATGGTACAAATACAGTGGAAAACTGAGTAAATTTTGTTGCTTTTGGGGGAGCCGGGGAGGCTTAAGTATTTAGCAGTGAAGATGAAAATGCAACTATTTCGTACTTCCCTCACGTGTAAATACCCCTTGCCCTAGAAAGCAGATTTTGCTTTCTCTGTAGATTCGGGGAAGGTGGGGCAGCAAAATAAACTGCCACAGTATTTTTTTTTCCTCAGTCATTAAATATTTTAGTGTTTTCCCTGGTGAGCCCCACGGGCACTGCTGGCTGTGCCCCGCAGCCGGCTGGGGCAGCGGCCCCACAGGGACTAAAATGCCGCAGAGAGCTTAAAGACGGCGACAGTAAGGTGTTAAAAGTACCCGAATTAAAGCGAACAACAAAGCCACAAAAAGGAAAAAAAAAAAACCACAAATCCCCACCAGCGCTTTTTAGGTGGTGAGTGCCTGCAGCTTTATGGACGTTTATCACTGAACCGCTCCCCCCGGGTCCGGGTCCGTACCCCGCGGGCTGTGCGGGTTTATTTTCGACACGATTCGCCCGCCGGGCTCCGGCGGGGCTGGATGTGCCCGGGGCCCGCCCGAGCGCTGCGGGGCCGAGCGGCCGCGCCCCCTCACGGCCCCGGCGCGGCGCCCTCCCCATCATGGCGGACACGCCTCCCCCGCCAGCCGCGACATGGCGGGCGGGCCCCTCGGCCCGGCGGCCGCCCGACCTCCCCAACATGGCGGCCGCCCCTTGGCGCCGGCGGCGGCCAGGTTGAGGCGCCGGCCCGGCCGCCCTCCCGCTCCGCCTCCCGGGCGGCGGCGCTCCCGGCCCCGCCCCGCCCCGCCGTGCCGGTGTGCGCGGGGAGCAGCGCTCCGCTCCGCGGGGCGCCATGGGGCGGGCGGGCCGCCGGCTGCCCGCGCTGGCAGCGCTCTTCTACGGGGCGCTGGCGGCCCTGGTGCTGCTGGGCGTGCGGGACGTGATGTTCCTCTACGAGGAGAACCGGTGCAGCATGACCTACATGTACGAGTACCCCGAGTACCTGGTGAGTGCGGCGGGGTGTAACAGGTGGGACCTGCCGCTCCCGGGGCGGTGCCGCCCGTCCCGCCGCGGCCGGAGCCCGGAGCCGGGAGCCTGAGGCGCAGCTCCCCCGGGCAGGGAGAACAGCCCCGCACTCGGGGGGGATTCTGGAGCCGAGAACGGTAAATGAGGCACGGGCAGCGGGGCCGGGCTGGCAGGACGCGCTGCCGTGCCCGCCTGCTGTGGCGGTGCCCCTCGGGGGGACAGGGCGGTGGCAGAGCTGCCCACCTGTAACCCTGCCGGGCGTTCCTGCCCGCTGCCAGCGCCTGGAGCTCCGAGCGGCTCTGGCAAAGCCGGGAGCTCGCACGGGTGTTGGCCGAGGAAGGGGCTGGGCCAGCTCCTCGGCCGGCTCTGGCAGCGCCCAGGAGGCCGAGCTTTGCACTTCATGGCCCTTCTCGTGACTTCCTAGTGAGAAGTAAACCAGCGTGTCAAAAAAGCGCAGAATTGAGCTTTGACTATTAGTGCATCTCTCAAGGTGGTGAACAGTGGTGCAAAGTCTTCTCGGAGAGCACCTTGGAGGTGGCATGTCCCACAGTGTGCATGGGAGAGCTTGTAAATCCCTCTGAGGTCCCTCTTGTTTTGCTGAGAGCCTTGTAGAAGTCCCTTTGAAAACCTGGGATCAGTTTCAGAGAGAGGACTGCTCCTGGAACTGATGTTTTCCACGCTCTGTTCTGGCTTAGTAGTGGAAGGATGTAAATGCGTATTTGTAAGTTTGCTGCTAATGCTGCAGCACACAGTTGTTAGAAAACTATTTCTCTTTTTGATAGTAGTAAATACTGCAGCATTTTCTCTCTTCTTAAAAGCGTAATTGATTGACTTGTGAACATTCATTTTTCATTATCTGAGGTCTAATTTAGAAAAAATAGTAATTATTGTAAATAACACAGTTCAGAAATAGGTTGCACGCTGGCTTGCACAGTAAAAATGAAAACCAAAATTTCAGTGTCTAAATTCGTAATGAAGCAGAAAGTTAATTTTTGTATCTATTAACCTTCATTTCCTAACCTTGATATAGCCATCTTAGCCTACAAAAGAGGAGCTTGGTATGGCTACAGAGATTGTTTGGTCAGTGCTGTAGAACAAATTCCTTTAAGCAGTTATAAGTACTTAAATACTGCACAGCAAGTTTTGAGATCCCCTGGCAGCCAGAACCTACTTCAGCTTCAATCTGAAGCCAACCAACAGAAAGTTACTGGCAAAATCCGTGTGATGGTATTGGCGGCTGCCTGAAACTTGTCTGCCACCACATCTTTTGTATTTACTCATTATGTAAGGGCTTAAACTCAGGCTTCTTTAGGCGGGATGCAAGGCTTAAAGGTGAGCAGTAGTTCCGTGCAGGAGATGCAAGTCACAGCTGGCTGTATTGCCCTCTGGAGTTTCTGTTTCCTGCGCAGTCACTTTCACCGTGCAGAAAGCAGTACTTTGGGCTGGGGGGGCAAATTATGAATTCGTTTGGATTTGCTAAGATATTGTACTTTTACACGTAGCTTTTTATTGTTGGAGGTGTCTGCTGCCTTCACTAGGAAACCCCCGGGTGGGAGGTACCTGTCCTTCTTCCGGATTGGTGTCACATTACAAAACAGATAAATGCTTCAGCAAACGAGAAGTTTAATTTCTTTTTTGTGCCCATCAGCGCGGGTTAGCTCACAGCCAGCCTAGTAATTGATGGTCCTTTTTTTGCGTGAATTTTAGAATTGCAGTGTTTGAATTTAACCTGTTCGGCTGTACTTGGTAGGAGATTGAGAAGTTGGTAATGAGGACTTGTTCACACAAACCTAATTTCTTACAGAGCCAGGGTGAAAAACCAAGGCTGCACTGACATTGTAAAAAGCTGCCGTGGCTTGCCACAAATGATTGCATGAGCAGCGTCCTGGGAATTCCCGGTTTAAACCCACTGTCATGGAACATGAATGCCTCTTTTCCTTTGGAGTTATACATTGCCATTTTGTTATAATATTTAAATACTGTCATTTACCAAAAAACTCCTCAGCCCCCCAGTATTTTGACAGTACAGTTCTCGCAGGTTGTGTGGGGTTTTGTGTTTGACAATGCCCCGAGGGAGAACAGCATGTTAATTTTATGTTCCATAAAAGTTTTTGAAAAGACAATGAACCAGGAAGCTTCTGTGGATGAACAGTTGACTTGATCTGTCAGGAAGTCATATAAGCACATCTTGGTGACACTCTTAGTTTGGTAATGGGAACTGCTGAAGGCTTTTTTCACTTAATTTTGAAAGCCTTTGCAATAGGAGCAGCAGAAAGGAACAAGAATGGGACAGTGAGGTGAGTGAAGCTGGAAAGGCAGGATGGTGAAGAAAGGGAAAAGACCAAAGGATGATCTGAAAGCATAAGCCCTGAATGAAGCTTAAATTTTCTTCTTCTCAGTGAAAAAATTTAACTCACAGTCTCACACTGTGTTAATGAATCAAGATAATTAAAAAAACTGTAAATAATACACACACATAGATACATCTCATAGAATAGAGATTTTATATATATGTATTAATAAAGAAACATAATAAAAATAGTTTGCAAATAACCAGTATACCAAAAATTTGAAGGCCAAGGGGGGAAGAAAATAGTCATTAGCTAAGGAGAGACAGGGAAGAACAGGGGAAGGAAAGGAGTGTGGGAGCACAGAATTAAAACTAAATCACCTTTATGGTAGATGCAGCTGAGAGAAAACAATAAATGATTTGAATTAAAGATGCTTCAATTTTAGGCAAGCAACTAAGAGAGACTTTACAGGAGATTTCTGATACAAAACTGGGTTTAGTCTTGACCTTGTTCTGTAAAAGTGTTTCCTTTAAATAGAAATTACACCTTAATACATGAATCTTTGTATTATCTTATTTTTCTTTCAATTGCTACATAATTGTAACATAATCAAATATTGGAATGAGTGTATTCTGATAAAAATTTTAAAAATCTGTATCTTAAAAACTCAGAATTATAAGCCAACCAGCCTCTATGCAGGTGTTAAACTAAGGTAGTAGTAAACAAGAGCACATTTAATTAAGACAGTGCCATATGACTCTTAAGAGATTGACTTACTGGTGTGAGATTAATCCTCACCTAGCCCTGGGGATCAGAGAGATTTTGTTCTTTTCTCTTTGGGGATCCTAATCCTGTGAATCAGTTGTGTGCTAGGTTAGGGGGTTCCTTGTTTTTGTTGAGTGGCAGCTGACATGAACGTTAGACCTTGAGCTGTTCCAGAGCCTGGCACTTTGTCCGACCACAAACCCAGCTCTGGAAAGGAAACACAAAAAGCCTGAGGACCACGGGTTTGTTTTTTCTGTTGAGCTGTTTGAGGCGGTAACTGCTGTCGTTTAAACTCCCTTGCAGGTGACATCTCTGTTAAACCAGCTAGGAGAATTCCCACCAGAGCTGCAGGGGGTACCTGACAGTCACCCACATCCCGCTGCTCTCCAGGCCTGGCTGTTGGATCCATGGCCTTGGGAAGGGTTCCAGAGCCATTCCAGTGCAGCAGGAATAGATAGCATCACTCTTGTGCCCCACTTTCTGCTCTCAGCTTCTCCTCTCCTGGGAAAATTGCTGGGGTTTTGACATGCCTCTTTTTTTTTTTCCTTTTCCCCACCTGTATTATAGGGCTGGATTTACTTAGGAATGTGCAGCTTTGATAGATACATAATTGCATTAATTTGCAGTTTGTTTCAAAGCTAGTAGAAGGTAATCACTGCTTAGAGTAACTAACTGCCCATTCATTATGCCCAGTAATACTTAAACAGTTTGTTTGATATTCCATTTTTAATTAGTTTTTTTTTTAAAGCCAAACCCAGTTTTACATTCTCTATTCTTTAGACTGTAATTTACAGCCATAAAAATAAAACCACATATGCCTGATCTTTTAAATGGCTGAATAGCCACTGTATTTTCCTGTTTGTAACTCTATAAGCAAGTTCTTTGTTTTCTTTTTAACTTCTGCAATAGAAAATAAAATTACCCAAGAAAACAGCCAGACGATACCCAGCATATGAGCTGTATCTCTATGGGGAAGGGAACTATGCTGAAGAAAACAAAAATCTCCTATTGACAGGAATTCCAGTTCTTTTTCTGCCTGGGAATGCTGGCAGTTACAAACAAGGTAAGTGTTTAGCTGAGTTATAGCTTTGTTACAAAAAAGCTCTCAGATTTGTGCATTTGGTACTTTTCTATTTGAAATAATACCAGACAGAGTCATAATGGTTGATCATATTAGTCTGTTTAATCCCAGACAGTCAAGATCCATGAATTTTGTTTGAAATCAGTGGAATGGTTAAGCTGTCATATTTCTCTGGAGCAAGGCTTTTGAAAGCCAGAAGCAGTACAGTTTATGCAGCTCATGCTCTGGCAGCACTGCACCCTTGCTGTACTTCTGACTGCAAACATCTAGTTGGTTTTGATTTGAACAATGTTTAGTGCAGTTAGTGCCAAATAAAACATGACCTGAGTTTGATCGGGAGAAGCTGCACCATCTGTTGTCTGTGATGGAAAGGAATTACATGCTATAGAAATCAGCATCATCTGAGCTTGCCCTCTGGTTTCATTATTCCCTACATCTTTATATAGTGGTGGTTTTTCCTTAACACTGTCTTCCCATTTTGCATATAGCCTCTTTTGTTTACCCTCTTACATTTCTAGACTCCAAATGAAAAGCAGTAATCAGTTTAAAGCATTTTTCATTTTCAGAATACCAAAGCTAATGGTACATGAAGTTTTGTGTTTCAATGTTTGCTTTGGTACCTGCTATTCCTTCCAGTCTGGGTTTGTCAGACTGTTCTTTTTGTTCCCTAAAATGTGCTTTGAAACAGTAAATAACACTCTCATGATGTTAGAAAATGGATGTGTGTGGGGGGGAAACCAGCATAGTCTGAGCCCTGATTTCTTACTGTGATAATTTTTCCTTATATTAGCACTAAACTTGATGATTAAATTACCTGATTTCAGAGAACCTTTAGAGAACTGGGGTTTTTTGAGAATGTACTTGCTTAGCTTATAACAATGTAAAATATTTTACCAATTAGTGCTTTCAGAAAACCCATAGAGACTTCCAGGCACAATAGCATCCAGAGAAGATTACAAACATAATGATTATGAGAGGTGCCATATGGACTTTGGTGGTTGTGCATCAAATATTGCAAATCTGTGAATTAATGCTGTCTCTAAACACACAGCAGTACATCACTATGCAGGAAATAGAAGGGTTCTCTCAGGGCATTTTAGGAATCAAAAGGAGTATCTGAAAAACAAACTGACTAGGTGAGTAGAAGTACTCCATGCTTTGGGAACAATAAGTGTTTTAGTAATGTTCTTTTTGGAATGAATTTAGGGAGATTGGCAATAGATCATCTGTGCATTTCGCAAAACTTTTGTTAAAATTAATTAATATTCTTACTTTGTTCAGAATTTATTGTGAGATAACACAGTTTTATTCTGATGCCTAGATGAGCAGACAAGGTGTTGCTATTGTAATTTCCTTAGTTGTTTAAAATATATTCCTATTTGCTGAACAGTGAAGACAGGGGCTGCTGGTGCCTTTGCTGGCCTTGTTATCTTCACAGAACCATTTAGGTTGGAAAGGACCTTTAACATCATGGAATGCAAGCATTAATCCAGCCAAGCCCACCACTAAGCCATGTCCCTGAGTGCCACATCTACACAGGTTTTAAATGCCTCCAGGGATGGCAACTCCACCACTACCTTGGGCAGCAGTGTCTAACCACCCTTTTGGGGAAGAAACATTTCCTAAGATCCAGTGTAAATGTCCCCTGGTGCAACTTGGGGCCATTTCCTCTTGTCCTTTCACTTGAAAGAAGAGACTCACTCAAAACCCACCTTCAGGAGTTTTTTATGTGGTTACAGGCATTTTTGAAATATTAATTCATCATCTTTCATGGGCACTAAAATGAAATTAGTAAAATGTACAAAATTCAGACTTTGAGTAAAAGACAGTCTGAGAAGGAGGGTTCTGCTGTTCTCTCAACCTGTACTCTAAGAGAATCCTGCTCCTGTGTGCCGGATTTGGGCAGACCTTTATGACCATCATTTGTTATTTTATATGGGCACTTTTGGGACTTTGTCTTTTATTTTCTGCTTCTGCTACTATGCCTTCTTATTTGCAGCTGTTATTGTTCCCATCCTGCATTGTCTCCATGGAAGCTTGGGGACAATTCTGCCCACAAAAGGCTGAATTGAGCAGCAGCCAGGGTCAGACAGGGAAGACAGGTCAGAAGCAAGACCTTGTAACGTGAACATTTTCTCACTTGAGGTCTTAGGTGGACAAGTGTCCTTTAGGATTTGGTTTTGTAATCCCCCATACTTATCTTAGTGGTGTTTGGGAATGTTTTCTTGGAGATGATGGCCTTCAAAGGAGTTTTAGAAAAGCCTAGCAGGAGGATTGCCTCAAGAATGCCTTCTTCTCCTGGTGGCACTAAGAAGGTGCAAATGAGATGAGAAGAGCAGCCCTAAGGTGGAGGAACATGATGCTTGCATAAATTTATTCCTGACATAAAATACCTCTGTTGTCAGCAGTAAGCTGAAAAGAGAAGGTTTGCTTTAGAATATCTTTTATAAATCACTTGAGATGAACAATGTATTTAATGTATTTGTTTCTTAATTGATTATTTAGAATTTTTCTACTGAAGTGATGCTAAGCAGTGACTGTTGGACTGTTCTAATTGCTGTGGTTTCTTTTTCTAGTACGTTCTCTTGGCTCCATTGCACTTAGAAAAGCAGAAGATGTTGACTTCAAGTATCATTTTAATTTCTTCAGTGTCAACTTCAACGAGGAGTTGGTTGCATTGTATGGTGGTAGCCTGCAAAGACAGACCAAGTTTGTGCATGAGTGCATCAAAGTAATTCTGAAGTTGTACAAGGTAAGCAGTGACACCTGCTGAGCAGTGCACTTCCCTTTGGGAATGGGATTCTGGGCTGCCTTTCCTGCTGCAAAACTGAAGGGTGAGCAGTAGGGGAGGGAGACTTTCTAATGTGTCCTAGATATTAGAAGGTGGTAATAATGCAATAGAGAAGTACTTCTCTTTAACTTCTCTTCTAGTACTTGTGGCAATCCCAGAGCTTTAAGGAGGTTCTGTGTTGTGTTTCTAAAGAAATACTTCTATGCACAATGGATGGCTTTTTCTAGTAGAGATGTAAACATCTGTAGCTTGCTAAAATATTCGTATAGCATTGCCTTACATCAAGTTTTCTCTGGGAAGGTTCTTTGATGTCCTTTGTTCCTACAAGTTTCAGAAATTAAAATCAGCTTAGGTTTACTAAGCTTACACAGGCTACACAGTATTTCCTTTTGAGCTGGATAATTCATATTAAGCACATTTTCATGAGACAGCAAGTACATTTTGATTGAATTTGTAAGCTTGTTAAGTTGATGCTAATTCATGTTGTCCTTGAAAAACAATAATTTATTTGGGGGGGGGGGGTGGAAATCTGCAGTTTAAGAACAGAAATGTCAGAAATAAGAACAGTTCAATGTCAAATCTGTTTCTGATGTGTCTGATTGCTCTTTGCTGAAGGATGGGGATTTTGCACCGAGCAGTGTAGCAATAGTTGGGCATTCCATGGGTGGTCTTGTTGCAAGAGCATTGCTCACTCTGAAGAATTTTAAGCCTGAACTTATAAACCTGCTCATCACACAAGCCACACCTCATGTTGCACCTGTGATGCCTTTAGACAAGTATCTTACTGGTGAGTATTGCATTTGTCTAATCACAGGGTATTTATTTATTGGTCCTCTCAAGCTTTGGTGGGGAGATTCTTGCAAATCAACAGCAGAATGTGCTGCTTTATGTACTGTAATGAATCTGCTCCTCAGGTAGTTGAGGGTGCCAGGATTCTCAGAGAAAGTCAAGTGTCATATAGAATGGATTATGTGGACTTGAGTTTCTGTGTGAGGCCTGGAGCTCTCAATAATTTGTAATTTAATAAGTTGCTAAATTTGTAAGCCTTCCAGTGAATGACGTATTTTCTTTATTTTTTTCCTCCTCTGTTGAAACTTGACCTCTGTAATGACTTTTATCTTTATTGAATGAGATAGTGTCAGTTCTGTAAAAGGTGATAAATTTAATGTTTTTCATACCCAAAGATTGTACAAGTGAGAATACAGATGTAATTACTTATTTTAAATAGTTACAAAAAAGATCATATTTTCCCTCACCTAAATAAGTGTGGCATAAAATGAAGTATAATCATTACACATGTACTATACACTTCCTGAAAAGCTAGATTTGATTAAGCTATACTGATTAAATATGTGTTTTGTGGTATTTGTGCTGCTACATGGAGATACTGAGGGAATTGGTGAAGGAAAGGGAGCAGACATTAATTTTCATTGTTCTCTGTGACACCCAAGAGGAATGAATTATCTTTAGCTGCTGGATTTGATTTATTGTGCTTGAATTAATTCTCCATCCTACAATTGATTTGAGTGCAATGTTTGTTCCTTACTGACTCTTTGGACTTCAGCTAAATCTGTGTCTGACCTTCACATAAACTTTTGGATTGCTACTCTAACAATATCTGTGCTCAGCTGAGAAAGAAAATGTATCTGTCTTTTCTAACTGCCACCTCTTTGGGTTAAAACAATAATTGTCCTCTCTTACATGAATCAAAAATGATAAGCAGAGCTCAAATGTCTCCCAGGGGGCTTACAGAAACTTTTAGTTAATGTTTATATAGCTTTTTTTTAAATTTTAATATCGAATAGACTGATGGGAAAATGGTTATTGATTTTAATATATTTTATAGATTTTTATACAGCTGTAAACAATCATTGGATTCTAAAGGCCCAAGATTTAAGAAATTTAACTACCCTTTCTGTGGCGGGAGGATTCAGAGATTACCAAGTTCGTTCAGGACTGGCTTTTCTACCAAGATTGAGTCAACATGACAGTGCCTTATCTGTTGTGGTAAAAAGAACAAACTGTTTTTTTGGTTTTGCATGGAACTGTGTTCAATAGTTATTAATGTAATGCATGTATCAGTGGCTATATGGGCAGCATAGTGTCAATAAATATGAAAATACTTCATGTTCAGACACTAGATGGATACTGTGTGGTTATAAAATCAAAAATAGTTGGTGTAGTCTCAATGAGCCTCCACTGGAGGAGTATGTGTGGCACTGATTGGAATCATCTATCACTTGGTACTGTTTCTTCTTACCACCTGCTTGCACTTCTCCAGTTCCAGAACTCAGGTTTTATTTCCCTGTTTTTGCAAGAGATGAGTATATGGAGAAAGGTGAAGGTGTACTATAGAGGTAGAGTGTTCTATTATAAAAGAAAGCTCTGGCACAGCACCTTGGTTTTATATTTGTTGTTTTTCAAAGAATTTAGGAATAGAAAGGATGTAGAGGATCATCAAGTCCAATTTTCTGCTTTTGAGGCATCTATCCTTTCAAAATTAATCAAGGCTCATCAGGAAGCATTTAGGTTTGTGTTCCATCCTCTCTCCATCAACTTGTTCCGTACATGGACAATGGAGAAGCTGGAAAACAGTCATAAGGAGGTGGAAAACTTGTAATTTCCAACTTCCATTTACTGCAGAAGCCAGTTTTTTAATGCCTTTCTTCTGACATCTGCTTAAAATGTTATATGGAATATCTGTCATTGCCTTGGTGTTTACCTCCCTGTGTGTTGTACAGAAAGCTGTCTATAAATAGGCTCAGCTCAGATCCTGCTAGGCTAAGAGGATTAACTCTGCATTCCCTTTGTCCTAGTAACCCTTCTCTGCATCTGCTCTGCTTTCATTTCTCTTGAGTGTTGGTGACCAGAATTTTGCAGGAGATTTCCTGAGCAGTGGTACCAGTTCTTTCTGGTTTTTGTTTGGTTTGTTTTGGAGGTTGTGTTGTGGTTGCTATTGTTCAGTTTGGTTTTTTCTTCCCAGTGATGCATTAATAGTTCATAGTTTATTGGATTCATGTTGAGCAATAGGTTGATAAGCTCCATTGGTGGGAGGTTTTTTTGATAGTGTTAGTCCCTAAAATGTAATACATGAAATCTATTTAAAGCAAGGAATAGCTTCAGACTGACCAGACTTTCTTTGTGGTGTTCTGATGGTTCTTGCTGTTGAGGATGCCCTTGGTTTCTCAAGAACAGCTTTCCTTGGCATGCTGCTGTTCTCATGTGCCAGGATCAGTTATTAAAATAGTAAGATTAGTCATAGAAGCAGTCTTTGAAGAAATTTTTGGTAAGTTTCCTCCTCTCCATTTTCTGCCCTCTCACCCCTAGTCTCTGCTATCTACCATAGATAGTTGGGCAATTTTGTTTTGTCCTTCCCATCTTGCACGTGCTTCAGTGCTTGCAAGATGGGTGACTGCAGAAGTCATCCTGTTGCACCCTAAGCCCTGAAAGTTAAGATAAAGGCTGTTCTTTTGAATAATTGTGCAAATATGTTTAATTAAGGAGGGGGAAATTTTCCAAATAAATTTAGAATTTAGTACTAACAAAAGTTTAACGTTTTTCTTCACTCAAACAGAGCTCAGCTGTGCCTAGAGCTTGGGCCTCAACTGACCATCTCTCCATAGTGTGGTAAGGTCATGGAGCAAAGGTTAATTGACTGACTGTGCATAGCTCTCTTCTCCACTGTTATCCCTTTCTACCATAATTTAACTTCAGTTTAATATTGTGATGAAGTCTCTTCTGACCAGTTTTATCACCCTGGATCTTTCCTTTCTAGATTTAATTTTACCTCTTTTGTCTTCTAGGTGCAAAGAACTGATCCTGGCTACCATTAGAGCTTTTTTTGATCTCATAGATGAAAACACAAGGCAGGTCTGTATTGGTGATCTCTGTGTATTTACCCATCACACTTTCTTCCATCCCAGAATGTTTAATCAGGAGAAATATCTCCCTATTTTACAGAAAGCTCTCTCTTGATTATTCTAAGTCACACTGAGAAGTTTCCATTTTGTACCAGTAACTGAGAAATCCCTTTGTGTTGTTTGAGCAAAGAGTCAGAAATAAGGTGTTAGCTCAGTTTTCATTATTGACTGCTTGATGCTTTATAGCTGAGCTGTGGGCTGAACATTTCTACCACAAAGCTGCAAGTTCAGTTGACCTTGCACCAGGATAAACAAATTTTGTTGGATCTGTAGCTGTGAATTTGACCTCTCAATGTGTACATAAGAGCAGAGGCCAAGACACAGAAGAAGAAGGATTTTAGGTGTTCCTTCTGAGGCTGTTTGGGACAGGCTCCTCTAGTTTTTCATGTGTACTTATTTTAATGTGTGATTTAGAGAGACAAAAACTAGGGTAAAACTTTTGAGAAATCAGTTCAAGTGGCCACAGTTTTGGAAAGTGGAATAGATAAAAATTAGTCCTCAAAGGCTTATTTGGAAAAAGCAAAACCAAACTGACCAAACAAAAATCCCAACCCCAAACCAAAGTGAATCCCAGTGTGGCTATACAGCTGGATATGAGAACTCAGATTAGCCTAAATGTGAGAAGTTTTTTTAAGCTCTGGCCTAAGTCATTTCAGGAGGAATGCATGTGTGTCTACAAAGAAAGTTTAATGAAAAGGTTTCCTGAGGTTATGAGTAGGTGAGAATGTAAAACTCTTAAAGTTTTGGCTGTGCTTTATAATGTGATTTTCTGTATTGCAGTGATTGACTATTGATGGCACTTCAGAGTATTGAATTCAGAACAGAAAGGGCTCAATGACTTCTAACAATCTCTCCTGCCTTCCCCCACAAAACTGTAATGCTGGCTGTGATCATGAGGTGATCTTCAACCACACTCATTGGTAAAACACTGATAATGTGCTCTTGTTTTAGATAACTCAGGATCCAAAGAAAAGAATGTCTGTACTGAATCACCACTTTGTGAGACACCCTGCAAAGATGTATGAGGAAAATCCTGAAGCTTTTACACACCTCACAGGTGAGCAGCAGTTTTCTTTTGAATAGCATTCAGTGGTACTGCTTTGTTAATGGTTAATCTTCTCACTAACAAAGTTTCAGAATACTCTTTGTCCTCCTTCAGACAAACTGAAACAATGTACAGGTTATAGGCCTAAACAATCTGCTTTTATTTGGTTTTGGTATTAAATTGGTTAACAAGGGTGGGTACAAAAATCTGTCACTTTTATATAGCTCAGATTCTGAGGACTCGTATTTAGACCAGGCTGTCCAGTAGGAAATCTCAGAAACTGGGAATTGCTGCTGTCAGAAGGGCAGTCTTGTCTGCAGTGGTTGCTGGAGGGATTGGATGGCTGTTGCAGAGCCACTGTGGTAGTTCTGTGCTGCCCATGGAAATCCTGAATATTCAGACCTGCTCCATCAATCAGTTATTCCCATGACATGGCAGGGTGAAATGAACTGTTCACTAAGGGGTTCCTTGTAAAATCCCTTCCTAAGGATGCAGAGTTCAAAGTGAGAGATTTTGACTGCGTGGAGTCTTAAGGACTAAGCAAAATTCTGTAAAGCTTTATTTTGCTGAACTGGGCTGAAGCATTTGACACAAACCATTTATTTCAGGAATGTTCTCAGTGTCAGACATTGTAGAAGTACCAGTGTAGCTGGTACTTTGGTGTCCAGTTTTGGGCACCCTCTTACATGAGAGCATTTATGCATTGGCATCTCTGAAATGAGTGTGGAGCAAAAACCACCCAATTGGGCAGTTCCTGCGGCATGGGAAATGGGGGAAGGAGGCTAAAAAACCTTTGCTTTTCACCCTAAAGAAAATGATGAGGGGGATCATATTGCTGTTTTCAACTTCCTAATGAAGAATTGGAGAGAAGATGAAGTTAGATTTTTATCAGAGGTTTACAATGATAGCACAATTGGCAGTAGAAATCGTGTTGTAACAAAGACATTCTAATTAGGTATTAGGAAAAAATATTTCACCAGGAAGATGGTCAAACACTAGAACAGGTGCCCAGAGAGGTTGTGGAACTGTCATTTTGGGAGGGTTGCCTTTTTTGGGGTCAGTTTTTAGCAATAAGAAAAATTGGTTTAAATTGGATTTCATGTTTTTGTCTCCCTGTTCGTGGTGACCTTGATATTTAGCTGAATTTCTGTCATGATTTTGTTACTCTCCTTAAATAGAAGAGAGATACAACCTCTTTACATGACAATTTGCATTGTTTGTACTCTGAACTCTTCAGTAGTGCCTTCTTCTTTTTCCCTAGCCATATCTTTAAACTGCTCCTGGTTTTTTGTGTGTTATGCACTTTTTTGATGTTCTTCTGCACAAGTTTCTGTATTAGCTTTCTAAAAGGCTGACAGGATCAAAGATTGGGGCTGTTCCTAATGTTGCCTCATCATTAATCACTCACCCTATAATTACATGAATATAATTTGGTTTATTTGTTTTGTTGCCCTTATTTTGTTTTAAGATCCATGGGGTTTTTATTTTGCCATTAGTATTTAGTTACAGGATCCTGGGGCTTTATTGTTTCCTGTGTAACTGATGATAAGTGTTGCATGTAATTGTTAGCAGTAGCAATCCTCAGTGTTGATTAAAGCACATAAGGTTTGTATCCATATATAGACAGGAGATAAGACCTTGGTGATCAGTAAAATTCAAGGTTTTGGAGTGTAATTGTTCCTGCAGTGCTGCATACTGAAATATTTATTTTTAGGAGCTTTCAATTGGATTACAGTCAAAGCCTCAAAATGGACTTACTCAGTTTACAATGTAAGTAATGTTTTTCCCCATTGTGTGTTTATGTTTTTGTTGGGGGGGGTTGTGGTTCTTTATTTTAAAAATGAGTTGGTTTGTTTTTTTTTTTTTTAGGATTCTGATGGAAAATATTTCTCATTTCCTCTTGCAAGCCACAGAAAATCATACAGTCATGTTTACTGTGAAAATAGTATGTTGGTGAGAAAATACTTCTTTAATGTCTGGGGTTTGTTTATAAAGATGTGTTTGTTTAGTTTCCATTTGCTGCAGTGTTAAGACAATTAATGAGCAGCTGTTGAAATTGCTGCCATCCATTTACAATCACAGCCTAATGCATGTCAGAGGTACTGCCTGTTTTAGCATCTCACACTTAGCATTCAAGATCTGAAACCTTCACTGCCACCTGAACCTCAGATGTTTTCTTTCCAGCTCTTCTGGTTAGCTCTAATTACTGTGTCCTTTAATTTAGTGCAGTTCTCCATCAATGGTTCTGAAGGAAGAAGTTGTTTTTAGTGCTGCTGTGGTTTTGCAATACTTCTAATTTGGGAAAACTGTTTATAGGTTTGCTTTCCCATAATAAAATTTAAGTGAGCCTGAAAGGCTGCAGAGATCTTTACTGTGCAGAGAAAGTGAATGGAAGACAGATGAGGAGACAGCACCATCTCAGTTGTTTCCTGTGAAGAGGAAACACCAAAATGTGCATTTCTTGTATTTTTAGCTTGAGACACGTACATTCAGCCAATTTTTTTTTCAGTTTTTTATACAAGAGTGAATTTAATCTCTTGGCAAACTGAAGTTGAATAAATAAGCTTTTCAGAATCATGTATTTTACATTAGTGGCAAGAAATTTGAGATGCTTTTCTGTTGTCCTTCTCAGTGGCACCTTCAGTGTTTGCATGGATGTGGCGCTTTCAGCTGTGCTTTGATAGGATAACTTTTGCCCTTGTTATAATGTCTGAAACACAGGCCCAGTACAGCTTGAGAGGAGGAGGGAGGTACAAAAGAAATGTCTGAGAGCTGCATCATGGTGCTGTTGCTTCAGAACTCTTAAATTCTCAAGGGATGGAGCAGTAGAACATTAAATATCTAAAGCAGTCCTGTCCTCTACTGCTTAGAAGAGTACCTTGAGATGTTCCATTTAGTTAGAAGAGATTAAACATGATATGTAAGATGGATATTTTTTACAGAGAATTTATGAAAGCTTGTTTGCTTAACCTTGTATTTATTCATTTAAAGGGTGGCAAATTTCAGTTATTTGAAATGGTTCCTAGAAACCTCCACCATTCACTCTAAAGCTTCACCTTTCTGTCCTTGCAATTGTAATTGCAAGATTATGGTATCAGTCCTTTATTAACATCAGTTTTAACCCCTGCATTGTTTGAAGTAATCAGTATTTTTAATTTATTTATAAATACAATCACACATAGGTAGTGTGGTATTTTATGGTATTGACTTTTTAGGACACAAGTAGCTGGATTTATGGCTGCATGAACACTAATTCATCAATGTGGTGAGTATGAACCATTCCTGTTCTTTATTCAAATGGGTTTTGTGAGACTGTGTTTGAATTTAAAGTGTACAAATTATCCTTGGTAGGAAGGGATTGGGAAGTAAAATCATTATTGTAAATAATTCATGATTTCTGTATCACCAGGAAAACAGGAAAGAATTGCTTTTCTTAAAAGGGGTGATATTCTTCAGGGAGCTGTGTGTTTGACCTTCACAGCAAGAGCTGGAGAGGGACCTTTCACAAGGGCACGAGGTGGCAGGACAAGGGCTAGTGGCTTTAAACTGGCAGGGCAGGTTTAGGTTGGATGTTGGGAAGTTGTTCACTGTGAGGCTGGAGAGGCTCTGGAGCAGCTCCCCCAGAGAGGCTGTGGCTGTCCCATCCCTGGGGATGTTCCAGGCCAGTTTGGATGGGGTCCTGAGTAACCTGCTCTAGTACAGGGGGTCCCTGTCCATGGCAGAGCTGTTGGAACTAGATGGTTTTTAATGTCCTTTTCAACCCAAACCACTCTGCTATTTTCTTTCTTTAGAATCCTGTGGCAAAGACATAAATGTCACACAGAACCTTCAAAAGAGTGGATTAAAGCATCTCTTTCTTTCTTATTTCAAATTTGCTACTGTCATATGTGAAGTATTTAGAAAGTGTGTGGTTTAGTGGTTTATTTGTCATGACATTCATTACACAACAGATTTAAAACTTTATCTTAGACTAAATTTGTAAAATAAACTCAAAGTGAATTTAATCTACCTTTCAAATTAGGGAAAGCTTCCAGGCAGAATTGAACTAGCAGAGTTTTTATCTGTTCTGGGATCACTGAGGTGTACAGCCAGAGTCCTGCCTCCAGCAGATAGCCAAATGTCACAATTACTTTTTCCTGATCCAAGAAGTTGGTTGTTACTCCTTTGTAGAACCTTTGAAGTGATGAAGTTACCAGTTCAGGACTGCTGCTTAAACCTCATCTTACAATAGTGGGTTGGCTGTCCTGAGGTCATGAACACTATTTAGAGAAACAGCAGTATTCTGGTATTCAGAAAAATCAAAACCTGAAGTGACCAAATGGATGTGTTGCAGCTCAATGTGTGAACACATTTTAGAGCTGCTGCAAACTGTTTAACAGCTAATCATTGTTTTTATTTATATGATCTGTTTTAGTCATTTTCATAAGAAAATTTGTGGTTTTGATGCTTAACAGATGCTAGTAAAACTGCATGATAATTCAATGCCAGTGCAGTTTTAGCTCATGAAAAGTTTTCATTTTTTATCTGAGCTGCCTGGCTAATACATGCTGCAGCTTTTCTGTGTGAGAGGGTTGGAGCTTTGCTTGGCTTGGTTTTGCACAAATAAGATTTGCACTATCTGAAATTACTGCAGTTTGATAAATTACTGTGGTAGCAGTAGATCCAAATTTTTTCTCAATTTAAAATGTTAATTCAGAGAGAGAGAGAGAAGCTGGCAATTAATCCACTGCCATAATGCTGGGCCTGCATAATGAATATGCTCATCCTTAAATGTGCATGAATTTTTACAGCCTGGAAGCTGCTGATTTATCCTGGAGAGCTGAGTTACTTCCAACCACCAAGGTAAGTGTGGACCTAACTTGTAGGAGAGAGAGGTGCTTCAGGGGGTGGTTGCAAGTCATAGAGGAAGGAGCTGGTCAGTTTGGAGCATTGGGATGGATTGGATTCCACAGGAACAGGGCACAAGAGGTCAACAACTGGGAACTGGCAAGGGGCAAGCTAAGGATGTGTTCAGTAATGGCTTTGTTGCTTCCTTCTTTCTTTTTCTTTTCTCCTTTCTTTTTAAGGTTGTAATGCTGAAACTTCTGGACTATCCTTCTTTGTCCCACATTGTCATTCAGGTACCACCTGCAGTTGGCAATAAGGTAAAAAAATGCAACATTCAGAAATTGCTTGCTCAGTATTTTCATAACTTTCAGGGCCTATGGCAGGAGGAAAAGGAAGCATATTTAATATGTGCTTAGTTACTTTGAGAAACCACAGACCCACAGTTGTAGCGTGGTTTGAAAGTAGCTTCTGTAAGCTCAGAAACACTCTGATAAAATACCAAACAACAAGGCAGTGAACAGCACCTGAAACATGTACAGAGACACAGTTCTCAAATCAGTTCTTAGAGTTCTTGTTGGAGATTCTAATAGTGATCTTGCTTGTTCTTCTTAATACTCTGATTGTTTTCCTGAATGTTCACACCTTTGAACAGTCATTTCTCTTACCCAGGTTAGCAGAGAATGCAGGTCATGGCAGGCAGCACACCTGGGTTCTGGGTTCTAGGTCAGGTAGCTCTGCTAGCTCTTACACCACAAATGATGTAGTAGACTGAGTTGTGCAGGGTTTAACAGTTGGAGTCTCACAGATGAGATGGATATCTTTGCATCAAGGGCTCTCAGGATCCCAGTAAGAGGGACATTGAAGGCTTAGTGTGTTACCCATCTGGATCTGGCAGACCTTTCCAGTTAGTCCTGGAAATGGCAGGATACTGAATTGGAATTTCCAGTCTACTCAGGGCTGACATTGCTTTCTGTGACACAAATGCAGTCTCTGAGTCTGGGGTATATTAATCCATGATCCAAGAAATTATTCACAGCACAAGTGAGTGTGATGTTCTTCTCGGAGTGTATCTTCAGACAGTTGTGACAGAGGCATCTTGCAGTGAAATTAGCAATGCACAATGTTCAGGGTAAGCAAAGCTTGAGGAGAGATCACTTGGGAAATAGCCTTTGTACTTGCCAAATTATTTCTAGTCTTGTGCTTTGGTTTAGATCTGTTTTTAATATCTTCAATTGCAGTATACTTTGGGCTGTGAATTCTTCAAAGAGGATTCCAGAACAGTCCAGCTCCCTGTAACACATCTTTTTTCATTTGGTAAGTATAGCATATTGCTTTTGGAAAAAATGGAAAACTAATATAACTAACCTTTGGATAATAAATTTGCTTAAAAATGTCAGGTCAGGAGGGTTTTGGAGCTTGTTTTTCACTGAAGCTAACATTGCTTTTGTTAGTAACAAAGAAATAAGAATTGTGGGGGTTTAGACTTACAGAAATGAAAGTATGTAATTCTCCTGGAAAAGAAATGATCTGAATATGTAGCGAGTTCTCAGATAATTTTATCTAATAAGTGAAAATATTGTATCTTTCCAGGGTTTTCTTCAAGCAAAATTCTATTAAATTCAACTGGATTACTTTACAATGTACAGCTCCAGCACTTCAACCAAGTAAGAATGCTACTTAAGTTTTTAAGGTCATGTAACCACTCTTTGTCTGGAGAAAAGTGAGTGAATTCTATTTTTTTGTGTTCTAGATATATCAAGCTTTCAAAATTTATATAGACAGTCACTGCCAGTCACTCAAAGGTAAATAGAAGTCTTCTAAAGTACAAATTTATTTAAAAAAATGTTGAAAATTTCTAGAAACTAAAGTCTTTTCATGCAATGGAGTTTAGGCAGTGCTGCTGTGGGCTATTCAAATGTGTCTGCCAATATCCACTTTAAGAAGGATGGATCAACAAAAATGAGGAATTAGTCTTTTAATGTTTGTTTTTCTTATTTCCCAGCTAAGGGAAGTTGAATTTCCATCAGGATTCTGCCTTATATTGAAAGTGTTTCTTGAGGAAAGCACATTGGCCTAGGATTTTTATTTGCTGATAATGGGACTCAAATTTGAATGTTGAGCTGCATAAGCTTAAACAGGATGGGTTGCTGAAGGACCCTGTTTCAAAAAAAGAAAGTGATGAATTTTATTAGATTGAGGTTTTGTTTCATATTGAAAAGCAGAACTCTTCTCAAAACTCTTCTTCTTTTAAACATTGATGCCTCACTGTCTTGTCCTGTAACAACCTGAGTTTAACCATGTAATTCTGTTTGCTGCTAACTCTGATCTGCATTGCAATGTCAATTGCAGTGTAGCTGCAAGCCCAGAGATTCTGTGTAGTGATCTGTGTGCCACCTTTCTTTTACTGGCCCTGTAGTTTTTAGAGACAATTTGCACATCTGGTTCTTAATGAAGTTTATATTTTGTAATGCTGTTCCATTTCAGAAAGAAAACCAAGTGTTTATAGACTTCATATCCCCTGGTCATATGAAGACTCAATAACTGTGGCAAAGTAAGGACTTCAACAATTAACCACTTCTTGATATGTTATTTGAAGAATATTTGCATCCTGTTGTGGTAACATTCCTGATGTGAGATAGTTTCTCCAGTCTTAAGTATTTGGCTTCTGCATCTTTTCCTCATTTACCTTTCTGCCCTTGACAAAGTTGTTTTGACTTGTCCTAGAATAAGAATACCTACGAATTGTTTGCTTAATGGTTCACAGTAATTTTCTTGTAAAAGAAGTCAGATATGCTGCTCTGAAATTCTCAGGATAATCATTGACCTTCTCATCAGTGGAGAACAGTGGCTTCTCTGGATGCTGGCTTCCTCCTGGAAGCCAGGGTTTGGATTACACAGCAGCCCTATGTTTGCTTCAGCAGCATAGTCCTGACAAAAACAAATTATACAGCTTGAAAAATATTTGTCACTTGGGAAGTTGAACAACCTGACTGTATTTCAGATGGTAGGAAAACTGTATTTCTAGTTTATTTTAGAAGTCTTAAGGATACCTCACAATTTCCAGCCCCCTGTGTTTTCCAGCGGCATAATACTTGCAGGAAACAGAATTGTATTCTTGGCACTCAGCATATTTGCATGCTCTGTGAGGCAGTGTGTCACTTGTCTGCTTTCCTTAGTGCCATGTCCCAGGATAGCTCAGAGGAGAGGGAGCTGAGGATGTCACATAGTTCTTTGTGACAGGATGAACAAGTTCCTTACACCATCTTGCTCACAGCTTGAGGTGACACTTGGTGTGATAGATCTGCTTTCTGTACCCTTGTTGAAGACTGAGACACCTTTGGTTTTTCTGCTGGGTCATAAGGACAGCAGTGACCATGTGTGTTGCTGTTGCAGAGTTCCATCTCTTGCTGAGATTTCTGCCAAACTGCACATTGCTCAGCCTCACAGTGACAGCAGCCTTCCAGAGTTAAACATCTACTCTTCCCCAGACTGTCAGTATGAAGTGAGTAAAGCAGTTTTATTTTATAGCTAGTTTGCATTGCTGGATAATTTTTGCACAATTCAGTCTTGTAAACCATAGCTGATTAATCTAAATAAATACTAAGCAAATCTAAAGGTGGGCTGTTTGGCCTTTTTCACATGCAGTGTGTGTGTTACAAGTATTTTGCAGCAGCTAGGTTAGTACTGAAAGTTGGACTCTAAGGCTTTAAAGCATTTACTTTTAATTGCCAGTAGTAAGGTGTTGTACATTTTAGTTGTAGGATTGCTGTATTCTAGAACTTAAGTTTGCTTCTTAAAAATGAATGTATTTTGTACTTAGGCTTACCATAGTATGAAACAATATATATATATATATTTTTTTTCAAGGTAATTCTGAAGACATCACTTCTACAGGTTCTTGGTCAGGTAAGAAAACCTAATACTAAATTGGCTTTTCTATGTCAGTAGCATCTATAGAAATTTTTACTTCCTGCCTTCCTTACTGTGGCACTTCAGGTCCCTTCTCAATGCCAAGAGGAGCACTTTTCAGTGATCATTCTGCAGCCCTTTCCCTTGGCAAGAATCCCTCCTGGATGAATGTCAGGCCCCTGTCCTTAGAGGAGCAGAAAAGCTCTCTAGCTCTAAAGAGCTGCTGTAAATGTGGAGTATGTGGCTCAATATCTGTAGGTCACTTTAACTTTCTTGCCTGATGAGTCAGTGGTGTTAAAACTTTAAAATACATTTGGCATCAATTAAGTTGGGGGAAAAAGTCTGAGTAGGTCCATATGCTCCTTTTCAACAAATCTTCTTTGGTTATCAATGAAGAATCCATTTGGACATGGGGATCAGTAAAAATAGACTGGCCATCTGCAGTTCTCTGCATCTAAAGAGTAATTAATTTGCAAGCACCTAAGTGTAGTGCTGGAATAAAACTGGGAAGGTTCTCTACATAATTATATGCATTTAGAGCAAGGATTTTTCATTTTGTTGTTCTTTTACAACATTTATAGAATTTATAGGCTATTGGTATATTAATCATTACTTGAGAGAGTTGAAGCCAATTAATACATGCATATAATTGCTTCCAAAAGTTGTTTGCCTAAAAGCATATATAACTATATGCAGATTTTGCTTGAAAAGAGGCCTTTAAGTTGTTTTAAACTTACTTTACTGAAATGTGATACTTGATTTTTTTCATACTTGTCTTGATTGGGAAAAAAAACCCAGTTGTTTCTAATTTGATCATTTATCCAAACCTGCTTCATTAACTGCTTATGAAAGATTCTAGTATTTCCCATCTATAACATTAATTGTTATTGGAGATTATCAAATATGCATTAAAATGAGAAGCTGGATCATTTAAAAAAGATTTTCTAATCTCATTATCATTCTGGCTTCATGATAATATTTGTGTATGTGTTTTTAAAATAGATTTTTATAGATAGATAGAAATGAAGTTATCCCTTTATCCTTGTCTTTCAGATAGTAAGGTTCCATGCTGGTGCTTTTCCAGTCTATATTGTTTCTAATATTCTTCTTACTTATGGAGGACAACTGAGCACATTGAGATCAACAGGTAGCTTTCTAAAAATCTGTATATTTTTCTCTGTCACAAGTGTATTTAGGGAAATTGCTTATTGAATTTACTGATGAAAGACTAGCTAAATGTGAATTTTTTAAGCTGAATATCATTCAACTTACAGAAATACTTGGATCCATGCTCTTAATTTTAATTTTTTCGTGGCTGGTAGTTCTTCAAGGTTGTGTTGTAGCAAAATATTTCTGTATTATTTTAAATTGCAGTCCCTCTTTATGAAATATCGGTGTTGCACAGTAGTTTAGAATTATCAGAAATCTACTTAAAAATACATGTAAAAGTTTAAAATACATTGTTAATGTGCACAAAGCACTATTTCTTGCAGGAAGATGAGATTTGCATTGCAGCTTTGTTATGCTGTCATGCCTTCAGACAAAATGCATTTTTATTAAAATTCAGGGGGTGTTTGTAACAAACTCCATAATGTCTCTAGAAGCTCATGTGCCATATTACCTTAATGGGGGTGACCCAGTGGAGGAGGGCCTTGACAAGACATGGTTATCTTGTTTTCAAGTCAACTCACCATTGTCTGAATTTACATTTTGTTGTGGATGATGTTTGTTGAAGCTCATGGCGTGGCAGTAACTACAGATGCTCTCTGTTCTTGATCCTAGGCCAGTGTTCAGACTTCTCCCTCGAGCTGGTTAGGACAGCAAAGCCCTACAAAGTAGAACCTCTTATAAGCATTGTTGTGTTTCTGCAGGGGTGAGTTTGCATCATTTATTTGTTTAAAGCAGTTTCCAAACCAGAAGTTTCAGTAAAACTGTTGCTAGGGAGGACTGTTATTTTATCTGTAGTCACTGTAAGCACCTGACTGTAATTTTTGCTTGAAAGACTGTAATAGAAGGAATAGTTGATAGATATCTAACTGTAAGAGCAATTGGAAGTGATAAATAATACTGCTTTCATGTTTTTGGCAGGTTTAACTGGTTTAGAGAGATATGGGAATCACTGTCACTACCAGAGGTGGATGCTGCTGTACTGAGTAGTCAGGATGCATGGTTCCCCCTTGTGTCCCTGATTCTATTTCTTTTTGGGACAGGCATTGCCTACTGGAGTGGAGTATTTTTCTCTACATCTCTGAGACTCTTCTCTTCATTATGGTTAACTCTGATTAGGTAAAACAACGTGATGCTATATAATTATGCTCTCCTAGATGACTTTGAACCCAACAATTGTTTTTTTTTGTTTGTTTGCTTCTGTGTGAATGCTTGGGCAAGATTGAATTCTGGGCAGAATTATACATGATTTGAATTTATACCTGATTTTAGACATCTGGGTTGGAAAGCAAGCAGAAGTCTGAGAAGAAATACAACAGTTTTGTTTCTGGTTTTTTGGTTTTTTTTAGACCTCCTGAACTTCAGAAGGATAAGTTGATTACACCCAGCAGACTCTGTGGGATGATATCCCTTGCTTTGGTTAGCTGGACCACTTGTGGTGCATTTTCTGTGCTCATTGTTTATCTTCAATACTTGTTCAAGGTACTGAAAGGCTAAATATTTTGTATGTGTAACTGAATTGAAAATTTTAGATGCTTTGAATTAACCCCAGGTTAAAAGCAAAAAATCCAGATTACCCTTTTTCATACATAAAAGAAATGTTATTCTCATACTTGAAATTGGTATTTCTAATTTCTCACTGTCATAATCTTATAATCTGCAGAATTTTTCTTCTTCTTTTGTTAATGCTTCTTACAAAGAAATGTGTGGTCCCACGTGCCCACTACAACAGTGCAGAAAATTGAAAACTTTAACTTACAGCTAGGCAATATTATAAAAACAAAGACTAATACCTCCCTTGAAGAGTAAGGAGTCCTCAATTTCTTCTCCTGTACTACAGCTTTTGTGTGAAGAATCCTTACTAATCAAGCAACTGCTTGTCTTACAGGTTGTAAAACTGCATGTAACTGTAAGAGCAGAGCAAAACATGCACAACAGGGTGAGTCTGTTTCCTGCTTCTGTTCCAAACTCTGGCCAAAAATGGTCTGGCAAACTTCTGCCTTGGTACTCTTAGGTTGTGCTGCAGTGACTGGGTAGCTGTAGTTCACTTGCTGCTACAAATGTGGGATGTGAAAGAACAGCCAGGCCATGAGCAGCCTGCTCCATCTCACATGACTGCTGTTTGAAGTTTCTGCAATGTGAAATTCTCATCTAAGAAGAAAACTCTGTCTCTGAATACATACAGATTAACAGGGTTTGTCTAAATTTTTGGTATTTGATTAGGCATGGCTTATCTTAAAAGAAAATAAATTCTAGGTAATAATCTGTACTGCAGGTAGAACTGCTTTTTCTAGAGGGGCAGCGTGTGGAGTCCAAGGTTTTTTTAATCCAGATGAATATGGACTGAGACTGCTGTAAACAGGGAGCTGTTAAAAACACAGTGAAGAAGTGTTGGGTTCCATGCAGTGTGAACTTTGTTTTCTGGATGACTTTAAGTTATAGGATCAAAGATGTAAGCAGGTGTGGATAACAGCATATGATAAGTACCTGCTCTTTTTTGTCAACATAGAGCAAAGTCTGACACAGAAAGTTGTTGAAAGTTTTCTTTGGGTTTCTTTGAGTGGATTTTTTGTGTGTTTAGTTGAAAATCCTCTCCTTTCATCTCTATATAATATTTTGTTTCATTTGTGGGGTTTTTTTCTGTCACTGGAAGTTAGTATCTGCCAACTCATTCATTTACCTTTGCTATTTACTCCTACAGGTAATATTTTACTCCCAGTTGCATTACTTCCTATATCTTTCCTGTGAATGATCATCTGTGATTTTTCACCCTCATGCTTTATTACTCCTTTTATTTTGTTCTCCCTCCTTCCAGGAACTGCTTTTCATTTCATTGGTGTCAGGGCATTTACATTCTCCATTCTTTTCTTCCACAGACATATAAACTATTAGTGTATGAGAAATTTCTGGTTAAATTTAGATACTTTAAAATTGAACTTTACTCTTGGTGGCTTTTTGAGGCATAAATTGCAGGTTTTCTTCCTAAATCACAGCTGGTGTGATACTGTTAGGATAATTTTCCCCTCCTCTTTCCCCAGCATGGGTTCTTCCAAGCCTGTGCACATTTTTGTGACTTCTGTCTTTCATTTCCAGGATTCAGGTCACTCAAAAGAAACCTCACAGAACTCCAGTACACACACAGTAAAAGCCCAGAGTTCAGGGGACAGCATTTCAGAAGCAACACAGTCTCCTTCCAACAATAAAACATCTGCTGAAGCTGTTAACAGTCTTAAGATGCACATTACAGTCCTGAATTTATTCACGTGGATTGTGCTGCTCAACTTGCCATCTTTAATTTATTGGTTAAAAAATCTCAGGTAAATTCTTAAATTGGCACAAAGGTGGAAGAAAGTTACAGGAACTTTTGAAGATAGTAGAAATTATAAATGTTTGGTTCTTGACATTATTAGTTACCTTTACAGTTTTAAAGATTACTGTTAGTTATTATTGTTTTCTCTATCCTGCCTGGTTTGTATTGTGGTGTAAATAGGTGTTAAGTGGATCAGTGATATGTTGAACAAAGTAATATTTCAGAAGGGGTTTAAAATCAGGCTGGGATATATATATATATATTTTATGTATCTTTTTTGTCATCAGCACATGGATGTTATTTGGCAGCCTAGTTTAGAAGTGATGTGCTTTTTAAACCATTTCTTTGCAGGTACAATGTTAGGCTTGATCCTGATCCCTGTAGATCCACAGCTATTATCCTTGTATGCATCTTAGAAATTCTAATGAATTCAAATACTTCTGAAGTGAAATCAAGGTACTGTAGCCCAATCTCTAGTTTTGCTTTCCTGCTTCTTTGTGAATCACCATTTCTGTGGTAAAACTTAATTTATGCTGTGATTGTTCAGCCTCTGTAGAGATTTGTGAACTCATATGGTTAAGTCTAAAATATGAGCTAAAATGTGTGCAACAGTACCTCTAGTTCAGCTAGGAGGAAAAAATTCCCTGTATTTGCCACATAGAAAAAATGAGGTATGTGCTGTCTAAGCAATTGGCTGCATAATAACTTCTTGAAATGTGATTTTTTAACTCACAATTCATTGAATTCTTTCAAGTGTCACAGAAGCTAAATACGTGGAGCAATTATTGTCAGACAGTTAAAAGGAAAAGGGAATTATACAAGATTATAGTTATGTTCTTGTAGCTCCCCTTGTGGGAGGAGAAATATACTGTGTTCTCTACTGGATTAAGAAGTTCTGAGAACTTGGTTTTGCTGACAGAATATTTCTTATTGAGATGTGAAATTAGTTAATGCTTCATGAATGACAATCAATAATAAAAAATGTCATTTATCCTCTTGACCAGTACCTGTTATCTCAAGTGATCCAAACCATTAAGTCTTCCTATGTTACAGAGAACAAATTTCTAAATCAATATAGTATTTTTAATGACATTAACCTTTTTGAATCATTTCTCTTGCTTATGCATCAATTTTTATGGCCTATTCGACCTAGTTGCTCAGTTTTAAAGATTAACAAAGCCTTGAAATAGAAGGGTTTTTTGCAAAGGAAAATGATATATGGCATTTTTTGCATACTTTCTGCATATGTGGCTACAAAATGTTAATTTTTTTCCTTTCTGTTCTTACAGTAAACTCTTGAAGATTGCAGCCAAAGTTCCACTCCCTTTGTCTGTTGCAATGCTGGCCTTTGGACGGATGCATTTATACAGAGTCCCACATTTTGTAACCTTTTCTCTCCTTCTACATGTGCTGTGCTGTTTTGTGTAATGTTCATTCTATATAGGACAAAGCACTCTAGAAACTTAACACTGGAGATGGGAAAATTGCAACACAGAAATGCCTAAATTAATATGATCAGTAGTTTACATTATGTGGGAAAGAGGACAGAACTGTGAATACTTTACAGAAAATTCATAGTTTTATTAAGGTTGCTTAGAAAACTTTTCCTGGTGTTTATTTCATGTCTCTGAAATGGAGTGATGTAACTGTGTGTAAGCACATGACTCATATCAGTGCAACATCTCAGTACTCTGCCTTGTAGACACCTTGGTGTTTCACTGTACTGCTTTGTGGAAACAGACCTTTTTTACTCACTGTGCCATGCAGTGTCTGTGTTCTGAACTTGCATCTCTTGCAGGTCTGAAGTATGCTGGTTAAAACTGAATACATTTCAAGCACACTGTGACTATCACAAAAACCACACAGCCAAGTATACTTTGAATTATTTTATGTTACATTAAAAAGCTGCCACATTTGTGTCTAGACAAACTAGAATGTACTGCTTATATAGAACTGTTATTTCTATCAAATCATTTGTTCAATCAGTGTGAGTTGAACATTTGTGAGATTATTGCAAGTCTTACACATTTTACTTTTTGTGAGAGTGAGAAGACAACAGTATTCTATGTAGCTTTCTATTCAGGAAGGATACCAGCAGATTCATAAACAATTTGCTGTAATTTGTTTTAAAACATTGTCAGTTTTCTCTGGAATTTTGAAATTAATCCTTGGACTTTGTTCATATGTAGAAGCTAACAAATGTTGAGATGTGATGTGAGTTACCAGTGCAGTTGCTGCACTCTTTCTAAGTAGACAAGGCAGGCTTTTTTCCTATTGTAATCAGAGAACCAACCATCTCTTAATAAATGCCAAAGCATAAAATGAATATGGAATAGTTACAACCCTGCAAACTCTTGTCCTGCCATACAGTGCTAACTTCTGCATGTGGGCAAACTCAGTAATAGTGGGAAATACTGACCATAATTATTAGCTCTGTATAAATTTTATCTTAGTGCCTAGATGCTACAGTGACTGCCATTTGTAACAAAGCCTACAATAGCTACGTGTAAGGAATTCTGTCCCCTGGGCATGTGTTTTGCCAACAGAAGAAATCTCAGCAGTCCTTAGGTTTAAATGATGCATTGATTCTGTGTGGAGATGAGCTTACTACTTGCTTCTGTCTTAGCTGTCTCTGCTGTGTCTGAGATACCTGTTACCTTCATCTGGAGATACTAGACCAGCTCTATCATCTTATAGGAATACCAAGAGGAAATCTGCTGCTCACAGTCAATCAAGTATACTCCTGATACAGTAGGAGCCAGCCTGACCCATTAATTCCATCATATCTTAATAATCTTGCCTAAGTGCCTCAGTTATTTCTAATATGTTGTTAGGGTCAATTCCTTTGAGCTGGCTGGAAAGACTCAATTCACACAGTGATTTTCCAAAATGAAGGACAAACATGAAGAAAGCCACATATGTTTTGTTTGCTTATATCCATGTCAGCAATTCAAGTTATTAGTAAGTCATTCCAAGTGCTGTAACTGAGTAAGGGTATTGTAGTTAGCCAAACCACTGTCACTGTTATCAGTAATCTATCTGCTGGTATTCTAGTTTTAACCTTTTCAAAAAGAAGGTTAGATTATATATAGTGTTTGTAAATCAGAAAAGTTATTTGAATAGATTATATCTTGATATTTTCTAATGAAATGTATGCTACAGTATATGTATATAAGATAATTTGTGTGACTTAATTTACTTGTAGCTAAATGCACCAGTTGGTTTAACTAGAAATTGCTGTTCAGACATAGAAGAATAGAGTTGTACTTGCAAATGGCTGTGAATGAAAGATGGTGGCAGAACTGCACTAGGGCTGGCAAAGGGCTGTGAAATGTGCAGGGTCTGATTTCTGGGGAAGATAGTTTTCCTTGACTTTCATGGTCCATTTGGCTTATCACTTTATTTTACTTCTGATTTTGTTTTGCCACCTTAACAGGCTCTTTGTGCATGAATCCATTTGTTGGAACTGTTGGAAATGAAACAGTCTTGATATTTGGTATCTTTGATAGCTTTCAAAATATGCCATGAAGTGAAACATACTGAATTACAGAATTACAGCAGCATAGGATAACCTTTTTTTTTTTTCATTTATTAATTTTTTTTTTTAGCTGGAGTTCTATTGATGATTGTTAGCACTCTTCATAAAGTGGGTTCTGGTATCTTGTGTATTTTCTTGCCTGATTTTCAAGTTGGAGGTAGGAATAGGTATAATCCTGACTCTGAGATCCCAGATAACAAGAGTTTTTCACATCTCCCTTAACACTTCCTTTCCTCAGAGATGGTTTACCTTTACTGGGGAAAGGAGGGGAAGTCTTACTCCTATTTTGAAGTTTAATGCCTTGTGTGCCATTTAATAGATTTAAACTGTTGTGAGGGATGTGTGTCTGGATTGTTCAGTGATTATGGATGGACAACTTCAACTGTTTGGCAGATTAGGAGTCTAATCCCAATTAGATTTGCCATACAATCAGTGGATGGTAATAGGATTAGAACAAGTCTCAGAATTCATCCCATTCTAAGAGAGGATGAATTCTCCTACTTGTCATACTGAAAAGGACTAGATTTTGTAACAGTCTGAGGTTGTTTTTCAGGTAAAATACAATGATTGTTGTTACTTTTGGACAAGAAGATTCTGTTAGGTGAATCTGTAGTTCTGCCACTATTCAATTATCAGCAGAAACATAGGATAACCCTATATATATATATATATACACTGTTAATTGCATATATAAGGAGATGTAAATATTACTGAAATATCCTTTCTTATGAGTGGGATACATTTATAAAACAGCTTTTGGCAAATACATTATAATGTCTCTTACTAACTTCAATTACATTAAAATTCCACTTTATTCTTCACATTTCAGCTTATCTAGACCTTGTGGGAGGAGACCAAGGCACAAATTGTAAGGGTTTAGAACCTCAGGATGTATTCAAAATAAGAACTGTTTATGTGGATCTAATACAATTTTTTATAAGCTATCAGAAACAGAATGAGGAAACAGGGTAAGAACTTAAAATACTAAATGCCACTAACTTTTGGTACAACAGAATCTTTCTTTGACATGGAGAGATTTAATGAGAAGCTTTGGTGACAGCTTCATACCCTGAAATTACTCTGGAAGTTTATAATCTTTTCTGCTTGATGCCATCAAAGATGTTCCTCACAGTCTCATCATGCTGCAATGACATGTGTATCTAACACTTCATAGAAAGTCTCTGTGTCTGATAAGGAAAAAGTCACATCTTCACTGCAATTACCAAGTGTACCTTGGAACTGAGTGAATTGATGTTGTCCAAAGCTAATCTTCTTAGTTGTGATTTAAAAGTTGCAGTGGGTAACATTTCAGCATCCTGAAAGAGGATTGGTTTGTGGGTTTTGGTGGGAAGTTTCTCTGTATGTTTTATTTCCAAGAAACCTGCAGTAAATGGAATTTAAGTTAATATTATTTCTGACATTTAGGGTTCTGCCCTGATTTTGGTTTTAAGTGAGCTAATTCATGTAGCAAATAATTCCTTAATATTAATTTGCTACTTTTCAAAACAAATAGATGAATAATGACAAAACTGTGAGCAGTGCAGTACTAATACATTGTAGAAGCATAGAGACTTCTGGTATGTCTAAGTGAATTTTTCATCTATAACCTAATTGGACTAACTTTAAAGTCAGTGATTAACAAAACAAAATGTATTGACATTTTAACAAAAGCATTGCATATGTCAGTGTTTTATACATCTCATTTTCCATGTGTTTGCCATAACAAGTGAGAAACTCACTTGGTGTTCTTCTGAAATCTGATACATCTGATCCATCTGAGAGCACAGAATAAAGTCTGTTATGTAGTCATTAATAAATGTAAACATTTGAGAAACTTTCATTTGAATCAAGTTATTTCAATATAGGGTTGAGTGTGTTTAGACTTTCCTTGTATTTATACTGAGATAAAACCAGCCATTTACTGACCTTTAATACTCTGAGCTATGGAAATGTTTTTGGAAGTGGTTGTAGAGGCTGTACAGAACTGTGCTGCTGTTCTAAGTCACTAAGCTACTAGAAAATTGCTAGTTGTAAAGTAGACTGAATTCTTGTTGCTTATTTTCCATTTAATGTTTTAATGGCACATGTTTCTCACTTAATTTACAGCTTTGACTTTTTGCATTTTTTTTTCTGGGAGATAATCAGGCTAGCTTTTGTAAGCATTTAGCACTGTAAAATATAAAATTTTCATCACTGTTCCTTTAGGGGAGACATACTTTGGTTACCAAAGCTACATACTGCTGTTGTATAGCCTCTAGGAAATGTGTGACAATTAAGGACAGTTCAAAGCTAATCCATTTTTAATTTTAAAGTACAATTTTTACCTTTTTTTAGAGCCAGAACTTTGAACTAGAATATTAGAATCCATAAATTCTTAAAAAATTTGAAAACATTTTGCAAAAACTATACTTTCTGATGTATATTTTTATTTATGGGTGAATGTGTTCAAAGCTTTTGATAAGCTCATCTATCCTCAAACTCAAGTAAAAGCATACACTTTGTCTTATTAATAGACATTGCTGCTTGTAAAAATGAATTTTAAGCATTTAGAGAGAAAGCTCTATAGCTCTTACTTCAGCATATCTGGCCAGCCCTCAATTTTTCAGGTGTCTAAGCACATAGCTGCCTCAAATATGTGCTTATTGCCTTGTAAGATGAAAACCTGAACTGTGATATTTTGAATTTATTTTCTTAAGATGTGAGGTTTCTTTCTGCATTTTTACATGTAAACAGATTTTGCTATTCATGCTGTCATAAACAAATCCTGTAAGCATTGCCTCTCTACAGCTATTGGCAGCTTGTGCTCTGGATTCTCTAGGAACGTGTGGTGTCAGAGCTGAGTTTGTCTCTAAAAACCAGGAGTGGTGAACATCATAATATTTGTTATTTGTGGCACACCATTGTGGGTCCTCCTTCCCCATGCAGCTCTCTCTGGTTTGCAGTGTCCCTGCCCTGTAGTGCCAAGCAGGATGTTCCCAGAACAGTGGAACTGGGACTGCCCTGGCAGGAAGTGCTGTGTCCTGTAGACTCCTTCTGTTTGCTGAAATATCAGCCAAGACTGTTTTCCCCCTCCAACTTGAATAATTTCAGGGTATACCTAAGTATCAAATGTGCAAGTGTGTTGATGTTATTTTTACAAAAGGCTAAGTGCACTAATTTAGGATCCATTCAGGCTTCAGTATGTTCCACCCACTTCAGTCTGAGTTTGGAAACAGGATTTGAGACTGCAGCACCTGACAGCTGGAATGCTTTACAGAAGTCTACAGGTAGTAGACAGGACACATATGATTGGAGTGCCAGACCAAAACTGAAATGTGAAATTCCTCACTGTGACTTTAAACTTGTAGCTTTCTAGAGAGAAAAAAAAAAATATATATATATATTGTGCCTTAAACCAGTAAATGAATACACTCTAACTGTAGCCTGTGGACTTCCATGGCCTTATATTCGATTTTTGAAGTTGACCAAAAATATTTGTGTGGATCATACTGAAACTTGACTTGGGGAAAATGCTTAAAAAAAAATCATTTTGACCCCATGTTACACTTAGAGAAATGAAGATTTATGACAAGTACAGCATATTTTTTGTTTGGAATCACACCAACCAAAGTCAGAAAGCTTTAGCTGACCTGAATTTTTCAAGCATTTCTGTTGTGACCAAAAGAAAAATAAGGAAGGAAAACAAGTTGCAGATATCTGTCTCAGCTTTGAAGTCTCTGTGTCAAATTATTTTTAAACATTTTAATATTTGGTCCTCAATAAAAAAAAAAAAAATCTCAATTTTAGTTTAAGCAAAATACTGTATTTAAGCCATTAAATAGCAAAATCTTCACCAGTGCAAGAAGAAAACTTGACAGGGGCAGGGTTGATTGTTTGTGTTAAGGCTCCAGAACTTAACTTGTGTTAAGTTTTGAATACTAAATTTTACATTTTAGGAAAAATATTCACATGTAAATCCCTGAAAGTTCACATGTAGATTCTCTTTTTTGGAGAAAAAAAAAATGTACTTTTTTCATCCTAACTCATTAAAGAAAACTAGAAATACTTAAGATCTTAAAATCTTGTTTTGATATAGTAGAAGGATTTCTTATGTGTATTTTTTAATACAAAGAGCTCAGGAAAAGCCACTGCTGGCTTTTCTTATTTGTCTATAGAGGATTCTTTGTGTGTTTTGAACAAACCCTCCAAATTTTGATTTCCCCCCTCCCATATAGCACTGAACCTTGGAAAGTGATGCCATCTCAGAGGTTATTGTTGTGCTGGGGGTATTTAGACATGCACACAAACAACTGCCTGTCAGCTGCTGACAGAGCTGGTTTGGAGCAATACACAGCAAAGTTACAAAACATTTCCTTTCACTGAGCTCCAGCTTCAGTCTGGCTGCTGCTGCTGCTGAGCACAACATGGAACACACAAGCTTTGTGTCTTCCCTGCTGCTTAAACTCATTCCAGTCACCTCACTTCTTATTTTGTGGTGATGTTTCAGCACTCCTGGCCATTGGTGATTTGCTAGCTACTGGAATGTTCTAGTACTGAATCCCTTGAGAAGGTAGAACTACTGTTAAGGCCTTTATGTATGATGATAACTCAAGAGAAACTGTCTAACTTGATTCCCCACAGACCTTTTAATTGTTTTTTCAAGCACAAAGAGAGAATAATGTTGGCCAAAATACCTGGTTTGGCTGATTAGTGAGGAGGGAAGGATTTGTTGGTCGCCAAAGGATTTAAAACTTTGAAGAAAATATGTAATTTTGGGGAAAAACTTATCACTTCTCAAGCAATCTGTCTTAGAAGTTTTTAACTCTTCCTCTGTGTTATTATGTAGCTACTACAAATCTGATGTTTTACATGAACTCACTCTTAATATTTACAGGTTTTTAGAGATGTTGACAGGGTCTTATCCATAAATGTTTGAATAATGCTATAGCAAATTACTGTGCTTATAAAAGTGTTTGTAAATAAATTCTTACACATCATGTCATGTATCATAAACTTCAGTAAAGCCCTTGTGAGATGCTGAGAAAAGCTTGGTGAAGAGGTGTTGTGATTTGATGTTGCTGAAAGATGAAATCTCACAGTCTTTAAAAACTACATTTAGATATTATTTTGTTGTAGTTGTGGGCAACTTGATTGGGAGCTGCTCTGGGATGTTCCTATTTTGTTTCCTGGTTTCCCTGGCTGCAGTGTGTACTTCAGTTTGCTTTTTGTCTATTTTCTTTTACCTAAGTGTGCATGACTTTAAGTACATTGTATAGCAAATCCCCTGCTAAAGAAACACTTCTGTATATTTTTGTATGGCATTCCAACGTGCTTGCATTGGTACAAATGGTTGTAAATCACAAAAAGTGCCACTTGCCAGTGCTGCTCTGTGGAGTGTTGTGTCACCTGTATGCTGTTGTACAAACACGCTGATGAGTGCTGTGAGCAGTGTTTGCCTTTAGTCTTGCCTCAGGTACTGATGTGGAGCAGTTTGGTGCTTTTCCTTCTGACTTGTAATACTTGGGATTCTAAGCAGAAAATAAAAGTAGTAAACAAAAAGCCTTGTGGTTGGAGCAGTGCTTTAACAGGTGCTTCTTTCACAACTCAAGTATAGTGCAATAAAGATGGTTAGATAGACAGGATGAAGCTGGGCTCACTATCTTAACTCCAAAACCTTAGGCTTCATGGCTGGGAAATGCAATAAAATTCAAAGTGTTTGCTGAATAATACAGTTTACATAGAGCATCATATGTATAAAACTTGTTCTCAGCTAAACTAGTATAGTTTAAATTTTTGCATTTCAGAGGTGAATTGTGTGGAGTTGAGCAAGCAATGCTATCAGCATTTTCATCTTCACAGCAATTTAATTCAAACATACATGAACATTACTTCCTGTGCCAGAAAGGTTATATAATTAGTACAGACACTTTGAAAAGATTTGATTTATTGAAGATGTTTATCAAGAAAACCTGATGCTTAAATTTGGGTGCATTAAAAAGGCAGCCCCCTAACATCTGGCTTTGACAGCATTTGTTAAACTTAGCTACTGTCCTCAAAAATGAGGATGCAATTTAATTCAGTCAGTGTAAGTATACTAATAGTATTTTAATATTAATGTGTTCGGCTTATATTTGACTTTCCCTGAAGGAAAGAATTGAAATTACTAAAAAAAGACCAGCCCACACATTAAAATGAGCTATAGGCCTAAACAGACTTTTTAGCTCCAACAGTTTCACAGAGCTTTAGCTCAAGAAGCAACAATACAAGTGTGTATGGAATTTTTTTTCAGACAGCTCACAGAAAATACATGTTAATTGAATCTCTTGCATATCTGCATGCTTCATCAGTCACCCACATTGCCTGGGTTCCTCCAGTAACAAAGCTTCTTTCATATTTGCAGATGACTTCAGAATGTTTTATTAGCTGAATACACTGCATATCCCCAGTTCTTTGTAAAGAAATCAATGAAATAAATTAACTGAGGGGAAAAAAAAGAGAAGAAAACTGCCAGCTCTTCTGGCTTTTTTTTTCCCCCCTCCTCTTTCCAAAGGCTGTAAGTCTTGCCTTTTCCCCTTCCTGTCATTTTCTCTACGGGAGCATATTTCTACTTCTAGGTCAAATAAGTATCTACCTAGAAGATCAGCAAAGACAGTTCCCTTATGCTGGGACCTGCCTTTTTCAAGTTTTTCTGCTGCTGATCTATTCTTGATGAGTCCACTTTCTGGAAGTTGAGTGTTATGAAATGTAATTGATGGGGCTTAAAGGATTTTCTTTTTTGTGTGTATGATTTTTTTAAAAAACTCCAAATATGCAGAATAATAAACAAGCTGGATAAGTTGTCTTGAATTTTTATAGATTGCTATAGTCATGAAAATAAGCTGCTGTATTAGCAGAAGGGAATAAGAGCAGAAACAAGTGCTAACTATGGAGTTACCAAGTGTCCTCCCCTTGGCCAGTGCATATCCTAGGGACATCTGGGTTTCTTTGTCATCTTTGGGAATGGAAGAAGTGGTGCTTGGGATCACCTTGAAAATAACACTGCTAGGATTTTGTTTACTGTGTTGCTAATGATGTTTGGATATCCAAAACTTCACCTTCCTGGAAGGGTGGTGGCAGGTTTTTATTTTGCTTTCAAAATTTAAACCAAAGAAAAATGTAAAGCTTCTAGTCAGACATAAACATCTACACTCTGGAGTACGGTCAAATATTTTAATTTTAACATGTCTATTTAGGGACATATTTTATGTGATGCTAAATCATGTATCATCTACATAGTGGAGAGAAGAGTGCAGTGAAATAATAAAAATTATGAGCAGCTTTGATATGAAGAATGCTATGCACTAAGGCCAAGGTAAATGAGCAGAGTCCTCCTTGCAGCCTTTGTCTTAGTTTCTAGTGTGACAGGAGGATATTAACTGCTGATAAAATCAGGGTAGGAAAGCAATGCTTCCATTAAAATGTTATGATTTTGGATATTGAAACAGACCTTACTTTTTCCTCTCTTTTTCCAGCATCAAGAGAGTGATCCATATCTCATTTACTTGAAAACCATTAGTCACCATTCTAGAGATACAGCTAATTACTTTTAACTAAAAATAATATTTTGATAAAGCTGTGCCATTTCTCCTGGGAATTGTTTTAAACTTCCTGTATGCCTACTTCCAATTTCTGCAATACAGCTTGGGTGGAATTTGTACTGCACTGTTCGATAGCAACAGGTCTGAAGAGCACCAAGGATGAAATTCTCAAGGGTCTTGATGTCATGGTTGGAAATGGAATCATTACTGTATTTTTGAGCTCCTGCTAACGTCATTGACACCCACCTACAGTCTACTAGAAATATAAGTGCAGAGATCAGGTTGTTCACAGATTACGAGGAGACCAACCAAGAAGGGGCAAGCCAAAGCCAAATTCCCTGGTAAGCTCTATTTTAGAGAATGTGAGAGGGAGAATTGCTTTTCTCCCCGAGTCAAGTTGTGAAATGGATCTCTAGTATGTTAGACCAGGCTGTATTAAATACCTTTGCACTTATTATTATATGTAGTAAAATTTAATGCAGTTTTATAAAACTCTCTGGGCTCTCTGGGTCCTGAGTCATATTTTTTGCATTCTCCTTGGAGCATTCAAAGCTCTGATGCTGTATTAGCCACTGAAAATGGCTTTATGTAATAAATGTAAACTTTAAAATGTCATATTTTGTGTTGAGTGTTCTACTGGTCCCTCAGATGAGAGTGCAGTGTCTAGAAATAGCTTTGGTATGGGAAACACTTGTTTAGAAAAATTTGTTCTTCCAAGGACCTTAGTACCATGAAAACAAAGAGTTGATAGCACATGGATGTAATCTGCAGTGGGCAGACTTGGCTTCACATGCTTTGTGTGTTCCCAGTGACAGCTCTGTAGGATTTAAGGAGAATGTCTGTTTGCCCATCTTTCAGGCAGTCTGTTCATCTCCAGCATGTGGAAAGTGCTGCTCCTGGGTCTGTATGTAGTATTGGCTGTGAGAGGACTGGCAAAGGGTGCTCCTTTCCAACCAGAAGATAAATGGAAGCCTCTTGATAACCCCCGAAACAGAGACCTGGTAAGGAAATGTTTCAAGAAAGAGAGCTGAAGTTCTATGTGTTTTTTTGTTTTCCATGAAGAGACTCTTTATTGTCTAAATTTAAAGGCAAGAGGGGCCCATTAGATGTAATGTTAGGAACTGTGCACTTTGTATGGTCAATAACCATTTCTCAGTCAAGATGTACCCCTTAACTGAAGAGACATTCTCAGAGCACAGCAGTGCTCAAAATGTGCTTACATTTCCATCCAGCAGCTTTTGTTTTTAAAAAATTATTTTGATTATTCAGCCACTTGTTTTATGAAACAGAAGAGGAATGATTACTGTGTTTCTTTCAAATGTGTGCTCTGATTGCATGTTGTTTCATCTCATGGAAGTACAAATAAGTTTGCATCTGACATCTATGAAAATACCACTCAGAGAACATTTGCACAATCTTAAAAAGAATTTGTGAAGGAAAAGAATTGGTTTTCTGTAATATTTCCTCAGTGTTTTAAGAAGCTTTAATTTCTCCTTGGAAGTGATTGCTGGGGGCCAGTTCAAACCAGTTGCCCATTGTTGCTGACTCTGACCAAGATGTTTACAGAGGTGTCCTGTTTTCTCTCAGCCTGTTTTACAAGGGGTGCAGTTATCTCACAGCCCCGTGGTTCAGTGGGGAGCATAAATGAGCAGGACACAGTTGCTGCTCTTCTGACTTCAAATAAGATGCACAAGCCATGGATGGAGTGGGCACGTCTGAATTAGGTTGCTGTATCAGGTTATGATCAGAATTGAGGATTTCATCCCCCAGAGGAATAAACATTCCATCTAATTTGTGTCAGTAGAAATAATGACTCTCCAGGGGTCATGCTCTGTTTGTTCTCACAATCTGCTCAGTTTTTCAGAACGCTCCAGGCTTACTTCTCGGGCAGGGGTCTCGATCTCAGGAAGTTCCCAACTTCTTTCACTGTGAGCAATGAAGGACCAAGGCTCTACTCAGATCCTATTGCTTCTGCATTTGCAGATTATGAAGAAAAGAAAAAATCCTTTCAGAACTATTTCAAAGGCTGAAAGATTCTGCTGATGAAGGTAAAAGAGTCCTCTGATGTTACGGGTAACCAAGAAAGAGTCTGACTGAAGTATAAATGGAACTTCTTTCTCAGAAGGAATTAAAAATGTAATACCTTAACCCTTGCCTGAAGTAGGGTTCAAAATTCTTGAGACAGAGATTTATGAGGTCATTGCTACTTAGATAAAATAACACATCTGCTGCTAGAGGTCTGCTGCTTGTGCAGACCTCTACAGACCATGATTTTTTTTGTTTTCTTTTTTCTCCCCTCCTTCATATGGAGGAGAATTCTGAAAATGTACAGATAACAGGGGATGCAGGTTTTATGTAAGGAATTGAAAAGAGTAAGATTACAAATTGAGATTAATAATGGTTTCTTGTGATATATGTATATCAAGATAATTAACTTAGGCATAAGTTATTGCACTAATAAAGCATACATTATCTTTTACATTCACAGTAAATATTGTTTTCTCCTGGTTTGCAAATAGCTGAGAACTTCAATAAGATTTAAATCAATGCATTTTGGTGATTTACTCAGTATCTTAAAGTACTTAATTTGTAATCAATATTCAGCTTAGGATTTCCAGCTCTGTCCTGTTCTTGGCCTGCTTAACACCTTGTCTGTTTATAATCAAAATCAAAGCTTTATTCTTATTATCATGAACCATAAGAATGACTGCACTCAAATTTTACTACTAAATTCTGTTTTTGCTGAGTTATGTCATGAAAAATAGAGGCAGCACAGAATGTGTATCTTGTGCATAAAAAAAAAAAAAAAAAAGAAAAGGGAATTCAGAAGGGATGCTTTACTATAAATCACAGCAGCAGTGAGAAAATGACTGGTGGAAGTTTTGTCCTGCATAGTTCAGGATGGTTGTGGTAGTTCTTTTCAGTGTTCAGAACTGTTTTGTGGTAACAGAGGTTTAGCCAGTGGGTTTTTTTTTTTTTTTTGTCTTGGTTTGGATCACACCTTGGTTGCATATGGATATTTGTCTCATGTATTTGTTTTTGGGGGTTTATTTTTATTTTTTTCTTTTTTAGGCATTAACTTCAGAAGTCCATGCCAAGAGGAAACCTTCACAGAAAAATTTTACTGCTTCGACTTTTTAACTGTTACCTGACAATTCCGAAGTTTCTTCACTGTTTCTGCCAGTAGAATCTGGTGTCCTGCTGCAATGAGCATTATTCCGTCTGTTGACAAAGCTATGTCTGTGAGCAGAATTGTGCTTAAATGTGAATAAATCGGGAGTGCAACAGCGTGCATTTACCCATGCCAAGTGTGTTTGTTCAAAGCTGGGAAATAAACGTTCCTTTCCGTTTATTAGAGCGTGTCCCGATCTGTTTTGTGACAAGCGTTCACATCCCCTGGCTACAGCCCCTTTGTTGGTGCCCCTCTGGCTGCTTGTGCCTCCCCCGGCCCCGCACGCCCATTGCCGACCCTGCCCTGCTCAGAACTGCCCCCTCACCCCGAGTTCGGAGTTAAAGCCCCTCGGTGCTGAGGGGGCCGAGGCAGCAGAGGCCGCCGTGCCCCCGGCCCTGCGCTTCGCTCCCGCCCTGCCCTCAGCGCCCTCAGCGCGGCGCCGCCGCCCGGAACTGGCGCGGGCGGGCGCCATAGCGGGACGGACGCGGTGCCTCCCTCACAGGGCTCCCCGGGCCGTGGCGCAGCCATGTCGGGCTTCAGCCCGGAGCTGATCGAGTACCTGGAGGGAAAGATCTCCTTCGAGGAGTTCGAGCAGCGCCGCGAGGAGCGCAAGAGCCGCGAGAAGGTGAGTCTGCCCCGCCTGGCCGCCTCACGGCCCGAGCCGCCACCCCCACGACAGCACCTGGCAGGGCAGGGCCGGTGCTCTGTGTGTGGAGGGGCTCACGCTCGCTGCTCCTGCGGCTCCGGAGTTGCGAGCGTCGGTGTCAGCACCTGGCAGGGCAGGGCCGGTGCTCTGTCTGTGAAGGGGCTCACGCTCGCTGCTCCTGCGGCTCCGGAGTTGCGAGCGTCGGTGTCAGCACCTGGCAGGGCAGGGCCGGTGCTCTGTCTGTGAAGGGGCTCACGCTCGCTGCTCCCTCGGCTCCGGAGTTGCGAGCGTCGCTGTCCGGCTCGGCAGAAGGCCGCGGTGCGGGCGGCAGCGCGGGCGGGGCCGTGCGGGGCGCGCAGGACGCGGCGCTCCGGGCGGAGGCACCGGCCCGGCAGCACCGCCCGGCCCGCGGGAAATTGGTGCTTTGGGTCGGGGCAAGGAGCTGGTTCGGGTGTGAACTCGTCCACATTATGCTGCTCCAGCTCCCCCATCTGCATCTGAGGGAGGGAGCCAGTGCGGCTCCTCTTCTGACTTCTTGGCAGCAGTAATATAGGGAAACACATTGTGTCCGACGATGTGTAGGCAGTGTGATTAAAAGAAACACGCATGATTTGGCGGAGTGCTGCAGTTCTTTTTAACTTTGCTATATTTGTGTCAACTTGCTACTGAATTTCTGCGTTTCTTGATCTTCAGAGCGCAGGTTCAGCAGAACTCGGCTGTCATGAGTGTTGCCCTGGGGCAGCATTCTTAGCGGATTAATGAGTGCTGCTTTGATATTGACAGGCTTCTGGAAGGATTTGTCACACAGAACATTTTTTTCTAATACCATGTCATCCCACCTCACTGTAATGCCCAGTAATCAATGGACTGGTCTGTTCAGTCAAATGTAGTGTGAACAGTCACCATCTGAGTCTCTGATAAAAATATAAATGTCCTCAGGACAAGCAAGGCATGCTGGGTTTTAAACACACACAGTGCTTATCCCACCTGTTTCACTGGCAGAGCAAAGGCTGGAAAGCCAAATGGTAACTGTAAATATGTGGGGAAATAAAAAATGGGTAATTCTATAGAGGTAATAATTTGTATTTTTGGTGTGTGTAGGATGGCGAAAATGCATCTGCTGAGGAAAATGAGGAAGATTTAGAGGCTCCATCTTCATCCAGAAAAGCCTCTGGGAAGTCCCAAAGTCAGGATGAAACTGATGGTTGGTGTTTCTAACATAATCATTCCTGTTTAAAAAGGCACTGGAAGTATTTGCTCTTCAATAAATGACTTCATAAAAACCTGGCTCCATTTTTCCCCTTCTGGTCTCTGAAGGGACTGAAATAAAAGGGACATTAATAATTATTTTTTTCAGATGGGGGGCAGGGGAAGAAAAGTATTGTGTTTAGATGCTTAATATCCAAGTCAGAATAAAAGTAACCAAACATATCCAGGTGTGGTCCCCAGGTTCCTCTCCTATATGGGCAATACATGATAGATTTGTTTTTCAGTCCCAACTTGATACTGTGGTTATTTTTTAATCAAATATTCAGGTGTCCAATCCCCCAGCTCAAACCTTTGAACCCTGCATATTTGGAGTTTTGTATATAGAGCTGTGGTCAGTTATAACCCTGGGTTCATTTCATAATGAGAAGCTGTAAATAAAAAATGGGAAATTTTTAACAAATATGTGCCTTGAGCATATTTATCCAAAGTACTTAGCATAGTTTTCTTACTTATTTTAAAGAATTCTGTTCTTTTTCCAGAGAAATGCAAATAATCTGGATTTGGTATTTACACACGTTAAAAGGTACTTGTTGTCATGGATGGAATGGTTACAACATCTTGTTTTCAATTGCTTTGAAAAACTGTTTGCTGGATTGTTGTGTAGTAGAATTCTGTGCTCACTTACAGCCTCTTCAGCTGAAGAGCTGATTGCAGCCAGCCAGCCCAAAGTTTGAAAATTGCTTAACCTTCTTCTGGACTGAGAAAAATGTTGATTAAACTGTGGCTCCATTCTGTGTGTTCCTTCCTGCTTTCATTTCAGATACCTCAAGATGTTACAGGCTGGGCCATGGCAAGCACTGGTGATGAATAATGCAGGGCTTTAAAACCAAAGAGGCTGTTAATAGTTTTTCTGCATTTCTGCAGGCAGCACTCTTACAGAATAGCTGCTTCAAGTGGGCTGCTGTTTTCTCTGCACTTGTCCAGGGAAGCAGCATGTTCTCTTCATTCTATCAGAAACCTGTTTTGCTTTTTTCTCAACCAGGAGAAACAGCAGATGGGGTCAGTAAATCTGTCCATCGGGTCTTTGCATCCATGCTTGGGGAAAATGAAGAGGAGGAGGAGGATGAAGAGGAGGAGGAGGAAGAAGAAGGAGAAGGAGAAGAAGAAGAAGGAGAGGAGGAAGAAGAAACTACAGAGCAGCCTACAGCTGGAGATGTTTTTGTTTTGGAGATGGTTCTTAATCGAGAGACCAAAAAAATGATGAAAGCAAGTATTTAAACTTTCATTAACTTCCATGTGTCCCCTGACCATAGTGCATGAAGGCCACTTTGAGTGATTTTTAGCTGCTTGTTGAGAAGTTTGCCTGAAAATTGTTCCATGTAGGATAATCCTGCTTATGCTGGTGTTTGTTATGCTGTCTTTGTTTATTATAAAAGCACTGTACTGTTTACTGTTTGAAAGCTTTCAGAAATAATGAAATCAATTTTCCCAGTATCAGAAAACTATGAACATTGACAAGTCTTTTGGTCAGTCATTTATTATTGCTAATACTTAAATAACTTGGGGTTAGGTGGTGTTAAGCACAATGGGGTGCCTCCTGAATTTGGGCACAACTCAACCTTGGGCAGAAACAGCATTCCTTTTCCATTTAGGAGAAAAGACCTCGCAGCAAACTTCCCCGGGCCTTGAGGGGTCTGATGGGAGAGGCCAACATCAGATTTGCTCGAGGAGAGCGTGAGGAGGCCATTCTGATGTGCATGGAGATCATTCGACAAGGTATGGGAGAATGGGTTTAAGGATGGAGTGAGGTTTCCATGTGCAGGAGCAGGATTTAGTGTGACTTCCCTGAAGATGAAAATAAACAGTACAAGCAAAGTCACAGTATAAGGAGTAGAATTAAGAATATGTCATGCACTTCCTTTATTTTTTTGCTTATAAAAAGAAACTACCACATGAATTCTGCAGAGACCCAGGTCCTGGCTTAGCTTTACACAGTTTGCTTTTACTGTCTTTGTAGACACAAGGTATAAGCATCAGCATGCCTTGCAGTATAGAATAATACTATAAATGGTTGTTGTTAGATTCAGTCAGCCTGTTTAGTAATTTGCAGACAGGAATCAGAAACTTGTCTGCAAGTTTTTCCTGAATTTGAACAGCACGTGTTTCATGTAATTCTGATACCTGTTCTTTGAGAAAGGCAAGTTATTTGTTTCCAGTGTGGATTTTAAGCAATAATTCTTAGTCATTCTTTTTGTCTTTTCACAGCTCCTTTTGCTCACGAGCCATTTTCCACTCTTGCCATGATCTATGAAGACCAGGGTGATATGGAGAAATCATTACAGTTTGGACTGATTGCAGCTCACTTAAATCCTAGCAATACTGAGGAGTGGGTTAGACTGGCAGAAATGTCACTGGAGCAGGATAATATTAAGCAGGCTGTTTTCTGCTACACGAAAGGTAGTGTAGCAAACATTTTAATAATTTAAAATTAATGCTATGTGCTAATGGCAATAATTTTGTTATCTTCTTTCTAGTTTAGTTTGCTTCAGGGTGCAAAGATTCTGATACCTCTGCCTGGACTTTGATAAAAGATGAATGAATGATGAATGGTAATGATGAAAGATGAATGATAAATGAATCTCTAAAACCCTGTGCATGTTCACTAACACGAATCAAGGAAATGAATGTGAAATCCCCTGTTGCATTTCCTAAACTTCTGCCGTGCTGCTGCTTCTCCCTGTAGCTCTGAAGTACGACCCGAGCAACGTGCGCTACCTGTGGGAGAGGTCCAGCCTGTACGAGCAGCTGGGGGAGCAGAAGATGGCCATGGATGGCTACCGGCGCATCCTGAACCTCCTGGCTCCCTCCGACGGCGAGCGCTTCATGCAGCTGGCCCGAGACATGGCCAAGTGAGCTGGGCTTGCATTCACCAATGGAGCCTTGCATTGCTTTACCACTGGAGCCTTGTGGTTAAAGTGTGTAGCTCTCACACAGTCAGGTTTTACCTGTGAACTGCTTCTTTGTGGGAAGCTGTTACTGCCTCTTACAAAACAGTTTAAGCTCTTTTGATCTTCGTGTTTGGGAAATGTACCAAAATCTACAAGGATGTATATTACAACAGTGTTATTAGTGAAGGTTTCTTAAAGCAGGTTAATGTGGGACATGATTGATGTCTGACTTCATTGGGGGAGACTGTGATGAACACTCCAGTAATGTCCTTACAAATGGGGGAGAAAAAAATTGTTAATTATTTGAAATACGTAAAAGTTTTCAACAGTTGTATGGAAAGGAAAACCACCCCCTTTCTCACTATCTTTTATAACATCCACTTGCTAATGAAAATCTTCACCAATGAAAATGTTCGCTAATAAGCAAAAATCAGAGAAATATGAAAATCCTTTCGCTTTGGTTCAAAGTATACATTGTCAGTTATGTGAATTACCTGGCATCTCATTTCTGTGTTTTATAGGAGTTACTACGAAGCCAATGACGTGACCTCTGCTATTGAGATAGTGGAAGAGGCCTTTAGCAAGCACCAGAGCCTTGTGTCCATGGAGGATGTTAACATTGCAGCTGAGCTGTACATCTCCTCCAAACAGTACGACAAAGCTCTGGCGGTACGGACAGCTCAGTGCATTTCCAGCCCCTCTTTGCCTGCCAGAATGGATGGTTTATGTTCATAATTTATCTTCCTGCAATGCTAAAATGGAGTCCTGCTTCTGTAAAAAGAGAGCTCATCAGAAACAGACTGCTTGCTATTAGTTCTGTAGTAATTAGCATTTAAATTAATGGTTGGATTGAATTAATTGAGGGCTGATAGATTTGTACATTGTTCAAGGTTTAGAATTCTGGGATCCTTCCTCTCCTTCTCTATAGTGACCATAATCTTAGTAGCCAGAGAAGACCTTCAGGCTGGTTTTGTGATTAATACTAGCAGAGGTCATTCTCTGAGGGGAAGGTTAAAATCATGACACTGAATGCTCTGATGGTTCAAATTCAGATTGTTGTGACTTATCTGGCAGACCTAAGCACTAAGCATGCATTCCAGAAAGACAATACATCTTAACTCTAAGGCACCAGGAGTTAGAGAATGTTGCTTATCTGGTCCAAATTTGTTAACTCTCTCTTTTGAGGTATATTTCCAGCTTGATTTTGTCTGGCTTTGAGAGAGAAGATGTTGGTATTTGGCCATTGTCATACTTTCCAAGATTGATTGAAAAGACACTGTAAATTGGGACTTCTTCTTGTGAACATTCTTATTTGTTGATATTAAATTACTTAGGTTTTTTTTTTTTTCCTTTCTTTAGATTTTATTCAGCTCTCCGTCAGAGCACAGTATCATGAGCCTGCAAACAATTCCTGTGACCTTTTTTGGCACTTCTTCCCTCCTTAAATGTCAGTCAATTTTATGTACTCAGCATTTAGCTACTGGATTTATTAATACAGTAGAACTATAGTCACAGAGCCATTTCCCTGGTTCTTTTTGAAGGTTCTACTTGGGTAGATGAATGCAGCTTTAACTCTGATAACTTGTATGATGTCTAAAACTGTCACATAGTCTGGTTGCTCCATTTATGCTTTAAAACTTTGAAATTATCCAAGTTACTTTTCTGTTCCAGGTTATTACAGATTTTACGGGAATTGTACTTGAAAAAAAAGCACCAGAAAGAAGTGCAGCTGAGGAGAAAAAGGGTAAGTAGCTGTCAAGTGGTTACTGTGACCCTACTGTTCATGTGATATGACATCCTTCCTCTACCTTTTCAACTCTTGGGTATATTTTGCTGCACTGTTGACAGGCTTTTCTCTATTGAAATCTGTGGGTGCTCTTAGTGAGTTACATGGCGTGACCTCAGCCTGCTGTAAGAAGTTACTCTGGTGTCCCCATAGCCCTGCTGACTCACTGAAGACAAGGACTGCTCTCCAGGCAACTGGAGGGCTTTTAAAGTTCTAAACATTCCTCTGAGTGTTTACATCAGACCAGCTATTTCTACCAGCTAAATAACTACTAAAAAAAGGATAAAAAGATAAGCTTAGTGCCAACTGTGTTCAAGAATGTCAGCCTTTGACCTAAGAGTAATGTTCTTTATACATCCTGCATCTGTTATTAACCACCTAACTGAAATCTAGGTATACTAGCTCATAATTTAATGAAGTAGGTTGTCTTTGAGAAACCTGCTTTATCAAAGTCATTTCATCTGAAAATATTTATTTAGGCTGTAAAATGGACACAGCACACCAGCTCCATAAGGCAACAGTCTGTTTTGTGATTGAAGTGGTTGTCTCAGCAATCTGATAGCCTAATACAGGTATAAGATATTTCTCTTGGCTTTTTGCTCTGATTGACCAGGTAAAAATACAGTTGTTTTATGAATAACTCTCCTGATGGAGACTTTCAGCAGATAATTTATAAGAAACAAAACTATAATGAGTCTAGGAATTAGAGCACAATGTTTCCAAGTTACCTCCTGTGTGCCATTGGTTGAGAGAAGGCTTCTAAAATAGAGCTCTCCACTCTGTTGCTTTGCTACTTTTGTAATTTTTATAACTGCTTCCTGTTCTGCTGTCCTTACAAAACAAACAATACAACACAAAAAAGCCCCAAACCAAAACGAGAAACCCAGTCCACTTTTCAGAGTAAGCTGCCACTCAGTTATGGATTCAAAGGCAAGTAACTACTGGTTAATCTGATAATCTTTTTAAAAAGATACAGGTGCAGCAGTAGAAACTCAGGAAGGGCAGGAGGCAGTGACTGACAACCAGAGTCATCCAGTTGCTGAATCCAGTGCTCCAGGTAAGTAATTATTTTATTTTTTTTTAATTTCAGACAAGTCTATGAACTGATCATATGGTTAGGAACCAGCTTGCATTCATATAACAGCTGGAGATTTCTAACAGCACAGAAACAGGGCTTCATCTAGAAAAGGATTCTTCTGTCCTTTTCTTCTTTCCCTTTCTCAAACTTCCCTTTAATCCAGACAGAGAGTTGTAATTTTGTAAAAATATATTAGTAGGGGAATAGTCACCCTTGTGCTGGGTATTGCAACGTTCAGAGAATGATGAATTAATCTGCATGTTGTGATTTGCAGTAAAGGGATGTGGATGTAGTAGGTAAAAGGAAAACCTTAGGTTGGAAATCCCAGTTTTCTCAGGTTTTATCAGTAAATGTGTGGTGCAAGCACTGAAGTGGAGGAGAACTTAACTAGGAGTTAAGGAGGTGTCATGACTGCATGTGAAGGACCTATGATCATGGAATTTTATTGTGTGACCTCTCATTTGCTGGTATTGTCATGGGTAGCTGCTGTGCCTCATGTCTGCATTCTGATCAGATTGCAGTCAGCCTTACCTGTTGTGTGAAGTTCTGTATTAACTCTGTTTAACAATGTGTTCAGGCAGTGCCTGCTACACAGGACTTCACTTAGCAAGAACGAGAACCACCTCAGTATAGGGCATTTCCTTGAAAAAATAAAGGAGGAGAGGGTACAGGTGCGTAAATTGTTAAAGGAAAGCTTTAATGAGCAATAAAGTAGGCAAGGATCCTTAAGGAGGCAAAGGATCCAAGCACATGCTGTGGAATCCTGCTGTTGGAGTCGATGCAGACTGACAGCACTTGGTACCTCACATGGAATTATTCCTCTCAGAGACAGTAGGAAGATGTTGCCCCAACTCTTGGAAAAGATAAAGGAGGAGGAAAAGAAGGGCAGACCAACACTTGCTAGAGCTGATAAGAATATTTTCTCAGTTCCTGAGCATGGCCTGGAGGGGATGTGGTGCTTAAGAAGTGCTTCTTAAAGCCTCTGAGTTCAGAAGGAAATTCTTTATCTTGTCCCAGCTGTGGAGAAGGTCAGCTGCTGCATACCTGAGGGTGTTCCCATAGACATCACGGTCAAGCTGATGGTGTGCTTGATTCACTTGAACATCCTGGAGCCACTCAGTGTAAGTGGAAACCAACTCACAAGGTGGGGGGAATGTTCTAAGAAGTCACAAAAGCAAGTAATTGTTCCTGTTTTCATAGACTGAGGTGGTTGAGGGAGCTGTGGAGATTCTTTTTGCTTCTCTCCCACTCCAGGAGAGAAACCTCATAGGCCTGTAATAGCAGAAATAATATCCTTGCCCTTAGAAATTATGCCAGTGTAAGTTACATTACTAAAGCACAGTAAGTCACAGCCTGTGTGCTGTGACAGGCCCAGGACCCTATTGCAAAGCTGTGAACACTGGGGAACATGTTTTCACTTTGACTGTTCTTTCAGAAAGGAGACTCCTCACTGATGGACAGTTTAACCCACTGGATGTGTGAAACATCTGGAATAGAAAAATGGGGCTTCTTCAGGAATGCTGAATTTCAGATCTTTTATTTTTCACTTCTAAACTAACATTTAATTAAAGGAAGCATAGTTCAGAATGCCAATGAATAAAAATCATAGGATAAAAACGCAAGCTTCCAATAAGCATGCCTTAAAGAAATTGATTATTTGTGCTGTAGTGTTTGTGTGTTTTTTCTTAAAGCCTCTTTTGACTACTCTGGTGGAACAAAATCCAGAAGAAATGGGTGACTTGTATTTGGATGTGGCAGAGGCTTTTCTGGATGTTGGAGAATACAACTCAGCCCTGCCTCTCCTGAGTTCCCTTGTCTGTTCAGAACGGTACAACCTGGCTGTTGTGTGGCTTCGGCACGCAGGTGAGAGGAGGCAGGACTGCTGAGCATGGGGGACTGAGAGATGATAATGCAGTGCTGAGCATTTCCAGGGAACTTTATCCAAGATCACAGGAATTTTAGATTGACTGGTTGCATGAGAATTGGTATTTGCAGAATGAAGCTTATCATGATGACTCTGTCAAGCATTTTTTTTCTTCATGAAATTTACACTGAAATTTACATCAGCTAAAAGTACTTTATGTTCATGTAAGTGAAGCAGCATCTATTCTACATTTCATCCTGTGTCAGCTGCTGATGTTTGAAGTGATGCATCAGTGCATATATCTGAATATTATCACTTAAAAATACATGTTTTAGGTGATTTTACTAAGATAGTATGTTAATTTATTTGCAAACTTTGAAATACTTTTTTTCTGCCACTAAAGTGCCTTGTGTTGCTTATGGTATTTCTAGAGTGCTTGAAGGCTTTGGGACACATGGAGCGTGCTGCAGAGAGCTATGCCAAAGTTGTTGATCTCGCCCCACTGCATCTCGATGCAAGAATCTCACTTTCAACACTTCAGCAGCAGCTGGGCCGGCCTGAGAAAGCTCTGGAGGCTCTGGAGCCAATGTATGACCCAGATACTCTGGCTCAGGATGCTAATGCTGCACAGCAGGTGGGAAAACTGTTCTGTGCTTCCATTTAGGATGCATTATTCTGCCAACCTGTGCTACTAGTCCAAGGTATCTGCATAGGACCAGGGATTCAGACTTATCTCCCCATGGGGAGCTTGCAGAGCACAGTGGCTGATCCATTACAGTGTCAGGGACACGTCCTCCAGACTTTGTCCCTGACCATTCTCTCAGCATTTCCCCAGTCCCACCTGAGAACTTCTGTGCAATGCACCAGCTTTTGGCCACTGAGAGCCAGTCGTGACTCTACACCAAGTTGGTAAGCAGTTGCTACATGTGGGCTACATGGTTTGGCCTCTCTTGATTGTTAGCAGAGGTTCTGAATCCCCTCTCTAGGAGCACCCTCACCATATGTAAGAGTCATGCCAGATGTCTCTGAAATGGGAGAATTTGGAGCAGTAGCTCCTGAGGGCAGCTTAGGGAGAGCTTACCTGCTGCTGCAGATTCTTACAGCTTTCTGGAAGCTTTACAATCCTATTAGTACTATACCAAGTCAAAATGGTTTGTTTTATAAACTCTCTCTGTGCATGAGGTTGAATAATAGTGTTCACTGTTGTCCAGGAATTAAAGCTACTCCTGCATCGCTCCACGCTGTTGTATTCCCAAGGCAAAATGTATGGTTACATTGACACGTTGCTCACAATGCTGGCAATGCTGCTGAAGGTAAGCCAGTCTCTCCAGCTGCACCGTATGAAATTGCGCAGCTGTGACTTGGGTCAAGACAAACTGCAAATGAACTCAGGAGGAAAGCTAGTGGGCTTTTTTGTGTGAGGGGTTTCATAATTTTGTTAGGTAGTAGTCTTGCAGGTAGCCTGCAATACTGGTGCTCCTGCCTGTAGTGTTTAGAACAGAGGACTGTGTGTGTAACTATTGATACAGTGACTTCAACTCCCTATTCTCAGTGTGCTTACAACACACTGAATTCTAAAGCTGCTTCTTGCCTTTTTAACACTGAGCACGCAGCTTTTTTGTGGTGTTGATACTGGCTTCTATTTCAACAATTTTCTTTTTGATTTCTTAATTATTTTCTTGTGATAAAAGGACAAAATAAGAATTTGTTTAGCCAGTAAATACAGTGGTTGCAGTTTTGTGTTAATTAATTTTTGTTTATTTATGAATAGGGAGTGAATTAAAGGAATATTTAGACCTCCATTTTATCAATCTGCTCAGCACCTTGACTATTGTATTATACTGGTTGAAGAGCTGACTATGCACAAACTTCTGAAAATGATAGAGAAAGGCATTGTTCTTCTTATGCTTCTCTGCAAAGAGTCTTGATTTCAGTAAATCCAGGGATGTTCCAATCCCAGGAGAAGTCTTTTTAAGTAGCTTGAAGAATTTGTGTATCGCTTTTGCTTAGCCCAGTTTGTACTGGAGCACGAGGCAGTGCAGAGATGATATTCCTGTTGGGAATGTTCTCTCTGATGACCTTGCTCTGTGGTGGTGTCACAGACTATTTTGGGATGCAAGGTGAGCCAGATGGATTAGCCATATAGCTGCCTTTGTCATAGGATGTTACATTGTAATCTGAAACGCTGCCCTTAAATTTGTTTCTAGGTAGCAATGAGCAGAGCTCAGGTGTGTTTGATATCTAGTTCCAAATCTGGAGAGAGACACCTCTATCTTATTAAGGTGTCAAGGGATAAAATTTCTGACAATGATGACCAAGAGACAGCAAATTGCGATGCGAAAGGTAACAAATCACAGATTGTTTATTAAAAACGTATCAACGAGGTGACCTCCGTAGTTCTGAAAAATTATGAAAGTGCTCCTATTTTGCATGCTAAATCCATGCAGTTCATGTTAACATTGCTTTATTTCTAGGGCAAAGAAGGCAGCAAAACTGAAGATCTTAGTATCTTAAGGGAACAGTCCCCAGTCAGAGAAAAATAGAAAGATTACAGAATAATTCAGATTGAGAAGGGCATCTAGAGCTCTTTTCCCTCAGGGGAAATATCATACACACAAATCTAGAATGTAATACAAATACATTGTAAAAGTAGTGTGATTTTTTTTTTTTAGCTGGCCCAGGCTTGGTTGAGCCAGGCCACATGCTCTTAAGCACTGCTTGATAAATTAGGGAGAAGAACTTCATTGCATTCATGTAGTATGTTTGCAGCTTGAACTGGGTGCATTGCTTGCTCTCTGTTCCCACTTTGAGAGTGTTTCTGCTGGTGTTTTATGAACAGCCCTTAAAATGAGAAAAAGTAAATACTTCCTATTGGCTGTTAGTGCTACAGCATCTTTGAAAATATCAGTTGGATGTATGAATCTATTTTGTAAAAATTTATCTTTCTTGTTCTAATTTTTGTCAACTTTCTGGCTCCAATATTTTTAGCAATTTTTGCTGTCCTCACAAGTGTTCTGACAAAAGATGACTGGTGGAACCTCCTCCTGAAGGCTATATATGCCTTGTGTGACCTCTCCCGGTACAAGGAGGCAGAGCTGCTTGTGGATTCCTCACTGGAATATTACTCATTCTATGAGGACAGACAAAAGCGCAAGGAGCTGGAGTACTTTGGGCTCTCTGCTGCAATTCTGGACAAGAACTTCAGAAAAGCTTACAACTATATCAGGTGGGCTACTGATAAGTCAGAGCAGTCTGTGCTGGAATTGCCTCCACTGAGGCTGCAGTCACACTGCTGCAGTATCATATACTGCTGAAGTAGGCAGGCTGATACTTTCCAGCCTTGGCTAAAGGAGAGAAGGCTACTGAAAACTGAAGGAGCTTTCCAATAGCCTCAGATTCCAAAAATGCACAATGCAATAGGTTGGTTGATTTGGACAGAACCATTGGTTCTGTTTTCTACTCTCATCTTTACTTCAGTCACTGACCTTCTCTTTGAGTTTCTGTTCTTTGTTATCTTCCCTGAACTGCTGAGATTTTATTGAAGAGACAGTATATACTACATAGCATTTACTAATTTCTCGCACACGTCTCATTCTGTAGAATCATGGTCATGGAAAATGTCAATAAGCCCCAGCTGTGGAACATCTTCAATCAGGTCACCATGCAGTCTCAGGATGTCCGCCACCATCGCTTTTGTCTCCGCCTGATGCTGAAAAATCCTGACAATCACGTGCTGTGTGTCCTCAACGGGCACAATGCCTTCGTGTCAGGCAGTTTCAAGCATGCTCTTGGTAATATCTTTCATGTTCTAATAGCAACAAATAGAACAAGCGAAAGTTTATATAAAGGGAAAGATTTTTTTTTCATCAGAAAATTATAGGTTCACAATGATTGTCTGGTGCTTTAATTATTCTGTACACAAATCAGAGCACTGCTGAAGGGTTTTGCTAATAAAAATTAAGCTGGCACGTTTCAAGTTTAGCACACATTGCAAATATTACTAACTTGCAAAGATAATTGGAAGCTAATGATGATAATAATGACAGAACCAGCCCAATTTAAACTGCAAATACAGCTGGTTGCATGCCTTCAAAGCAGGCCTTCAAAGTAAACCTGCTGCTTTCAGTCAAGTCCTCCAAATGTCACATTTAAATCCCAGCAAGGACCATGTTTGCCTTCTGTGTCTGATCATTTTCTGCTTCCTTTTTTACATCACAGTCTGCATTCTTCCTTCAGAATCCAGTGGGTGCTGAAAATACACAATTTTCTTCCCTGTTTTTTCCTATGTATTTTAATGTTGGTATAATAAACTGTTTATTTTCTTAATTCACATTTCTAATTCAAATATTTTCTTTCTTGCTCGTAACTTCTTAAGGAATGTTTTTTACAACCAGCATCTTTATTCATTTATTTGCTTTTAGGTCAGTATGTGCAAGCCTTCCGTGCAAACCCAGATGAGCCTTTGTACAGTCTTTGTATTGGCCTGACTTTCATCCACATGGCCTCTCAGAAATACGTGCTGAAAAGGCATGCTCTGCTAGTACAGGTGAGGCAGCATGATTCTGGTTACCCACAGTGTTTCCTGGCTTTGTATCTTGCAGATGGTTATAGCTACAACACACTCTGTTTAAGTAATTTTTCATCATTAAGATGGCATTTCTAAAGAGGCAAGTGGTAAAGCATGAGCAGGGATGAATGATAGTTACACCATCTGAATCCCCTCTCCTTGTGGGTAAAAGTAGCTTGTTACCTTGATGTTAACAGCTGCCAGCTGTTTCTGAAAGTATTACTAATTTCTTGGTGGTTGTAATCTGAGTTATCTTTGAAATTCTTTTTGGCCTGCATTGCTGTAGAGTGGAATCTATGCCACGTGCCCTTCGAAGTTATGTCTCATAAACTGCATTCTTGAAGCAAATTGTACAGACTTGCAAAGGGGTTTTCCCCCCCCGTCTTCCTTTTCCCCTTTTAGGTGCCTCTATACACTCTCTTTGTAAAGATCTTGTGAGCTCCAGTTTAGCTCCTTCAAATTTTCAGCTTCATTATTCACATTTTTCTTATCATCAGCAAGATCCAGTTACAAACCACAGACTGAGTAGGCCCAAACAGAATCTTGAAAGTAATTTCCTCTACTTTACACCAAGTATTTTCATTAACTTGAAATACCTTTTAATTCCTGTGGCTGCTGAGCTCAGTCGGCACAATATGGTGAGGATCCTGAGCTCTTGTGACTTCTGAAATTGCTGGAAGACTGTAGCTTGCACTGATCTTGACAAAAGCTACAGGTCCCCAACTGCTGTAACACAAAACCAGTTATGACAGTGTCCAACTTCAAGATGTTTTGAACTTGCAAACTTTGACCTAATTTTATTACTTTTATCCACGTTTTTCTGTAACCCGCCTGCCTTTTTTACAGGAGCTGCCCTGTTATCTTTTTATACATTGAATAATGTCCTATTTATATTACCCCCTGGCAATACAGTTCCCCTCTCTCTCTCTTCTCATTTCCTGCTTACTATACTCAGTGATTTTACATCATTTCTTGCTGCTGTGGTAGTTAATTAGTAATTCCACCACAGCGACCTACTGGTGACCTAAATTATGATCATTAGCTGCTTGTGTCTGAACTAATTCCTCATATTGAAGGAAGTACCCTCTCTGATTACCAACATGGTCTTTAGAAAGAAGGTCCTCTGTTTACAACAGAATCATCACACTCGAAAATGGTAACAAAATAGAATGCACAGGAGGGGTGGAAAATGTTGTGTGCTCAATTTCTCTTACAGGGATTCTCCTTCCTTCACCGCTACTTGGATCTGCGTGGACCATGCCAGGAGTCCTTCTACAACCTAGGCCGTGGCCTGCACCAGCTGGGACTGCTGCACCTGGCAATCCACTATTACCAAAGAGCACTTGAACTTCCTCCCCTCACCTTAGAGGTACTGTAACTTTGTAAGTTATGGACATAGAATAAAGTCAGGAAAATGTGAAGAATTCCTTAGACATAGTTAGAATAGGTACATAAAAATCTCTGCAGTTGTTCCTCCTTCAATTTCTATTTTAATTCCTTGTCATTGGAAACCCAAATCTGATTGTCACCTGATAATGTATTTAAGCATGTGTTAAGTTCAAAGATGTTTGAATTTTGAAGGATTTACTCATAGGCTGAGGCAGCAGCAAAAAGGATTGCTAAACAACTTTTCCTGTTTAAGTAGCTGACCTTTCTATATATTACATGCAATGAATTATAACTGAAAGTTCTGTATACTCACCCATGCTATAAAATAAGCATGCTGGAGCAAGATGGACCAGTACTGGGAATGCCTAATTGCACTTGAGCCACAGTTTAATTCTAATTGATCTGTATTGGATCCTAATTGACATGTCATACAGTTAGAAGTCTTGTCTGTGGAATGGGTGGGTAGAAACATTGCAGGGCTGTTTAGAAAACAGGCAGTGTTGGTAAAGTAAGAGCTGAGGGTGTTAGTCAGCCCTGGGAGTTCGGAGCAGCAGTATGTGACCCTGTAAAAGATGCAGGCAATATTCACGTTCTGGTTGGAGAAATATACTTAGCATACAAAGACAAATTAAGATAGTACTTTGCTGGTTTATAAGCTGGCTATTTAACTTAGAGATAAAGTTTTGAGTGTGAAATTTCATAACTTTAGTGATTAACAACATGATTTGGAAACTCCTTAAAAAGGGAGAGCACAAGGAATACCTGTTCTATTTCCATACAGCTGAATGCCTTTCTTGGCTATGAATATGTAATTTGATTCCACTGTATTGGCTAGTCATGTTTCTTGTTTTATACTGTTTTTGTGTATTGATAACTTTTTTTTATCATTATTTTTACAGGGAATAGAAACAGATCAAACAGACTTGAGAAGAGATACTGCCTTTAACTTGTCACTCATTTACCAGAGCAGTGGGAATACCAGAATGGCTCAGAAGATGTTGTATACCTATGCAGTTGTGTGATGAAGTTTGTGCAGGTGGAATTGATGCCCTTTGCATTGACCTTTGCATTATGCAGTGCTGGGGAAGCTGGTTTTAATTACAACTTTTTCTGCAGAGGGTCTGAGACGTGGCTGGTGCGGTGTTGTGGCTTTGTGGACTCCTTCTGTTCTGCCCTTGGTACCGTATCCTGTGTGGGTGGGAACTGGCCATCCTGAGCACACCCTGACATGCTCACGAGGGGCTGCTGTTAGCTCTTCTCCTTTGGTGCACTGCTCTCTAAATAGATTCAGTCTTGTATATCGAATCAAACAGTGAAAACCAAGGCCCAGTGTGATTTGCTGAGGGCCTTTGGTGGGGGAAAATGTACAGTGTGCAGTATTTCAGTTAATTACCACTGAGGTTGCTGAAGAAGCCATACTCACTGATGATGAGGTATTTTAATGTATTTTAATGTGCAGCATTAAATTACAATAACGTGGAACCATCCTAGAGGATGAGGAATTCAGTATTTCAAGATCTGTAAAATATTCAGAGTTTTCTAGGAGTTCATATTCCTAGCAGTTTTTGTATTTGAAGGGGATTAATCTTTGTTTTACTGAAATCAATGTAATTTTTGTTCTTTCTGTGAACTTGTTAATAAAAATCTGAGGCTAATGATATTTACCTTTTTTCAGCTAACATATATCCTACTGAATAGGACAAACCTAAAGCCATATGGGCACACACCTAATTTTAAGCAGCACAATTTAATGAGGCTCAGGTGTGTTTAGCTTTGCTTGTGTGCTCAGCCACCCCTTTGTCCTCAGAACAGCCATTTGCCTCAAGGGAGAGAGGCTCTTGCATTACTCTGCAGTCCTACCATATAAATTACAGTTTAGGGCCAAATTTCTGGAGGAACAGAAGGAGACAATTCCAGAGTGTCCTTGGGCTACCCCTAGGCTCCAGAGGCATGGAAGACTTTTCTCCCTGTTATACTAAAGAATAATAACATGTATAGGTCCCACAGAAACAGTAGTGCCATGGGTCAGAGGAGGTGGTGAGCAGCTCTGCTGAAGCAGGTCAGAGTGCAACACCACCTGTCCTGAAGCCAGGTTGTACTGACTAGGCCATGATGAAGATGAGCTGATCTTTGGTCTTGAAAACTGTCCATGCTGTAACCATCTTCAGCATACCATGACATAAGTCTCCTGCTCTAACTACTCTTTCTCTACAGTAGGATGGGTTGAACAAATTCCACTAATTCTTATGAAGGTAAGGTGATGTGTGGTGTAACATCACACACCTAATGAATTCCTACTATGCTCCTGAAATAGCCCAAAGCTTATGTTCTCTCATGACCCAGATATCATCTCCCATTATAAGCAGCCAGTCCTGCCAGTTCCTCCCTGCCTCAGTCACGTCAGTATCCAGCCACAGGCACATGACTCTGTCTTCAGAAATTCACCTGAACCCTCTGCAAACCAGTCTTTGTTTTGATAGCACCTGCCAGGCCTTAGTCTAAAGCTGGTGAAACAGAGATAAAAGCAAACATGTAGCCTATCAACAACATATGGTTTACAGTGATTACAAATAAAGAATAATTGTTTTGTTAAAAATAGTAATTTTACTATGAGCCTCATAATGCAAAGAACCTGAGTCAAAAAGACAACGTGAGAGGTCAGAGTTAATTCAAATCAGCTGTTAAAGTTTAAACAAGAATTCTGAGGTTCCCTACAGATGGGTGCCCTGTGAGCACCTTTTATCTGCAGCTGGCCTCAGCAATTCACACCTGTCTAACTGTCAGAGCAAGTAAAGTGCCAGATTCTTCCACACCTGGACTAGCAGGGAGTCTCCTGGCAGCAGGTGATTGCCAGCTCTCCCAGGGCTGGGAATCACCAGTCAGATGAGCTCATTTCCTGCACAGCTCACGTGAGCCTCTCCAGGGGTGAGCTGGAAGTCTGGTTCTTGCCCTGGGTGTCCAGGCAGGTGTGAAGGGGAGATTTCTCATTTTTCCTCCTGGGAGAAGATGTGCTATTTTATGAAGCTGATGACTCTTTGGGAAATCTTTGTTGTTACTGAAGAAGAGATGAAATTTTAGCAGTTTAATACTGACATCTCTAAAAAGTTAATTACATGGCTGTACAAGAACTAATTATGGAGAAGGCTGAGGAGCCTACCCAGAGAAGGTAAGCACGGCTATTGGAAGGGTGTCTGTAGAGGGCAGGAACACAGGAAGATAGACCACTGACATGGAGCTCGATGCAGAGGAAAATAGATCAGCTGTTGGCTTTCAGATCACTGCTTAATGAACATCAACCAAGCATGGAGTGTGTACAAAGCACCTTTTCTAAATACAGAATTGTCCCTTGAAGCTCTTCTGTACCTGTAATACTCCTTGCTCATCCAGTATGTCTCTTGGCAAAAGGGGAGGAAACAAACTAAATTTGAAGAGGTCTGCTCTCCACCCCTGAGTGTAAGGAACTGCAAAAGAAAGTCTAGAAAGCTGAAATCATGTCTCATAACTGCAAAATACTATTCAGGTAATTTTCCTTTTCTTCCCTCTTTGAAATGAATTTGTTTTCTTTTTCTACCTCTTTTTTGGAGGTGCTCTCTTCTTGGCTCAAGGTTTTTCAGGACTTTCAGGCTGTCAAACTTAGATGAGAACCACTGGTGAGTTGCTGCTTCTAGGCCCGTTGTGATCTAGGCAAGGTGATGTAGTTAGAATTGCAGAGGGAACAGTGGTGGTGTGCTGTGTCCCACGTGTGAGGGGCAGGAACAGCACACCCTTCACATCCTTCTCCTGTACACAGGAATAGGAGCTCTGTGATGCTGTCTTGTGCTGTGAAAAAGAGTTACCCCTCTCTTAGAGGAGTGAAATCAACATGGGTCTCCAACCCAGCTTAAAAAACAGAGGCATAGGAAAGGGGGAAAACAGATGCTGAGTGCCACAAACTCCTGAGAAAATGAGGGCAGACTAACTTTACCTGACAAGTGCTATAGAAATACTCTTTTGCTATTGGAATCTATTTCTAATCATAGAACAATACTTGGACTGATAAAGCAACATGTAAGACCTGAGGCTGGGGCACTTTATTGCTTTTTTTTTTAAATTTTACTTCATGCTGGTTCATACTCTATAAACATCTAATCCCTTAGATTTTCACACTATACTACAGTAATCCATGCAAGCTATAATAATTTGGATATTGTGGTACAATGATGTAAGGACAAACGATTCTGGGGGCAGGGGGTGTGGTGGGTGGTTTTGCATGATGTCACATACAGTGACATAACAGCAGCACAGGGGGGCAATTTACTTGGCCACAACACTTCTGTTTGGTTGGGTGAGAGAGATATTTGGATCCTGGTAAAAACAATAGGTTGGGGGGAACAAAATGTCTTTATACAAACCCCACTAAATTGAACTGACTTATAGAAAAAAAAAATTTCTTTTAAAGTACGATAAATGCTACTTAGTTTCACTTAGTTGAAAAGGCCACATGTGGACCTCACTCTTCACCAGAGGATTATAGGTGAGATTGAAAGGGTTACTTGGTGCATGTGCTCAATTAATATCTTGTTATCTGGCTTTTGAACTTCAGTCTTAAAGAAAAGAGATGTGACAAAATAGCTCAGCTTGCTTTTGGTGCAGAAACAAAACAGCATTTTTTGAAGTGGAACACCGAAGGGAAGTGATAATGTCTTTACCCAGAGCAACTGTTTTTTTTTTCCTCTGATTCTCATAGCAGGAGAAGCAGGAATGACTTCTAATTTATCCTTCCATAGAAATAATTCCAAGATTCATTCCAGCAATTAATTTACTTTTAATCTAAGTCCAATGTCTTGGTCACCTCCTACTGTCACTACCATCAGGACTGTTGCATAAATGCAGCTTTCTTGCTCTCTTATGGTCACTACACATTCTGTGCTGTTTGAAGAAAGGTAGAAATCTTTTCACCACTGTCCCAAATTCTATTACATAGATAGCAATGAATTAAAGCTTTACTTCCTGCTTGTTTTTCATTACCACCACAGTGTGCCTCTCTCCTTACTAATCAGTAATTTTTTTTAATAGAGTTTCATATGATTCCAATCTGCCAACCAATTTTTACCCATCTATTTTGTTTTAATGCCCTCTGGTGGCTCTTAGCCATTCTGCTATTTTCACACATTAAGCAAATTAATTATCCCAAATCCTAGAGATGCATCCTGACTACCACAGGCAGTATGAGCAGCACAGAAGATGATTTTGATACAGAACTCTCTTACTATGCATTTCTCACTACACAAATAAGTTGAGAAAAGAAATAAGCACTTCCTTCCAGATGATGTACCAAAGAGCTCAGAATAAACAACCTTATCTTAGATTTAAAAGCCAAGTTTCCCCTTTTGAGGTGCAAAATAGGATGCTGGGAGGTGTCACAGGTCATTTATTCTTGCTGTCAGACAGTTCTGCCTGCACCAGTTGTAGCTGCTGCTGGGCACGCTGGGGGAAAAGGGGCAGAAGTCACCACCTTGTAGGAAAATAAAGTAAAAAGCAGCCAAAAAAAAAAAAAAAGTTCTCAGTATATAAATTGTTTCAGGTATAAATTTTCAGTTATATGAAACAGTAAAACAGATAAAAAAAATCAAACTGTCTTCAAGACCGGCTTATTTTTAGGAGTAGCTGCTCAAATTAGTACAATTGTCCAGATAGCCACAAGAAACTTTTGACAACAGGGAATGGAGAAGCAAAAAATTAGTAGAAGAATAAGAAGGCAGGGACAGAATTAAAATAACTTAAACAGTAAAGAATACAAAAAAAGTGAAAAAGTGTGACATTTTTAAATGTTCTGAATGCTCTATTGATTCATATTCTTTATCTTAAGGGAGATGACAAAAGAGTTCTGTGCCAAGCAGAAAAAATATATCAATATGTTAAAGAGTAACTACTGTAGAAATGAAACTTTGATTATCAAATGACAGACATTCAAAAGATGTTTAAACTAATTTTTTTCAGCAGTGTGATTTTATGACCCTATCAGCAGCTAAGTGTTTCTTAAGATCTCCAGTGTATGAAAGTGGCTATCATATCCAGCACTGTAAAAATTAAATGGCAAAAACATTGGTAGCACATTATTACTTTTTACTCACTTTTCTGGAACCAGTCAAGTATCCTGATCTAGGTGAGTGAGACTAGCAAGAAATAATGGAATGGGAACAAGTGAAAAATGGGAATGAACTGCCAAGTGCAAATGAAGAGGGAAGTGATAAACGCCCTCTTTTACCTCGTGCACTCTTTAGATTCAGTTCCTTTTCTGTCTGTAGCCAGAAGAGCACTCTCTAACTGACATGTGTGGTTCACCAGTGTTTCACAGTTCTTCCACCGTGTGTTTTCTCTTATGCCTGCTCCCCTGGCCTGCACAGGGCTGATGGCTGGCTGGGTAGCAGGTGTTTCTGAGTGGAAATCTCCTGTAACTTGCTCCAGGTGACCCTGCCTCGACTGGGGAAGGGGTGGAGGGGGCATTTGACGAGATGATCTCCAGAAGTCCCTTCCAGCTGTGACTCTCTGAAATGATTGAAGCTGAAAAGGAGGAAAGATTGACCTACTCTGTGTGTGCTCCTGAGGGACCTGTAGCAGCTGTGGCTGAGGCACAGCCTGTGGTGGCCACTACAGAGCATTGCTCCTGCTGGCTTCCCTCTCTTAATCACAGCATGTGAGTTCTCAGCTGGAGAACTGGCCCACAGGGCCACCGAGTCCAACTCTTAGCCCTGCACAGGACCCCTCAAGAATCACACTGCGCCCCAGAGCACAGAGTTCTTGAGCTCTGCCAGGCTTGGTGCTTTGACAGCTTCCCTGGGGAGCCTGTTCAGTGCCCAGCCACACTCTGGGTGAGGAACCTTTCTCTAACATCCAGCCTAAACCTCCCTGACACAGCTCCAGGTCATCCCCCCGGTCCTGTCACTGTCGCCACAGAGCAGAGATCAGTGCCTGCCCCTCCTCTTCCTCCACGAGGAAGTTTGAACAGCAAGGGGGTCTCCCCTCAGCCTCCTCCGGGCTGAACAGGAGACCTCGGCTGCTCCTCATACGGCTTCCCCTCAGGGCTCTTCACCATCCTCAGCCACTCCTGTGGATGCTCTCTAACAGGTTAATGTCTTTTTCTATATTGTAGCGCTCAACACCGGACACAGGAGTCAAAGTGAGGCCACACCAGCACAGAGCAGAGTGCGACAATCCCCTCCATGGACGGGCTGGCCATATTTTCTTTCATCCCCGGGCCGCTCCATCCCCTCCCGGAGGCCGGGCCCCCCCGGCCCTCAGCGCCTCACGAGGGAGCCCCGAGGGGCTGCCGCACCCTGCGGGCCGGGGCTGCTGAGGGGAGGCCTGGGCTGGCCCCCGGAGCCCCTCGGCAGGGCTGTGAAAATGAGCCTCGCCTCTGTCTGGTGCTTAGATGGCGCTGGCAGTGCGGCGTTTCACAGCAGAGCACTGAGGGGGTTTAACTCCGGTTGGCGGCGTGTGGAGGCTCGCACCTCCCCCGGGAGCCGCGCCGCAGGAGCGCGCTGGCCTTCAGGCTAAGGGTTATTTTGACACGTGATTAATTTATTGCACATCAAATGATATGCAGGAGTGAATGGCTGGAAGCTGGAACACAGTAAGTTTAGATTAAATACTAAGAAGAAAACTTCACTGAGGTGAGGGGTGAGGCTCTGGCGCAGGCTGCCCAGAGAAGCTGTGGATGCCCCATCCCTGGGAGCCTTCAAGGCTGGCTGGGGCTCTGAGCAACCTGGTCCAGTGGGAAGTGTTCCTGCCCATGGCAGAGGATTGGAACAAATGTTTAATGCCCCTTCCAAACCAACCCATTCTATGTTCAGTTGGGGCCCTAAGCAAGCCTAGTGTTTTAGATTTGTAACCATACGGCTTGGAGTCATTTCATACGGATACACAGATCAGCAATTGTACTGCGTTACACTGTCTCCACTGTGCATCTGAGGTGTGGGGCTGTTAAAATCGTACCCCTTTTGGTACTGAATTTCTGTTTCATGCAGGGAGGCAAACAGATTTTGTAGCCTTCTGGTTAGAACATACAGCTGTGGAACCGGGAGGTCTTCTGTCTGAAGTAGGCAGCAAGTAGCGATGCTACAACCATTAAGCATTAGGTGTTCTGGGGACTCAAGTAAAGGTGTTTAAGCCATCTATCATAGAGATTTAGAATCTCCTTTTCACTTTTGGCAGCTCTTATGGCTTCTGAGGGACATCCCTGTGTGACTCAACTCCTCCCATGCATTGGACAGGGACCATGAGCCACTGATTCCCAGCTGAGGATTTTCCTCAGGATCGGCATGCAGAGTGAACACCAACAGAGTACCATTCAGGGACCCATCACTTGGGCTCAGCTTTTCCTGAAGCTTCTAATATGTTGAGGTAATACTACTGATATATCTTTGGGGTGGACTGTTTTGTAGGGCATGTTGAGATGCTGTTATTAAATGTTTATCTGGAATGGAAAAGTAGATTTTTAAAAAAACGTTGAAGTCTGTCTGTAGATGGCAGCAGAGAGGAAAGATATTTATTAGGACCTCTAAATATGGTGACGGTGCATTTTATGACTTGTGCAACTGCAGCTGGTGGCTCTCCATTAATGCTGAAATTTTCTCACTTTACTGATGAATATAATTATTTTGATTTAAAGATCTTTTGGCATGACCGTTTATTTTGGAGGAGGAGTTGGAGCTTTTCTGAGCAGAGGGTGGCTCTGCAGACAGGGCAGCAGTGCCTTTGACAAGTGCTGTGTATGTAATAAAAAGATCCTCAGCTGACATAAGGATGTCATTGCTCCACTTGAGAATTTGCTCCAGAAAGCCTTTGCCTGGGGGACGTTGCTAGGAGGCTTGAGAAGAAATGTAGGATGTGAGGGAATATAAAAATCACTTGGGAGAAAGGAGATTAAAAGGATAAATTAAGTAACTCTTAAGTTTCTCACCTAAAGAAGGGATGGACAAATAACATTGTTTTTATTGTACAATTTTGCAACAGCTGGTACTGTATTAGGCTGGTCATTAATGGGAAGATTTTGATATAATGACCATGTGGGGATACCTGGTTTATACAGTAGAATAGTGTGTGTATAGGAGGTGAGAACATAAAAGAGCAACTGGGTCAAATGGGAATTGTATTTCAGAGATCCTTTCATGAGCTGAGGTAGGGTAACACTACTTGACAGAAAGATGGCTAGTTCTGACAGCACCTGATAAATTTTGAAGCAAACAGATCAAATGCTATTCTTAATTTAGTGTGCATTAGGAGAACTGCTTGATTTTTGCTTTTTGTTCCCATTTGTTATTTTACTTTCACAAGTTGGTGTATAGTCTAAGAGTTACTTTGTATAAAAAAGTAGGGGTAAAACATGTACATCAAAATGTCTGTAGCATGTTTCCCATGGGAAACTGTTAGCATGACTGTGATCAAAGGAAGGAGTGTTGAAAGTTGAAGTTAAACAATTAGATGTTCTTTTCTGCTACAAATATCCTGTCCAGCAGTTTCACAGAAGTAGTCAAAATAATCTAAAAATAGTATTTTCTTTCATTTTTAATGTTGTTTATATGGCAGTAGGAGATGGGGTGGGCAGGTGCATTATGATGACAGCTCATCTAGGTTTTTCCTTTAATTCCTTTTTTTCCTGCATTTCCTCTATACTCTGCCAACTAAAATTTATTCCTGGCAAAATCATGTACAAAGTTGCAAGTTAAAACGGGATGGAAGAATGTTTTCATTTGTAGTTAGGAACAAAAGTCTACTTTTGTTTCTCACACTGTGCTTTGTGTGATGTGTACAGCATCTCACATAGCAAAGTAAAGCTTTCATGTAAATGATATGTAAAAGTCAGAAAATTCATATAAGGTTTGCAATGGCATTTCTTTTAGCTATAGCTTTTTTTGCTATTCTAACAATGTCTTTTAATTTCTGCTTAGATTTGCCCTGTGTTTGGAGATAACTAAGTGCTGCAACTGTCATTCATTAACAAAGTTTTATTCCAGCATAGGTAAAATACTTTCTTTGCAGTGATCTTCTTTGAATTTCTTCTACTGTTTTCAGGTAAGCTGAAGTCTTTGTTCAAGGTGGAGTATGAGCTGCCAGCACTGTGGCAGTGCTTGTCTTTAGAATCCTTTTCATCGCACTCAGTTACTTGCTTATGCAGAACACTGGTATGAAGGTAAATCAGAGAGCAAACTCCATTACAAATATCTCTGGTTTGGATTCCTTGGGTGGCATGACAGAATGCTGCAGCAGTAGGTGGAGTTTGCAAGTTTGAATTGAGTGGTGGGATAAATTAAATCTGCTAAATTGGATCAGTTTGTCCATCCAGGTTAGCACTCTGCAAAGGGAGGTGCTTTGTAGGAGTCAGAGCCTCAACTATTCTATCACTGCTGTAACTCTGCTTTCTCTGACCATTGCTTCAATTAGTTTATCCCATTCCTCCACAATGCTTTTTTTCAGTGCATCAGATGCAAGTTTTGGAAATTGTGAGCTGAAAGTTTTCTCTTCAGAACCCTTTGTGATTGTTACTTATCCTGTCTGCTCTGAAAATCTCCAGTCAGAGTAGTAATATCACAAGTTCCAGTTAAAGCAATAATGATGCTCCTAGGAATATTTTTTCCTATCTTTAAATTAAAAAAATTGAAAGCTGTAAATTGTATTGACGTGTGTTTTATAAACAGAATTACATTTTGAGTAAGGGTTTGCCTCTTGCCTGCATGCCAGTGACACATAAGCTTAATGTATCTGCTGGCCTATTTTTGAAGGGAAGAGTCTCTAAGGGTAGGACACTGACGTGATAGCCGAGGTAAATGACTGCTGTGTTTACTGGAAGAATGACTTCTCCTTCAGAACAAGTGACTGGCAAAGCAGGAGAGCCCCATTAGTCAGTAAGATAACCAGCCTCAGATTTAAACCAGGGATGCAGAAGAAACAAAGGCATCATGAAGGATACATTAAATTTTAATTAACATTTTATATTTGAGTTCGGGCTTTGTTTATGCAGCCCTTGAGAGGAATGTTTTCTTTTTGCATATAATCAAAAGCCAGCATGTATTTTTGGGAGGGATTTTGCCTTGTTATATACTAAACCTGCATTTTGCACTCTCTGAAGTGCTGTGCTGTTTTTGTGTGAATAACCAGGGACTGCTGCAGGGCTTTGGTGAGTGTGGCTCCTGTCCTGGGAGTCGCAGACTGATGTGCTGTAAAACCAGATGTGTGCACAAAAAGAGATTACAGCTTGCCTTTTTACACCTCAAATTCTTGGCTCCACTTTGTACAGAATTATTTTGTTAGTGGGAGGGAGAGTGTCATTTATCTACTTCAAATTTATGGTGGACCTGTGGGGACTGAGCCATGGGCTGGGGATTTAAACCCACATTTATGCCAGCAGCAGGGAATACTAGGAGGAGCATGACCTCCATTGTTAGCATCCATTTTACACTGGGGTCTAATGGTGCAGTGCAAAATACCATACAGAGAATCCAGTCTGGTGTCTCTTAAAACAATTTCCAGAAGGAACAGGTATTAATGTAGCCAACATGCTGAGTTATATTGAGTAGCAGAGTTTGATTTATATTCAAAACTTAATACATTCAGCAAAACATATATAATACAAATAATAATGCTTATTATTTTGGACATCCTAAGGTCAGTCTTTCTAAGCAATACTCTATTATTAATGACTTTATTTTTATCCATTGGCTGTCATTTTTATTGAACAAGGCTTTTTTGTTGAAAAGGTGGTGTTCTGACTAAAAGGCTTAACTGTATTTACAAACAATACAGGGATTGCTTTACTTCCAGTGGTGCATTACTTAATTATGTTAAAATGCAGTTGCCCTAAATACTGCTTTATAAAACACTATTTCTCTCTCCTGACCTTGTTTCCTTATGTGCTGACAGATTTTATGTTCTTAACCCTCTACGTCAAACTCCAGACAATATCCTGGTTCCAGCTCATTACAAAGAGTATTGATGAATAAACAGTACTTATTTAGAGAGAACATTGAAACCCTTCTGCTAACATTTACCTTTGTCAGCCTGCTGGCACCACATGGAATTTGATGTTTTTCTCCTGACTTTTTTTTAAAAGACAGATATGGACAGCAGCACTGGAGCCTTTGTAAGGTGCTTTTCCTGACACAAAGGTTGGTTTGGTTATGAAGAGAATGCACAATTGCATTCCACAGGGTATTAAAAATCTATCAGACTTTTGGGACATCTTTTAGTAACTGGTAGGGTGCAGGACACAATGAGCACAGATTCTTACCTGTATGAATCTTACACTATTACTGAATCAGAGGAAATTTAGGCTGAATAAAACATTGACTCATTTACTGGCTGAGCTTATAAGGACAGATTTTTTTTCCATAATATTTTGTAATCAGAATTCATAACTATGTACACCAAAATTGTATAATGTGCTGCAATCTGCATTTTCAAAGTAATCACTATTCTTCATAGAATTTGTGGCCAGAGTTCTGACCATGTGCTCTGACATCCTGTGTAAAATGTCTCAGAAGTGATTCTGTCATAATTCATTCTGCTGTAGGGCAGAAGGATGGACCAGACTGATATGAGTAAATCAAAAGCCCACAGACCATGGGAACATCCTAAAGAAGAGATGGTGTCCCCATCAAAAACATCATACATTTTTATGTGAGTTAGAAGCTCTATGCCATTGACTTTTGACAGACCAAGTCAGAAGTTAGGCCGTATTATTATTATATTTTTAATGGATATTTTAAATGAAAATTATACATATGGTAACATTTAAATTCATAAACTTTGGTTGCCTAAATGCTAAATATTTATCACATGCCTTCCTACCAAGAAAAAGAGTACAACATTTTCCACAGATTTTTTTCCTGAAGCACTATCTAGTCCTTGGATACTAAAAAGGGTTTGGAAAAATGTTCTAGATGAACTCTCTCTATTCCTTCCAATACTTTCCAAACAAAACAACAAAAAGGGAAGATCTGAAAATACACAGTAAAAACAGACTGAAGAAAGAACACAGTGTTCTAGCTGAGAGTCTGATAGCTGAAATTTTGGGTTCCAGCTAAGGTGCTGCTTTGGGAGTAACTCCAGACAAATCACTTCTCTCTTCATTTGCCCCTGGACATGAACATAGCCAGGGGTCCTGTCCATCTCCTACATCCTTACCAGCGTAGAAAGGCAGTGTTTTGCCCAAGTAATTGAAGCTTCTTGATTGACCTATACTCTATGTGTTAAATAATTATGGTAAAAACACTCAATGCCAGAGTGCAGGCAAGTTTTATTTTATAACAGAGTCCCTCTGTTAAGGTAATAAAGTTTGCATTAATCTGTCAAATCAAGAAATAACATCTGATCAAAGAGTTTGGTGGAGCTCATAGGAAAAGTGATGAAAGTAGAACAGCCATGATTTGCAATGCACCAGTGTGGTTCTTTGTGGACACATGTAAATGTACTTTTTTTTCTATAGTGCTGCTAGTAAATTTACAGTGGAAGCTAGTTTTAATAATGTTCTTCATTCCACCTTTACACTCTCCATATTAGAAGTTATTTACTATTCCAGGTGGTTTTAGGGGTGACTTAATTACAGCCTCCCTATACCTGAAGGGAGCCTACAAGAAACATGGAGAAAGACTTTACAAGAGCAGGACAAGGGGGAATAGCTTCAAACTGATAGAGTGTAGGTGTAGATTGGAATTAGGGGAAGGATCTTTCCTGTGAGGGTGGTGAGGCCCTGGAACATATGGCCCAGAGAAGCTGTGGCTGTCCCATCCCTGGAACTGTTCCAGGCCAGGTTGAATGAGGCTCTGAGCACCCTGGTCTAGTGAAAGGTGTCCCTGCTCATGGCAGGGCATTGAATGAAATGAACTTTAATGTCCCTTCCAATCTAAATCATTCTACAAAAAGCAGGACTACAGAGATGTCTTATAGCATTATTATAGCAGAATATTCCAACCTTTATGAAAAATTGCAGTGATGAGGTCACACTTACAAAAAGGAAAAACAAATAAACAAAAACCTTCAAAACTAATTGAACCCTTCAGTTACATTTTCCCCCCCATCATAAAAAATCAACAGGGAAAGGTTAATCCCTTTGTAGCAATAGTGGCAGTGGAATCAGCTGCTACATTTGAAATGGCAATTGCAAAGGAATTAAGCCTTGTGGTTTAGAATACTGCAAATTATATTTGCAGCTCTTTTTTCAGTGAATTGAATAGATGCACTCAAGTACATTTATTATAAACAAGCAAAGAAAAAACCCTACCATCTGTCTATAAAATCAGAATTTAACCACAGTCTCACATGGAATTTAAAATTAAGCTTTTACAATTCAACGTAACAGCTTTGAATTGTAAAAGCTGTTTGACTGACTTCATTATTGCCAAATTTTGAGTTAGGATTTTTACTGTAAACAACTTTCTTGTGACATTTCTATGGCCTCCAATAATCTGATGGGAAAAAAAATAATGCCCTAATTCTGTCTAATATTGTATCTGTTTTTTACACTCATTTTCATTCATTCATTATCAAATGAATGAAATATACATCTTGAATGAAAAAATTACATCTTTTGCTATGCAGCTGTGCCATTTTATGTTCCAGATCTTAATATTCTTTCCAGTACTCACTTAGATAAAATTCTGACTGGGTTAATTTGAAAGTTCTAATTTCTCAATCCATTCTTAAAACTTTTAGACTTGAAGTCATGGACTTGCCTATTGTTCAGGAATTTAGTGCTGCACTTGGGTGTGATGAAAATGTACTTACAAAGCAGACAGCTGAAAGCAGAAGCCAAGTGTCCAGAGAGCAGAAGAGAGTTAATATTTAGATTTGAAGTCAAAATAACAGCATTGTGCTCTCAAATAGACATTTTCATACTTTTCTCCTTGCTGTCTGTTCCTAAACATGGGATCACCTGTCTGTCCCATGGGATCCTGTGCCACTTGGATTCCACAGTGAACCCATTCTGTTTGCTAACTTGGCAGGAAACCACACACCCTTTTACTGTGTGGGTGTTCTGTCATTTCAGTGAATAGAATATTCTTTGCCATGAAATTTGGTGGCTGCTAAAGCAGATGTAAAGGAAGAGATGGGACTGTTTGAGGGGAATTGGTAAGAGTTTGGACCTCACCTTTTTTGATGGTAGTGAGATGTTGACTTGGCTAAAGCTGTAACATCAAACTGCCATTTTGTAGCTTTTATAGAACTGTTATATTTTAATTCTAGAATCTAAATGCATACCCCCACCAAAAATACATTACATTTCTCTAATTTCATTTAAAGATTTTAAAGTGTGGGGTATTGTGTGTGAGCCAATAAATTTGTTCAGTTCTAGTCCTCTGGTTCAAAGATTTGAGAAAATAGTAAGTTCTGGACACATTCCAATTAGGGACTGATAAATCTTTGCTTAATTGAGCGTCAACCATATGGTCCAGCTCAAAGGTCTGAGGAAAAATGTGCTGCTGCTGCTTAATTTTTAAGCTTTACATTAGTGTGCTTGCTGTGGGAGAAACAGTATTTCTTTTTCTGCCACTTTCTATTCATTTGTCAACCTGGCACTTCTCAGAAAAAACCAGCCCTAATACATTAAATAAATATAAGCTTCAGCAAGCTTCTCCAAATCACGTACACTTTGAGGCAAATTAAGAGGTTTAACACATTCACAGTAATGGTATTTTCCAAAATGCATCAAGTTGCAATCATGATGTTTTTTAAATAGTTACATTATCCTGGAGTATTTTGTTTTCCTCATTATGTCATACCTGCTTTTGGGGAAGTAATGTTACAGCTTTGTGTGATAGCAGTAACTTGATGTCTAAATAGCATTTGTTATTCATAGGAATATTATGTGGAGATTTATGTTTTTTTGCAGTAAGATATTCTAGAACTCCACTGAAGTTATTCAGGCACCTTTGATAATAGTAAAGTACCTGAATTAGCCAACAAGGCTAAGCTAAGTAACCTTTACTGCCTTTTTTTTTTCCTGCTACATTTAGCTTTTTGCTAGGAAATTAATTCCACTCATGCTCATTGAGATGTGTTAATTTAGAATTAAGTGTGCTATTCAAATCTAATTAGAACAGACTTTGCAGAATTTAGAGCCTTTTTTCCTATTCACTGGTAAAATGCAGGTGCAAATATCCACCTTACAGAATACTCTCCTTGCAGTAATCTGGTCCCATAGTAGCCTAACTCACATCATCTCCACTCCCTGCAGTTAAGTAATGGCATCTTGGTCTCCTGAACCAGAGCCCTTAGAGTGAGGTATGTTTTTGCTTCTATAGACTGCACTCAGTATTCATAGAATACTGAAAGCAATCTCTGGAGTCATGCTTTAAAAATCTGTATTTATGATCTGTACCACACACTCAGACTTCATTAAATCCGGGAGCTGGTGTTTCATACAAGTGGAGAACAGCTCCTATAGGCTGCAAGTGGGTATGCAATGCTGTCAGTCTGTCTGCAGGCAAACCCTCTCTCTGGAAATCTGGATATCTGTCAGTGTAGCACACAGGTGGAGTGTTATGTCCATACTTTCAGCTTTCAACATATAAACCCAAGTTTCATAATACACAGTCGTTATTATAAAGAAGTTTGTAAAATGGAGTATAAGCAAAGTCTCAAAAGTTGCCTTGTAAAACAACTGTGGTAGTAAAATACAAAATTAAGGCTTACATCTATCAGCCAAAACTAGCAGCAGGGTGTTGACATGGCAAAATTCTTTGTTCTGTGAATTGTACCACAGAATAAGGAAGACAGAAAACATTTTGGTTTTTATATAAAGCAAAGTAGGCAAAGACAAAACTGTAGAACATTTGTGCTGCCTACCTCAACTTAGTAACGTTGCTATAAAAACAAACCCACATTCCTCAGTGAGAGGAATACTTCTATGCGGTTTCCGTCCTCCTGGAATGACTGCTATGTGATTCCTGCTCTGAAATCACATACCAGCCCAAAGCCATGCATGGAATTTAAATGGTTGCCTAATACAGTGATGTGAGCTTAGCTGAAAACTGACAGGTATTCCTGATCCAACTGTTGTCTTAGATAGGAAAGGTTCTATCATCATCATAGTACAAGGATTTCATATTATCAGAGCTTCATACCTTCTTGATGTTCCTCACAGGCAGCTCCTCTGCACACTGACTTCTCCAGGTCCCCACAGTAATCTGACTCTCCTCACTCCTCTTTCCTTACTCTTATATAGCACTAGTTCTTATTGATTGCAGGTGTGGCCTGTTAAGATCAGACCCACCTCCAATCTTCAGCAACTGAAACAGCTGCAATTCATTGGGGGACAAGATCACCCTCTACATCCCACTATGCCAGGATAAGAGTGACTTTGATGTGTTCCAACCACACTCCAGATATCCTAAGCAGTGTGTCATCTGCTTATCAGAACATCTGAAACTGTGAATGCTTGTAGAAATTTGTTTTCTCCATGCTAAAGTTTTTAGAGAACTTCTACAGCCATACTCCAGACAGGTTTTATTCTACCGTTTTTTTTTTTCTTATCCTTTGAGGTTATAACGTTTCAAGGATTCTGTTCTTGGCTCTGCTCTTCCAAAGAATCTTCAGGACTTCATGTTTAGTTTCCAGCATGGAGATGACATGGACAAGAGTTCACACTCAGCAGTGTTCAGCAGTGTACACCACTTCTCTTTTCTACAGCTAACACAGCCAGAGATTTGGGTAGAAAGCTCAGCAGTTGTCTGTACTGTTCATCACTCTGGGGTCCTTATTTGGGCCTTATTTCTTATACTCTGTTTTTATTTACTCTGTGAACCCAATTACTTGTTTGTTGCTCTTTTTTAGTGTGAAGAATTAAAATACCGTTACTTCTAATCTTCTTTGCCACTGTCAATTCTCCTCTGTCATCATACTCTTCTCCTGAGCAATTTGTGAATTTGAATGTGATTTCATGCAACGGTTTTGCTTATGGATGTTTGGCTTGACTTGAGGTGCACATCCAAATTTGACCCTTTTCAGTTAAGGAGTTAAGTTTGTGTTTGAATTTAGATGCATGGTTAATCTAAAGCATAGTCATAGGATCTTAGAATGGCCTGGGTTGGAAAGAACTTTAGAGATCATCCAGTTCCAGCCCCCTGCCATGGAGAGGGACAAGTTCCACTAGACAAGGTAGCTTAGATTTTGTGGCATGTTAATGTGTGCCATTGTGGCTTTAGTTTGAGGCCTTATTTTTAGGTATTGTCCACATTAGGTGGTCAGGTAGCTTACACTTCATTAAATAAATAGAATAACTTACAAATATCTTCTTGTGGAATGAATGCTGCCATTATTGCAAACTGATAGTTTACCACTGCTGTTGTTTTCCACATGATACCAAGGAAAAAATGCCAGGTGGAAACTAACACTGAAGTTGTATAACACCTTGCAGTAAGAACAGGGTAAAAATACAAAAAGCCCCACTGAGCCTGAGCAGAGAGTGAGATTGTATTTATGGCTTTTAGGATTTGGTGGTTATTTTTGTAATTGTTCTGGATATGGTATGGTGACACTTCTACACAGAGATCTGGCTGAATGCTGGCTTTAAAGTCACCATCATTTATATATTTTACACCCACTGAATAAATGCCTTCTCTCTCTTGATGTGACAAAAGTGTTTGGGAAGGTAAAGCCCTATTAATTTTCACCATTCTGAATTGAACTCTTAGCCAAAATAATAGTTTCAGCATCTGTACTTCAGATGACTCTCTGGATTCTTAAATATAAACTTAAAGTCTTTTCATAAATGGAAAAGGATAGAATGTGTAAGAAAGCTATTGCGGATGGAAATCATGTCAAGTGTCTGTTTTGAATGGGACTATAAGAAGGTTTAGCTGGATTAGGCACAGGCAAAAAGCTTCTTTGTTGATTCCTCAGGCTTTCAGAGTGGCTTTATTTTTCTGGCATTAATGTTTATTTGTTCTGTGGCAGGATGAATGTGGCTCAAGTGTTTGACAGTTCTCTCTCGGTTCATGATAAGTTGAGTTTCCATTGCTGATCATGGCTGTTAGTGAAATGTATATTCATGTTACCCTGTCTGATAAAGAGCATTGAAGCTCAAGCGTCTCCTGAAGGGAAGCCTCAATTTACAGTGAGAAGTAAATTATTTCTGCCTGAGCTGCAGGGGCATTTTCAAGCTCTGCTAATTCCACATTCAATCCTATGTGGGATGCAGAAGGAATTAATGTCACTAGGGTAACCTGCTGCTTATTGCCAAAGAAGTTACTGCTTCCTTCCAATTTTTTAAAGAGAATTCATTGGCAGGGTAGCTTGCTCACCTACTATCTGCTGTGTCTGCTTACCAAGTGCATTTACATGGTAAGTGTTGCTGGTGTGGTAAACATTAAGATTCCTAAAGAGATCATTTGAAGATTTTAGTCAAATTATTGACTAAATGTGTAATTCAAATAACCATTGCCTAGAGGTGTAAATGAACATAAAGAGGGGCACCAGATAAATATTCTGAGATTTGAGTCTTAGTGATATTAATGATGTGGCAGCTCTGCACCTCCTGCTTGAGCCTTTTCTGCTCTCCCTTCACTGGGTAAAACCAAGAATTGTTCCACTACTGTCAGTACAGATCTTTAAATTCTCTGGGGTTCTGATACAGATTTGTGATTCTCTTTTCAGCCTCACTAATGTCTTGATGCCTTCAAGTCTTTATGTCACTTCCCTCATGATGTTGGACTGTTTCCCCATAGACTCAATTTATTTGCTTCAACAAGAATATTGTAAAGAAACAATGCAGTTATTTTCTTCAGTTATGGAAGATTTCTGATTTTACAAAAACATGATCCATTGATATTACCTCACTAGAGCTTAGTGCAGGTTTTCTCTGCAGGTCTGACTGACACATTTATAAGTCAAATAGCAAGATCATGAAAGTGTGTTTTTACAAGTGACATTTCAGTATTATTTTTTGATGCAGTGTCTATGGGTCTAATGCTATATTACTTGCCTGAGGGTACAGTTCTAAAATTAAATCTCTGCAAGTGCCAAAGGAAACTGACAATTGCTTTTATCATCATGACTTCAACTCCAATTCAGTGATCTTTATGCACATTTCAGTAACTATTTGGAAGCATTTGGAACTGCACAGGATTTCATTTCTGTACTCAAGAACTATTCCAATAATTTCATAAATTGCTATTGGTAGGATATTGCTTTAATATTGGCAATTAATATACTTTTCATGAAAGGTTTAAATGTTTCTAAATCAAAACTCAGCCATGTGTTTCTTTCCTCTCTGTATTAATATTCCTCTCAGTCCAAGGCCAGAAGACCAACTCAGGTATGTGCTCAAAGATACCCATGGGGGTTTTGCTGGACTGGGGACTGCAGATTTGAGCTCTAACCAGATAAGGCCAAATGGCCTGGTGCAGTGGGTTCCCTCCCTCTATTCCAGAGGAGTGGAGAGCTCCTGTGGAGCCCCTCAAGTCTCTGGCTGGATGAATGCCTGCCCTGGCACTGATAATACCAGATGGTGACAGCTCCTGAGGGCTCATGGACCAGCTGAAGGTGGCAGGAGCAAACCCCAGGAATGCTTTCCCTCACAGTGCTCTCCCCTCTCTCTGCTCAGATTGTAGGGGAGTGTGGCCTCCCACGGGCTGGACAACTCCACAGTCAATCAGGGACTCTTTTATATCACAAAAAACCTGCTGGGGAGCTGCAGATGGTTTTCACTCTCATTAAGTCTTTTGTGCAGCACAAAAGAGGAGGCACAGGACATGGAATATGTCCTGCAGATTTTGCACCTAGGGTGATTCTTTCAATTAATACTTTCACCTGCTGAACAGTAATCTGTCCAGAAATCTTGTGAAAGATTACATTTCCATCTCACCCAAATGTTTTTCTGGTTGATCCTTTAAGCCTTTTCACGTTTGGCTTTTTAATAGCCATGGCAAAGGAGCTTATATTTTGGACATTCAGCTTGGCCCATTGCCTTGTAAAGAGCTGATTAGCTGAGAAAATATTAAATCTTTGTGTAATATAGAAGAATATTCCTCGTCTTTGAACACTTCTTGTGTGGTATAGGCAAGTTACCCCTTCAAAGGGTGTGTTTTTCATAGCCTGCTGCTGATCCCATGGTGGCAAATGGTGACCTTCAGTAATGATTCATCAAGTCCTTTTTGTTTCTCCTAAATTATAACTAAATGAAAAAGAGGGCAGATGGGAAATACTGGAATGTTGTTTTGTTTTCTTCGTACATGGTTTGCCAAAAGGTTATATTTTGCTTTTCCTGTACTTTTCTCCTCAGTATTTGTGTGAAAGTAATTAATAGTGCTAATCAAAATGTATATTTTTAATATGAATGTCTTATGAATTACATTAATTATAAGTCCTCTTTTGTTAAGTTACCAGTGTCTAAGGTTAGAGCAGCTGAAAATGTTGCAAGGTGTGCATCTTTTTGTCAGTGTCATAGCTTCTTGTCATATACAGGCTATTAAGGAGATTAATTAGAAGTTTTGGATGTCTAATTTATCATTAGAGTAAAAGGTTTCTACAGTTGATAACATTTTGCATTTTCATAACTAAATAATTTTTGAGGATTGTTTTTTCTTCAGTGAATCTTTTACCAAGGACATAACATTTTTTGGAAGCTTTCATATACTTCAGCTATTTTTCTATCCTAATCTCCAGGTGAGAGCAATTATAATTTTTCCAACTTTCACCCAGTAGTAGCTTTGCCTCAAATGCATTGTAACTTAACTTTGAAAAGACATCTGTCAGTCTGGAAAGGTATTGCCATGTGTTGTGCACTGCCCATCTCTGTTACAGAATGTTAGAGAAGGCAGCAGGAGTTTCTGATTTTTTCAGATGAACTTCTTGGCAAAGGAGAGATAAGAAGGATCAGGGAGGGCTGGGTGAGAGCGATAGTTGGAAATAGGAGAAAAGCTCCAGAAAAGCAGGTTAAAAGCAGGCTGGTTTCCTGTGGTTTTGAGTCTGTTGAAGGTAAACTACCCAATGCCTCAGTGCACAGCTCTGAAAAGTTATCCTCTTGCTTGGTAGCACAGTGTGTGAGCCCCCGTGAAGACTGAGGTAGCAATTCCTCTGTGGAATGTGTTTATTTTCTAGTGTGCACTCCGCTCTATTCAGGTGAAGCCAGAGTTACATCTGAGGAAAACAGGAAAGAATCCTAACTCACCCCAAAGACGTGGGAACTGTTTAAAAAGGACTGCATGTAGCATCACATATAATGTGAATATGTGAAGAAAGCATGCATAGAAATCAACATGTTTGTAACCACTGAAAAGCAGTAGTGCTGAATTTCTAAATACATTAGATTTTACTACTGTGATCACTGCCATTTATGTTTGGGAGAAGTCAAGAGGATTCATATGAATGAATGTTTTTGCTTAGTGGCCAAGAGCATTTTCAATATCCATTTTGAGGGAGAGAAGTATGAAAATTCAATGCATTGGATTTATGTACTTTTTAATTTGACAGATGAAAAGTCTTAACTTATGGAAAGTCTTCACTTATGTCATACAGTCAAAGGGTTTAACAGCTTGTAAATCCACTGAGAATAATTCATTAGCTAAAGGTTTTCATCTTCTGGGTTTCTCATCTTAACATCAAAAAAAGTCATGATAACCTAAAAACAAAGCACAAATAATCATAAATGTTATGAAACTCTTGGCACTGCACATAATTTTCTTTTTTTTTTTCTCCCTTATTTTCATCTTGTTTCAGAAAGTAAAGTAAGTGTTACATTACTGGAGCCAAGCCAAGGTACTGCTGAAAAGACTGAGGTGTCTACAATGTCCAAAAAAACCACTAACCTATATATGATCATCCAAATCTGATCCTCTAATGTAAATCCAATCTTCTATTGCAATTGCACATCCCAGTAGTACACTCCTCAGTATAAGGAATGAAGGAAAATTTGTATAAGACTAATCAGTTGCACACTGATCATTTGCACATTAAGCTTTTTTAAACTACTTTGGACCAATGTGCCAAAAGGTGTGCAAGTCACAGAAAAGAAACCAACCAAAGTTTAAAAGCTTCAGGTAGGTGGAAGAGTGTCAATGACTTTTCTAGCTTGACCTACTTTGGAATACAGCTGCGTACATTCCTATCTGGAGCAGTTCCTCCAGTACAGAAGGACTGAAGAGCAAATTCCCTCCTTCTATTGAAGCCCAAGCCCACAGTGCCATAGGCTTCAGTGCAGAAAGGATTTGGAGCCCAGGGCTTTGAGAATGCACTGTATTTACTTTTTATTTTGACATGCATTAATTTAATATAGTTGCCATCTGGTTATTCTGAAGAAACTGTGTCTTCAGAAACCCATACAGTTTCCAATATATTGTTATATATATCTATTGTTTTATATATATATATATATATATATATATATATATAAAAACAGATGTGGAATACAAAGGAGCAATGACTGATGTGCTTCTTGCTTGTGGGAAGATTTTATCTTCATTTGATTTAGAAAACAAAGCATGAGGTGTTGTCTCATCATATTAACAACCATAACCTTGATAGTGTAAGAATATGTCCATTTTTCCTGCTACTGATATTACCGTATTTTTGTTGGGCTGTGATTCTGCAGTGTTTCACATCTCTCTTCCTCTAGATGAGTGTATTTTGTACATATTAATGAACTTTAGGTTTTCATTTCATTGGTGGGGTTTTTTGTAAGCACATTTTCCTATGAAAACAATCCTGAATTCATTGTGATGAACAAAGCAGAAGTGAAATTTCCGGAAAAGTAGGGAATGTAGAGCTGTCGGCACTCAGCTGCTTTGAAATAGACGGGTAATTGGCACGGAGGGGTCGGTGAAGGCTGGCTCCTACTCACGGCTGATGACACCGATAGCCGTCAGTGCAGATAGCTGTGTGTGACTTAAAAAAACCCCGGCGTTTCACAGCACCACCTCAGTGGCGCTTGCTCGTCAATAGCGGTAACAATGTAGCAACCGCAGGAGCCTTTTCCCCGCTCCGCACGGGGATCGCTGCTCGCCCGCCCGCCCCATTTACTCCTTCCTGGGGGTGCGGATCGGGGTCTGGGCCGGGGTTCCCTGCAACGCGCTGGGCGCTGCACCCGGGGCCTGGGCGGCATCCCCGCATCCCCCTGCCTTGCGGGCGGCTTTGTTACCGGCTGCCCGCCCCCGGCGCCGCCCAGGCCCGCGGGGCTGCGGCCTCGGCCCCGGCCCGGCCGCCCCCACCCGCGGCCGTGCCCGATCGCGGGGAAGATGCCGGAGCGGAGGCGGGGGCTGGCGGAGGGGCGGGGGGCGCGGCCCCGCCGCTGAGACGGCGCGGGGGCGGAGGGCGGCGCGGGCGCCCCTGCGCGGGAGGCGCTCGCCCCGCCGTGGGCGCGGAGGGGCCGCCGCCACCGGCGGGAGCCGCGTGTCGCAAGGACGGGGTGACTCCGGCCGCCGCCCGGCTCCGCAGCGGCAGCGGGAGCCGCCCTCGCTCGGAGCCCGCCGCGGGCGCGGAGCCGCAGTGCGCGCCTCTGTCAGGTGAGTGGGCGCCGGTGCCCGCGGGAGCCGCCCGCGGGGCCGGGGGCGCGGCGGGGCCGGCGCGGGGCTCTCCGCGGGCCGCGGCAGGTGCGGCACCCCCGGGGCTCCGCTCCTCGCCCCAGCGCCCGCCGCGGCGGCCCCGTCATGCGGGAGGCTCGGGCGCCGCGCTGCCGCGGAGCCCCGCAGGGTTCCACTCGGCTTAATTTAAATCGGTTTTGGCCATTAAATTATAACTGGTTTCCTGCCTGGGGAAAGCGTTCAGCACTTTGTGTTCAGCTGTGTTTATTTCCTCTGGACTGTCCCCCTTCGCCGTTTAGTGTATTTATTTATTTATGTATAAGGCTGTTCTCCAGATTCTACATAGCACTGTCCGTGGTGGGGAAGAGAGAACACCGCAGTTTTCAAGCGTGTTTTCAAAACCGGGGTTCTTTATGTGTGTTTTCTATTGCTGTATGTACGAAATACAGGGCAATGACAATATGTGTGTAGGGAAAAATAGGTTTATATTCGTGTCCTCACTGTTCTGTGGATTGTTTGTTGATGTGGAGATCTTGTTCCTTTCTTGGTATGTTTTTGTTTTTTTCTCTTTAACCTTTTCAGTGCACATCAATACAAATCAGGGTATTTGAGAAAAATAAAATTCTCTTTTGGCCTTTATAATGCGAAAATAAAAGAGAGTGTGTTATATGTAGTCAGTAATAGAGTTACATAATTTATTATCGCTTATTTTGTTCCTGGATATATGTCAGGAACACGGAGAGAGTATTTATAACATTTTTTTTCCTCCTCCCTTTTCTGGGGTGCTGTGTGACAGTCTTTGCACTACACTACATTGCACTAGAATATTTGCAAGAGACTCAGCCCTGAATCACTCCTGTGCCCGAAATACCATCAGGGGCCTTACCTTGCTTCACTTTGTTGATGTCCAGGGCTGCTTCCCGTATGCTCCAAAATTTCTTTTGTAGACTTTTTTTTCTGCCCCAACACTTTTTTATTATTTTCTCACTTTTTAAAAAAAGTAAGTCAAACCTCTATAAATATTTCAGTAGTAGTTATTTACAGCGCTGAGGTACAAAAGGAAATCTGTGTCATGGATGAATTTAAAAAACCTTCTTCCTATATGCAGGTGAGCTGCTTGCTCACATCTTCGACTTCTTTGGAAAAAATGTCTTCATGAGATGAAAATGTGTGGTTGCAGCATCAGGCCATAAGGCATGATGTCATTATTAGCATATGAAAGGAACAATCTTAATGGTGTCTTTCAATCAACACTGCTGTTCAGGCTCTAGATTTCCAAAAATGTGGTGGTTGCTTTTGTGTCAGCTGGAGCTACCACAGTGGATGTTGGTCCGCATGTGTGTATCTGTCTTTCTGTCCTTACTTATATCACCTTAAAATGGGCTCTGAGATTCCATGGAGCTTCTATGGTTGACTGGAAACCACTTTTAAACTTCTGCTTGGTAGTAGTTTAACTTGACAGAATTGTAGTTGAAAAGCCTCCCTTCTGTCCATCTGTCTTTATAAAAACAGCCTTCTGGTGATGCCAGAGCAAAGCCGTGGTTTGTTAGCACTGTGGATTTTTTTTTGGCTTGGAGCGTTTACCAGCCTCTGCAAGGACCCTCTGTCTTCCTTAAAGACTTATAGCTTTCTTGCTGTTTGTTTTTGGAGTGAATTTAGCTAATGGTCATTTCTATTTGTTTTATGCTTCCAGTGTTTTTTCAAACCTGGTAGAATACACAGTGTTGCACCTTTAAGAAACTCTGTGATAGTACAGTGGCTGCCAGCCAGAAACAATATACTGTTTTGTCAGATTTCCTGAGAAGAAATTGAATGAATTTTGTGTTTTCCCCTTTATAAGATTAAGTAGTAATGCCTAATGGAAAAGAAATTAACTTTTTCCTTTATGTGCCAACATGCTTTAAACTGCAGCTAAAGCTTCAATATGCTGCAAAATAAGGGGGATTTCTATGTATGAGACTCAATCTGCAGATTAAATTCTTGAATAATTATGTGTAATTCCTGTTTCTTTTTCTTTTTTTTAAATCTAACTCAGCATTTTGTTTGTTCAAAAACTCATTCAGTCTGACAGTGGCAGCATGCTTAGGATATTGCATTTACTCCATTGGCTAATGAAGCACCTGTTTGGGTAATGTTACTGAATCATTGAAAAAGAGATGTAAATAATGTGCTTAAAATTTAGTAGCATGTTCAAAATCCTTTCTTTGAGACTGTATCCAAAATACTGCCCTATCATAGCATGGAGTGCTCTGAGTGGCTGAGCCTGATTTTGTTTGATCCTGCTGTCATTATGCATGGCATGGTCAGAACCTTTGCCTTCATGTTGTCCCTGTGGATCAGAGGGGGAGAGGCTGCAGTGTAGCTACCTCCAGAAGGAAGCATACTAATATCATTACCAACAGATGGAACAGAATTGTCTGTTTTATGTAGAAGTTCTCTAACCTAATAGGAAACAAGATGTACTCCTGCAACTTTGGGAGTGTGTTTGGCGCTTTGAAGCTACTTGGTGGTATGTGAGGTGTTTCTCTAATCCTATCAGGACCCTTTGGCATTTGAGAGTGACGTGATCTACTATTTTGATATTTGAGTTTAGTAGCTGAGAAAAGTTCCTTGTAATTTCCATTGACATTGAGCTAAATTGCATGGTTTATGCAGACAATGATGCAAGGCATCTGTGATGTGCCTCCACAACAGCTTGTTTGTGGTCTGTTGGAATATCAGTGAGGAAGGGGCTGACGATTCCCATATCTCTGGCAATAGGATAGAAAATGGTGAGGCAGCTTTGTGTAGCATGGGTGCATGTTCCGAGGACACATCTTTGTGGGAAGTAGGGTATGATGCTAAAATACTGTAATACTTACAGAAGAGTTCAAGTAGCAGTTTTTGGTTTTCCATTTCTACAGAAACGTAGACATCAGTTCTTGAAATGTGTCTTTTCTTAAAACTGGTTGCACACTTGAAGAAAGCAGCACAGCATCTTCTGAGTAGTTGTGTTAAATGACTGCAGTTGGATTGTGAACTCTCGTTGGAAGTGCAAGCCCTGACTGTTGGTTGGAGATGGTCACTCACATTACAAGTTGATGTGTGTCAGTCATCCTTTCCAGCACCTAGGAATCCTGTTACTTGGTTTTATAATAAAGTTGGTGTTCGGTTTCCAAGTTCTGCTGACAGGATGGACACGTTTAGCTTTTGAAGCAAATGGGTAGTCACAGCCTTCATTTCACTCCGTGTTCCCTTGGTGAGCTGTTCCTTCTCATGGTACCTGGTAGTGCTGAGGAGAAAATGACAAGTGACCCAGGCTAAGTCTGGTTTGGATGTAGCTGTTAGATTGTGCCACTGTTTGAGTTTTGTTACATTTGCACAGTTTTGTGTTACAGCTGTTATTTTCTTATGATTGGGGAGGACTAGAATGCTGATAGCAGTTGCTTAATGAACAATAATACTTGTATTTCATAATTTGTTTCATAAATTTGTCATAAAGTAGGCAGTTTTGAAAAAATAGGCAATGATTATATTTGAAGGAAGGAGAGGTTTGAAAGAGGATCTTTTCTTTGAAGTGTACTTATCCATGTTTCTACATGGCACAGTTGCAGCTTGTGTGTGTGAAGCAGTAATAATGGAAGTGAATTTGAAATTAAAGCACGAGTCCATCACCATTTGGCCAAAAGACCCAACTAGTGCAGTCAAACCAAACCTAATAGATCAAATGGTGCATTATATGTACTTCAGAACTAAGGAGATACCCAAAAGTGGATGATTGATGGGTCATCTGAATTGTTTGCTTTTGGAGGAGTCATTGTGACATAATGAATCATTTGGGGCTTTGTTCATGGTATTAGCACTGGAAATGAAAAGAGTGCTCAAAATAAAGACTAGGATGTTGAAATAAAATTTAAAATAACTATTGTTGAGCTGGTGTTTCTTGATGTTGCATCATGAGATCAACAGACAAACTGGGGTGTTGTTCATACAGTGTTTTGGTTCAGATTTCTCAAAGTCTGTGCCTCCTTTCATTTGTGAAGTTGTATATACATACACATTATTTGATTTGTGGACTTTCAGTCATTAAGACTTTAATAGCATTGTCAATATCCCTATATTCTTTATATTGACCACCAGTGAAAAATATTAGGTAACAAAAATTTAACATTTTGATAAGAAGCCCACCTAAATATTGCATGGAGGACAGTCAAATGTGTTTTAAGTGCTGTGGTGGCCAGGATCCATTGGCTAGGATCCACTTGAAAAATCAGATTAAAAGTTTTTGTGCTTGACAAATCCAATGGCATTAGTTTAAAAATTCCCTGAAGGCTAGTATTGTAATTAGATGATCCCAAAGCATACAGCAGTAAATTTCATTTTCTTCCAGGAATGACCAGCAGCATCTTTAAAAAAATAAAACATTGACTGATCCTTGTCAGATAGAGCAGCCACAGTAGGAAAGAAGAGTTTTCCAGGAATAAATGTGGCAGCTGAAGCTGCAGCACCTCATGGTGAGTGGAGTGGATCAGGCATAGCCTGGTGGGAAGTGGTATGGTCTGTAAGGATTCTGCTGAAAAAATGCTCAAAAGTGATAATTCACTAGGTGCTTCATAGCAAGGGCATTAGATATTACATGCTGAGCAAAATGGTGTTAAAAAATTACAAAACCAGCAATTCCCTTTGGATCCTGATTGTCATAAAAGTCCATCTTTGAGTGATTCCTTAACCTCACTCTCACAAGAGCATGTGAACTACAGCATTCCAACTTCAGAAGTACTTGTTCAATGGTGTGTTTTCTTTATTTAAGAGGCTTTTGTAAAAGGCCCCTCTGCTTGGTTGATCTTATTATTATCCTGTATGATTATTGATTTGAGTCTGTTTTGAGCTGGTAGTTTGATAAAGGAGATTTCTCCTGCTAAAAATAAGGAGTTCAGATTGTAAATGTATCATCTCTAAAAATGTAGCCATAACTACATAAACCCATATTTTATGTTTCTTGCTTCATTGCTCTAATAAAAATGTCTACATTGTCTTCACCAACATAAATATTAGAGTCATGGAAATAATTTCCTAAATATTTATATTGTAAAGGAAAATAAGAAAAATACAGCTGTCGTGCTCTCTGAGTCTTGCATGACTTCCCCTGGGGAAGGTAAGGTAAGGCTGGTGCTGAACCTGAGTGCTGTGGCACTGCCCAGGTGTCAGAAGCTCCCTGGCCTGCCTTGGGCCAGTGTCAGCAGCCCTAACAGAGCACTGCTAAGGAAAAGCCATGGGCTAGAGACTGTCCCAAAATGGATTAGGGACAGGACAGGCCTGTTCTGTGGGACAGGAGTGTTTAGCACCTGCTCTCTTCTGCATGGCTTCAGCATCTGGCCTGTTCTCTAACAGGTACAGGGATGGCCACAGAGATGCTGCTGCATGTGTGTGGATTAGAAAAAGCTCCCATTGAATGCTCTTTATCTAGAGAAAAACAAGAGGCCACTGTCACTGAGGAGAAAACAATGCTTAAGGAAGTTTAGTGCATGTTATTGTTTCATATCTGTGTGTCTGTATAAAAAAAAAGAAACACATATGCATACACATTGTTTCATATAACAGCCATTTTCATGTTTTGAATAATGCCATGTTGAACAATGCCCAGACCTTCCCAAAATGCTGTTAGGATCTTGTAAGTGTGTATACCCAAGTGTCATAATTTGAGTAAATGTCACAGTTTTTGACTGCCTTACATGGTGTTTTTGTGTCAAATGTTCTCCTAAGAATCTCTATGTGTGTACATATGACATCACTTCTCTGTTTCATGTCCTAAAATGTGTTTAGATTTCCTTGTAATGGAATAACTTTCAGCAAAATACAACTTTGACCTAGCTCAACTTTATAAACAAGTCTTATTAACGTGAGTGTGTGCTGTGAACTTACTCTGAGCTTTAGTAATATGTTTTATGTTGGGCTATTAAGTTGACAGGCTGATATTTTTCATTATGAAGCTATAGGTTAGTGTAGAGAGCTATCTGTATATTAAACAAAGACTTTGTTATCTGAAACATGCATTGATTAGCCACATGTGAAACGTTGTGTGTTGTCTTAGTGTCTTAGTGTGTTGTCTTATGTGTCATTTGGAAAAGAAAAAGCAGGATTGAAGGAGCAAAGGATTTAGCTTTCTACAGGATGTGCTTCACGACTTGTGGCTCTAAGTCAGCTGCAAGCAAACTTTGTCAAATAATTATTTTGATCTTAATTTGCAACCCTAAGATAAATTGATAAATGTTTACTCATGTAAGTTACCCCATGAAAAATCAATACTGGAATCACTCCTTGTAGGTACAGAACAGGTTGTGAAGCCTCTCCCTGCCCCTGCAGTCTGGAGAGCAGGGCCAGAACAATTAGAATCCAGGGAATATCACAGCAGAGTCTGCTTGTGTGTCTTCCTGCTGCTGAGGCTGGCTTGTCCTTTTGATCCTCCTCTATCCAAAATACATTTGGAATGTAAATCTCATTTGTTGCCTCTTGGGAAGCCAGTAATGAAATCTTCTACTTTCAGACCGAAGACCTAAGGCCAGTGTGGATTGTTGAGGGCTAGAAATTGTCTTTTAAGGGAGGAAAAATTTAGGGATGAAAAATGAGTCTTCTCAGCTGAGTTCTGTGCTTAATGATTTGCATAAGGGAAAGTGGTTTTGTATATAATAACATTGTTGTTGTTGTTTTTCTTACTGTTTTAGACTTGCAGAGGTTTACTGAAAAAGGCAATGCTTGTATGCCTGGTTCCAAGTAATCTAGATGGATATAATGCTTAATTGAGCTACTGTGACTTACACTTCTTAGATGAGGCCAAGTACAGCTTAAATTGTTAAATGGATTAACAGGATGTAATCTGCTTTGATTGATGTATCTGATCAGTTTTCCCTCATTCTGTGTAATGCACTAAGCAACTACTTGAAAAATTTGGTAAAATGTAGTTTGCTTCAGAAAACCAGCAGAAGTATTGGATTGTACATTGACATTTCCTGTATATGGGAAAAGGTTTTCTCCTATGAATATTCTGCTTTCTAACTCATTGGGTATCTGTGTTACTTCATGTGCTCTCTGATCTTTGTAAAATGTTAGATAGATTTGAGTGAAGACATTTTATCTCATTAAAATGTAAATAGATGTAATAATATTTTTGTAGGTTTTTACTTAAAAGTTCAGTTGTTTTTGTTGTTGCTCACCTGAAATTAAAAACAGTCCCTGTGTGATTTCTTAGAGCATGAATGTTCCAAGATTAGGTGCTCTAGCCATATTTTCATCTGCAAGTGGTATTTCACTTATCTATAGTTTGTAATTAGAAGCATGGCTAGAAATCTGAGGTGAATAGAATATAATCTATTTTATGTTTAGCAGGAAGTGAATTTTAAATTCTCAACTGATTGAATTCAGTTTTTATCCACTATTTGCACATGGAAAAGTCCCAAGGAATAAAGAGCTAGAAGTGTTTATAGCCCTGTTCCTCCTGGATTGCGCAGGAAAATTTTTTGTACAGGTTTTATAGTGGAAAGATTGAGTTGGACTGTGAACTGTCCCATGGGTGTGTGGATCTGGCACAATGCAGTTAGCAAAGCCCAGGATTAATGCTCAAAGAACTGGGGATAAAATGCCCTTGGTTGTAAGGATTCATCTGTGGAACAGTCTGCCAGGTCAGATCATTGAAATCTGAACTGCTGCAAATGCTTCCAGATTTTGAGTTTGAGGAAGCCCTTTCATGACAAGTGATGTCTCATTGTGAAAAGCTTCCTCTTGCTGCCCTTATCATAGAATGATAGAATGTTAAGGGGCTGGAATGGAATTTAAAGACTATCTAGTCCCAACCCCCCAATGTATCTCACTTTCAAAAAAGCATGTAGTAAAATAAACAGTGCTTTTGTTCCTTAAATGTGCCAACATCCATTAAACCTGTTTAGGAATCCACTAATGCTTTTGATAAATACATACTGTAATATTGGTCTTGGGGGTGACATAAAACCCAAAGCCAGCATCCTGTTGAAACTTAGGATAGGAATGTAATTGATCCCCCCAAAATCAAGCTTCATAAGTATCATACCCTCCTTGAAATAGTGTTCTAGAAAGAGTTATGCCTGCTTACCCTCCAATTTTGAGTGATAGTTCAACCATTATGGAACTGATTATTTTCAATTCAGCTTCCTTACTGTAAGAGTCCAAGTGATTTTATGTAATATTACATAGTGAGATTCTTTTCCTCCTAATTACAGTTGGTGTGTGTTTGAGGTGGTATTTTAATTGGAAAACCGCAGAACTCTAATCAATTTAACCACAGAACTGGAACAATTAGTGGTTTAAGACTATGTGTTCTGAAATATCATGTATCCATTATCTTTAAATTATTCTTTTGATTACTTTCTTTGAAGTTTTCCTATCTTATCATCTTATATGTCCCAAAGTGCTTTCTCTTCTGATTCCCTTCCTCTGCCACTCTCTCTCTCTGTTTTGTCTTCAGGCCTCTCTGCAATTATCTTGTCATTCTCATCCCTCCTCAGACCTCCAGTAAGTTGGGATTTCTGTAGTTCTCTGCATACACACTCATACTCATGGCTTTTTTCATCCTTTTCTTGTCCTGTTTGGTTTAGTAAAGATGGGAGCCTGGTGAGTGGAGTTTTGATTACCCTTGCATAAGGTAATAGGAAAAAAAAAGTTAATTAGAAAGAAATATTTGAGTTGTTAGGGTCATGTCTGAGGACAACCATGCTGGCCAGCCATGGGACTGTCAAATGTGAGCTAAAATGAGGGTTGTATTTGCAAAGCAGGGGATGTGATTGGAATTTAGCTCCATCTCCCTTTTTCCTGGTCTGTAGCAGATGCCTTGGGTCACCTTTTTCATCAGCTGCTGAACTCTACTGGCGCGGTAACATTTTTTTAAGATACTGCATCTGAGAGACTGAAAGTCCTTGATGTCAGATTTTCTCCTGTTTGTCAGGAAAGGGTGGCACATGGGAGCTTTTGCTTTCACCTCCAGCAGCTTCTGTGCATTAGCAATGAGGAGGAACATTCACTTGAGATTTTTTACCTATCTTCCTTGAGGGAAGAGTGGGATGCTGCTTTCCAAAACAAGCAAATGGAGCAAGGACTGATCAGGATCTATCTGCAAACTCATTTGCTTCAGCTATGCTCATGGCTTTTTTTAGCAGTTGGAGTGAGTTTTACTGTTTTTTTATAGAACTTAGCCATAAAAAATTAAGGTTAGTACCAGGACTTTTTTTAGTCTCTTCAAAAAATTAAAAATACAGTGGTATGCCCACACATAGAATACTAATTTTAGTTAAGATTTTTTTAGCAAAATCATGAAATTGTTAGAGCCATTTCTGAGCTGAGAACACATTTGTAAATTTTTAAAAAAGTTTTCTGCATATGTTAATTTTAAGCATGGGTCTAGAATGGTCCACAATGCTTTATTAGGTTTTGATAAGTAATTTTATCAGAAGGCAGGAGTGTGAGTAATAAGCAAATGTAAGTGATTTATATGTACTTTAGGAGACATAAGTGTTGCAGAAATAGAAGCACCACTAACATGAAGCAACTGAGGTACCTGAATAATGAAAATCTTTATTGGTTTCTTTTACGACAATGATACTTTATTGCATCTTCCCTTTGAACTCTTTGACACAAACCAATGTGTTTGAAATAATTCTTCTGGCATTTTAGATTCCAGACACCTTTTGTATTCCTTTTTGCTTTCTTATCTTTGAGTATGATGACTTGCATCAACACTAAGAAACTGCACAGTCTAACTTCACTGTCATAACTGATCTCACTGAAATGTGTTCATGTCTCAAATTCTGCATTTTGATGCTTTTGGCTTTCCTATCTAATATTCCTGTTGGAATCATCTGCTCACAGCAGAGAATTTAAAAAGCAGCTGTACAAAGATTCCCAGTCATTAACTTTTATCAGTGTTCTCTGTTCCTCTAGTGTGCCTGAGTTCATATGTTGCACTTGGACTGTGGTTGTCTCGTTTGAGGCACAGAATTATGGGCTGTGCTCTTGACTTGCTGTTGTACTTGATAGGAATTTAGCATTGGGTAATGCTTAAAGAGCAGCAACAGAGTTGCAAAATAACATACCAGGTACATAATTCATACCAAGAAGATCAGTTAGTAAATTTATATTAGACTTTCTTTTGGGAGTCTGTGGAGGCAAACGAGCAGTTTCAAAGGAGATGAACCACTTCTACAAAATCACAGTTTCATTGTAGACACTTGGTATGTGCCTGGTGCTTAACACTGGGTTTCTCTGCAGTCATACTTGGTTGCCAACCAACAGCTTTGCACTGGGAGATAGAAGAGTAGAAAGAATAGAAAGAAGGGAATTTTGAAAAGGTAGTTTAACAAAATGGATTGGATCGTGAAGGTTAAAGAATAGCACAAGGAAGCATCACACTTATTGAACAGGGGAGCAATTTAAGCAAGATTAATTTGTTGCCAGCCTTAACAAATCCATACATTTTCATTTGTTTTCATTAGAAGCCTGGGGTGTAAGCTGACTTACTGTTTAACTACTTAGGAAGTGGAAACTGCAATTATTTTGGTCAGTGGATGGAAGATTTGTCAGCATTTCAGGTTCAAAAGGAGTCTCTCAGATAAGTATCTTGAAACTCTTTAAGTCAGAACATTTAAGGCAATATATGCAATATTTTATAATTATTGCATTTCCAGTTGCATGACTGTGACCTTGTTCTTCTCTGTGCAGTTTTTGTGAGAATAATTAAATATTGTGATGTTTTGAAAAATTCCAAGGAAGATGAGTAACAGCTCACATGTAGCACACACCCATGATGTTTTTTCTATTTGCATGCAGTAGCCCCTACTCTCCCTAGGGCTACAGGAATGTATTAAACTTTTCATAATGGCTGTGTTCAAAGCCAGTCCTTCTTACAAGAGTGAGAGAAAGGACTTGGAGGAAAAAAGAAGAGGCAGAATTTGACTGGAAATAGTGTAACTATTGGTTCCCCAAAGTTACCTTTGAAAACAAACCCAAATTGTTTGCTGTTGTGGGGAGAACCTTTTATTCTGTCCATGCTTTGCTTTCAGCGTGGAGGTGAAATGATACTTGACTTTGGAAGTACTGTTTTATGTCAATGCATTCATGCAGTAATTCTGTGTAAGGGAAGACATCTAGAGGAAAGCTTTGGATAACTTAATCACATTTCAGCCTCCTGACAAGTTGCAGGTGGTGCTCTGGCTGCTCTTCCAGAGAACTGTGACTCATCATGACCTACAGCACGGTTAAGGTACAGGTTAACTCACATTGTGCTGAGTTCTAGATGAACTAACACATACACTTGAGGTTTTATTCCACAAAGTTTTCCAATCAGTTAAATGCACTCAGTTGTGATTCAATAAATGTTGTTCTTTTTTGACCAAAATGCCGAGCTTGTTAACATGCTTCTGGATTCTTTAGGAGAGATTTTTAAAATACTTTATACAATTTACTATAATCATTTTATGAGGTGTTTCAGAATAAGGAAAATTGTGAGATAGAACTTGGAGTGGGGGGAGAGGAAGAGAGGGACTGAAAGTAAAAAAATAAGTAGCTACTATCCTTGAAAGGAAAGATAAGAAGGGATAATTTTGCAGTTTTGTATGTTACTGAAGACTGTTCACTTTGCAGGACTTTTGTGACATGCAAAAATTTGCTGTAGATGTGGGTGATTTTTTTTTTTTTTGTATTGCAAATTATCTTCTCTGAAAAAATCTTACTTTGTTTCTTCTTATAAACAAGCAGTTGCAGGATGCTTCTAATAATTTGGTGGGAAACCAAGTTTGTGTCACTGGCTGTGACTGAATGAGGCAAATTTGGACCTTAATACCTAATTGGTCTCCAAGGCATTTAGCCTTAGTAGGAGTATGGAAAAAGAATGTTGGAGTTCATCTAGAATGTGGTTGTAATGAATGTTTTTATGTTGCTTCTGTAGTGTGCACAGCATAAACCATACCTGTTTTTGAAAAGTTCATTTCTTATTTTAACTTCTTAGGATTATCTACTGCAGAGCCCAAGTTAATGTAATATTGTTGGCTCCAAGTAAGGATGATTGTGGTCATCTTTTTTTCAGGGAACACTTTAAGTCATATCAGACACATGTTTGTATTTAATATATATGTAGCATTTATGTTAATAGTAGTTCTCAGAACAAGAAATTGTGTAAGGGAATTTATGTAAGTTTTAAAATATATTTCTGTTATAACTGATCTCCAGACATTTAAGAGGAACTGAAAAGCAAAAATTATTATATTTCATGTCAGACACTGAGATAGTATTGCAGGGCTAATTTTGCACTCTCTCAGACTTTCTTCCTCATTTGCATATGGACCTTACAGGCAAAGACTTAGTACAGGACTGGAATTCTGCATAATATAATTTATTAGAAAGTGTGTTTATCACCCTTCAAAAGGTGGCTGCTTCTGTGGTAGAAATGTGGGACTGAAAGTTTGGGTGTTATGGCAGACTCAGTTCAGAAGGAAAGAAGGTACTGTCCTTGTCTTGAAAAAAGTTGCCAAAAAATTGTTGGCCAAAATTGACCACTAAGCAATAAATCTGTGTTTTATAATGGAGTGTATTTAAGACCTGAACTGTTTTGAAGGTGAAATCCCAAATCATCGAAGCATGCTTGTCAGTCCAGTTTGGCAGAATGCTGAACCACCTACTTAATTTCCATAGATGCTTAATCAGATGCCTGGGGGAGAGCTGCAGTTGCAGATGTTGAGAAGTTTAAGTCAGGCTCCTTCCTCTTTTGAAAATCAGCTCTATTTTTACAAAACAGAATCCCTAGATTATCTTTTAAAAGTAGGTTCTTGTGAGGATTTTTTCCCCCTAGAGAAAAATTTTTAAACAAAAAAAAAAAAAAGAAGAATTTCCTTTTGAAATGGAAAAATGAGTGTGGATGAAATGAATACTTGAGCTTCCCATCTTTGAAATTACTTTTGAAAACAAGCACAGAGAAGTTTAAGGGTGTTATTGCTCAGAATATTCTTCTGTTATTTTCTTGCTGATTGCTGTAGGTGCCTGTGTATTAAAATGCTAATTTTTTTTCCAGGTTAGCCTTTATTTATGATGTGCAGTTTTTGACTGACTCATGCCATGTGTGATAGGCCTTACGTGAAATGCAATTGGATGTTCTTTTTTGTGATTTTTGTAGTGCTTGGGGTTTAATAGGATTACTGGGGCTTTCGCCTGAGGTCCTGCAAGTCAGTAAGTCAGTGTCAGCTTGGTGCCAGGCAGGTACAATACTGACCACAGAGGCATTAGAGTGAGCACTTGTGTGCTTAGAAACCAGCAGCAAAGTGTGGTCAGTAATGCTCAGGGCCTGGCTCTTCTTAGGGATGATATCCTCCCACAGTCTGTGTAGCAGAGAAAAGCAAAATAATCCTTTATTCCACTCCCTGCTCCCTAGCCAAAACACAAGCTGAAATGCAAACCAAAATTGGACAGTCTGACTGAATGAAATAATCTGTTCCTACACTGGATCTGAACATTACCGATCAAGTGGATCCCTGTTCATTTATGTGGTTGTTTGAAGTGTTCTGCAGATCATCTGGGAACTTCTGTCCAAGAAGCATGGCTTGGGTATTAAAAGGAACCACTTTCTCCCTGTGATTCACAAAAAACAGTGAAGAAACAAGTTTGTAGATCAAAAGATGGAGACTCCAGAAAGAAATGTTGTTCACTTCACAACCTTTATATAAGTTCTTCCAGAGATAAACTGAAGCCTTCTCTTTAGGAACACATCATGTGACAGGGATTCGCCCTCTGTCTTTCCCAGTAAACAGTTCCAAGGTTCAGCTGCAGTTACTGCTAGGAAATTGCAGAGTGTTTCAAGGTTGAATTGATGCAGCTTTAATTGTTGGCTGCTGGATCCTATTGCATTACTATCAGCAAGTTTGAAAATGTCTTGCTACCAGATCTGCTTCTCAGGGAGTAAGTGCTTATTTCTGGTAATCAAATGACCCACGAGTCTTCTCTTCATTTAGCTGACATGGACAGGGCTCCCTCAGACTTCAGAAATGGAAAAAGTAGATAGGAGAGGAAAATAAATGGTGTATAATGATTAGAAGCATAGGATGTGAAGAAAATAAGATGATATTTATGAAACATGTCCTGCTGCAGAGACAGAAACATTGAGAAAATCAAGAAGACCTTCAGGTCCTTTCCCAAGCCCTTGAAGTCCTCCACGTGAAACAGTGCCTGGGGTGGATGGTGGTGGTGCCAGTGTGGATCTCAGCCAAGCACTGCATTGCAATTTTCCATTATTGCCTTTGAGGCAAAGACCATAAAACAGGAAGGCGTTAATACAAACTTATAGCTTGGCTGAGACACTGGGAATGATGCTGCTTGGAATTAGTACTTAGGATATTAATCCACATGTTTTGTTAAGAAAAACAGAAGAATTGCATGGTGTATAAAAATGTTTAAATACTTTTTCCATCCAACAGTACTGACTTCCCATATACATCTGTATCCAGTGTTGATTTAAGCTCTAAATTTTGGGGCCACTTCTGTGCAAATTTCCATTACGTGTATTATGGATGCACGAAGTCTGCTTGCACAAAAAGAGCTGTAGTGTGTTGTAATCCTCTACATTTAAGGATTTGTAAGGTAGCAGAGGAAGGACTAAGAATAGCTCTAGAAAAATAGTGATTGAAGGTTGCTACTACCAGAACCATTCATCCAGCCTGCAGCCCACTCTCTATGTGCTCTGCAGCTGTGCCAGAAAATATGCTGTATGAACAATTTGGGCAGTTGTGGCCTGTTCCTGTTTTTTGGCTCAGCTTCAGAGTGAATCAGAAGGTGTGCACATGCTTTCTGGCAAAATACCCTTTTCAGAAGTGCTGGGGGAGGGCATGTAACCCAGTAATTATGTCTGGACAGACTTGCTGCACACATGCCAGTTCAAGGGACAGAGAGGAAACCCAGGGTTTGGTCTTCCACTGGTACTGGAAGAATCTCAGGTGTCTTGCCTGGTCAGGAAGAGTGGGTGTACTGCATTCTCCTCCTGAGTAGACATCAAAACTTTGTCTAGCCTTGCTGGATGAGGTAAAACTGAACTCACTTCCCCAGGAGCTGTGTATTTGATGGCTGCATTCTCCAGCCTGTATCATGTAGAGAGGCAGAACAATTGAATTGAATTCTGTCCTCAGGACCCAGTTCTGTGGAAGTTGCTGCATCCTTCAGGATCAGGACCTCTGAATGAACTTTGTACAGTTTTCAGGTGTCATTTGTCTTTTCACCATATCTTAAAATTTATTTACTGCATTTCTCTTGTCTTTCTGTCTACCAGCTTTCCTTTTGTGTCCTTTTAGTTTTTTTCAGTAATTACTAGTTCTGACCCACTGGTGTAGCATTTTTTTAATTTGAAAAATATGCAACTTGGTTGATGATACCTGGAAGCAAGCCAGTAAAGGCTAAATAATGAGTGGAAACAAAGTCTGCCCAAGTTTCCTCATTTGGAAATGAAATACCGGACTAGGATCTCATTGGTTTGAGTTTTTCTTTGTTTTTTCTTCAAATAGAGCCGGATTTTGACTGTAAGGTTATATTGGTGAGGATGTCCATATAACACAGGCCTCTCCAATACCTGTTTTTCCTTGGCCTGTGGAGTCAATGGCACACCATTTGATGTTGTTACCCTGTGGAATCATTAAATCATTTTGGTTGGAAAATACCTTTACGATTCTGAAGTCCAGCCATTAACCCAGCACTGCCAAGCTCACTGCTAAACTGTGTCCCACTGTGTACCATCTTCTTAGCACTTTCAGGGATGGTGACTCAACCACTTCCCTGGGCAGAGGGTTTCAGTGTTTGACAACTCTTTTGGCGAAGAAATTTTTCCAAATATCCAATCTAAACCTCCCCTGGTGCACCTTGGGGGCATTTCCTCTTGCCTATTCCTTGTTACCTGGGAGAAGAGACTGACACCTATCTGACTACAACCTCCTTTCTGGGAGTTGTAAAGAGCAGTAAGGTCCCCCTGAGCCTCCTTTTCTTCAGGATAAACTCCCTCAGTCACTCCTTATCAGATTTGTGCTCTTCACCAGCTCCACTGACCTTCTCTGGACCTGTTCCAGCCTCTCAATGCCCTTCTGTCGTGAGAAGCCCGGAACTGAGCAAAGGATTTGAGCCTCACCTATGCTAAGTGTTTAAATAAATTCATGCTGCCTTACTCATGTTGGGTGTCTTGTCTTCATTTGTGTCATCCTAAGAAAACAAAAACCATCTTGCAGACCATTGAAGGGAAGAAAAAGCCTTACTGTTTTTTTCTGTGTGGTTCTGTGGTGTAAATAGTATGGCAGTGCAGCACTGTTGAAATTAGGAGTTGGTTGCTAATTAGTTAAATATGCCCTAAGCTAATTACAGTTCAAGTCCCAAAGTATGCATGTGTTTGTTTTAGGGAGGGGAAGGTGAGTGTGTTGGGAAGACAGGCCAGGGAGCTGCCAAGTTTCTCCCTTGCTCCTTGAGAACCCCCATCACAGGGTGGAGGCAAATTGTTGGATGGGTGTCTTTGCCTTGGGAGGGGGAGTAGAATACTAGGAGCAAACATTGTTAAAAACATTTACTTTGTATTTTGTGCTGGTACTGTTTGTACATATTGTACAAAATTAGAGGCTCTGTGTTTTTAGGAAACCCCAGAAGTATAATGAAATTGATGCACATATAGCTCAATGAAGCTTTGTTAGCTTAAAACCATTTTTTGTTGGTTTTCAGTGTTTCTAAGTCTTGTGAATTTTCTCTTTTTACTTGTATATTTGTAGGAAAAATGGACATGCTTCAAAGTAGTGTAACAGCTAATTCAGCTCAAAGAATCTCTTACTGCTTTGTTTTCAGTGAAATGCAAATTGGCTTTCAGGTTGATGGATACCACAGACACATTGCAAATAGGAGATTATATAATAAAGACTGAGTGTGTGTTACTTGATAAACTTAAAGCTTTGGTCTAGAAGGAATTCTGAATCAAACTATATAAGCTTTACAATGAAATGCAGGTGAATGTGAGATATAACTCAGGGTTAAGCTTTAGAAACATTTAACCTGGAGTAAGAATTGAGTGATTTTAAAGGTTGAGAGAAAAAGTGTAACACTGGTTAATGAGCTGTTTAATCAACATGTCAGAGTTCCCTTTACTTTCTTCTGGAATCATCCTAGTTTCAGGTTTCTTTTCTTGTTTGGAGAAATTCAGGACCAGTGTCTAAGATTTGACAGAAGTTTTGGATAATTCATTGGTCAGATAAGGGCCTGCTGCAGGATTTGGCAGTTGATTTAATTTCTTCTTGAAATTAGTACATTGGAAGATAACAGACTAATATGTTTGGTATTATTGTCAAGATAAACTAAAACTATGATGAGCTTTGAACTTTGGTATAAGAAGATACAGTTGTATTGAGCTGAGGGAAGGTTCTCTTTTAAAACTCCCACTAAAACTGGTTTTACTGCACAACTGGTCCTATTGGAGATTCTGAATCTTAGATTAATGATTATTGACATGGCTTAACTAAATAAAGGTCTTTTTGGACCTGAAAATGGCAGAAAGAAATCAGTGAGGGTTTTCTTTCTCTGTGTGTTTTTTGTGTCTTTTTTTTTTTTTCTTTTTAGGTGAGGAATCACATTTAACTGTATGGTCCTAATTGCAGTCTGTAGTAAATTCATGTGAGAGTTTCACAGTAACAAGATCAGACAGTGAATCAATCAAAGATGTTCTTTTATTGGGTTTGGCTTTTGCTGGTGCCAGTGATGTGGCTTCTGATCCATCAGAAAAGATGAGCTCTGCTTCTTTATCACTGAGATACCAGATAATTGTTTCTGTCAGGATCTCTTGATCTGTGTGCTTCCCGTCATTGAATGAAAGTCTGTATTAACTCTCACTGCATGTTACATTAATTTTTGATATCGGGTTTTGATTTTGTAGATGTCTGAAATTCTGTGGCATTGCTTTGATTTTTCAGCATTTTATGTCATTATTTGTTGAGGCTAATGGATAATGGTAGCCTTGCGAGTGCCACTTCAGAGCCTATGCAACATAAAGTGAATTAGAGGTTGACCCAGAATGATACCCTTTGTCCTGAGGATTTAAAATCATAGAATGGTCTGGATTGGAAGGGACCTTAAAGGCATCCCATTGCCATTGGCTGTTGTTATCATATTTCAGAAGTCGCATACCTTCTTGGTGATTTCTCCTGGGCAGCTCCTCACAGCACTGACTCCTTCTTCACAGCCAACCACTCCATCTCTCTTCACAGCTCACTAACAAACTCCATCTCTCTCTTCGACCAGCTAACCCACTCTTTTGTAGCACGCCTCTTATTGGACACAGCTGTGGCCTGTTAAGGGCAGGCCTGTTCCTAATCTTTGGTGATTGTACAGCTGCAGCTCCTCAAGTGTGAGACTGCCTTCTGCACTGTCTTTATTTTCTTACATTCTATCCCTCCACAATTGGCAGGGACTGCCTTCGGTAGACCAGGTTGCTCAGAGCTGCTCCTACCTGGCTGTAAATACATCCAGGCATGGGGAGATCAAAGCCTCCCTGGGCAACCTGTTCCAGGGCTGCACCACCCTCACAGTAGGGAAGTTCTTCCCTATATCTAAGCTAAATCCATCCTCCTTTGGCTTAAGGCCACTGCCCTTGTCTGATCACGACTCAGCCCTGTGGAAAGCCCCTCTCCAGCTCTCTTGTGGGCCCCCTTTAGGGACTGGAGGGCCTCCTCAGAGCCTTCTCTTCTCCAGACTGAAGAGCCCCAGCTCTCTCAGCTTGTCTTTACACTTGTTTGTGGAGCTGAGAATACTCTATCTGAATCCAAATTTTCTGACTCTCTACCTTCTTTCCAGTTCAAATTTTAGGTTTAGTGATATATATCCTAATTTGGGCACCCACTGACCAATCTTTCTTTCTATGTGTGCATGATTCCTGAATCATTTCCCATTAAAGTTTTATTCTCTGCTCCAAGCAGGGACATTTTAAGCCCACACTTTATTTTTCTGGAAGCCTGTGCATACTTTCATTCTTTCACTGCTGGTGTAAACCCTTCACTGTGCCACACAGATCCTGCCCCACTGCAGTTTGTGGGGCAGGGTCACCATAAACACTCCCAGTTTCCTTGTTTGCTAGCATGAGGTTGTTTCTTTTGTGGAGTACTGTTTGTATAGTGCTTTTGGTAGTAAGAATACAGTCTTTCTTGGTGTAAGACTGTATTTTTCTAATACTGGATAAACTTTTAAGAGTTGTCATTAATCCTCAAACAAAGAGGAAGCTACAGAATAAAAAATTTTAAAATGTATGCCTGCGTCCTTCTTGGGAATGAGTTTCATCTTGCCTAACAACAAGAATTATGTCCTCAAGTCCTTCTTAACCTGGATTGTGCTGCAATTCTATTAGGGATGCAGAAAAATAAGTTTTCCACAAATAAAATTTAGAAAAGGAACGGAGGCTGGGTTTTGCAGTGTCTGTGAGTAGCCTAGCACTTGTGTCTTCAGGGTGGCTTTATTTGTGAATCTTCACACATCCACTTCTTTGTAAAACCAGGCTGCCCAACTGGCATTTAGTATTGCATGGCTGATGTATTAAATAAGGAAACAGTACTTCAGACTCTCACGTAGAATAATATCATGTTAGAGGGAGAAAGGACAAGAAAATAAGAGGATAGGTCCTAGGTCTGGAGAAATAGAAAGGTAGAAGGCAGGAGGGAGAAGGAGGATATTAATGGATTCTACAACTAATAACTTCTAAGGTTTTTATAAAAACAGGCATATTTTTTCAGCTTCTAAGATGCTCTTGGCCTCTTGTAGGCTTTCTGAACACTAGGGGAGCTGCTGAATAGCTCAAGATTTAAGAAGGCTTGGTACTGTGGTATAGTTTCCAGAATGCTAAGTTGGCCTTTCATCTGCATTTTTGACTGCCAGGTGAGAGCAGGAGAGTTAGAGCCATTCTTTAGGCACACATAGGACTCTGCCCTGGCAGAGCTGTGCAGAAAACATGGCAAGTCCTAACCTGAATCAATATAACAGTTCCCACTGACTTTTAGGGAGACTATGCTTTCTAAAGTGCAGGCTCTAGCAAATTGGACATTATTTTGAGATGTTTCTGTGCTGTTGACCTGCCAGATGCTTTTTATTTTGATACTCATTTATCTGTTTAATTTTTTTTGTTTATATTCTTTGGGGCAGGAATTAATTCTCACTCTGTGAGATAGAGCACCGTGTTTGATTCCTGCTTGAGGATATTTCTTAGTGTCTTAATATCTGAATATTCCCTGGACAAGAGGATATTTTTTTTCCTAATTCCATTAAAGTTGGATAGACCAATCTAAATCAAGCCTTACATGATGAAATCCAAGTTGGAAGCTTCTCAAAGATCACGCTGAAGGGTGTCCAGTCAATAATGATTTTGTTTGGTAAGGATTTTTGGTAGTGCAGACTGTTTCTTCCCAAGCATCCAAAACATCCAGGTTATCCAGTTTTTCACTTCTACCTGCAAGAGAACATGGATAGGTTTTGCTAAATTTAAAAATTCTTAGTATATTTTTTTCTTAGAGTTGGCTCCAACTGCCCAGATGGCTGCCATCATACCTCTTTTACCATAAGGAATGTCAAAGCGAGGGATCTCTTCCATGGCTTTTTGTGGCTCCAGGCTAAGTGAAAGCTTGTGTGCAGCCCCACACTTCTGTGATATTTGTGCCACTTGCAGGGTGGGTGTAGGATAGCAAATTCTTCCAGGGAAGTGGTCACAGCCCTAAGCCCAGCAGAGTTCAAGAAGCATTTGGACCGCATTTTCAGGTACACAGTGGGATTCTTGGGGATGGTGCTGGGCAGGCCCAGGAGCTGGACTCAATGGATGCCTTCCAATCCAGCATATTTTATGATTCTGTGAAATTTTGGCATCGCTTTGACATCAAAATAGAAATTAAAACTTGAGGCTTGGATTCTTTCCTACATTTTTAGGCTACATTTTTGGGTACTGCAAGTGAAGCTTAAGACATGCAAAGAGCAAAGTCCACCATGACAGTTCCATTTAAACAAGTTCACCTTCACAATAATGGAAAAATAACGAGATTATGCTATTAAAAAAAAATCAACCCCCCCGCCCCCAGCATTTCTAAAAGATTGCTGAATTTAACCAGTGCTGAAAAAGTATCATGCACTTGTATAGTATGTGCATCATCTGCATTTTTTTTCCTTTCTAGTCTAGGCAGTTTAGGATGCCATAAGTGACATTTCCATGTCAGTTGTTTGAGAGTGCTGGGATATTGTGGAAAGAATGTAAATGAAGAGCAGGGGTCATTTCTCAAACAAAACCTGACAGCTTCCTTGTGACCCCCATTGTTTGTGGACTTCATGCTGAGCAGTTCTAGTGATGAATTCTGACATGCAGTAAACTATGGTGCATCCAGGCACTAGAAACAGTCATTCACACAGGGGTAAAAGGTGAAGTACCAGGTGCTACCATGTAGTAACTGGCACAGCTCCTTGAAAAATCAGTTAAGGTAATCTTGGTTTAAAGTAATCTTGGTTTGTGCCAGCCTCAAGTACACTCTTAATGTAGCTAAGACATGTTCATACAAAAAATATATATGATAATAATTTTCTAAGTGAATGGGAAGTTACTGCACTGTCTACATATTAATCTACTTACCACTCTTCAAGATTACAGTTTTCTCCATTGTTTTCTCATACAGTTTGGTCCTTAGTAATTGTGAATATGACACAAATTATATACATCTAATTTTAAATTATGAATATACTGGCTTGATACATGTGATGTTGGTGAGTGTAATGTTTTTTCTTTATAGGTTTGTATTTTTAATACATGAAGGAAAATAATCAGAATCCTAGTAGTAGTGTTTCACTAGAGGTTCTTAGAGGACTTAGTACAGTACCAGTAAGAGAAGCACAAAGAAAATACTACAGAAAATGAAGGGGATGAGTTGTAAAATGTAGCATATAAAATAAAACAATATTATGAAGATAAAGGGTTGTTACTAGATTGCAGTAGTATTAGCCTGTAACTATTGTTACCAGTTTGTCTTTCTTGTCAGCAGCGTTCTTCAGTTTTGCTTTTTGAATTGGAACATTTTATTTAGACATCTCTCATTCCAGCATATTTTTTTACTTGCATAGAAACAGATGATTGTTTTACTGTATCTTATTTTTCTCCAACCATATATCTACAAGGGATATCTGTAATTTTGAGGATCTTTTTTCTTCCATAATAATGATCTGTCCTTCTCTTTCCATGTGGGATTCTTGTGCATTGCCATTGTTGTAAATGCCAGTAAATGCAGATACTGCAATGACTCATTGATGGTACATGTCTAATCTTTAAGTATCTCTGGAATATTACAGTGTTCCAGGCTTCATAAATACATCAGATAGATGTTGTAATGTCTTCTCATGGAGGTCTTCCTCAAAATAATTATTAGCATGTGGTAAAGGTCGAACTGAGCGTGTTCTACAGAGATGAAGAGCGATAAAAAGAGTTTTAATACAATTTCCACTTTGCCAGTAAAACTTCCTGAAAAATAACATTAGAAGAGTGAAGGAGCAGCTATCAAAAGTATTTATGTATGTCACTCATTGAAAATAGTTTTTCCATTTAATCCTAGAAAAAATAGACATGATATATCACATTTGATGAGTGTACTGGCAATTTAGTGTGATGGCAAATCCCTCCTCAAAAGGAAGAAATGATTTGTTCTCCACAATTGCTTTTAGGAACCTAAACCTTGGGATGCATGACATTAAGTTATATGAACAATTCTCCTGAGCACTATTAAATATTTTTGGAAGCTTAATTTTAACAAGTTGGCTGTTACAAGCTTCTTCCTTCATCCTGGCACTAGTGAGTTTAATTTATATATAATATCTAGGAGTCTGTACCAACTCAATTTGAACACATGCCATGAGTTTTTTCTAAGTGATGCATAAGGACTGTACAATTAAACATCATAAGTGCATTAGTAAACATGGATCCATGTAATGTTGGTGGATGAGCTTTGTTAGAGCAAGGGCCTCCACTGCAAAGAGAGAGCATCCTAATTTTTTATTTAATTGAGCTTTTGAGTTTGATATTAAAAAAAATACAACTTCCATTTGTATAAGTGTCTGTATAAATATGTGTACGTGTATGCACACCCATCCTTTCCGTTTTACAGCAGAAACTGAAAATCCCAAATCCAGACACATCAGAACGGAGCTGCACAGCAGCTCCCCTTGTCTTGGTTACAGGAAATAAGTTTTTTAGGACTATTGAATCAGTGTTTAATATTCAAGTAGGAAATGTTACGAGTAAAAAGTTGTCCATATTTTTAAAAGTTGCAAAGTTCCCAAGTTAAACCAACTGCTGTCAAGCTGGAGTTCTAACTATTTATTGTTAATAATTTCATGTTGTAATCTCCTGTTGTTAATAACAGTTTCCTATTAATTGCTGATTCTTGGTGGTGCCCCAGCCAGCCCGCGCTGCCTTCCCGGCGCCGCGCTGCGGGCAGGGGTGGCCCGGGGGGTCCCAGGGGCAGGGACCGGCCCGGGTCGCCGTGTCCTGCAGGGACAGCTGCTGGGCGTCGCCCTGCTGTCTCCTGGGAGGTGGCACCCCGACGGTGAAAGGACGGGACATCGGAGTGACATGCGAATGATCTCGGAGCCAAAATGCAACAGGAGAGGTCTCCCACCAAACCCAGGAAAAAGACCCCGAAAAACAACGAGTCAACACAGAATTAAGAGATCAAAGTGATACCTAGACGTGAGGAACGGAGTCCAGAGCCTGCTGGGACGCTGAGAGCCTTTTTGCTTCTCTCCCTGGCCAGGGGAGATGTCGGCTAGGGAGAGGTCCCTGGGGGTCAGGTTGAAAAAGAGAGCCCGGCTAATCCCTGGTCCTCCCGTGAGGATGAGACCCTCAGCTCTCCTTACAGACCCGTGGATAAAGCTGCACGTTGCCTTCTCCTCCGTGCTATGCCTGGGAGCAGCGGCGGCGTGACCGCGGACCCGTTGGATCCCGCCACCTGAACTGATCACTTTTAATAAAGGCATTAAAAGAAAAAAGATCTCTTGCCCTGTTTATTTCAGGAAACATATTTTCATAACAGTTCTCATGGTGTTATGATGTACCAGAGCACACTGTAGCCAGTAATTCACTGCCAGTTCCCTAATTCTGAATTTAGGAATGATTTACTCTGCGCAGCAGCAGGAGCCGCGCAAGTTAGCAGCAGTGTAAGGGCGCTTTGTGCTCACTGCGTTACAAAGCAGTGCCAAAACCAGCTTCAGTGTCACGCTATTGTTTTTCCATGCTCAGGAAATACCTTTTAGAAGCGTCAGTATGATGAGGAGGGAGTGAGGGGTGCTGGAGCCGAGCATTCCCTCCTGAAAGCCGTGGCGCCCGCAGTTCTCAGCCCGGCTCAGGGGAAGGGAGAGCCTCCGGCAGCCCCAGGGCACAGGAGGAGGGAGAAGTCTGGGCTCCTACAGTGAAGTAGTGGGCTCTGAAAGGAATTAGCAAAACAGCTCATGAGGAAAGCTACTTGGCAGGAAATATGAATATATCATTTTATGGAGTTTAAACATCCTTGGGATTTCCTATCCATGCCGTGTCCTATCTGAAACCTCCTGAAATCAGCAGCTTTGTGAAAGCAGCTTCAATCTTTTATACTTTGGTTTGTTTGCTACTCATGACTTATGTGCTGGAAGCTTGTATAAATGTTTTAAAAATGTAAAACACCACTTCATTTTATTCATGAGTCTACTAACCTGTTGTGAATACAAATTTTCTTGTGTATTTGGGACTATTTCAGTGTCATAGTATGTCCTGAGAGACATTCCTTTGTGGAATTCATTCTAGTTACAGAGAACATACATCCATTGCAATCCAGCATGATTTAACTATCTAGTGTAAAAGATAGTTAAATCATGCTGGACTATCTATCTAGCTTTTATTGAACTGTGGTAATAGTGTTTTATTCTAGAGTTGATAGCTGATGCAACATTTTGGTCTTAACTGTACAATGTAAAAAAAAGACAGTAATTGAGTTTAGCTCTTTGAAGGCAGGTTTTTTAGACAGCTTGCCATAGCAGTAATACATAGGGATGCAAACAATATAGTATGCATTAAATAAGGTACTGTAATTCTTACTGTAAGATGTTTATTAAAAAATGACTAATGAAGGTGTTACCATACTGTGTGTGTGTTCTGTTCAAAGGCAATGCATGTTTGTACTGACCCAGCAATGGGTGATGCTGTAAGTGACCTTAAGAAAAGATCAACTGTGTCGAAAACATGTGATGGAGGTTCTGATTTTCATGTGTGATCTGTGGTGAATTAATGAACTATTAGTGTTTCAATGCCTTCCTCTTTCTCCTGCCCTCTTTAAATACATTTAGGAAACTAGTGTTTCCATAAAGTCAGATTGATTACTAAGGAAAGGACTAAGGCAAAGAAACCCCCAACACTTGAGATAAGAGCCAAGTGACTGCTGTACACAGTGCTTCTCTCACACCACCCACAGATACCTTGATGCAGGATAAAATTAAATTGCTGTTGATTTTTTTGCTGATTACATTCAGTTGTTCTCTTAGATTATGGTTGCTGAGTTCATTACATTATGCATTTACCAGAAACAGAAAGGAGTTTTGTTAAATCCCAGCTACAATATAGCAGTATTTTGATTACATTGAAAAATTCTGTGGCAATTCACAATGAATATTTTGAGGAGGTTATAAAACATTATTTCTTTTGAAGTAGTAATTTGTCTGAGGTCAAACCAATTAATTCAATCCTTGAGAATAATATGTTTGCATAATTTTCTGGGGTTTTGGGTCCCTTTCTCAGAAGGGTGGCAGGGGGTTGCTTTGATGGAGGGGTAAAGGAAAGCAGAAGGATGCTCAGCTCCTCTGGGGAGCTGCCTGAAAGCTGTGCCAGGGCCCTGAGAGAGCAGTGCTGAGGAGGGTTCTCCATCCCAGGTCTGTGGTGACAGAAAACAACCTGCCAGAGAGTGGAGCAGAGGAAAGGAAGGCAAAGACAGGCTGGGTGGGAGAGGCAGACATGGCTGACACTCCCCACAGTGTTTGGTTTTTTGGCATAAATTGTACTAATCTTATTTATTTGTGTTACTCCAAAAACATGGATGTCCTCAGAATGAAAGACACATTGCATATGAAGCAGTACAGTGCACTACAGATACTGACTACTGCTTTAATAAAGTCAGTGTAGCTATTGTTGGGGAAAAGCTGATAAATATTTTGACACAAAAATAGAGAATGTCAGCCACTTGCTGTGGGGAGTTTGGCAGTCTTTCCAAATTAGGGAATTTGGACTAGTCTTCAATTATTTTTGGCCAACTTTGCTGGCACTGTACTGGTTTATCAGAAAGATTACAAATAATTTTCTGAGAGTGAATTATTTTGGAGAAATAAGGTGGGACACTTTTCTTTGCATGGGAGCAGATCATATATGTAAAAGACTGACCTATGATAAAACAAGTATTTCCTTATTTCACTGTGTTCAGATGATCTGTAGCAAGTGCTGGAAGAATAACGTGATTAGTCTCAAACTTACACATTCCCTTTCCAGTGCATCAAAGGGCCTTAGCAACATGCACTTGATCACTGCAATAAATTTTGGTAATTAGAGGCATGGAAAAATGCTGTTCCTAAAAAGTGAACATAAAGAGTTGAGACTGTTATCTTCAGGAGGAGAAGGAAATCAAGGGAATGCTGAAAGCATGCCAGATTGTGAGTGTGCTCAGTGCCTCTAGCTGTAAACTCTAAAATTCATAATGTACTGTGAGATTAAGAGTTTGGGCAAAATGTTGATGTGGTCGGGTTAGAACCAGGTCCCTGACCTACAGAAGCTGGAATACCTGCCCCTTTAGTTTAAGCTTTTCTCACAAGAAGGGTAGCACAAGAAAGATTATTGTTAGATAAGAAAGTATTGTGAAAAGAGTAAAATCAACTGATAAATCAACTGGATTTTATCAAAAGCACCACAATATTTGAGAGCAGTACAGTTTAAGGATTTAATTTTAAAAGAATTTTGGTACTGTTGTTATCTGAGAGAGTCATTGCTGAAATAAACTTCAGTCTCTCTAATCAAATGCTTAGTTTCAAACTATTATGCTTCTACATCCTGCAGGGCACAGACTAATATTTTCCATGAGTCAAAATAGAATGGTGAGACCATGGGCAAGATTTGTGTGGTTTTTTTCAAATTACACCTTGGCAATCAAAACATGCATTTTCTTCTGTTACAGTTTCTGGTTTGCAGATGTGAGATTAGATCAAGTGAAATCCACACTGAGGATAAAAATTTCAGGAAAACAGAGAAGCTGGTAATAAAAAGCATTACAAAATGTTTTAGTGAAGGGATCTCTTTAGCTATGTGCAAGCAGCCTTCTCCCTTTTTCCATTGGTTTTCAGGACATATTTATCTTTGGACACAGCTGGTTCTTACCATGCTGGCTATGGTAAACAAATCATGTTGGTTGTGTGTTCCAGGTTGGCACATTTGCTTCTTTTTGTCTCCTTGGAGAACACATCACCTTGTTGTGTTTAATAACTCAAATAACTTGCTCGTGCATATAGCTTTAAAAAGTCATACTTGGAGTATAGTGATTTTTTTCTTTCTTTTTTTGTTCCCTGACATGCTTCCTTTGTTAGACAATGAGTCACAAGCTGTCTCATCCTATTAATAGCTTATTAATTTTTAATTTCAAAGTCTCCTTTTGTAAATGTACTGTATTGAGTAAATCGTTAGGAGTTCTCTGCTTCTCTAAATAATTATGCATTTCAAGGTAGTTCTATCAGTTTAATTCATTGATTATACACAAACTGTATGAATTAACAAACAACATGCTAATGAAATTCCCTGTTTATTGAAGGGTGATAGTTCTTCTCTCAAATAAAACATGGCTCTGAAAAACTGTTCCTGGCAGTGTAGCTTGTTCATAATGTTTTGTCATTTGTTCTTTCAAATCCTAATTCCTAGTGGTGGGTATTAAAAATAAGTAATTGGAAACAAGATAAAAAAATGAATTCTGACAATATTCTTCAGTCTTTTTTCATAAATATTTTAAAAGTAATTTAAAATATTCACATAGTTCATGGCAATACAGTGCTAACATCTCTTAGGTGTCAACTACAGAAGGTGTCAGGGATACTGTGAAAGAGAATTGAGGAGAGCTTTATATAGAAATTCTCAGTTGAATGTGTCAGGAGGGTTTAAACCATTTTCTTAGTGTATCATACTTCAAAAGGTGTTTCAGGGACCGTTAAGGTGATGGTGACAAATTCTGATAAGGAACCTTGAAGCAAGTGGAGGAGGAAGAGCCCCAAATCTACAAGTAATGGAAAATATTCTTTAAAGTAACAGTCATTTCTGTGATGTTCTTACTGATTTCACAGAATAACACTGGGACCAGAGATTTAGTCCTGGGCATCTCCTTATTTAAGGAACTTTATTACCCATATTCCTCTGACCAGTTCATGCCTCTTCACTCTGCCTTTTCTACTCCCTAGTAAAACCTGCACTATGCGAACTTCAATTCTCTTAAAAATAAAATGCAACTATGATTATGTGAGGTTGATGCTAGCTGTAAAATAGATCTTGTATTTCCAGTATCTCACCTACTTCTAGCTTCATCTTTAGCAAAAAGAATGGCATGTTATGAAATGCAGGGTGTCTACACTGTGGTTTTGACTAATTGGAAATCATAATGCTTAAAAAACCCCACCAACCAAACACAAAAAGAAAAAAAAAAAAGAACCAACCCCCCAAAAAAGCTCCAAAAACACCCACAGAGCAACTGTTTAATGCCCATGAGAGAGTTGATTGTGTTAAGCTGAATATTCCACTGTCAATCTGTTAATAATGGAAGAGTTTAGTCATAACTGAACTCCAACTGTGGATTAATCATGGAATCATTAACAATGGATCAATTCTAGGTGAGAAAAAAATGACCACCTTAGCTATGGCTCTCATGTGTGTCATGAGCTTAGAGTTAGTGATGCTTACAGGAAATGACATCTTCACCTTGAAAATCTGAAGTGAGTAAAATCATATTTGCTACATGAAATGCATTTCTGAGTTTGTTTGTTTGATGATTAAAACCAAGCGATATCTCAGTTTTGTTTGAGCTTTGTGTCATGAGAATGCTCTTTTATTTGAAAGACCTCAGGCACAATGCATGTTAGGCTTTACCCTGGTGCTGGATAAGCCTTCCCACCTGCTGCTGCTCCCAAGCTCTCCAGTGTGGCAGAGGGTCCTGTTAGCTTTATCAGGTATGGAGCTTGCCTTTTCCTGGTCAGCAGATGTTTGTGTGTGTGCTTGAGTTGACCCAGTAAATGCTGGGGGCAAACATCTCTGGCTGCACTGCAACTTCAGGGATGATGTTTCACTGGCCACACTGTTTCTGGATACTGCTAAGTTGCATTTTAGTGTGTGCTTCACCAAATATAACTGGAAGACATATTTGTGCCTTAGCACAGAAAAGTTTCCTCAGTCTGTATGTAGATTGTAAGAGCTCATGTTATATTTAGATCTGTTTGGTTATTGCTCACTAAATATAGACAATATCCAAAATTATACTTTTTAGCATTAAGGAGTCATGTATTTTTCACTAGTTGCTTTTCTGGTCTTATGTGCTTAAATCACTTTATTTCTGTTGCCTGGCTGTATGACACCCTGTGACACCCTCTGCAGCATTCTGTAATCTCCAGGAATTTCAGTGCCTGTTTTATCATACATACTTGATTAAATCCTCCCAGTAGCCTGTAGGTAGCAGAAGGTACTGCCCCTGTGGCTTAAATTTCCAGTCGGCATGCCTGCTAAAAAAATAAACACGAACAAACCAACAAAGAACCCCATCAGACATTTCTCAGTGTATCCATCATAGCTGCATGCTGGTTCAGATGTGCCCATGGCGTAACGCTATTCCAAGGATGTGGTTAGAGCATAAAGCCCCAGCATCTTTCAGCCCCTGGGGCCTGGAGACACCCTGCATTCCCTGTGCACACAAAAGAAGTGGAACACTTAGAAGAGTGAAATGCAAGAATTGCAGGTTCTGATTAGCTCTGAAAGGTTGGCAGCATGACATGGAAACTGTTTAATTTTCTGACCCTCATGCAAGTTCCCTGATGGATCTGTGGCAGCATTTTCTGATCTTTTAATTACCACATCTCTCCCCCTGCAGAATAGTCTGTCCAACCACTAAGTGAGCTATTAACACTTTTTAACAGCCCATCGATTTGCTTTTGTGTAGCTGCTGCTCCCTGAGCGGGCAGAGCTGAACTCCAGCGGATCAGCACCAGCTCCCCTCGCCTTGACGGCCAGTACCCTGGGAGAGATGAAGACAGTTCCAGACTGAGCACATCTTATTTTGACATACCCAGGCTCGTGCAGCCTCTGGCTGCTCCTAGATGTAGTTCAGGACCTGAGAGGTTTGCTACATCTCTGGGGTTCATAGCAGAGAAAGTAAATTGTAATAGTTCATCTTGTGTGGTTTTGCAATCCTTCCGTTTTGAAACTTCTCATAATTTTATGTGCCTGTCCTTTGTATGTATTCTAAAATAAGTTTTTACCAGTTTGCATTGAAGTCTGGAGTGCTTCCTAAAGTTTTCCCTTGCACCAGAAGTATCAGTGGCATATCTTAACCCTTGTATGCCACAAACATGCTGTGCCACTCTAGGTGTACCTTTGCTAGTTCTTCTGTTGCTGTTTACTTCAGGAGCTGAAGCTCTGAAGTAAGGTATTTAGGAAGACACACAATTACAGTGATGATCCAAATTTATACTGCCAATCCACTGCAGTACAGATAATCCAGCACTGGTTGATAACCCAGCACTTTTGGTGGTAATTATGTAGAAAATGCCAAGAAATGAAGTAATAGGTTTAAGAAGTTATTTTCATGGAAAGCTGTTGACATGAATGTATGCCATGTATATCTGCTCAGAGTTGGTCATGACTACTGGTCAGCTGCAGTGGGAACCCTTTTACCTCTATGTTAGGTTTGATACAGTTGTAAAGCAGTTTTTTTCTTTACTTATAAGAAATAGTAGAACTTAAGTTTGAGAATAGCATGTGCTATAATTGAAACTTTTTTTTTTTTAAACAAGATGCAGCATCTGATGGGATGTCAGCAACAATGGTATATGTGTTCCTCTGTGATCAAGGAGAAATGGAGTTAAAGTAATTGTGTGAAGGACTTAAAAACATTCTGCCTTGTTTCCTACAGTCACTACTAGTGGAAGATGACAAACTAGTGGCTCAATATTGTGACACTTGGATTAAACACTTTTGCCATGTGGAGGATGGCTATTAATTTGAAGTTAACTAATACAGGCTATTAGAATTAGAGGCTTGCTGAGCTGTTTCCAGCAGTTGCTGCTTTTCCAATTGCAGTTGGCATCACTGATGTGTATTGGGGGTATTCCAGTGAAGCCTTTGGAATGAATGGGTGATCTGCTTTCTCAGGGCCCATAAAACTGCTGCCCTTCACAGACCTGTGCTGTCACCCAGACGTTGGTTGTGACCAATTAGCAAGAGTACCTAAATGCTGCCTTATGTGGTGTTTGATTTTTCTGAAGGGTTCAGCTTCTGGGTTTATTTTTAAATGTGTTTTTCTGTTGTAACAGTGCTTTCTCTAAAACCTGGTATTCTTTTGCAGTTCTAGCACGCTCCACGAGTTTTTGGTGTTGGCAGCTGTAAGACTTGTTTGTGCATTAATCTGAGGTTTGTGTTTGCATTACAGAGTGGTGGAGGTGTAGGATTGTTAGTGAAGTACAACAACATCCTCTGCTTGATTAGGCTGCTGCTGCAGTTCAGGAAAAACAGCTTAAAAGTGCTGGTATGAAACGTGGTGGTAGTTGCCTAAACCTGAAATTTTTTATTACTGACCTACTGGACTTGCATCACAGGGATAAAACAATTTAATAGTAATAAACAGTAATTTGTCTGTAATAGTATGGTCATGTAATTTATTCAGCCAACAATTTAAAAAAATCCTCCAGCTAGCCAGCAGTGTTGATAGGAGACTTCATTCATATCTCTTCAAATAATGACATTGTAATTTTGGCAAACTATCAAGTCCAGTCAGTATGTGGGTATTTGTTTTGAGTGATTTCTCTTTAATTCTGCTTAGTAATAACCTACCACAGAGGTTGGCAGTGGTAATTTGGCACAAGTGGAGGACTGACACAGAGGCAGTGACATCTAACCAGAAAACTGCATTGCATCTTGTTTTTTGGGAAGGTGACCCTGTGAAGTCAACTCCCAAAAGCCGGACAATGCAGGGACGTTTCCATTAATAAGGAAAAAACCAACCAACCAGTATTTTTTTTTTAAACTTTTCCCCCCAATTTTCTTCATATTTTATTTTGTTGATGTTGTTGGGTTTTGATCATGTTGTATATAGCTATTTTCAGGTTTTTTTTTGGACATAATGTCCAAAAGGGAATATTGAGCAACTGGATCCTGGATGGTAGGGGTGGGAGGACAGTGTGTTTGAAGCCCAAAATGCATTTGTGAATAGTAAGGACACCAAAAATCACAAAAGATGTCAATTTCTTTTTCTTTTTGGTCCTGTGGTAAAAGGCTGATTGAAAAATTTGAAAAAATGGGGATTTCTGATTATTATGAGTACAATGCATCATAAGAAAAGCAAAGATAAATCTTGAGTGTTTACTAGGCTGAATGTGGAGCAGGGGGAAAGAAATATAATATTCTGGGTTTCCAATAAATCATGTGAATTTTACTCTGAATTATCAGTTTGAAGGAGCTGTATGTCTATGCAAAGCTCAGATCCTAAATTGTCTTCATGAAGAGCAAACCAAGGACATTTCACTGAAAATCACCATCATGTTATTGCACCTGTTTTACTGTTCCCCCTGAAAAAAGATAAAAATTATTACAGGTATGTGATTTAAAACTTCATCCATAAAATGCTGAAAGTTACCTCTGCTGTAATGTGGTTTGGGTTTGCTTTTTAATTAGGAATATATCTAATGTGGATTAAATTACATTTTATAGTTGCACATTGAGAAATAGATTACATTCAAAATCAAACAGAATTAATTTTAAAATACAGATTTCAGAGTAATGCAAGATGGTGCTAGGATGCAGCCTGCTATGATTTCTCTGTTTCCTTTTGTCACACAGCAATTACCAAGTCTTTACTCAGCTCAATCAAAGCAAGTCCTTTGGTTTAAACACACCAAGGTCACTTTAAAAACATGAAGGCACAACACAACATGTAAAAATAAAAATAAATTCCCCAACATAAATAAGTGTAGGAAATTTAGGCCTCCAGATGAGATTGTCTGAAGTTCTGTTTATGTATTTGGTGGTACGTGTGCTGGGATTTCTTGGCTGTATTTATAAACACTGATTTCAATCTTCCGTTTCCTGGGGCTGTAGCACCTACGCCCTGGGGTGGATGTATATAGAATTGTGGCGTGTTCCTGAATGTGTACACCCTCCTCCAGAACTTGTGCAGTCTTTATTAAAATCCTTTGTTCATCTGTAACATGACTCGATGTTAAAAATTAATGTTAAAATCCCATCAGAAAATTTGATGCACTTGGCACAACTTTAGATTTCCTTTCTTGGTGGAGTGCCAAAGTAATGAGGAGAACATATTTATTCTGAAAATGAAACATTAAGATGAAAAGATAAAGATTTAAGTAGTTACTTTAGGGTTTTTAGGTAAGTCTAGTGGCTACAAGTGCTGCTGGTTGCTGTTTGTTAACCAATGCAGGATTTGATTCTTTCTAAACACAGCAATTGCAGATGGGCCTGGGCTGCGAGAGACCTGTGCCTGTTGGGAGATGGATGAGCAAACTTTGCTGCACATTCCTGCAAGCCTTATGGCAGAGGGTGGAGCTGTTCAGAATCTTTTATGCCAAGATCCCAGAGGCTGGGAATTTTTGTGGATTGATGAGGGCCAGCGATAGCAAAGTAAAAATGTGCAGTGAGAATCCTTTCAGCAAGGGTCCATTTCTTTGCAGGATGAAGATGAATGAAAATTGTACAGCCTGGAGAAATCCTGTGATACACGGCTCTATTTTTAGCTCTACTTATTAAGAACTCATGCATATTTAATAGTAAAAGTATTAATTCATAATAAGCCTCATCTTTATATAGCCCACTTTGTATTGTTGTCTTTTCATTAATTGTTCATTTAGCTTCTGAAAGATTTCTGCTTCATTTACTGCAGAAACTGAGGAAAGCAGCAAAGGCAGCCGTAATCCCTCAAGGAGAAAAAAAATACAGCACGTGCTGTAATTGCACGAAATAATGAATTGTAAGGTGTGCTTGGAAGGAGGGAGGCACGGCTGGCGATGGCTTTGGTGCCTCTAACTCCTCAGTGGTCTGTGCTCTAGCACAAACAATTTCCTCATCTCAAGAGCACAGACCAGACACAGCCAAATGGACCCTGGGATGCATTGTGAGTGATGAGGGCGTGGTCCAGTTACCCCAGGAGTATCTTTGTCAAAGTGATGCTCCTTAGGACTCTTAACTGGTTTTCTCCTCTCTTGTGTGTGATTACTGGATTGCAAACTGGAAATCAACAGGCTGTTAAGTAGGGGAAGTTTTTTCAGTCCATCTCTCTTCCTTTCTAGTTGAGATTTAGTGTGTGTCTCTGAGGCTGTTCCCTGGCGTAGCCTGCATTTCCTCGGAGCTCTTAGCTTTGAGGAGAGAGGAAATTTGTATGGCATGGAATATGTCAAAATGTCCTACTGATGTCTTGCAGCACTCAAAAAATGCATCTTCTTCTAATAACCTGTTGGTGTAAATTAAGTAATCTGACTCACACAGCTGTGGAAGAGGTTTTATCCAGAGCACAGTAACTACTTACCAATCTGACTTCTTTTTACTGAAATGATAAAGTGTTCTTTTTCTTGAACTTTTTCCTTAAAATTATTTTAGTGAAAAAAAAATAGTAAAGCACTTGGTGCATAAGAGTTCTGACACAGTGTTTCAAGCATGAAGTTCTGACCTAAAATATATTTTGGAGGAAAATCTGAAGTAGGACATAAGACTGCAAGCTTCATTCTTTAAAAAAAGTTATTAAACTTCAAAATGGTACTATTTTGTGGTTTGTGAATGACAAAACTGTTGCTGTTAAGCAACAGAAGTGGTTTGGTTTAGAGCTTAAGTGTTTTGAGTACTAAAAGTGATTTATCCTGTAAGCAGAGAGGGTAGTGTCATCAACACCTTCATAAACAGCCCTGCTGATTTTCTGCCTGGATTTATTTAAGTTGAAGATCAGCATATGTGTTTAATACAGACAAACAATTTTTTTTTTTTTTCTTATTCTCGGCTCTCTTTCTGTGGATTATAAGGAAATGATTTAAAGAAGGTAGAACAGGTGTTTTTCGGAGGAGGAATCTTTAGGGCTTTCAATCTCTACAGTTTCTGCAAAGATAGCATTCATAGCTGTTTGATTCTCTGCAATATTTCTAACTTTATACACTGGACACCTTAAGTTGACCTTGAAAAGCTATATATGAGAAACATAATATTGGCATGTTTTCGGTAGTGGCACCTCCTCCTTAAGGACATTCTTGGAACAGTCAGCAGGCCATTGCTTTTGAGCTGGAATAACCATGACCATCAGGTCTTCTCCTCTTAGTGTCAGGGATGCCTTTGGTAGATATTTTCTTAGTAGAGTTTCATTCATTCAGAAATGCTGACAAGCAGAAATGTTCTCGTGTTTTAATTCAGCCAAAGAGTCTCCCCAAATCTTTATGGAAACGCAGGCTTTGTGGGGGGAAGATTATAAGTGGCAAAATAATCTAAATTGAAATATCAAAAGGGTAAAAGGGGCAGAAGGATGGAAATTCACATTTATGCAGACAGCATTTATATTCACTCCAGCAAAATTTGTCAATTCTTAAAAATAATTGTTTCCTGTTTTCCTCATCTACTGATTGTATCTACAGTTTATTTATAAGACTTAGGTACACAAAGCTTTTGGGTTGGTTTTGTTTTTAATTTTCCTTTGTTCTTTAAGGAGACCAATTGAGTCTTTTTTAAACATCTTCCAAGCCCACATTATGATCAGTTTTACCAGGCTGGAACTTGAAAAAATGGAGAATCAAGGAAATTGCTTTGCCATGGACTGATGGGCACCCTTTTTTTATTCTACTTTTGTTGTCTTAGATAGCAAAGGTTCTATCATCATCATAGTACAAGGATTTCATATTATCAGAGCTTCATACCTTCTTGATGTTCCTCACGGGCAGCTCCTCTACACACTGACTTCTCCAGGTCCTCACAGTAATCTGACTCTCCTCACTCCTCTTTCCTTACTCTTATATAGCACTAGTTCTTATTGATTGCAGGTGTGGCCTGTTAAGATCAGACCCACCTCCAATCTTCAGCAACTGAAACAGCTGCAACTCATTGGGGGACAAGATCACCCTCTACATACTTTAGTCTACCAACATGTTTCAGTTACAGAATTCTCAAATTTGCAGTCAGTTGATGCATCTTTTGCACAAAGAAATGCCTTTTTTCAAGCCAATAATACCCCTTTGTGACAAAACTGAATAAATAGCATCATGAATTGAAGCGTGTGCTGCTTTGAGAGAAACAGCATTCCTGTGTTCCCTGGAAACGCAAGAATCTCTGTGTGAGAGATGTACCTGCTCTCTGGTGGTTTGTTACCATTTCAGTGGGTGAAATCAATTTTATGTGGTAGAAAATTGAGCTCAAACAGGCTTGAAAAATGGGAATGCCTGTATTGGATTTGGGCTTGCATGGATGGAACAATGAATGTTCATTCATATTCATTGTATGTTCCAAGGACTTCCATCAGCACAGAATGGATTTCCAGTTAAAAATTGAATTAAAATAAATGTATAGAAATGCTTGTTGCATATCTAAATATAAATATACCAGGTTTTAATAACTGCTAAATAAATGCTTAAATCAGGCTCTGTTAATTATCACTAAAATACAGCTGTCATTCAGGGATGTGACACTCACTGAATAGTTTCTGCTTGGGTAGTGGTTGCAGAGACTTGGAATGAAACTGCAAAACTACTCTCATAGTAAGCAGTAAATAATTGTGCTACTTCTTCTGTTAAGTGCATTATTTTATAAATGGCTTTTTGAATTGTGGCTTTTTTGGCCTGGCAGATTTCCTTTCTTTTTTCAAAGGAATACATCTTTTCTGGCAAGCTTTTTGGCATTGTACTCTTTCTTCTGGTTCTGTGTTTATTTCCTTTCCTGAACAGGCAAATGCTAAGTTTTTATTTTCTGCAGAAGTTCTGTATTTTAGTCTTTACTGTCCCTTGTGGAAAAAGCCTTGGGAGAAAACTTATAATTGGATAACTGTTGGCTGTTGCTCCTGATGTTCTGGAAGTCCTAAAGACAGGAGGGATTTCAAGACAGTTGAATGGGTTACCCTTTTATTTTTTTGTCATTTATAGGTTCTTGCAGGCTTTCACATATGTAACTATGAGCAAATATTATAGTTCGGTCATAGAATAATTGAATTCTAATTTTCCCATCCTCTGACAAAGGAGCTTCTCATAGAGAATAAAATCTCTTTCTAGTATAGACATTTGAAGGGCGCTGTATTTTAGATGGATTGTGTGACCTGGCATCAGAGGTGTAAACGGAGAGCAGCTGCATCAGTACTTGAAAGGAAATTCTTGACTGTAACCAATCAACAGCAACTAGCAGCAGATAGAGTGGTGTCATGGACACTCAAGATCAAAGTCTGGCAGTGGGGATTCTAGTTTTAAAGTTTCTGTAGAGTACCATTGCATTGTGAATTATCCAAGGCCACAGTTCACAATATGCAGGGTTTAATGGCTACATGGCTGTACCTCAAGTGTCTGCCTCAGCTGTGAGCTCCACTCTGAGGAGTGCTGCTACAGAAAAGATTACTGAAATGAACAAACTTGGTTAGAGTAGTTGCCACACCAGGAGGAGGTTGAGGAGGGCTTATAATAGACATGGAACATGGCCCTGTTGGCTATGAAACTGCCCTATAATCTCCAGTCAAATTTTGTTTCTTATGTGAGTAGTCTGGAGGATAGGATCCTATCTGGTATGTTTAATTTAAATTTATGTGCAGTTCTTTTATTGCCACTTCAGTGAAAGACAGGAATGAATTTTAGGCAATTGACATCCTCCTGTATGTCTGCAGAGCAATACTAAGATACATCTGCAGGCCAGATGGATCTCACAGCCTGGCAGCTGCAGCAAAAGGGATTAGATGAACCCTCTGTAACCCCTTCCTTGCAATTCCAGACAGGTTATCCAGGCTCTCAGTGTTCAACCCCACAGTTCATGTGGCTGAGTTACCTTGAAATGTTTTAGGGCTTCTTAGTTCACCTGAGCTGTGGGGACAGTATTGTGGGGACATGGGACATTTGTCTTCCTTGACCACAAAGTACATCAGTAAGTACCCTCCAAAGCTGGGATGACTGTAGGGTGCTGGGCTATGCATATGTGTATGAATCTGGGCATGCATTTATGACTTTCACTCTTTTGACCAGTGTGCTGCGCTCCAGTTTGCTCCATGCTGAAGCTTTTGGCTGGTAATTAATGCAGAAAGTTATACTGAAAGCCCAGTGCCTGGTGGGCTACTGGGCAGGGTGTGTGGACCTGTCAGAAATAGGCACAACTCTGCAGACTTCTGGCCATGGTATCAGGCTTGAGCAGGAACTTTTGGCTGCTGTAAGGAAGTTGCCATTGTTGGGTAGAAGATGGAAGCCCTACACAAGCAGCTAAGGTCATGTGAGAGTGACATTTGTTTCCAGGTAGGACTCACTTTACAAATGAACTGTAGGGAAATCTATTCAAATAGATACTCTATTACATACTGAATGAATTGAGCCATTCTCTGGCCAAATAATGAATGGACTGTTTTCTTAAAGTGTATGTTTATGCTGAACTATATGTTTTTTTTTCCCTTAGGGTAGATTTTCAGCCAGTCTAAATTATATGGTGGTTTTGTAATCTGAGCTGATGTTTAACATCTGAGCTGAGTCACCAGGTTTGACTCCAAAGCAGACTGGAGATGCATGCACACGTTCTTTCCTTTTTTCCTCCCTCTCCTGAACAGCAACATCCTTGTCAAATTACAGTGCAGTAATTTTTAGCTTTACTTTAAAACATGAGTCCAGTTTCCAGAAGTTGCTAGTTTTGATTTCCCAGCAGTGAGTTCAGAGGATGAGTTAGCAGACTGAAGGCAGAATTCTCTCAGCACATTTTACTCCCTGCACTGCTCTGAGCAGGGCAACAAGGCAAAAGGACTTCCCAACAAAATTCTCTCCTCTTTTGTTTAACTGCAGCTTCCTCCACAGATCAAGAGAGAGACTGGTTTTGGTCCTCTGAACGATTTTTTGGAGGACCTCTGCCCCTTCCCCTAAGGAGGCCAGCTCCCTGGCACAGCCAGCACGTCATTCAGTCTGGCGCTCCTGTGGGGATCCTTTGAATGGAAAAGTGAAAACATCTCTCTTGGGAGAAGATCTGCAAAGTGCTGTGTCTTTCAAGATGCTGAAGTTGACCTTTTTGGCAATTTTCTTGATTAAAAAGGAAATCTGTTTGAAAGATCCTGCACGTATAGGTTTTGTTTATGGAATCTGGGAAATTGATTAAGTTCTTTCATCATCATTGCTTCAGGCTGAGCTGCTTCTAAGAGTGTCCAGTAATTGTCCTATTAGGAAAGTCTGGGGGGCTTTGTTGAAGGAGGAAGTAAGCAGATCAGCAGAAAAATAATTTTTCTGAATTTTACTTGTCTCTGTGCTTCTGAAAAGAACAATTTACATGTCAAGACAGTTACTATCCAATTAATTTAAAGCTAAATTAAAGCAACTTTTAATTTTATTCCATTTAAAAAGAGAGATATTAAAGAATATTTAGTATTTCAGCTGTATCTAAGTCCTGTGTCAGCTGTGATGGTAGCTTCCAATAATTTTTATTATCTTTCAAGAGCTCCCCAAATAAAAGTAATATCCAGAAGTGGCTGATCAGGGAAAAACAGTGAAAACAAATTTACTGTCAAATGTGTAAAATAGAAGAACTGGAGTGAAAAAAGAGAGATGTCTTCTTTCCCTTTTAATATTTCTGATATATCCTGAGTATCCTTGTAATTAAAAAGAAAAACGGTGTCAGAAGTGTAATGATTTGATTTTTCCAGTTGATGACATCTCTCTTTTGATTTTTATCAGATCACAAACTCTCTAGGATTTCAATGATCACTTTTTGCCCTGGGCTTGTTTGTATCATCTACCTGCATAAATAATTATTTGAAACATGCAGACCTAATGAGCACTCAGGCATTCTAGGGAGCAATACTGAACAGTTAGGATTGTATTTTAGCTGTAGGATCTCATTCCTTTCTGCCTGCTGTTGATGCTCAGAACTGTGCAGTTGTGTAATATGATGGTAGTTGTATTTTGGAAGTACTGGATTTTATGATCTACTGGAATAAAATTAAATTTCTACAATGTGATACAAGTTTGTTAATTAATGAACTAAATAAGCTCAAAGATAGGATATAGAAATGGTCATGTAAGTGAAAAGGCTTTATTACCCTCTCTTTGTTAATCAGTAAAGAAAAACAGAGATCCTAAAGAACTGATTTTTCTTGGCTCTTGAACACTGTGACAGCTTTTATATTCATCTTTATCTTGGTGATAGAATAGGAAGCATCCAAATGTGTTGGCTTAACTTAGATCTGACAGAATGTTAGCTAATGGAGAAAAATCCTCCTAATCAGTGAAATACCTTCTGAGAGAAATTCCATTATGTGGAATGCAGAAAACTTGAGTAGAAATTCTTGGAAATGTTCCACAGGAACAACAAGAAAATGACATCTGGGCAGAAGGATGAAGCTTTTCTCTCATTTTGTCTGCAGAGAAAAGGATGCTTCATGCCAGCTTTATCTGATGTTATTATTTTGTTGCATTTTTATTTTATTTTTTCTTTTTTCATAGACCAAATCTGCTATCTGAATTAGCAGAATACAGGCCTGAAAGGAAGCTATTGAGTGAAAGAGCTATCCAGTTAATCCCTTTGTCTCAGGCCAAATCAGCTCCTGATGATCATGCTGAGTGAGTAGCTGGTGAGTTTTACTGGGAAGGGCCCATCTGTCCTGCTGGCAGAGGTGCACAGCAGCTCTGGAGGAGAGAGAAGCTCTTCAGTGCTGAGGCAGGGTAAGTGCAGAGTGGTGAAGCATGCAAGTGAGTCATGGTTAACCAGCACCCAGCTGCACAGGCAGGTTTTGCAGCCGACAGTGATTTCTGACTGTTCTGCTTTTGCCAGAGTTTCTAGCAGCTTTGAAGCCAGTATGGGGACTGGAGTTCTACCTTATCCCAGAAAATATGCTATTTTTGTGTTCTATGCAGAGAAGGATCTCCAAATTCTAAATTTATTCAAGAAGCATTTTCTCAGCCCCTTTTAGCTCAGACAGATGGTCAGTGTGAATCTTATACTGTAGTGTTTATAAATCTTTGTACTGAACAAAGCAGTGTCACCCAGTGTGTAATTGGAAAACCAGCATGTTTTCTGTTCTTTGTATTCTTAATGTGTTCTTCGGCCTGTGTAATTATGGGGATTGCTTATCTCAGCATGGGAGAGGCATTTGAGAAATACACACCAAGCATGATCTGAATGTGTCCAAAGGAGAGCCAGAGAGCTGGTGAAGGTCCTGTGAGGAGGGGTTGAGGGAGCTGGGGGTGTTTAGCCTGGAGTAAAAGAGGTTCGGGGGGAACCTTATGGCTCTCCACAACTTCCTGGAAGTAGCTGGGTGTCAGTCTGTTCCCCCAGGTAACAGGCAAAAGGACCAGAGGAAACGGCCTCAAGCTGCCCCTGGGGAGGTTTACATTGAATATTAGGGAAAATTTCTGCAGGAAAGGAGCTGTCAGACATTGACAGTGCTGATGCTGTGTTAGGTCAATGGTTGGGCTGGATGCTGGTAAAGATCTTTTTCAGCCGAAGTGATTCAGTGATGCCGTGAGCGGGGGACTTTTGGGTGTCAGTGGGGCAGTCTGCTGCCCGTGTGTCACACAGCTGCGGAGCGCTGCCAAGGGCAGGGAACCTCTGCGAGCAGCGGCGCGGCGCCCCAAGGGCGCAGCGGGTTAATGAGCGCGGCCCCGCAGCGCCTGAGCCCAGCGCGGAGCACGGGCCGTGTCCGCCGGGACCGGGACAGCCTTGCTCGGGACCGGGACAGCCCTGCTCGGGGCCAGCCCTGCTCGGGACCGGGACAGCCCTGCTCGGGGCCAGCCCTGCCGAGCTGCTTCACTCCGAGTGCTCTGGGAAGAGGCTGGGAGCAGCACCCGTCGGCCACATCAAAGAGCGCCACATAAACAAGAAATTAATCCCTGCTAGGAGTAAGATAAACAGGGCAGCATGTGAACTTAGGTTTGTTTTGCATGGTGGGGTAGGATTTTTTTTTTTTTTTTTTGGTTATTCCTGTGCTGGAACTCTTGGACTTCCATTCATGGATTTTTTTTAAACTGTTGAATATTTGACTGTGTGAAGTGGCCTGACATTTCTTTTCAATCTCCTTTAGTGAAAAAGGTTGGGCGAGAGGATTTTTCCTATCTGTATGTTGTGTAGTAAGTGGAGCTATTTCCCAGTTCTAGTCCCTCTATGATTAGTAATTGGGGAATATATTTAGATAGAAATAATCCTGAACTTGGGCCACTTAGAGATTAAGAGGAAATCAGTTCTAGTTCTCTCTAAGCTTCTTGTCAAGTACTGAAGAAAATGCTGTGATACGGATAAGCAGCTTTGATACAGGTTTCACTTTTCAACTGAAATAGTTTGCTAAAGTTAGTATCTGCTGGTTTCCTGAATGCCTGCATTTTCCTATGCTTGTAATTCAGGTTGAACATTTCAGTTTGCCTTCATGAAACAATATACCATGAAACACATGGCCAGCTTGGTGTGATACTCACTGACATCACTGCTCTGACCACGTTCAGCCTGAACGTGGTCAGAGCTGAACTTTCATGGCAGGGCAGGTGCACACAGCTAATCCTGGACATTGTCTTTACAGCATAGTCTGGGTGCAAATGCTGTTTCAGTGGTGCTCAGCAGGAACTGAAGGTGGGAGGATAATTCTTATTTTCAGTCTACAGTAGGATGTATGTGTTAATGTTCTGTTAGTTATTAGTGACAGACATCAGGAATTGTTAACCCAATGAACTAATTTCTTTTGTAGGCAGGAAGGCACCGTGTAAGGTTTTCATCTCTCTTCTCTGTTGGAAATAATTGAAGTAATGTCTCTTTTTGCCCTTCTATCACTTCTTATGGGTTGGGTTTTATGGAAATCATCTTTTCCCCTTTTACATATGAGTGTTATATTTCTCTCTTTAAAAATATTCTTAATTAATGTCACTTTGAGATACTACATAGCAGAGTACTATCTGACATGAGAGCTCCTTTGAGGGTCCCTTTACAGTCGCTTCTAATGATTTAGAAGATGCTGTAAAAACAAGTCCAGAATTATTGGAGGGTTTGTCTTTTTTAACCCCCAATAGGAGTTCATTAACATGTGAGTTTAACTTGTTGGTTGCTAATTGATTTCAGTGGCTTTATGTGGTTTGTTTGGATCACACTTGGCATTATGAATGGGATCAAATGAGTTACCCAGTGTTTAGATTCGTGGTTTCCTTTACTTTCAGAAGCTAATGTGTTTCACCAGAGTGAAAGCCATTGGGACTTAGGAAAATGGACTGTTTCAAAGGAGTAAATTTGTTTCTCAGGCTATTTTCATCTCTCAAACTCTGCCATAGTCCTGGCTAGTACAAGTTAATTCTCATGTGTCCTTAACTATAGATGAGTTTGTCCATCTGCCACATATAAATTTTCAATATGTTCCAACAAATGCCAGTTCTGCCCTAGGTACAGTGTAAGACTGCTGCTGAAGGAAATTCCTTCATCCCTTCTATTAAAACTTTGCCTTTAATCTGTAGTCTGCCTGCACAACACTTATTTTGCAATGATTTTATTGCCATAAAACCACTGCATACAGTAGCTCAAAAAGACATAAATCTGTATCCGTGGGACAGAAGACAAGCTTAATAGCTCTCTGTCAGCCTGTTAGTTAAGGCTGCCTGATCTGGTGCTGAGGCTGTGGTTCCAGGCAGGAGCACGAGCTGCTTGCTGTGGTGGGCAGCCTCAGGAGCAAATCAGGACCTCCTGACTCAGGGATAGAACTCTCAGTGTGACATTGAACACTTCAATGTAGTGTGTGCTGTCACATCACAGGGCTGATCCCTGTGTGTTTCACTGGCTTGTACGGAAGGTGGTGGCTGTTTCTTACCAGCCTTTCTGGTCTCAAAGCGCTCTGGGATTTTCAGATTTAGTGAATAAAACTTTGCATAGAGAAATGAAATACTAACTTGCCTGATTCTGATTTAAAATGGCCCTTTTAACCAAAGTTTCCCTTTTCTCTCTGACCCTTATGTCAGGGGCAGAATGTGCAGGAGCATGGTAGAGAGGAGGTAGTGAACCCTGCTGACGTCCAGCACCAGAAATAAAATGAGTATGCAGCCAAAATATTCCTCATGTCAGGAAAGACTGTGTTGTGTACTTTGTGAAGTAAATGTGGTTGTCTCTGTGTCACTTCTGTATATGTAGAATTTTTGAACTGAATTTTTGTTTCCTTCCTTCTCTGCATTACTTGATGCTGAATCATATACAGTGTATGATATACTGCACACAACTGGATAAGTTGAACTTTATTTTTCCCCTCTGTTAGTTCTTAGTGTTTCAAAACATCTCTCATTTAAGAAAAGCTGAAAAACAGCAGAAACTTTTTTTGTATGCTTGAAGAGTTCATACACTGAAATATTGAAAGGAAAACTGAAGATGAGTTATGGTTTATCGCAAGTTGTGAGTAATGTGAGGGCTTCTTTACAAATGATAGTAATTTAGATGTAGTAATGTAGACAGTAATGGATAATGAAACACAAGTTCTGATTCTGATGTATTGTGTGATGATATTGGCATGGCCCTTTCAGGGAAGGCACTTCAGTGAATTGTCTGCTCAGGACTGGAGGAAAACAGTCAATGACAGCTCCTTTGCTGAGGAAATTGCCTTGAATTTCTAAAGCCTCTGTTTTGTCATGGATGGAGAAGGACAACAAAAATTTGCACAGATGAATGGACTAATTGGATATATATCTGTAGTCTAAAGTACCTCAGTCAATGGTTTGACATGTTTTTGTATGGCATAGAGGACCTCAGAAGCTGTGCTTTGTAGTTTATAAGATGAAATCCTTACAAGATGATTTTATAGTAGCATAAATCTGGGATACGATATTGCTGCTGAAGTATGTCCAACCTTACATCCTATCTTTGACACTTAAGTCATACTGATCACACAGTGCATAGAGAGCATTGTTGAAACTACCATAAACATCATGTACTGCTGGGATTTTTGTGGTAGAAGGCAAGTTCATGATGTCTTTGCTCCTAAGACTACTTCACTCTTAAGTCCACACTTACATTAGCTTTGTTACTGAGTCTGTTCTTTTTTCATGGATTGTGTTGGACGATTTGCTTTCTGCTGTTTTCTGGCTTATAAGTGTTATTTCATGGTGTATGGCTAACTCCAAATTCTGTTGTAAATGAATCGTGGGGTTTTTTTTTAATGTACAGACACTCAGTTCTTTGCAGTGGTGGAGCAATGAAGAAAAAGATTGTACTCAGTCTGTTTCAGGCTTCCGTGGGAACATTTTTGCACTAATACTTCTCCATTTAATAACTGACTGAGTCACCTCCTGTCTCACCTAAAACTGCCTTTTTTCCTTCGTTGTGCTAGATCTCTGAACAACAACTTTTTTACGTGAGTTGACAGCAGTGGAGAGGAGATGGCCAGCTCAGCCCGAGAGCACCTGCTCTTCGTGCGCCGCCGCAACCCGCAGCTCCGCTACACCCTGAGCCCCGAGAACCTGCAGAGCTTGGCCTCTCAGGGCACCATGCCTGAGAACATGAACCTGCAGCGGGCCAACAGCGACACTGATTTAGTGACCTCGGATAGCAGGTCTAGTTTGACAGCCAGCATGTATGAGTACACCTTGGGACAGTCTCAGAACCTCATCATTTTCTGGGATATTAAGGAAGAAGTAGATCCAACTGACTGGATAGGACTTTATCACATAGGTAAGTCAGAATTGTGTTGTAATATTTCTGTGTTTTTCTTGCTGTTTTACCACTTCATCTTTTCTTTTCTGATATGTGTTCTGGCATGCTACAGAATTAACCTGCAGATAAAGCTGAGGTACAACTGCAGAAAGTTGCCTTGGGCTCCTCTTTGCTTTTCTCCATGCAGTGAGCATGGAGAAAATGTGATTCTAATTAATGTAGATCTGGTGCCACAATGACCTGCTAGAAGATGAAATGTGTTATTCTCAAACAATAAATATGCATACAGTTGTCTGGTTACACCTTTGCTGGTGGCTGGCTTACAGACTGGAAAATTTGAAGTATCATACTCATCATGGAACTTGATGTGATTACAGTCCAATGCTTATACATTATCTTGGACAAGTAACCTCTTATCATTTGTGAAAAGCAACATTATCATTTGTAAAAAAGTCTTTGATTTTGTAGAACTGAAATAGCATCAGTTCTGAAGGAGCAAAAATTTCTCTTTATGAGGAATTCTTGTAGAAGGAAATCCTCTCCAGAGAGTCTTCTGTGTGGGTTTCTTTGTGCTGTTCAGGCTGTTTCATAGGAGGAGCTGGAACGAGCTCAGGGCTGCCATGCAAAGGCCTGTGGGTTATGTGTGCATTAGCAAATAATGTGACTCCAAAGGGGTGGATCAGTAGGTCAGTTGGTGCTAAGAGCACCAATAACCTATCTGGGTTGTGAATTTCCTCTGTGTTATGTTCAGTCAAGGATGCAAACATCCCTGCTGCATGTGTGGTTTGGAGCTGGCCACAGGACAGCCTTTATGTCCCTGCTAGGGAGGGAGCACAGCCAATACCTGGAGCAGCACATGGGGTTTAGTCGCCGTCTCAGGAATCACTTCATGTGCACTAAATTTAACCAGTGCACTGAATTTAACCAGTGCTCACTGAGTGGGACTGATGGGTTCATTCATTCCAAAATTGTGCTGCTTCTCTGGACCTAATGACTCATGTAGAGAGAATGGTCAGTTCAAATTGCCAGAAGCAGCTATAGCAGAAACTGATGGAGACAGTTCTGACCACTGAAGTTATATCTGGCTGGGACTAGGTGTAGTGCAATGAAACAAGCCTTAGTAGGATTTTTGAGAAGTACTTGCTGTGCCACCTTTTCCCAAGATGTTCCATCTCTGCATCCCTTGATGTTACATTCTGTGTAGATGCTGTTTCTAGTTATCTTTTTTTTTAGTCTGATATTTTTTTCTAACATTTCTGTAGTTCCACAAAGTGGGCATTATTAACTTGTGCTGTTCCAGTGCATACCTGGCTATAAAAGCTGTATTGGAGTTGCTGCATAAGCTGCAATCTCTCCTGGAACAAACTGTGGATATGCACTAACTTTTAAGCCTCCTAAATAAAGTGTCTCCATAATAAACAGGAGTGGATCTTCCCAACAGCATTAGCAGCTGAAGTGTGATCTGTGCTGTAAAATGCACAGACTGCTAAAGGAGCTGAAACATTCTAATTTAAATACATTGAGAGCTTAATCTGCATAAAGGTATAACAGTTTTTCTTGTTGTCTTTTTATGGTTCATAGCACTTCATTGATTCAATAAGCTAAAATGCAGCATCCCTGTAAAATTCTTATTGGTTCTTACTCTAGGCTGAAAGTGATTTTTATCTTATTTTCACGATTATAAAAATATTTCTACATTCAGTCTGTTGAGTCCCTAAAGTACAAAAAAGCATTAAGTTAGCACAGGGTAAGAAACTTTTAAGGAACACCCAAATGTATGCCTTCTTGGGCCTAAACCCCCCCTTATACAACTATGATTTTAATTTACTTAACTTTTATAGCCACAGGTAAGGTAAGTTAAATTCTGCAGGTATAATCCAGGATTTTCCATCCTTTATGTTAACAGCTGTGAAGTACCTCCAGTTTCCACTTACTCCTTTGTAAGCTGAGGACACTTCTTATTTTCTCAGGAGAGGCATGCTAGTTGGTGAAGATTTTTAAGAATAAAAGCTCTATTCTCAAACATGTTATTAAAATTTATTGTAGTTGCTTGAGGTTCTCCATCCTGGTCTTTGTTTAAAATGAAAATTATTTCATTTAAGTCTCCCCTTGGGCACAGGCTTCTGAAGGCACTGGGAATTGTGTGTGGTCACTAACACCAGGCAGCGCTGGGGCTCTGCCAGCTTGCTGCTGTACCTCCAGTATTCCCCCATGTCTTCTAGTAAAGCACCATTTTTCAAGGAGCTAGGAGCAGAAAAAGGCAAATATTGTGCTCTTGTTTTAAAACCCAAAAGCACAGTCCTATGGCTTATTTTGTTAGTATTGCTTGTACAATTAACTGGCATGCAATTTTGAGAGGAAAAAGTTGTTAATTCTGTGATGAGAAGGTGAATATTCTAAAATGGGCATCATTCTGAGCTCAGGCATTTGCACAGAGAGATTTGGCAAAGGTCTGAAGCAATCCAGGTACATTTTCAGCTCAAGTTAAGTTTTGTAGAGTTACAGCCAGTATAAAAGGAATTTAAAATGGAACACTGGAAGCTGTCTTGCCTCTTCATTCATTGATTTTCTCAATTAGCATGTTCCCATTAGTTTTCTATAATGAGAAGGAAGTTCTGTGCTTCTGAGTGTGGTTTTATTGCTCAGTTAGAACTGCAGTGGCTCATGAGGAATCCCACCAAAGTTCATAACAGAAGTTTCTTCATAAGAGGCTGAGCAGAACCCACAGCACACGATTCACCCAGCATGGACTGGTGCAGTTGGTAACAAGACTGTCAGCAATCAGGGTCACTGCCTCTGCTGTTAGTGCTTTGCAGGTGATTGATTGGATTTCACTAGGGAACAGTAGATGTACAACTTTCAGTGAAGGGTTTGGCCTGCTAAATAGTTGTGACAATATATGTTACCTTTTTAAAATGAGAAAAGTCCAAGGGGAAGAACACAGAATCATCTTATTCTGAAGGACTGATTTTTGATTTTTTTTTTTTTTAAGTGCATGTGAATATTTTTGGGGGACTTCTGGTTATTTTATTTTTAAAAAAGGAAGGAAGTCATAAATGAAAAAATACTTTGTAGAAAAGACTGTGTTTTATGAGACATCAATTCACGGGATACTCCTGTACAGAAACTTTCATTCTTTCATGTTTAAATGCAAGGAACTGAACCTAACTTAAATATTCTACATAGCTAAATTCATGCTCAATTTTTATAGAGTTTCACGTTTTAAAGAATGTTGTTAAATATATATGTGAGTTTGTTCACTTGCAAAAGATACTTTTATCTTCCTCAGTTTCATCAATGTGCATGTGAAAACATGGCCAGTTTTCTTGCTGAGGAACAGCTTTGTATGCATGTTCTTTTTCTTTCCCCGTGTATTCCTAAGGATTACCAGAAGAAAAGTGTATGTGAGGGACATGGTGTATTCTGTGAAGGCAAACATCCTTTTTCCTGGCTATTTCTGGATTTGTACTGGCTGAACTTTTAAAAGTGTCAGTAGCACTTCTGGAACAGTCTTGTCCATCAAGTTTTGTTGAAGCAGCTTTCTGTCTGCAGAGGAGACGTGTGGGAGTGCAGCTAGCCCAGCTGTGAAAGCACAGAGGGTCCCAGCGAGGCTGCCTGCAAGGCAGGAATGCTGTTTGCTCTCTCTGGGTAAATCGGGCAGTGCTGTGTGAAAGGGGAAATTGTCACCTCTGAAATGCAGCTTTAGCCTTTTGGATTCAGCTTTCAGCTCTGCCTAGGGTGGGCTTGTCGTTTTTTCTTCAGGACTGGTAGTGAGGATTGTCACTTGAGAGTGACGAGCATGATGAAATTTGAAGAGGGGGCTTTTTAGTACAGATACTGGGCCTGTGCTTGCTTTGGGAAGTAAATTTTCAGTCTTTCTGTGCTAATAAGGAAGGAAGAAATCCTCGTCTCAGAAATTCTCAATTTTTAATTAGGGTTTAGACTGAAAACCACCATCATTTGAAGTTGTAGACAACTACAGAATTTAACACACATCCTCTTAGACCCATAAGGTTTTCTTCAATAGCAACCCAGCTTTTATTTTATTTTTTAAAAAAATACTGTTGTAACAAGCAATATTTAATATGTTGGAGGTGTTTTTTTATTTCCTCTATTTATGAGGAATCTGCATCTTGCTATGACAAGCGTGGTCAAGCTCTGTAATCCTGTGGTGAGTCAAGCTGTGCCAAATATTGGCCCCAGTTGGAATCAAAGAAGGTAAATGGATATTCAGTTTGAAGGAACTATGAGATCCCAGTTTTCTCGCTATTGTGTTATTACAGCAACAAGTTTCCAGGACTTCCTTGGAAAGTAAGTGAGGGCTGCCCAAAAAGATGAGCAGGTGGACTCTCCACTGCTCATGGAATGCTGGGGGAAGTTGCATCTTGATAAGTGTTACAGGTTGTCATGAAGTCTCATATTTAAAAAAAAACAGGAAGTACAAAATAAAGAAAAAAAAGTCAGCAGAGAGAAGCAAACCCTATTTCTGGTTAAAATAGATTATCTCCCATGGACAAATTGCACAAGGTTGGCCTATTTTTGTCCTAATTTACAGAGCCCTATTTATGTGCTGCATGCCCTCATTCTAGAGATCCTTAACACATTCAAAATTCTGTCTGTCAAAGGTCATTGTATTTGTTTCCATTAGCTGCTTTACAGAAGCTGCTTGACTTTTCTTGTACCTACGTCATGGATCCAAAACAGAATTATAAAACCAAACAAAAATGAAAAGAAACAAACCTGCCCCTGATGTGAAGTTATATAGGGCAATTTAGATAGGCTCAGGGTTTATACTAAGCTTCCTAGGGTAATGGAGTTTGGAGTCTCTCCTTTTCAGGTCAGACAGGATTAAAAAGAAATAGCTTTTGCATAAACTGCCTTTAGTATGCTTAAAATAGAGGCTCACATTAGACAGAGAGATTATAAAATGTTAAAATACTTTATTCCTAGAAGATTTATTTGGTTTGCATTATAGAAAACATACAAAGTAATATCTTCATTATCTTCCAGAAAATTCTGATTATTCACTTGATTTTTTTTTCCCTTCCTCTTCTGTTCTTTCCTTTTCTGTAGTTCAAAACATGAGCAGTACTGTTCATGTCTGTTGACTAGTTGCTAGGCATAAAACTATTAATTTGTGGTTACTCCTCATTCTGGCTGCTGCTAAGGTCTGTAAACCACTGGCTTCAGTTTCTGTGTGGAAGAGTCTTTCCCTAGCTGGCTCCGTGAGAGTCTCTGGCTTTGACTTCCAGGGCACTGGCACTGTGCTCTTTGTCATCAGCCATAATGCCAGAAAAAGCTGCTGTAATAATTTCATTTGCTGGTGACTTAGTGATATTTAGGGAAAGGCCACCTCTTGAGTGGAATAATGAAAAGTGGAGGCAGTCTAATATAACAACTGTATCCTAAAGTGGGGTGAGGCTTCAGTGGTCTAAAAAAACCCCATATAATAAACCAAGGGTCTTCAGAAGATTTCCCTCCAGGTACTGCATTCCAATTTTATTCTTTCAGTTCTTCCTAGGTCCTGACCCACATGCAAAGCTCTTTCTTCAGCAACATGGAATTTCTCTTCTTCGGTTGTGAGCTGTTGAACTTTGTTCAAATATCAGTGTATGGGCAGCATAATGCCATTTCTTTCCTGCAGAAAATTAGAAGATGTGGCTAGAAAGTGCTTTCTCTATGTATTTTTCACTGCATGCAGCAGATACCTGAAAAGATACTAGTAACATTAAAATATATACCTTTTTGTTGTTGTAAGAAGAAGAAAATAATTAATTCCCTGCCAAAACCCTCAAAATATAGGGTTTTGTAGAATGATAATACAAATTCAAGCTGTGACAGAAAAAGCCTTACCAGAACATCCAAAATTTTCAGTTAATTGGGTTTTTTTCCAGTTTTTCAGATAGCCCTGACCTGAAAACTAGACAAACTTAGCTGCAGGGAGGACATTTTCAGCTGTGTTGTCAGTATCTTTCCACTGCAAGAGGTTTTGGCATGACAACATTTATAATCCTTTGGATAGAAAGTGGTGTTCTCACAACCCTGCCTTTTTGAAGTGACTGTTCTAGCAGATGGGAAGATGGCAAATACAAACACTGGATAATGAAAAACAATGTAGACCTCTGGATTTGTAATATTCCCTTTTACCATAAAACTGCCTTGTGTCAACTTGTATTTTAATTTGTTTGAGGGAGGTTGGATTTAATTTTTTAAAAAGACATTTCCAGTACTGTTTTGTATCATTAAATCAACGTGCTGTACAGTATTTCCAAAATAATTTGGCAAAACAGTTATTCCAAGTCAGTGATAACTGGATTGAAAAAGGAATTGCATAAATTCATCTATTGATTTTTTTTCATGTTAGAAATAGATTATGGATTAGTTTTGCATTATGCATAGTGTTAGAATTCCTCCTGTATTCCTCCTGCATTTTTTATGAAGTTCTTGGCTCCTGTGTCTGCACAGATTTATCAATGACTGTAAGGATCTGAATTGAGATGTGTTACAAGCTGAGTGTTAAATGGGATATGTTAAGGATGTGACTGGTGTAGGTAAAGCCAGTGGGACATGAAAAGATGAGACACAAACATACTAGGACTGTGAAACTAACACAGATACATTTCATACAATTTTTAATATAGTCTGATATTGGACACACATGTTCTTAAATTGTAACTGGAGGAGGTTAACCAAGGTGCCAATACTGATTTTGATAGGCCTCCTTTCCTAGCAAAGCTCATCAATTTATGCTGTTTGAAGGACAGAAAAGACACAGAGAATGGCCAGATCTGAAACTTCCCCGGTATGAAAAAATTTTCAGGTGGGCCAGAGTGGTACCCAGCCCTTGTAGGATTTTCCATTTGGCATGAGGGAGGTTCTGGTTTGGGGTGAAGATGCTGGAGCTGTGCAGTTCCACTGGCTGTGCTTCACTGACGCTCACCCTGTGGGCACAGCAGGACCTGGGCACGGCTGCACTGGCAGTGTTTCCTGTCTCCGTGCCCAGGAGCAGCCAGGACTCCATCACCCTCACTGGAATGGGCAGCTGATTTCCAGGCAAGCAAACCCTGTGCTTCTGAGCTTTGTTTCAAGAGATCTGCCTCCTTTGTGTGGCAGTCATTCAGAGTTAGCTATGTCAAACTGTCCAGTGTTTCAAGACAGTGATCACTAATGTGTCAGTAGTCCTAGAAAGTTCATAAAAATCAGTAGGTTCATTGCCCTTGTCATTCCTACCCTAACCTTGGGAAGAAATGAATCCTTTATATTCCAGTGTGTGGTAATGCAAGAAATCAACCTGCAATTTCCATATAAATAAGATAGTCATTCTGTATATACTGTAGTAAGGCAAAGAGGAAAAAGACATCTATTCAGATATGGAGGAGCTCCATTAAATGCATACTTCCTTGAGAATTTAAACTTCATATGATGGTAAAAAATGTAGTTCATGTGACTTAAGTCACACTTGAGGATAATTTTCAAGAGGGGAAAACTGAAAGCTTGGATCTAATAAGTGTCATTTGTGAAGAGGACTAAGAACTGAATGCATTCCATGCCTTGCAAAATCAGGACCTTAATCAATGTTTTATCTTTGCCATAAAATGTGGAGGCACTTTCTTGTACATGATGCTAGTTAAGCCTAAATGGGTTTGACTTTATAAAATTAAATGTGTGTAGAAAAACATTATAGTGCAGTAGTAGGCACATTTTGTTGTCACTGAGATAAATATCCAGTAATGACCTCATTAAAAAAAAAAATCTATGTTCACTGTAGTTTAATTTGTATCTAGAGTTTCATGCATGAAATAGTTCAGCAGATGGAAGCCTGCAGGGTGGGAGAAAATTCAGTTTGACAAATTTTTCAACATAGATGCATCTCTTAATTTCAGTAGAAAATTTTTTCCAGAAAGGCACTTTCTTCCTGGATACTGAATTAGGATGCAACAGTCTACTAAAGTCAACGAGTAAGATTTTTAGGAGTTATCAATGAGGTGGTACTTAATGTGCAGGTAACAACACTTCTTCTGATGTATTCTTAAACTTGTACATTTGAGCAGTAGGGTGAAAAGGGCATTGTCCAGTTCCTTTGAAAACCCCAAACCAAACATCCCCCTGCTGTGTGTTTGGAAGTGAAATCCCAGCCATCCCAGCTGACATCAGTGACACTGTCCCAAGGGATGTGAAGAGCTCTGAGTCAATCAGATCAGGAAAGGTGTGGGGTTTGGAAAGCAGTCCTAATTACAGCATGTTGAATGAGTGTGCTCCTTCTCTCCTGCTCCAGCAGTTAAATACAAATCCCTGTGTTTGAGATCCAGGTTGGGACTGTGCTTGGTGCTGCTGGTTGCTGGCTCAGCAGCACCAAGCTGGAAGAGCATTTACTCTTCCAGGAATACAAACAGCTCTGGGCCAGGTTGGCATCTCAGAGGGGCTGGGGGACAGCAGCAGGGGTTACTGCAGGAACATGGGACCAGGAGTGGGAGGGACACTCTAGGCAGGAATTTGCCACTGGACCTGCTCAGCTGCAGTGTGCAGCAGTGACCCCAGCAGAGAGGCTGTGATGGGATGTCATTTGTAGGCTGCTGTAAAAGGAGTGCAAATCTAATTGCCCTGTTTGCAATTCCATACTTATGTCTGGGTTTACTTGTATTGCTGGGAGTAGCTGAGTTGGTGAGCCATTGTTTCTAGTTGCATTCAATTCTAGGTTCTGTTTGTTGCCTGATGAGTCACAGGGAGTTAATGCTTTTAAAAATACTCTCTTGGAAGTGGAGAAGGAATAATGGAAATATTATATGTAGGTGCTTTCAACATAATTACACAGCTTAATAAAATTCCTTGCCTTCATTAGTCTACAGTGATGTGTTCTTTTTTGATGTTGCATGTTAACACCATGTGAGAAAGCACTTTTTATTTCAGAGATTTTATACTAAAAAGTTAAATAAGCAAAATTGTTATCTCCTTTCTTGACTTCTGATGATGCTTTTGGCACTGGTTAAAATGATACTGCTTCTGAAGAATTGCAAAATGACCTTTGTGTTTTTTCTGGCTTGGGTCTCATCCAGTTTAATCTGCAGAGCTATTTAGTACTTATCATAAGCAGTGTTTGGCTTAATTTCTCTCTTCTTCATGACATCAGCTTAAGTATTTGAGATGAGAAATAACTGTATTGGCATCCTTTTTGTTGAAGAGGTAAATCTTAACTGTTGAAGTAGTTATCCATCTCACTACAAAACTACTAAAGCCTAAATATGAGAAATATGATCTGGCAATGTATAAGGGGGAAAAAAAATCATTCCTATTACTCTGAATATGACGGGATGGTGCTTAAGACTAGTTAGCAGTTTTTCTGGTTATTATTTGAAAACTCTGTTTATGCCATCAGTGCATTACTCAGAAGTTAATTTATCCTGGAAATTCTAGGTTGTCTTCAACTAAAGTAGATTGCAAAAACCATGAGCGATCTTCCAACCTCCTTTTCCCCCTTCTTCTCCATCTATAATACTACATGTCATGTGATGAAGAATAGATTGTAAGATGTTGTTTTTTAGATAATGTCCTTTTGCTTAGGACTGCTCTGCAGTTAAATGTGGTAAATCAAGACTTTGTCATAAAACTCCATTTAAATTTCCAAAGGAAAACTGTATTCTGTTTAGCTAGAGCATGAACTCTACCAGTTACTTTGAGGTGGCTTACTTGATACTGAAGAATATTTACTAGTGCCTTGAGACATGGATACATTGCTGGAAACCCCTGAAGGTAATGGGTCTGTGACGAGGTGATTCAGTGTTGTGTTACTCATCTCACTGAAAAGGCTCTCTTGGATTTATGGTTTGACCGCGGACTCTGTGCCTCTAGGGGTAAGCACCAGGGTCTGAAAGCTCTCACGAGGCACACAGGCAGCAGTGTTTTTAATTTAAGTAAAGGGGAGATCCACTAAACTGTTTCAGGGGAGGTTTTTTTTGTCTTTGCAGGGAGAAAACAAACTTAGGAGAACCACTTCCTGATTAGACATAGTATGTTGCTTTTAAAGTGGGCGTAAGGGGAGTTACGAGGACGGGAAACAAACATTGCGTTTCACAGAAAATATTTCAGGTTCTTTTAGAACTCCTTCCTGCTCATTTCTTTAGAAATCTAAGACTGGCTTATCTTATTGTGTGTGTATATTGGATGAATTTCTTCCAGGATGTGTTGGCTCATTTCCTTGAGTACTTCTAAATTTTCTGAATTTTTTTCAGTCACAACAGATAGCTCAAAAAGCTTTAAGGAAATGAGTCAACCTCCTGAAATAAATTGCTTACTGAATTGAGGATACTGTGTTCAACATCACAGACGCCCTTGATAGTTCTGTGGATACTAATTAACAGATAGTCTCTGAAAAGCTGTTATGTCCAGATTCCAAAAGGATTTGGGAGACAAATATCCACAGTGAGCACCTGAGCTTTCCTGTTAGGAATGTGGGGACTGACAGGTATTAGTGTGAGAGGTGCAGATGGGGAGGTGACAGACAGGCTCTTTAATGAAAAATGAAGGATGTTGTTGAACTTAAGTGTAAATAAATAGGAGTAGTGTAAAGGTGCTGAGTTGGGTTTTGCATAGGCAAAGTGCTTTGGTCTGTATTTTATTACTCACAAGCAGTTTGCATTCTGGTTCCAGGAGCCCTTGCTGCGAGTGTCCCGAGTGTCCTGCAGGTGCCCAAAGCAGGTGAGGTTGTTCTGTGAGGAAAGGCCCAGTGCCTGGCCACATTCCCTTTGGGTTGCAGGAGTCCCTGCAGGGAGTTTCCTTCCTTGGGGCTTTGCTGAGTCACTGTGCAGGCAATTGACTGCAGTCTTATATAGTTAGATTAAAAATAAGTAAGAGGACACCATTTTAGTAACATATCTTATACAGTAGGTAGGCACAGGATTCAGGATTTTCTTCCCAAGGATTACTCAGCGACTCAGGGACAGAAATGAGAAAGCCAGCACCAAACACCATGATCTGGGATTTTCTGTCTGATGAGCCTAACTAAAAGTAAAACCAGATGGCCCTTAATATTTAAAAAGTTCAATGTCTGGATCTGGATCTGAACTTTGAACTCTGAGGCTGCAAGTAATAAGCCAGCTTGCCCTGCTTTGGTGCATTACACAGAAAGTCCCTGGTGCAGGCTGTAAATACCACATCTCTAAACAGAGGTGATGTGTGTCTCCAGACAGGTGACGTGCACTGTCAGGCACTCGAGGGAAATCTGAGTGCATGCCCACCTCAACAGACAGAAGAAAGCCTGGAACATCTGCAAAGGAGTTGACCCTCTTGGTGTGTAGTGTCTCAAAACAGTGTGAGTTGCATAAAAGCAGGTCCAAAATACAAATCCAGCTGCTGTGGAAGGAGACAGAATAAGGTGTGAGGCTCTGACTCTGGTTTTGTGGTTTTTGTCAGTGATTGTTGCCTGTAATTTGTGGTTGTGAACAATTAAATTGCTACATTTCTCTTGTTGGAGCATAAGTGTTGGTCATGGTAGTATGGTACTGTGATCTGTAAGCTTTTTGATACAACCTTTAGGAGTGAAGTAGCAGTGTGTGCAGGCAAAAGGACAGTATAGTCATGGCTTATTAAAAAGTAAACAAAAGCATTGCATCAATAGAAGCATCCCTGCTGAAGAATCTGAAGAAATTATTGATTGATTTGGCAGGAATGCAGGAAAGAAAAACAATGCTTGATGCAAGATTGTCTTGCAGGTCCAGCGTACCTACCTGTTTGCAGCTCCAGCTTGAGCAGAGGAGATAGTATATCCCAAGTGTGGTAGAGAAAATCAGCAAAAATAGGTGGCTAAAACCATCAGAACAAACTCCAGGCTCATTCTGACAAAATAGGTTTGGTGGTTTCAGCAAAGAACCAATAAAAATTTGTGCATGTCTGTCAAACGAACCCCAGGCTGCAGTCCAAGGGAACCTGAACCAGGTCAGGGACAGTGCAAGAATGCAGGCACTGAGACAGCAGTGAGCATATCCTATTTCCTCCATCTGTATACCTTGCAAAAATAGCATCTTTGAAAGTGTATGTGCAAATTTGGAATGTGCTATGCTCCTGATCTATTTCTGGATTATCCTGGGTCTGCTTAAAGATTAATTCAGTGTATAAGCACGCTATACTGTTAGGTGGACAGGACTGAGAAAATCACGATGTGCTTCTGTAAAGTGAACTGGGTCAGACTTCAGTCATATGCTTATCCAAAGAACCTGTTCTGGTGACTACAGTGTTTCCCTGATGATGCTGGTAAATTCTGCAGTGTCAGCATGCCCGTGCCAGATCCCCAAATGGGACAGTCTGTGTTTGCAAGCAATCAGTGACACACAATATAAAATTAAGCAAAAATGTAAGAAACTGTAAGCTGTAGAAGCTGCAGCTTGGATGAGAAATTGTGCCCCGGGGACTTGATTCACAAATATTAGCAAGGTTTGCAGCTCACTGTACAAACCTGTGTAACCAATCTGAGTGGATTTTTTTGTTTGCAGTTCTTACATGCTTTTATACCCATAGATACCTTTTTTGTTGTTTTTGTATATTGCTTGCCCATTTCTTGGATTTACACTACCACATTGAATAGTTCTGGCTGTGCTAACTGGAACAAAATATGTGTTTGGAAACACTTGTAGTATTTTATTTCAGGTGCAGCATTAGCAGGAAATGCTTAGAAAAGATGTTTGCTTTGTATAGGTTTGTTGGGCTTCATAATGAATTCAGATTCTTGGACCATTTATTCTTTTTGTTGGTCGCTTCTACATTTGGGTTAAATTACCAAGACATTGAAGCATGACAAAAGGATATTGTCAAAATATAAACATTTTTCTGTGTTCCAAACCAGGAAGCTCCCTGACTTTCTAATAAATTCCCTATGAAACCTATTACTGCCAAATGACAATAAACTAGTTTGCATTCCCACTTAAACAACTCATAATATTGAGGATAAACTTAAAAACAACAGCTGCTAAGGGAATATAAAATCCCACAAGATCCTTAAGTGATGTGTGCTGCAGTGACACAGAATAGAATGTTTCTTGACAACTTTCAGAAACCAGAAGAGTTTCTAAAAGGCAGTGAGTAATTGCTTGAAACTGGCAAAGAAAATTTTTTTTCCCTTTAAAAAAAAAGTATTTTGGGAATGGACTTGAGCACTGAAAGTGAAATGCTGGCTGATATTGCTACTGTCAAAAGGTTGGAACAGGCTAAGAAGAATTTTGATCAATGTCAGAAACTGTGCAATTGAAAGTGAAGCTGAGGAATCAAAAGGCTGTCCTTTCTCTCCTCTCAGTGATGAGTCAGTTCTCTCCATCCAGTTGAAGGATGCCACATTGCTGAAAATTCAGAGATATCTGTACCATCATAATAGGTTCAGGGTTCAAACCATCAACCACTTGAGAATGCAAAACTGAAACTAACCTCCTGGGTTCCGAGATGTCAGCTGTTGTGTGTAGGAAAACTCTTTTTTCTGTGTATCTAATCTGTTCTGTGGGTGTACTGCTTCTTGTTTTAGCCCTCGTTCCTAGCAATAAATAGCACTTTCACACAATCACATACCAAAAAAAGAAAGAAGTCTAAGTAAACACCAAGTAAAACAAGGGCTGAAAATGCAAAAGGGATTGAGGGTTAAATGAACTGCACAGGACTCTTGGGGAGTGTGTTTGGCACACTTTGCTCTTTCCTGGTTCATTCCAGGAAAGGAAAGAGAACTGTGGGGAAAGCTGAAGGCGGGACTTATTATCAAAATGAGAATATCCAACTAGCTGGCCATAAAAGCAGCTGGTGGATCACTGTGTGCAGAGGCTGGGTCAGCTTTTTGGGTGATGCTGGCTCTGTAATTCAAAATGGTTTGTGCTGGGAGTTTACCACCCTTGCTAATGATCAATTAATCTTTTTCTTTTAATAGGTCTTACAGAATGCTTTTAGTAATTCTGGTAGAAACTTTCACTGGCTAAAGCTTCTTGTTAAAACTGCTGGAGGGTGTACATATGTGGGCAGTTAAAACACTTAATTCGGATTTGTGGTTACAGTCATTCTCCTTCATGGCCATGAGCAGAGCCAGCCATCTGGCAAGGGAGTGCCTCCTTCTCATCACACATCTGAGGGCTTCCCACAAATGAGATTTCAGCTCATTAGGATACTTTATGGCCTTGTGGGGATTTGAGAAGAAATACATACCTTTAATCTCTTGTACTTTCATCTGAGTTGCATGTTTTTGTTCTGTTCTAGAAAAGAAATGTGTTTACTGAACTTAGCCTTTGGATTGCATATATACATTAAAGATTTTTTGTGCAGTTTGTTCGGAAGTATTATAAATACCTAATGAATTATTTGGGCCTGCAGCTCTTTCATTGAAAGTTGTGATATGATTAGAGGGTTAGAAGTGTGAGCCCTTGCTGAATGACACTGCTCTTGAGCTGATGGCTTCCTTTATTCTGGTAGGTAAAGATGATGAAGTTACTTTCTGGGTGGTGCTGCTTATGGTTGGTTGGTGTTTGTCTGTATCTCTGAAGCACCTGGAAGGTCTTGATGATCAAGATGTTGGATGTAGAGACATGACTGAGCTCATCCTTTGAGCTGTAGCAGTATTTTCTAGCATTTGTAAAATGTAAATATTCCTGCCAGTAATAGGAATGTTAGAATATGAATGGGAAAAGAGCATGTCAGGTGGATAATGCACCAGTGAATTCAGGTCAGTTTTTGTAGAAGATAATTGCAGAAATTGAGGGATTTGTGTCACTTGAGTAAGCTAGAATGAGGTTTTCAAATTATTGATGTGATGAGTAACTAGCTCTGGCTTTTCACCATTTTTGAGGATCATCCGTCAGGTGAGTTTTTTGAATTGATGAATTTATTAACCTAAAGGCCATGTAATCTAAATTATAGATGCTTACAATTTATCATCACCTCACTTTTAGGACCAGAGGATGAAAAGGGCAAATAAGCATGATACTTGTCAAAAAGTGGTTGCAAAATTTATATGGATTTATAAAGTATTCACGGGTCATTATTAAGTTGTAGGGCAGGGGAAACAGGATGACTGCTAATAATTAGACATGGAATGGCTCCTGTTAATTAGGACAAGAAGTTTTGTAGGTTATTAGATAAGTAGTAACAGGCTTGATACTTCCCTTAGTTACTTGTTAGGGAACCCATCTTAACACTGGCTGGGTTTCAAATAATAATTTACCATTGCTGCTGTAAAGTCTGTAGAAAACAGGGTACTTTCTTCTGCTGTATGAAAAGTTGGAGGAAAAAAAGGAAAAGGGAGCAGAAGTATGAGCAAAAAAGGAAAGCAGGAAACTAGACAGTGTTCTGTGCAAACCTGCAGATCAATAACAGCAAATATGCTTGTAATAAATTTTACTCTGTTTCATGGGTAGCCAACAGGAGGCATATTGCAAAATGCTGCCTGGAAATAAAGGTGAGTACTCAATCTGAATGTTTCAGTAATAGACAGTTGCCAAGTACTTGTTTCCTATCTGATTTTAAAATTTCATTAATATAAACAGAACAAATGACACTTGGCAATGGTTTCAAAATACAGATTTAAAATAACATGCATATGTTTTTGAAATCTCTTCTAGCCTGTTGTGCTTTTCCTACACGTGCATTGCAGTGATATGTATGGTGTTTAAAGGGCAGATGTACATTTCATAACAATCCAAAATGGTGTTTAGTTTTTAGATTTGCAAACAACAAAAAAGTAAAAATAGAGCACAGTCATCAACTCTATTTTAAGTCCTCTCAGTTATGGCAGTTGTGTTTGCTGACAGTTGCACAAGAAAAGCCTCTTTTTGAGGTATAAGTAATTTACAGAAGATCTACATGTGGAATGAAGTGCACTTAAGGTCAGTTTATGAGCTAGTAATGGCTGTCAAATGAGCCCATATTTCACTGAAATTAAACCCAGAAGAGACCATTACATCATTCAGTACAATCTACTGTGTATTAAGGCCATTCAGTGTTGTCCAAATTTCTCCTCTCCTGAATATTCCCACTCTCAGAAGATGAAAATGTGACTATTGCCAGAGAGCAGCAGCAGACTGAATGGGAATAATGTTCTGATTGCAGAGCAGGAATTGCTCCAAGTCCGTTTGGAGGCTGAGAATGAGGGAAGAGGGATGGCCATAACCATGTTGCCTTTCCTGGAGTTGTTTCCACTGTTTCCACTTGAGAAATGTTGGACCAGAAAAAAATGAACACCAAGCAAAACTGCTGGTTTCTCTGGGACCTTTCTGCACTGGGTGTCTGCATGCAGGACCAGATGTTTGCTGGTTAATAAATAAACCAGCATGAAGGCCACAGAATAAATGACCCCTTACCTTTTCTGCTGCCTGTAGGATTACATGTGCTGTGTCTGAAGACAAAGCTGTAAGTGCAGCTGTGCTAGTAGCAAAATTGTGCTTTTGTTGGTAATGTTTATTTACCAACAGAATTTCCTGGGGGCAGGACAGGCTATGTAGGTAAGAGCATGGCTTTGCTGGTATCACATCTTCCACAGCAGGAATAGTTTGTTATATTTTCGAGTTTTTTCTGGCAAAGATTTGTGATGGGAATGTGGTCACAGATAAAAGTGCATGTCCTTTAACCTTGGAAGATGCAATCCTCTTCTGTGTGCAGCTAAAGCTAGCTCAGCAGCTCGTGTGCTGCCAGCAAACAAGTGCTTATCTGACACCATATAAGGCTGTGGCTGAGGAGGAAAATTATGAAAAACATTCCACAATAAACTTAGACTGGCAGATTTAATATGGCACAGAAAAGGTTAGATACAGTTTTTGTTTTTCTTTCTTTTTTTTTTTTTCTTTTTTAGTTTAGCTCTAACAGCATTTAACCCCACAATAACCTTTAAATGTTAATTAGGAAAAAATGGCTTGTGTTTCTAGATATTCTAAACAGTCTTGTCCCAGAATAACAGGATTTTAGGATATTGATGCACACAGGGTTTGTTGTTGTGGAATTTGGGTTTGGGTTTTTTGCCCTTGGACTCGCTACTGTTAAAAGCAAGAAAAACACCTTTAGGATACAGGATTGTGGGAGTGTCAGGATGTGTTTAGAGGCAGGATATAACAGTGAGGAGCATACTGAGTAGAAATTATGGTTGTGAAGATGAGTTTATCTGAGTTTTAACAAGATGTGAGATGCAATGAAGTGCTAAAAAAAAAGGGAAATTATGCTACTGGAGAGAGACAGGCTTCTCTTTTCCTTAGTATATTGCTTGCATCTTTGCTGTCCTCGTATCCTCTCATCTTTATAATGCAATAGCCTGCCAAGTGATTGCAGTACCTTAGAGTATCAGCACAGTCCCACTTTGGTAGCCATTGGTGGCCTAAATCTGAATTTTCAAACTGTTCCCTGTCTGGTAGCCGCTGTTTTTGGCAGTCTTCATCTTCTGTAGACATCACTTCCCTTGAACCATCAGCAGCTGAGATGGTTGTGAGTTGACAGGAGGGGTGGTGCAGCTTTTTCCTCAGCTGTGTGCTGCTTCTTTCAGGAAGAGGTTGAAACACCCCCTGTGCCATATTTCCCCCCACATACAGCTAGCTGGACCTCAAGAATTAGATGGGAGGTGATTTATTAGCGTTTTGCAAAGATATTATTGGGAGTCTTATGCAATATCATTCAGCCTCTAATAGTCTTTGTGTCTAAGGGTGTGCAGTACCATCTGTCAGAGTTTATTCAGTGTCATTCTCTAGCTTAATTTTTGCTATGACATCTATGACTTTCTTGTTGTAGCCAGTCTTTAGCAGTGCAGTGCAGGAACATCCAAGCATTGTGTCCCTGTGCTGTGCAGGATGTGGTTTCCAGGGGGGCCAGGTCAGCTGGCAGGTGGCTCGTGATGCACAGGGCACTTGTGCTGTGGGTCTGGCACATGTTTGAGACCTGAACTGTAGGTGGGAATGAAGTGCACATCGTTTATGAGGGGGGATGAGTAAGATTTTCAGGAAAGATGTTAAGCTTGAGGTCATTTCCTTCCTCTTGTTACGCTTTTGAATTTCTGCCAGTAAGATGGGTGAAAGGGCTTATTTTTATCTTTGAATGCTTTGAATTTCAATGATGCCTTTACTTTGAATACAGAGAAGTGGAATTCCACTTTATTCCTGCCACTGTACTGTCATATGTCTGAAGAAATGACTTGTATTTTTTTTCAGTATCTTTGTGTCTTGCATTCTAGTTAAGTAATCCTTTGAGCTGCTGCTGTGCCCTGAAATACCACATTGTGTGAGGGCACATGGAGATGCTCTGATCCCCATGCTGAAGTGTTAGTGTACATAAAGAAGGAATCAAAATGTAGTGGTATAATTCTTGGAAAAGAATGAAATGACCAGTGTCAGAATGTAGGCTGTGTATGAAAATGAAAGCAAGGATTTTCCCACTCTGTTACGTTTCAATAGCAAAAAGGTTTCATAGTTCAGTGTTTGGATGGGTTGTATGGTATGGTGTCTGTGCTCTGCTTCTGCAGCTGAAGTAGGAGTGAAGTGTTGGAGAAGTTGATGTTATTCCTGGCCATCCTGTCAGTCACAGCTAGAAAAATTAATGGCTCTTGCTGCATAAAGCAATAGAGTGCAATAAAAGTCAGCAGCATATTAATGTACGTAGTGAGTCATGAGGGGCATACGAGGGAATGCAAGTGGAGTCTTTCTGCTTCTTGCCCACAGCTCAGGGGCAATCAGTGGAGGTACATCAACCTTAAATTTGGTTGTGCAATAGGAAAAACTGCTGCTGTGCTGTGAGGAGCAAGCACCTCTTTGTTTCCTGACTATGGGTCATGATTATAGATGATGATGTTTCTTCACTGTGAATATAGCAGGACTGTGGCACCAAAAGGCCAAAATCTGTGTCCAGGCTGGAATTCAGTGTTGCCCAGCACCCTCTGGCACTGCATGATTATCTTCAGGAAGAGCTGCAGCAGCAGCTTCTCTCCTGTGCAAGGTTGTAAAAGCATCTCTTGTACCTTTTTCTGCCTCTTTTCTGCTCTTGCTTTTCTCAGTTGAACACTTGTGTCTTGTATTTCTGTTACTTTCCAAGTTTTTTCCAAAGTGTCCCAATGAGTAAAGAGAACTGTGATAGCAGGATCTTGTAGCTGCTTAGGGAACTTTAAAGACTGTCCAAGAATTTTGTTTTCAGCTTTTTTGGGGTTGCTCTGTTGGGAGAGAGGGAGAAATGTTTCCAGCCATTTAGTACACAGCTGTGTGTTAAGATTTCTCTTACAGTATTCCAGTTCTGGTGTTCTTTCACCTTCTGTTCTTTGAAGATACAATTCCTAGAGATGCTCGTGCAAGCACAAAGCAATACATTAGCTTTCATCTCTTTGTTAGTAAAGAATCCATCTTAATTTCTTTGACTGGAAGTGTTTTTGAAAAATCTTCAAGCTGAGTAAGAACAGATACTCCTGTAAGAGGTGGAAGAGGTTTTTTTACTGGGCTTTTTGTTTTTTCTTTAATCTGAGTATTACTTAGAAAACCAAGATTTGCTTTGAGAGCCTGAACCTACAGCTCCACAAGTGTGCCAATTCATGAAATGTGTGCTGTGAAAAATTTGATCTCAGGTTACAGACCAGATTGCAGACTCCTGTAGGAACCCTTTTTGTTCTTGAGGTGCTGGGACTGCTTTGGCTCGGTTTGGGTCCTTGCCACTGGCTGTGTGAGTTTTAGGTCAGCTGCAGTTGTTCTACCAGGAGACCACTGAGGAGTTGGAGCATTTGGAGGAATAGAGGCTTGTCCAAGCTCCTGCCCTGAGGTGGCATTTACCACCCTGAAAGAGGAGAGGTAGTAATGGAAGCTCTCTGCCACCTGCTTGTCCTCCTGCCCAGGAGTGCCCTGTGCAGAGTTATCCTGGGATTAAGGCAGCTCCATGCCAGCCAGACATCATGGAGCAGTCCCCTGTTCCCTGAAATAACTGGATTTGTGGGGAAGTCATGCGGGAGAGTGAAACACTGTGTAAACAAAAGCCAGCACTCCCAGCGAGCTCCCGCTGTGCTCGTTGCTGTGGCTGCCTTGCCGTCATTTCTAGGATTTCAGGATCCTCCTGTTTACATCAGCCCGCCCGTGCTGCGGGGCCGTGGCCATGCTGAGGAATCCTCCCATGGACAAGGCAAGGAAGGAAGTGGAGGGAGGATGGGGCTTCGGCATCCTGTACCCTTCGGAGGGGAGTGGCCGCAAATAGCGGAGCCTGAAGGACGTGACACCTTCTGTGCTTTAGCACGGGCTGCTTGAGCCCAGGAGAACCTTGAATAAAGGAGAAAAGGTAGACGATAGCGTGGAACTGCTGCGGAGCTGGAGAACATCCTTCTAAAAGCCTTTCCTTCAAGTGACAGGAGGAAGGGAGAGGACAGACGTGCCTCGTGGAGCTGAGGTTATGCTGCAGGGCTAACACACAGCTAAAGCCTGCAAACTGGAGCTGCATGGGCTGGGTCCAGAAGGCAACTTCTGTTGGAAGCACTGGTTGTGATTGAGAACAAGGATGCTGTTTTCAATATCCGTCCTCTAAAACGTTACTGGTTTTTATTCTTCAGTTTGTTAATTGGGCTCTGATGGAGGAATGCAGTTTAGGATCCACAGGCATCCTTTGGAATGGCCAGGTAAGGCTAGAAGGTACAACTAAGTGTTCATCTTTAGTTTCAGCAATGGTGCTGTCTTTGATGAGAAATATTTGGTTCTACCAGGTAACCTGTGTTCATAGGCTGAGATGGCAAATTCTGAAAATCAGAGGAACAAGCTCTGGCTTAGTGGGTTAATATTTGTTTATATGGTACTAACTGATACCTAGTGTATTTTAAATTGATTGACATAATGTGGTTTATTATAGTGATTGCTTGCAGTGGAAACCCTTGAACCTTTTAATTTACTTACTGACTTTCTAGAAAAGGAGTGAGGCCTCAGGTGATAAAATTTATCTTCTCCTTTGGGTGTGTCCTAGTTTCCAAGTGCTTTTAAGCATATTTTGGGTATAAGGGAGAAATATACTTAGTTCATTATATCAGTAAACACAGTGCTACTTTTTTATTGTTCACCCATGGATTTTTATTTCTAGTATTTCTAGAATTAAAATGATTAGAGGTTACCAAAGTGAAAATATTGCACCAAAGTTAGCATTGCAGACTTTCCCAGTCATTTGCCCAAAATCCACTGTACGTATTCTTTGGAATGTTCTTGTTAGTCTTATATTTTGGTGACAGTCTGTTTTACTGCTTGGAAGTCTGTGCTCACACTGAAAAGCAGAGTGCAATTGCTGGTATTGAGACTGAGGTATTTGGAAGTAATGCAGTAAAATGCATGCCAATTAGTTTTTTGTTGTACATTGGAAATGCCATCCTAGAGATCTCCTGAGGTTGGCTCAAAATCAAGTTCAGAAATATTCTCCAATGCAGATTAACCACAAACCTGTTACTTTTAAAGACTAAGTGAAATGATGGAGTACAATAGGTAGGGGAGGGACCCTTGTTGGTAGGATGTTTATGAGAGAAACTGATGGCAGATCCACAGATCTCAGCCTTGGACACAACTAGATGTAGCCTTGCTATTCTCCAGCCTTCCAGCACTGCTGATCCTCACTGTAAGAGAAGACCTGCCTAGAGAAATAAATGAGAGTGATGCTTTAAGAGCTTGGTACCAATACTCCTCTTAATAACTGAATGCATTGCACACGCCATCTTCAGTGCCAAAAATGTATTGACATCAGCCTAAAATGTGAAAGAAGTCAGCATTCTGACAATGTGAACTTAATTTAAAATTTTAAAATGAAACTGAACAATACAAACACTTCAAAAGATTTTGTGTAAAGCATCTTCCAGAAAGGGGTGAAATATCAGAGGCTGGGATGTAAATCCTAAAGGAGCATAAGAGAATTTTACAGGGATACAATGGTGTTACCAACGTGATTGATCTTTTCTGAGCTAAGCTGCATGGATTTTTCAAGAGCTGTGAGTTAGCCATATATGGTAGTGAAAGATGAAAATTGTTAAGTTGTATATAATTAAAGTTGACAACCAGAATCTATTAACATCACCTTTGCTCTGGTATGAACATCTTTATAAATGTGTTAAAGAGATCAGAACGCAGAAGTTTGAACCTCTTAGATTGCTATAGTGACCTTTGCTTATTGCACAGGAAAAAATTAAAATCAGTGATGTTTCCACACCAGGAATTTGTGACTTCTGTAATGTTTTGGTATATTGAAGAATCAAAATCATTTATGTTAATGGAAGCAACCCTTCAGTCACAAAACCTAACACTGCTGTCAACAGAAACTGGGACCAGATGATGAGTGCTGGTTTGCCTGCTCTGTGCACTGGGACTGCAAGGCTTCTTTCAGATAATTCATCACTAGCAGTTCCTCTTCATCTGTCTTATGAAAGACAGATTATTTATCTGTTTGTTGCTTTAATCTGTGCAAGATGACTCTGTGAGGTGATGGGTTCCAGGTAGTTTATCCTTTTTTCCTAAGACAGAAATCATGAAAGATGTAAGACAGAAAGAACAAAATGTGAACTCCTCAGAAGCCTCCTGACCCCTGATGTCAGCCACTGGCTTAGCACGACTTCCAACACTCTGTAACATCCTTGTGCAAAACTGGGAGTAGCAGATGATAAAACATGATTGTGCAGTCAGACAGGCTGCAGGAGAAATGGGCAAACAGGCGTCACCCCTGACATTGGGATGGGCTGGGGATCAACTCTCTGCAAATCAGTTTTGCAGAAGAAGACCTGGAGATCCTGGAGGACAAGTTGAGGGAGAGCCAACAGTGTGCCAGTGCAGCTTTCTTAATGCCAGGTTTGGCTGATTGTTTAGTAGTTAAATAAAGAAAACAGTGTTACTCAGAATGTTTTTGCTTTACAGTGATTTCCAGGAGCATTACTCAGTGAAATTCCACACAGTGATACATGTATTATTACCCACTTTTTGTTGTAAAACATTATCTCATATACTCTGATTTATACAGGGGTTGCAGCTCTGAGAAGTTCTGTTCTGTAGTATTTTTTGTCTAAGAATTACTGAAGATAGAGAGGAAGTGTGCATCTTGCACTGTTTTATTTCTTTCAGATGTGTAACCTCACTGGACAAGATACTGATGCAGTAAGACAGTATTTTGTTGCATATTTTATGTTCTGGGAAGGGATATTTATATCTACTCTTTGGCCCAGATTCTGGAACAGCCGCCAGTTTCACAAACAGCCACAATTATGTGCTAAAAGGAGAATAGAACTGCTTAGAATTGAAGCTCCCTATGGAATATATATATATACATATTTATATATATATATATATATATATATATATATATATGTATGTATATGGGCAGAGAGAGAGAGAGACTGTGTGTGTGTATGTTTGGGAGAAGAGAAAAAATAAGGGAGTGATAATTCTGATGTTACTCTTTGTGCTCTTAAATACTCCCTTTTTTTTTGGTCAATATTTTAATGATTATTGTGTACTTCAGTGTTTTCATGCCACGCATTTTTTTCCTTCAGTTTTTCTTTTTAAAATCCATGAACTGATGTTTGAAGTTATTTTTCCACATGCATTAGTAATGTTATTTTTCCCCTATGTGAATAGCATCATAAAAGTAAAAAAAAAAAACCCATCTGTTTCAGAAGAAAATCAAAGCTGACCAAAATAAATTCTGTAATTTGAGCCGATTGCTGACAGGCAATGGTCTGTTAGCATTTTCCATCCCTCTGTCTCCACCACCTTCTGTTGCAGTGGCAGCATGCCTGTGGGCAGAGTATCAATGATTTAGTCTTCATTGCTGCAAAGGAGTCCGTTCCTTCATGAAGGGGCTGAATATCCAGGCACTTCTGTAAATGTGGGATTTTAATAAATAAAGTGAAAGAAAGCGTTCTGCATTCTTGTCACTACAGGCTGGGAATCTGAGACTCAGTTCATGGAGGACCTTTTCTGAAGCTTACTAATATAATATCCCTGTAAAAATAGCTATTGACTTTGCTGTCTGACTGGTTTAAAAAAAACCCAAGAACAGTTGCTTGTGCCTTATTGTTGGAAATCTCACCAGTAAAGGTGTATTTCATTGCTTCAGGCTTTGTTGAACAAGATAAGAATAAAAAAAATTATGGTTATAATATACCAAATATCCCTCCTTCTTAGAATCATGAACACATGAACAGACTCTTCTCCAGTTGAATAAATACAGACATTCTGAACTAGAGCATGTTAGATGAGATGTTTACTGTCAGGAATGTGTCTTCATTTACCTAGATGAAATGAGAATGCTGAATAGCTTACAACTCTGTGTTTCAGATAACTGGAATTTTTAAGGAATCTGCTCACATTTGGTAGTTTCAGATAACCAAGTTTATATGGTGGAGCAGAACAGTCACTAATGTAGTGGTGCTGGAAGTTAAGCTCATGGCTTCCCAGTGTTCTGTGTGGGAGAAGATAGGGGGCCTGAGGATCGGAAGGCACAAAACAAAAAGTAAATAAATTTATCAACAGTTTATTCTTTTGGTTAGTGTGTCATTGCAGATCACATAGCGATTTTTCATAAGGCCTGTGGGGTGATTTACAGGCTGTACATTCAGTGCTCTGCTTGATATGGCTTTGGGAAAAAAACCCAACAAAACATGAGTGAGATGCAGCTTTGTTTACTCTGAAAGTTTTTTACAGTAATGAAGAACAAATATGTGCAGTTTAAGATTTTACTGCCTGTGTGCCTGACTTTCTCATTCATTCAGTTTGTGTCCTATCATGTTGATTCTGCATGAGAAGTTAAGCCTGAGGGCATTATGAGCTTGAGGATCACAAGTGTTGGGAGAACTCTCCTGTCCCTTCTCCTTGTCATTGAGATAATTGTGAAATTCTCCTGGACTCGTTATGAGTTTGAGACATCAGCTTTCTAAAAATTCTCAAAGTTATCCGTGGCTGGAGGCATAAAAATGTCAGTAGCTTGCCATGACCCCTTCTTGGTTCCCAGAGTTCTTCTAGGATTTGGGCAGTGTATGAGTCCTCTTGAGCATCCACAGAAGTCCAGCATGTTGGTTTGGTGGGATGAGATGTACAGACTGCACTCATCATAATTCATGTACACTGAGATGAGCCATCAGAATGAAAGGGAGGAAGAGAAGCTTTAGTGTGAGTTCATATTTTTAAGGTAAATGCAAGAAAGTTGCATTGTTTCTTATTCTTTCATAAATTGTGTATGGAGATTTAAAATGTAGGTGACAATTCTGTAATCTTATGTGAGAGTTCATACCAAAATACAAAGGAATGTGATTGAATGGACATGAGCTTCATGAACAAAGCCACAGTAGACTACGTTCTTAGTGAAGTCTTTTTAAATTTGCAGAATGCACTCAAATGTATAAAATAAAAGAATTTTTTTCAAAAAGTAAGATTATAGAATATGCAGTACCGCTAGAAAGAATTAGGATGTTGTATTTACCATCATAGGTGTAGTTCTTGTCTAGTCTAGTTAACAGCTGCTGAAATGCACTGGTAGAAAAAAAAACAACAAAAGAGTTAAGTTGGATTTATATCAGTGCTGTCCATGTCATTAGAACTAACCTTTCTGCCCTTTCAGACAGCTTCTTCCCTTGGTTTTCTTTCATTCATTTGGTGTTCTGGGTGTCTGAGTACAGGCTGGAAAATAAAATGGCCCTAAGACTTGTGTTTGTTAGGACAAAAATCTTAATTTGAGATGGGGTAAAACTGATATTGCTGAGCTGCTCTGCAAATACTGTTTGCTTTGAATGTTTTCTCTGAATGTATTTTGCTGAATCTCTCCTTTCTAGCTCTGGCTTACTGACAGTTCTGCACTTTGGGCCTCTGACTGGACACCCCTAGTTATAATTCTGCATTTCCCAGCTAGGGAATGAATGCTAGATTTTCACACCACAGAGCAGGACTAGTGTATAACATGGTGTGGTAACTCTGGGATGCAGTTTCAATCAGGTATACACGTCCAATAGCCTCTCTGTTGGATTAGGGAAGTTTTGGAATTTAATACTGTACCTTGGCAGGTCACCTTTTACAGGAAGCCATATATTTAACTTGGCTGTGCGTCTGTCTGCTCACTCTGCATAAATTGATCTATCAAGTGTACAAGAGAAGTTATTTATCTTTTGCCAGTTAATTTGATTTATTTTTTTAATTTAATACAAGTAATCTTTTGTATCTGGGCCTCTTGAAACAGAAAGCCAAGAAAACTTCTATTTTAAATACTGCTTGCTGAAATGATTTTTTATCTTCCCTCCTTCAGATGAGAACTCTCCAGCCAATTTCTGGGATTCCAAGAATCGGGGAGTGACTGGCACGCAAAAAGGACAAATTGTGTGGCGAATTGAGCCTGGCCCCTACTTTATGGAATGTGAGTACCTATTTATGCAGTGCATATTCCAAGGCAGGTCAGCAGGGTGGCATTTGATTCCCATTCCATCCTTCTGTCTGATGTATCAGGGGAATTGATTGTATTGCTCTTAGCAGGGAGCATTTTCCAGTGCGTTTGCTGGATGTGATAAAAACAGAGTTGAGCTTAGATGTACATTTGTATTCTAGTGATGTTCTTAGACAGCACATTTCACTTCAAGGGAGGAAAGAGTTGCCTTGTGTGGTGTGAGGAAGTATATACACATTGAAAGATGAAGTCCCTTCCCACAAATTTCAGCTGGCCAAATATTAATGGCAAGTGTGTGTTAAGGAAAAGCTAGTAAGCTAATAGTGCTTGCTGATGTTTGTTACTGGGAAGGTTGGATTTGACTCTAGGAAGTGCCAATGTCCTGTTCAGTTGCATCAGAATTTCTCAGCTGAGGATTTGTTGAGCTGGAAAAGCCGCTGGGCAGTTTGGAAAAGCTGAGAGTCTTTATGTGACTGAAATAAAAAGCCTTCAATTGAACTGTGTTGGTACTCAAGCTTCAAATTGAAGAGCTACACCACTCCCTCAGATAAGCAGGATTTATAGGAAGCTGAGCTACTCTGCTGTGGGCTGGGGTTTTTAATTTGTTGGTGTTTTTTTTTTCCTTTTGGTGAAGCTATGCTATCCTACCATATGAAGCATATGATCCTAAAGAAACTGAGGTTCTAATCATAGGATGTTGTATCAGAGCTTGCTGGAAACTCTAATCTGCCAAGCATCAAAGTGGCAATCAGTCCCAGAAGAGCTCTGAGTTGCTCTGCCACCTGTTTAGCCTCACAGTAATGAATCCTCTTTCATAAGTTAAAAAAAAAATAAAAATACTCCCACTCCTTACTTCACTGCAGTGAAGTAAAGCACTGCAGTGCTGCTTACTGTAGATCTTGGCAGACATTTTTATTCTAATTAACTGATAGAACAGTAATACATGTATTTTAAGAGGTGTTGTATACCCTCTACTAAAAATAAATATTAAAGCTTCCTATTTCCAGAACTCATCATTGAATCTTGCCAAGTTGCCCTATGTGTTACACAGCGTACTTCTCAAAAAAAAAAAAAAAAAAAAGGAAAAAGGGCCTGAATAGGATAAAATTAAATTCCATTTTAGGAGTTCATTACATTACAATGATTGAACTGAAGACAATGCACAAGAAAATAATAAAGATAATTAACTTCCCTGGTGCCAAAGACACTGGTATATTAAAGCAGATTAAAATCTCTGTTGGTAGAGTTCATTGCCTCATCTTTCTTGTACATGAACTCTGTCAGTATGGGTGCCAATATGGGTAGTTTGACTTCAGGGATGTTTGTGTCTTTTAGCTGTTATGTGTTGCTCCATAGTGTATTGAGGTGAAGTTCTTGAATAATATTTCCAGTTCATGTAGTAACCTGTTGTCTTAGATAGCAAAGGTTCTATCATCATCATAGTACGAGGATCTCATATTATCAGAGCTTCATACCTTCTTGATACAGGCAGCTCCTCTGCACACTGACTTCTCCAGGTCCTCACAGCAATCTGACTCTCCTCACTCCTCTTTCCTTACTCTTATATAGCACTAGTTCTTATTGATTGCAGGTGTGGCCTGTTAAGATCAGGCTCACCTCCAATCTTCAGCAACTGAAACAGCTGCAACTTATTGGGGGACAAGATCACCCTCTACAGTAACCCAGACTAATGCTTCAAGTACTACTAGTTTAATCAGCTGCAGCTGACTTTGCACTTTGCAACTAACTGCCCATCCCAGTCAGCTGAAAGGAAGTGCAGGATGTGTGTCCTTCAGTCATGGTGAGCTTCACTAACAAACAGCTCTGCTGCCATACAATGAACATGAGACAAGCAATCCTGCAGCAGCTGAGAACTGTAAAAGGGAGTGTTTATGAGCATATGTTGCTATGGCACATGGTATGGTAGATGAATATGTCACCAGTGACACTGGTGTTCCTAGTGAGAGGTCAAAACTGCACTGAAACACTTCACCCAATTTCTGATTCCCCTTTTTAAATGAGAGGTCTCCACACATCTGTGACCATGTTTGCACAGCGAGGCTTTTCCTTGTAATTTATAGGTGGTGAAGCAACACTGATGCATCAACTACAGGCAGCTGCTCTTTGCCATTTCTTTTCTGTTCCTCTGCTCAGTAAAGTCACAGCAGGGGCCAGTGCAGCAGGTGGCTGCGCCCTCCAGGTGCCACCGCGCTGTCCCTGTGCTGCAGCGCCAGGCTGGGTGTGGGAAGGGCTGTGCTGTGGGGTTCTTACCACGCCCTGCAGACCTGGCACTGTCAGCTGTGCCAAACTTAGCTCCCCTGTTAACCTCCTTCTTCTGTTGTGGTGCAGATATGATTTGTCTCTCCGTCTAGCACTGCACATGATGCCACTGTCATAGCTAGAGGGAGAGACAAATGAGCAGTCTAACATTTTCAGTAAACCTGTGCCAGATTATTAAATTTAAGGTATTTCTGATGCTTTAATCCACCATTGTTTTCCAAATTTGGGAAAGAGCTGTCCAGTTGTATATTTCTTATCTTTAGAAATATATTTGCTGAGAGGTAGAATATATGAGCTATAAGTCATGGTCCATGGGGTTTATCATATTTACTCCTCACCTTAATGACATTCAGCAGACTGTTAGCAGTATCCCTGAATGTTTGAAGCAGCAGATCCATAAAGGGGGCAACATCTGAAGGACCAGCATGAACCAAATGTGTAAATGGATCAATCTAAACTCAATTGGAGACCAGCTACAGCATAGGAGTACTTGTTGCATCCAGTCTACTCTCAGCTGGGACCAGTATTTGTCCTACTCAAGTGAATTTTATTGGAAGGTTTCAAGGACAAAGATGTTGTGGATGCTGTAGGTAACTTGTTCTAGTGCTGCAGTATTGTTCCAGCTAAAAAGATTTCTGTGATACCCAATAAGAATGGCTATAGCTTACATTTGGGGCCATTGCCCCTTTTAAAATCTCTAATAGAACTGGAAAGATTAGAGATAGTAACATTTGTCTTGCCTTTAACTCCTCTTCACCAGACTAAACAGGGCAGCTCCTTTAGCTTCTTCTCATATGTCACATTTCATCCATCCTAATCACCTTTGTTGCCCTCTGCTCTCTACTCTCCATTTTCTCCATGCTCATGAACCAAAACTAGACACAGAATTCCTCACCAGTACCAAGTAGAGGGGAACAGTATTTAATTGCCACCTATATACTGTGATACCCACATGATTGCAGGTTCCTGCTGTATACTGTGATACCTACATGATTGCAGGTTCCTGCTTGACCTCTTCTCAAGGAGAGGAAGGGAATGTTTTCTGCAAGCCTGAGAAACATTGAACCTGCTCTGGCAATGAGACCTGATGATGTTCATTAACAGAGTTATGCTAAGTAACTACAATAATCCTTTAGGATTTACATTTAAAAGTGGCCTAAAGTTGTCATGGTTTTTTGGGAAGAAAATAATGTAAGTTGCTAATGTTGGATAATGAGTTGTGCTCAGTCAGCATGCACTTAAACCAAAGACTCTGGATGTGGCTTTTCCCTGGCAGTGTCACAGCCTAGGGACATTATGTATCTGTTCACCAGTAATATCTCTGGAGGGTGAAGTACAGAGAATTATAGCATTGCTAATGAGCCATATGCAAACAAATCTCATGCAGAAGGAGTATTTCCATTTTAATTGAATTTATGTTAGTCAGTGGGAGTCAGCTGGGTTAGGCCTTGGACTCCTTCTGCAAAAAGATTTGTATCTTTTAAGAAAAACATTGTATACCTTATTTGGGAAGCTGTTTTTCCATGAGCGAAATTATAAACTTATTTATAGTTTCACCAAGGTCTCTCAAATTTATGCTTATGTTTAAAGGTAGACTTGGATAAACATTTTTCTGAATTTCACATTACTGTGTGTCTGTAGTCTTGTAGCTCAGTGTTAAGATCACTTAATTTATTCATCTTAAAAATCCCTCCCTGGGGATTCAATATCTCCTATTTTTCCAAGAAAGTAACATGTAAAGGCATAGTTTGCCATCTGCTCTATTCAGATCAAGCAACCTGCAGAAAAGAGGGAGGGGAGAGTTTCCTCTTCCTACTAAAAACAGACATTAATTCCTCTCAAATCATCCAAAATTAGCAAAACAAAGATGATCAAAGAAAACTCTATTTGCCTCTGACAAAAATCAACACAAAAATTCTGTAGGCTCTGCCCTGGAAGGGAGAATCAAAGGAATCAGTGGTGAAATAAGGAGAAATGAACTTAATATATTCCAGCAAAACAAGCAGCTTCTGAGGGGGGTGGCTGAGGAAGGGGAGGGAGGAAATATTATGCAGAGGAGAAGGAAAATATTTGCAAAATACCAAGTCCAACTCACCATTACAAACAGCCAGCGTCCTTTAGATGTCACCTTGAGACAGTGTGAGTGGCTCTGAACTGCAGAGCCAGCCAGTACAGAGACAGGTGTTCCTCTTGCTTTTTCCTGGGGAAGGAGCAAAAGTGCTTTGTAGGCATGAAAGGGAACTCAGTCATTTTAGACATTCAAGAAGGTGAGTTTGAGGATCAATATGCTTGATATGCTGTTTCCTCACATAGCAGAGGTGGCTTTCAAACATCCTGCTCTGAGGCTTGCTAAAATGTGAGCGGAGGAAAACAATGACTCACTCACTGGATGGCTCCATCAGGTTTTTTTGGTGTGTAAACTACAGAAGGATTGCTAAACCCAGCTCTACAATTTTCATCCTCCTGTAAAAGGAAACAAGTTCAAGGAGTATTATCCTAAACAGGTAGCAGTAGTGGGAAAGTGCACCACAGCTTAATGCTTTTGCATTTAGTATGGTCCTCTGGTATTTAGCATGGCATTAGGCTGTTCAGGTTTCTAAGTACATTGGACCTTTATTCTCTGGTGCAAGAGAGGTTTCAGTTGCCCCAGAAATTATTCCAGATGGCAAGTGTTTCTCTGGGTACAGCAGTCTGTGAGCTTTGGATGGAAGCACAATACCCTTTAGGGTGTTGTGCTGGAAACAGAGTGGATGGTGATGGTATTCCACATGGAGAACAGAGGTAACAGAAAGGTGGAGTGAAATGATCCATAGGAAGATAGAAAAAACACGTGAGAAGAAGCCTGAGATTTATTTGGGACTAGCTGGTAACAGCTGCTGCTCATTCATAATCTGCAGCTTCCAAGTCAGGTTTCTGCAGTACAGAGAAGGACAGGTCATGATGGAGATGCCTTGGCAGGGAGATCAGCATGGGACAGTCCCTGCCATGCAGCAGGTGACTGGTGCTTATGCACTGCCACATGCAGTGTGCCCAGAAGTGAACAGCTGTACATATCCCAGTAGGTGAAGCAGGGGGGTGGGTACAGTTCAGCACTGTGGATGGCTCACTTTTGATTCTCTGCCATGGTCCTGGCTGGTTTATTAGCATGGGCTTAGGCTGAGAGCCTGCTTTGAGATTGTATTGGCCTTGTATTTATAAGTCATAGTTTTGGTCCCATGAGTGTTAATTACAGGGTCCACAAGAAGCACCTTCACCTACTTCACCTGCCTTTATTGTTATTTATACCATTTGATGTCACAGTCATTACTGTCAATAGAATAGAAATACATTGATTTGCATATATTTTCTTTAGCAGTGCTATGGCTTTATGCTGTGAGCAATAATCCATAGTGGCAGCTGTTGGGATTCATCCAGAGACTGCCAGTCTTGTCACATCAATCATTTCCAAATCCCCCCTGGGATATTTGTGGTTAAATTACTTCTGGTGCCACACTGCAATACTTGGATGCAGTGACTGCACAGATGCAGTGTGTTTTGAACTAAAATCTCGTTTATGGCATAGAATCACAGAATAGTTTGAGTTGGAAGGGACCTTTAAAGGTCTCTAGTCCAACCCCCCTGCATGAGCAGGGGCATCTTCAATAGGTCAGGTTGCCCAGATCCCTATCCAACCTGATTTTGGGTACTTCCAGGGACTGGGCACCTACCACCTCTCTGGGCAACCTATGCCAGCATTTACCACCCTGGCTGTGTAAAGTTTCATCCTTATGTCTAGTCTGAATCTGCCTTTATTTTAATTTAAAACCATTACTCACTGTCCCTGGTAAAAAATTTTCCCCATCTTTTTGATAAGCTCCCTTCAAGCACTGAAAGCTGCAGTGAGTTCTCCTCAGAGCTTTTTCTTCTCCCGGCTGAGCAAACCCAACTCTCTCAGACTGTCTTCATAGCAGAGGTGCTCCATTCCTCCAGTCTCTTGGTGGCCTTCTCTGGACTCGCTCCACCAGGTCCCTGTCCCTCCTGTGTTGGCCCCAGAGCTGAATGCAGGGTTCCAGGTGGGATCTCAGAGCAGAGGGGCAGGATCCCCTGCCTTGCCCTGCTGCCCACGGGGCTTTGGATGCAGCCCAGGACACGTTTGGCTTTCTGGGCTGGGAGTGCCCACTGCTGGGTCATGTCCAGCCTGCCCTCCACCAGCTGCCCCCAAGTCCTTCTCAGCAGGGCAGCTCTCGATCTGTTCATCCCCCATGAGTAAGAACATGAGTGATATATTCAGAAGACATGGTAATATATGTGTTTGCATTACACTGGTACCATGTTAAAAGTGAGGTTTTATGTGGAGTTCTTGGTATTCAGTTCCTATTTCCATGAAGTTATAACTTTTGCAAAAATAGTGTATTAGGACTGAAATGCCTTACTTTGTAGCTAGCAAAGCAGACTCCCAGCTCTCTTTTTTTGTTAAAAGCTGATAGATATCTAAGGAAAAAAACCCAGTTTAATAATTGAACTTCATATACTTTTAGCTTTTAAGTGTTCCTTCTAACTAGAGGTATGAACAGCGTTTATTTTTTGTAATGGTTTTGGCCATAATGGTCAATGTTAATGAATGTTCTATGAATGTAGTTCAGTACTTGTATTCAATCTTTATATCTTTATCATTTAAAATTTCACCAGTTAAATTCTGTAAAGGTCATGGTTTTCTCACATGGAATTGTTCTGAGCCTGGAACATTCATCTGTGCAGCGCCCTGCAACCAGTGCCCTTTCAGTGGTCTGTCTGGGGACTCATGGTTATTGTCCCTACTCTATTTATAGACATATTCACTCAGTTAGAAATACTTCTATTATTCTTCTGCTGGTTTTTTATGTTGTCTTTTAACAGCTATTTTTGAGTATCAAAAATAGCTGAAACAGGATCAAATCTTGTATTTTTTACATTTGTGGTAGGCTTTGTTGACTTCCTTACGTACATAATACCCCAGTGTTTTGTTTTAAAGGTTAGACTATGGTTAAATACTTTGCCAGACTGGAGCATAATAGTCAGTGCTCCTAACTGTAAATAAGAATCTCTGATGACAGCAAAGTGTGCAGGGCTGGTAGGGATAGGGATGCTCTGTTACCTGAACAAGCATTTGTCCCCATTCCCTTTGAAGCAGGTTAGATGCAAAGACCAGTGGGACATCAGCATTTTCTGTTATTGATCCTACTTTAGCTAAAAAGCTTTCTGTAAGTCACTTTGTAGGTGGTCTGCCCAATGTTCCTGTAAAATAAAGTCTGTGATACACCTGCTGAGAGGGATGGCAAGTACCTGGGGGCTGCCAGCTTTGACCCTTGCATTCTGCTGCTGTGTTTGCTACTGTGCAGTAGGAAGTAATCAAAAATGCACACGCTGAAAGTGATGCAGAGAAGAGAATGCTAAATGTCCAAACAGAAATGTTGAGTTCACTGAACTGTCACACTACAGAAAAGTTCAACAGGCAGGACATGTATAGCACTGCTAAATTTCTGCAGTCGTCTGTCAGGTTCAGTGGGAAAAAATAGGATTTAAATCTGTTGCTTTTGCACGGATTGCATCTCCCTTTATAGCTTTGTAAAGCTTGAATGTGAGTGACTTCATTTGTTCTAGTTTTCTTAAATAACTTTTGCAGAACATGCTCTCATATTTTTCCAATGAGTTACTGTTCTGTCAGCTTTTTCCTCAGTGAACGTTGGAGGACATATGTTTCTGTCTGCAGAGAGCCATGGATTCAGCCCAAGTACCTTCTGGGCACTCAGCTGCAGTGGCCAGGAAGTTTCAGCTGCTGTGCAGGTTCCATACAGTGAACCAGGAGCACTGTTTTGCTCTAGAGACTGCTGTAACCCAGCTTGTATTTGACTTCTTTTTGGAGATGGGTCTGCTTATCCCTTCTCAGAGGAGATGATTCCACCTCTCAAAACACCTCATGTCTGTCTGGAGCAAGCTGTTTTTACAAAAAACACACTTGCTTTCCTGCATTATCTGTCTCCTGGAAAGGATGCATTCTCCAAGGATTATGCTCATGTATTTATGTATTCTTAGTATCTTTCTTTAATAAAACATTCTTTTGATGAGCAAAGGTAAAGTATTAAAGGCAGTAAAAAAGTAGTTAGTGAGGAACTTTGGGGAATTAGTGATGTTTTAAACCCAAGCTGTTATTTAGGGTAAGCTGATCCCTTTATTATTGAAGAGGCAAAAGTATATGGTCCATAGAGGTAACAGCACTATAATTTCATGCAGGTGTTCTTTGAAATTCAAATGTCAATGTTTGAGTCCCAGAAACCTTTACTGATTCCAACATTTTTGTGTAATGGAGCTATAAGACTATATGGTTATGACATAGTAACAGCTATTAGCTTTAAAAGAAGGGGATTATGGTTTCACAGAGTTTTCTGAATAATTAACATATATATCACTTTTTATATAGCCATGTGATAGCTTTGAAAGAATCCTAAATCCCCCAATTTAATTTTTGGCTCATTTTTAATTAAAGAAGGAATTTATTGTGGCCTGTATGTCTGCAGGAATGTCAATTATAAAAGGATGGGTGTAGTATCAAAAGTACATTAATTTTTCCCATGAATGAAAATTCTTTTGTGTTCTGAAACATCTTATTTGCTTTAATGATACAGCAAATGGTCTTGTGGACAGGTACAGATGTATCTCCTTTGCTGGGTTTACTGCTTTTAATGTTTTTTATTAGGGATCCCATGCAAAGCAATCTCATTAACCTGTTGAGGAAGAATAAGTAGGAAAGAAAAAAGAGAAGTGCCAGTTTCACCCTGAAGGAAACACATAAAAAGAAGGTGGCAGGAGAAGTGAAAAAAACTGGGAAACTCCGTAGGTGACACATGCTAATGTGCATTTAGAGTATGGAGTAGTTCAGAGGAAACCTGTGTGTTAATATGTATTGAACTCATTTCTCAAAATATTCAAGTCCTGTTTGCAGATAACTGAACTTCCTGCTGCTGAAGAAGTCTGTGTGTTCATGGGGCCTTAGAACACATCTCAGCATACCACCTGTAACTGTCAGAACAGCCACAGATACTTGTTTTCAATAGATCTAGAGGTCAGGAATACATCAGTCATCAAGAAAAACCTCTTCTAATCAAGATTTTTTTTCTGATAGCACCACAAAAGACATGTCAAAAAGCTACATCCTCAGCGGCTTCGAACTTACAGGGTTCCTCTGAGATTTCTTCTTCTGTTAACATTAACTGCAGTTTCTAGTGTTATTAGCCAAGAAAAAACAAAACACTTTGGTGTCTCTTACCCTATGAGGTGTTTGTATTGTTGCTGTGTATAAGATCCAGTCTTGCAAATCCATGCTCATTTTGTCAACATCTGTATGCATATGGTGGGTAGACCATTTTTCAGTTTTGTGCTGAATTTCAAGCACAGCTTCTCTTGTATTAATCCACACTGACACAGTGCTCACAGCTGATCTGCCATTCCTCTAAATGCATGTGTGAATGCAGTGCTGTATAAAGCCCAAACTGAATCAGTGCTGCTTCTGCTGGCAAGTGGCAGAACAAGTCTCATTGTCATGTTTTTAAGTGCTCTGCTTTTTCTAATTATTTCTAGCAATAAGTCCTGAAGTTTGGTATTTTGTTTGTTAGATTGTATTTCTTTAAATTTAGTGTACCTGCAAGGGATTGTCAGATCCATTTCTTGAATCAAGCATTTTTCTATCACCAGCCATATACAGGTATTGAAAAGTACTGCATGCTCATAGAAGTCATTGAGAGAAAGAAATCTGAGGATGCAAAACTTGTAGTATTGCATTTCAGCCTTTAGATAAATGTACCTGTCAGTGTAGTGAGAGTATTTTTCCCCCATCACATTTTGGATTGTCTGTGGATAGAACCAGCAGCTGGTAACATTTCTATTGCTAGATTTGGTTTGAAAGTGATGAATTGACAGAAGATAGTCCCAACAGACTGGATAAACAGTAGCTCAAAAAACTCTCTGAAAAATTAAGCTTAGGTTGCAGTAAAAGTAAGCAATGCAATAAAAGCAGGCAATATAGCTGGAAATTGGAAGTCTTGGTTGGAATACTGCATTGTCTTAACCATGCTCTCATGAAACCATACTGTGTTCTCAGTGTGAATAAGAGATGCTCAGACTTGAGTTCTTGTTACCTAGTATGTGCATTTTACAATGTGGAGAGTCCAGCACTTGGTATAAATCCTCCCAGATTTTGCAAGTGGTGAACCTCTGATTTTATGTGAGCTAGAAATTCTTGTGAGTCCTGGATACAAGCATTGTAGGTAAGTAAGTAGAATTGCTCAGGTCAGGAGGAAACCCATAGTCCTGCCTGATGAATTTTAAGTCTCATAAACCTTTGTAGGTGCTTAGAAATCCTGTCTGCATTTTGAATTTTGCTGTAAAGCTTGTGGTAAATAGAGCATGTTTTGTCTGTGTGTGTGAACTCATCTGTGAGGAGGAGGAAGTGGGCTCAGCAGCTTCTCCACCTCCTGATTCCCTGGAGGCACTGTCAGCCAGACACTTTCCTTTGAAGGGTTGTTCTGAGGTGTCTCCTCTTTGTTCTAGGAGGGAGATAGTAAATAAATGTTATATGTAACTGCAGCAAAATTTAAAATAAATAATCTTTTTTGGCTGAGCAGGCTTGCAGGGTGGGTTTCTGAGCAGGGATATCTGGGTACCTCCACCCTCAAGGAATCATGTCTCAAAATCTTATACCAAACTCTGGGGTTTGTACTTCAGGACTACTGACATATTGCTATGCCAAGCAGAGGAATTGAACTGCCAAGACTTTCATACACATCCTCTGTCTGAACTGGCTGCTGTTAATTCCTGCCTGCCTTTGGCCATTGCTGTCTGCCTGTGGCCATCTCTGTACCCAGTGGTAAAACCCTCACCAGCCTTACACAGAAGAGTTATCCCAATGGACAAAGAAAACAGACATTGTTCCAGATAGGGAAAATCCCAGAGGATCAAGGGCAGCCATAATTATAGTTGTTCTGCTTGGTTGGAAGAATGCAGAGGAACTGCAGGGGAGGTCAGGCTTCAGTTAAACATAATACTCTTTTGTTTGCAGCAAATGCAGTTTAGCAAACAAAACTTTAATCAGTGGGACCAGAAACATGGTTCAGCGTTTACCTTTCCTGTGTTCTGATATATAAAGTGATTCCAGCTTCCTTCAGATACGTGTCACGTTCTTCCAAAGTCCTACAAAATCATCCCAATGGCAAATGTCTCATATGCCTTTTTCAGGGCTGATGACATAGTAGCAGAAATACAAGTTGCAGAATTAGGTAAGTTATAGTTTTTGTCTGTTAAGTAACAGAATGACCTAACACACAACAAAGACATAACCAGCAGCTCTATTTTTAATTTCCTGTTAGAGTATTTCTGAAGATAGGTCACTGAATGCTGGACCCTTTTGTTGTATCTCTTTTGCCTAGTCAGTCATGAAGTGTTTAATGTGGTTTTTGTTTTCTTTTCAGCTGAAATAAAGATCTGTTTTAAATACTACCATGGTGTTAGTGGAGCCCTCAGAGCTACTACTCCATGTATCACTGTGAAAAACCCTGCTGTGATGGTGAGTTTAGCCTCTTTGTTCATTGTATTTGTAGATGATTTATTGATAGGTTTTATAAAATGATGGTACTAATGACAGTATTAGCTGTCAGACCAAGCCATCAGTGTCTCTTATTTTTACTATTGACAGCAATTATTTAAAAAAAAAAAATTGTGCTGCCTTACAAAACTATAAAAACTGGAAAGTGATTTTCATGGTTTTGTATTGCTCATAGTAAAATAACAATAAAAAGTCACTGGGCTTAACTGAAATCTTTTATGCTAAGAATTTGACTTTGCTTGCATTCCGTTTTTTGCTACTTACGGTTTTCTGTAATTTAACATCATAATAGAAAATTTTCCCACTGATTATATAACTGAAAACATATCCAGACTCTCTGTTTCTTCCTATTTCTTAAATATTTCCTAATATTCAGTATGAAACTGTTGCAGAGATAACAACTGTTAGTATGAATTAAACTGGACAAAACTCTGCTCTTGCAAAAATTCCTGAACTCTATGAGTGTTCATATACCACTGAAATTTAGTAATTCCCTGATTATCAAAGAGTATTGTCTTACTGCATTTGTGTTATGAGACTTGTTTAAGTTTTAGAGGAGTTGTTTTAGTTGTTTACGTAGCAGTGGAATGACATTGTTAAGCAGTGGCAGAAAAGGCTTCCAAACTTGAACCGTGGTGCTTTTGCTGCAAGTGATTTATCTATCAGGTTAGTTCTTCAGCTAAGCTTCAGCAAGTTTCACAGTGCATGTGATTTGTTGATGTTAGCTGTCAAATATTTAAGATCACAACTGTCAGGGTGGTGTCCTGACAACTGCAGTGCTGAGGATGCAGTAAAGCAGAAATTACTCAGACTGCATAGCATTTGTTTTGAGCTTGTGCTTTTTCAGTGTTGTGTATTATATACACAACATGCTATGGTTATCTGACACTAAATGTGCTATACTAGACTTTGTATCTCAATATACCAAATGTGTGTGGGTTTTCTCTTAGAATTACAAACCTAGGTGGTAGCATCATTTAATTGTCAGATCTCACTCTGAGTAACAGTTTCACAGATGCATACAGACTCGATACTTTAGAGGAGAAAATGTGTCACAGTTAATGAGCCTGCCAGCTACTGTCTTTAATCAATTTATAAACTAAAGACAGGTAGTCTGATTTGGAGCAAGAGGAAAAAATGCATCTCAAAATAACCTTTCTAATGGGCTGCTTGCTGCTCTATATAATTACTGAGAAGCAGAGTGATTATCCTGAGTGGAAAAAACACTTGAACTTCAGTGTTTTCTTGACCTTATCATGTTATCCACCAGTAGTTTTGAGATTCATTGAACAAAAGGACATCTAAACTTCTGTCATCTAACTATGTATTTAATGAATTGGAAGTTACCTGGAGAGCTGTCTTTGAGAGTCATGGTAATTCCTGAAGGCTTATACCAGCCTTTTCTGCTTAAATTTCTTTCCTGTGAAAGGTAATGCAGGGTCCTGGCTATTGTACAGAATTCACACCTGCTAGAAGGTGTGAATTTATATTTTATATAAACATTTTTGTTTGTGTTAACAGTGCAGACTTCCAGAAATAGTGAGCTGTTAGTTTTCCTGATGAGAATGTTGTATGACAGTTCAGATGATACTTCTAGAAATGTCATAGTGGGTTAGTTATGTGTAAGTAAACCTGTTGTTAAACATTAAAACTTCACTGCATTCCATGGTTTAAGTGTTGAGCTTAAGCACTGTGCAGGAGAGATCACTGAGTTCTCTTGGTACTGGTTCTGTCTTTTCTTAGAGCAATGCTGTTTGAAGAAGTGGTAGCTGAGTCATGGTGTGCTCATGCCCCCTTTTTATGGTGCAATAAATTCCTTGCTTACTGGATTTTTTCATACTGATGGTGTACCACACCAGGTATTTCAGTCCATCATATTTTTGGATAAGCAGCTAACATTCAATTGTGTTACTTTGGCTCAGGGGAAATGGAAGGCCTGATGGAGCATTTAGAAACGCTGTGTTACACCAGATGACATGGCCTTTGGGCTGCAAAACTCTGTATGTGTGCTGGAGTGAACTTTTTCACTTGGGGCAGAAGAATTGAAACTGCTGTTTAGACCATAATGAAACAGGAAGAGGTTGTATAGAAAAGTCATGGAAGTGCTAGGGAACACTGTCACCATTCATGTTACTGTAGCTGAATTGTCAGCAAATTCTGTTTTCTATAATGTGAAGTTAGCAATAAAAATGATATTAATTGAATGGAGTCCAACTTGTAGCAGAAAAACAGGTATATATTTGTTGATGAGTAACATTTTTAACAAGGAAAACAGTGTGTGCTGAAATAAGCCTAAAAGAGGAAACTGGAATACACAGCATTCCTGTGGCATTGCCTGGACAGCATTGCTGTCACAGTGGGATCACTCTCACTGCTTCCATGGTATCTGTCTGTAGACAAGGGGACACTGATCCAGCTGGAATTAACCCATTGCTTTTGATGCCTTCATAATTTTGCTGCCACCTGTCACTACTTAGGCATCCGTATAAAATCACTGGCATAATAATGTCATGCTGGGTGGGAAGGGGATAGTTCTGAGAACTCTGGTGAGACCTGGCTTCCCCTGAGAGGTGGGAAATGCCCATGAAGCCAGCAGTGAGGGAAGGGAATGGACTGGCTGGTGAGTGGCAGTGCTTGCTGGCACCTGGTGTCCCCTGCCAAGACCACTGAGGCCCATGGGGATGCCAGGCCCCAACATCATGGCTGTTTCTTCATCACTTTGTCTGGAGAAATCCACGTTTGCTAATTCCAATGAAATTCCAATGTGCTCGCTGATCATTGGGGGAAGCAGCTGAAATGATATTATTAAGTAGCTTAAAGCAGTAGAAAAAGGAATGGCTACATGTTCAATGAATGCAAAGCAGCTTCCCTGTGGCTACTGCAGCTCCAGAGTCATTTATCCATCTGGTGAGTTCAAACCTCTGCTCAGCTGCTCAGGCCTGCCTCCCATTCTTCATCTACACTCGCAGGTGTGCCCATTTTTATTCAGCTGATTTGCACCTTTCAGTAGATCAGACCCTGTTCTATCACTGGTATTAATCCTCAGCTCTGTGGTTGGCTCAAACTTCTTCTGTCACCTCTCCTGCCTGGGAGTGAGTGCAGTGCCTGCCCAGGGAACCATTTGTCTTCCAAGATCTCTCCCTTGATGTCTCTGTGGTAGATTATTCGGCTGGATGCACATCTCCTCTGTCTTGAAAGACAAATCCTTCTGCTAGTTGAAAGAGACATTAATACATGAGAAACTTTTATTCTGAAGTAGTGCTTTACCTAATGAGGGATTTCAGTAGAAACCAAACCTCAAAAATCTGTGCAGCATAAGCTTTTAGACCACATTTATATTTAGATGTCTGATGCGCTTTTCTGTTTAAAAGGAGCTTTTGTTAATAGAGCTGAAAGCTTTTTTAGTCTCTCTTTGATCTCTTTGCCTTTTTTTTTTGTTGCACACTAAATTACCTGTTTGTGGAAAGTGACAAAAGTTACATATGCTGTCACTGGACAGTTCAGTGCTTTGATGTGCATTACAAATCCATGCTGTTGTTTGTTATTTTACAAAAGGGAAAGCTGTAAAAGAGACAGATTTTCTCTGATTAATATTGCCTGCATGTATGTTATCCCATACATGTTCTGTTTGGAAGATTTGGGCTACTGGTCTATTAGCACTGTGTGACATAAAGAACAGATATTTTGCTGTGGCTGAGGCTGTCTGTGGTAACAAGGCAGTATTTGGTCAGATCCTTCCCTAGCATAGTACCTTAAAATTGTGTTATCATCCTCAGGCATGTACAAAGCAGATGAAAACTGTGGTATATTTCTTTTTTTCTCCTCTTCAGATGGGAGTAGAAGGCACGGATGAAGGTGCTTCTGGAGCTCAGCACTCTAGGAAGTTGGTCAGCTTTACCCTATCAGGTAAAAAGCAATACTTCTCTGTCTTTTACAAATTATTGTTTAAAAAAAAAAGTAAGTTTCTGCTCTAAATAACACCAGAGATGGAATGCTTTTCTTCATTAGCCTCTGTAGGAGCACACTCTAGTGGCTTGAAAGATGTCATTTCTTTAGAACTTCTGTTTGTTGAAAACCAGCCAGAATCATGGATCTCCAGGAGTGAAAGAAATGGATTTGATATATCCCAGCATGAAAAAATTAGGGAAATTTCCAGTTTGCACCAGGGACATTTCCTCTCTGATTGAAGAGTGGAAAGCATAACTTCTAACTAAAATGCAGTCTGGCTCCATCACTTTGAAAAAAGCAATAACTGAATAGTGGTGTAGAAAGGGGGAAAAAAATCCCTTGTAACAGAGCTAAGCTGTCACTACAGTGAAATAGCTGTAGGGGTGCAGTCTACCAGCTTCACTTGTTTTGATTAGCACTTTATTCCAGAGAAATCTTGTGTGAGACATAAGCATTTTCAGTTTGAGCAAAGGCAGGTGAAATTCACTTCTGAATCTTGAAGAGCTAACAATAAAATGTGCAGAGATTGTAGAGGTAGAGCAGAAAAAATGCACTGCTTTTTGAAGTGGCCTTTCAGCAGTTACCTGAGATAGAGCTGATGGGTTCTACAGACTCACACAGTGCACTAGACAGTAATTGCTTTGTGAATTCTGAAAAACCTGTTTTGTTTAATAGACAGTTGTGATTCTGCCTGATGAGTCCCATGAAATAATTTTGACTGATGGGCTTGTGACATGTGTCCTGTAATGTTTTTGGGTTTTTCATTCACACATGACTCTATTTCATTGTTTTTCTGCTGTATGGCTCAATTCTGAATATTGGGTAGGACTCTTTTTTTTTACCAAATCAACAGGCATGGCATTTATGTTTAGAGCAGTGAATTCTGCTGTATATCTAAACTGTATGTGCCAGTTGCATTGCTGCATGCAGCATGCTGCTGTACTGAATGGAAAAAGACAAATCCTGTGCTTCAGCAAACCTACAGAGAAATAGAGAAATATTTTACAGTTAAGTTTAAAATCTAATATTATGTAAAAAAGTACCTCTTTATTTTTCTTGTTGCTGAAGCTTGTACTGCCATTGAAGTCCTTAGTCATGACAATATGCTCCTGACAAAATTATTATTTATTGTTGTAAGTCATGAGGGTGGCAGTACTGAGGCTTCCCTAGGAAAAAAAGAAGCCTTTTCAGAAGACTTTGCCTTCATTTATGTGAGGTGGATTATCTGCTCTCTTGGGAGAAAATTGCATCATAGTTCAGAGCAGACTTGGTAAGTTACATTTATCAAAAACTGAACTTTTGGAAAGTGTCTTTTCACTGTGTTACCTCCCATACACTTTTTTATCTCCTCTCCTCACCCAGAAACAAAACAAGTACTGTGTGATTCATTTTGGACTGTTTTTGTTGGGGTTTCTTTTTTTTCTTTGAGTGGAAATATCTTAGATGCCTTACTGAGAAAAATATTTGTAGGTGAGCTACAAGTTGATGCTTTTTGTTTTACGAATAAGTGGAGGCTCAAATGTAAATGAGGATGTTGATACCTTTCTTCCTTATATTCTTTTGGGAAAACACTTGATTTCCTGCTGTACACTGGATCCAGTTAATGCGTGAGTACTTTTAAGTTGCTTTATTTAGTAATCTATGGTGAACTGATTTCCTGGGTAATATTTTAGGAATACACTACTTTGTGAACTAGCTTTAGTTTACTCAGTTCCTTTTTCCTTCCTTCTTGTTTTGCTTTTTAGATATCAGAGCAGCTGGACTTAAAAAAGGCATGTTCTTCAACCCTGATCCTTATCTAAAGATGTCCATTCAGCCAGGCAAGAAGAGTACATTTCCTACGTTTGCTCACCATGGCCAGGAAAGAAGGTCGACTATCATCAGTAACACAACTAATCCTGTTTGGCACAGAGAGGTAATGTATCCCTTTTGGGAGCTGTCTGCCAGCTGATGCAGCATACCAGGCTTGCATTTTCTCCTCATGCATTAGGCCTTACTCTCTGAAAGCTTATTTTGTAGCTAGTTATTTAAAGTGACACAGAAATTTTAGTAATTTTAGGAGCCCTGTTGGTGGATAGAAGCAGTTATCGTCTGCATATTAAAGCTGGGTATTTAAGCTGCTGGCAGTTCCTTCCCTTCTCTGCTAAAAAAAAGCTGAACTCACTTAGCCACCCTGTAGATTTCTTCAATTGCAAAAATGAATTAATTAAAGTTGGATTATATGTTGTGAGAAGACTCTTTAAGACAAGTTACACTACACAAACATTTATGCTAAGTAACTGCAACAACTCTTCATTTGGAAATGGTGTTTTGGTACTGCGTAGCAGGTGACAAATTTTCAGTTTTGTCAGGCTAAGGGATGCTCTTTGATGTAGCCCCTGCAAGCTGCACCTTGCAGGAAGGAAAACCCAGGAAGGTGTTAGAGCACCACTCAGCAAGGGGGGAAACTGGTAGTCTGGCCAGTTTGCCAGATGTGCTTGTATTGGGTAAACTGTGCAGATCCCATGGAAAGAAATCAGTCCCACAACTGTCATTGAATGCAGGAGAGCCATGTCTGTGCTTTTGAAGATAAATGTTTATGTGGCAAAGTGAAACTGCTGACAGACATCCATAGCCCTGTTAGGACTGGCAAGCCTTTACTGTGGTGAATGTCAATGTATTCTTTGGGAAGATGAAAATTGAGTAGGCTTTGGGAAATGTTTCCACAAATCATAAAGCAAACAAGCAGTAAAAGAGAACTGAGAAGGGCCAGCATTAGCACTGCCCTAGGGTGCTTGGTTGTGGGAAAGACTGTAGATGTGAATAAAATCTTTTAGAAAAAACAAAGTTTGGGTCTCTACACTGATTCTTCAGCTTTCAGACTGTCTGTCCATCTATCCAGTAGCTAGAGAAAATTTACTCTTTTTATCCCCCCCCACTTTTTTTTTTCCTCCTCCAGTTCTCCTTGGCTTTGAAGCTTATTAGAAAAGAGATAATGTTCACTGGTGCACACATTGCATTAGCTTCTGGATCTTCCCTTTAGCAATGCTCTGACAACAGCAGTTATGATCCCATTACATATTCTGTCCTAGTGGTGCAGGATTGATCCTGTTTTACACCTAATACTTTCTGCAAAGTAATTTGCATTATTATATCAAACTGAGAGTGACACATTTTTAAGTTCTGTTTATCAGAGGAACCCAGTTGTGACAGTTTGTCAGCATGAGGAAGGTATTTTATTCCTGACTCATTTTAATTGGTTTTTTTTGAAGATGTTTATCTGATGCCTACAGCTGAACTGAAGAGCTGTTTCTCCTATTGCTCATTGTTCAATATATCTTGGGCTACCTAACCACATGTGAATTAGGCATGGTGCACAGGTGGTTTGCTCAGAGGTCATAAAGGTGGCAGATAGTAAAAGAATAACCAGATGAGCTTGTTTTTTCTGAGTAGGTTATGCCATACTTTGCTTGCTTATTTGGAATATTTTAAAATCTAGGTGACAAATACAAATTTTGGATCCCTAAGCTTGTTTCCCAAGGGAATTTATCATCACACTGTATGTATGTGTGTGTGTCTGCCAACATGCTTGCTTAACATTTGCCCTGTACCACTTTTGAATCTTTTGGCTGGCATTGGGCAGACTTGACAGAGCAGTACAGATCTAAGAGTTGAAGTATTCACAAAGTGCATGAAAATGAAAGCTAAAAAGAATAACTGTGGTAATGTTCCCATGTAGGGAAAGGTGGAAAAATGATTTTACCAGACAGAAATCTTCTGTAAAGTAGCACCATATTGTTTAAAGGCCTCAAGTGCAGGAAAAGGTTCTCTTGGAGTTTGCTGGGAAGATTTGTCAATGTTGGGGCAAAACTCCATGGAAAATTCTCCTTCTGTAGTAATGCTGCTCCTGAGTGTACTGTATGCACATTGCCCTTTTGACTTCCAGTCATGCATACAAAACATGAATGCCAAGCATGGTTTTGGGAGGGAGATTCTTCTGAGCACAGCCTGGAGTGAGACACTTACTTCCTTGTTCCTGCATGGACCTGACAGAGTACAGCCAGGATTCCTTCTCTTTTTCCTTCCCCCTATGCAGATGGAAGCAAGCAGTGGGATACAGGGCGTTCTACTTTCTGACATACACCCTGAAAGTGCTTTTATCCAGTGCAGTTTCTTACTGAGCAGTTCTTTTCAAGGAGCTTTGAAAGGGAATAAGGAACAGTAAAAAGCTAGTTACACATGCAAAAATTCTTTAATAAATGATGTTGACATTATTTTGCCATGTGGAAACTGCTGTCATCAGTCATTACTTTTGGAGTTCGCTGTGCATTAGTAGTAATTAAGTACATTCTTTCTGAATAAAGATGTATTGATATGGTGTCAAATATGTTCTTTCCTTCCAGAAATATTCTTTTGTTGCACTTCTAACAGATGTCCTGGAAATTGAGGTTAAAGACAAATTTGCCAAGAGTCGTCCGATCATCAAGCGCTTCCTTGGGAAGTTAACCATCCCTGTTCAGAGACTTTTGGAGAGACATGCAATTGGGTAAATGAATACATTCCTAATGCTAGCTTGTGTTCAGCAGGAGGACTCAGCAACTAGGATACTGAGAGCAGAGAGCAGCCTTTCTGGCTTACTGGTACAGACCAGCAAATTTGTACTACATCTGTACTAAGAAATATATTGTAATTTTAATAGCTTTATTGCCTGACTGGAAAATGGCAATATTTCTAGCCCTGTCCTGAATACATGTGCCCATGTTTCTGTTGATGTGTGTCTTTTTCTTTCAGCCTAATTTCTTGACATAAAAAGTGCTATTCACAAGAAATGTTACCCTCTGGCTAGCTAGTCAAGAAGCAAGGCATTTTCATAGTACTACATGGTTGTGTGCAAATCTTTTAGAACAAGCAGGTATAATTGACTGACTCCTTGTACAGCTGGTGTCTTTTTAATTGTCAGTTCACTAATCAGAGATGTAATATCCCTTCAGTGAATTGGCCAGAACTGCAAGGCTGTGAGTCCTTCTTTTCAGAGTGCTTCTAGTGCTACACAATTAAAATTGCCTGCTGTTAGGAATAGCTCACTGATGGGACTCAAAATTCACCTGTTGTGCATGCCTTTTTTAAAGGCCCTGCCTCAAAGTTTGCTGAAGTTAATGTCTCCATTGACTTTAAAAAGCCACGGGATTAGGCTCATGAGTAATCATGGTGAAATTAAATGCATATTTTCTGATTTAAAGCTTAAGGGCAGTGTCATCACACTTATACAAACTGCCCTCCTTTTCCACAGATACTCCCCTCAAAGTAACAGGTAAGGGGAGAAAATCAAATTCAATTTGAAAACAGTTTTCAGCTTTACATTTTCAGTGTGTCTACACTGGTAAGTAAAAGAAGAATAAAATTGTAAGGGTAGCTTAAAATTTTGATGATACCTTCTGACATAGAGTTTTTTTTAAAAGCCTGTTCATTTGTTTTGTAGTGGTATCTAAGAACAGTGCAGGTATATACACAATATGACTTCTCTAGGAAGTGCCTCACATTGAGTTTCAACATACTGTGTTTGGTTGAACAAGCAGCTTTTTGTAATAAATTTGCACACTCCTATATGCTCAAAAATAACACCATGATCCAGGCTGGTTTTAAAACCTAGTGCAGGGTGTGTATTTCCTTGCTACACACCAAAATGTTTTTGTGCTCTGCTATTCCTGGTGGTGTGAATTGTGAAGTTACCAGTTTGCTGTGTTCGTCAGTTCTCACCTCTGTTTTTTCAAACCATTAATCTGGAAGATATTTCCTGTTTTCTTCTCTGAATTTCAGTTCTGTATATTTGATATAGCAAATGTTTTTAGGCAAGGAGAGGCAGTATAAGAAATATGTATTAAGAATATGGGTATTTGGTTGGTTTGCTGTACTGCTGTTAGAACTGACTTTAAACCTGTTTTGCTTCTTCTTCTGTTGTACACCTGTCCATTTTCAGTTTTTGTGTAAAGACAGACAATATTTCACCAAAGGTTTTGCAAAGTAAAGTAGTGGTTAATGTAGATATGAAGTAGAAGTGTTCCAAATACACAATTATAACTGCAAATGCTCTTGCTTTTTTTTTTTTTTTTTTTTTTTTTGTCAAGCAAATATAACATTTTGGTGATGTCAAGGATGATACTTAAGGAATGAAAATATGAACTCCAGAACCATCCACTTTTAAATAAATTCTGCCCCAGTTTTAGCTGTAGTCCGAGCTCACAAGTTTGTGTAATGGAATGGCCAGTGGCTTTTAATTTCCTGGAAAACACGATAAATGAGCATGAGAATCATCTAGAATTGATTCAGCTGAATACAGAGAAGGAATTATTCACGATGTGGCTTCCTCTGTTCTTGAATGGCATGGAGTAATAGAAATCTTATGTAAAAACTGGAAACCTCAGGTATCTGATGGTGACTTGTACAGAGTGAGGAGTCTGTGACAGGTCCTGGAGACACTTCTGCAGAGATTTGGTATCCTGTGGGCTATAGAGCAGCGTGGAGAGGGGAGGCTGCTTGTCCACCCAGGGCTTTTTTTTTTCCCCTAAAGTTTATGCAAACTGCTGCAGCTTATTTCAGTAATAGCTGCATTTGTTTTATTTTGCAGTAGGAGTGCTCCCAGTACAGGAGAGGTGTTTATACCAGTATAAATTTATTTGCGTAAATAAAAATAATTTCCTGTGGAGGTCTTTAGTAGCTCCCTCTTCTTCCTTCAGCTGTCCCAGCTGTGCTGAGGGGAGCTGGGACAGTGAATTCTGGCTGTGCCTAAATAAAAATCTATAGCCTGGGATCTGATCCAGTCTCAAGCTGATCCAAATGTCTAGTCTAGTCTGAGCCCCACTGAATTCAGTAACTCTTAAGAACGAATTTAAAGATAAATTTAAGCATTAATAGTTTTACTAAATCAGAACGTAGAAGTGCTTTGTTGAATATGAAAAATTATGAAGTAACTATTTGTGACTTTTTTACACAGTAAAAACCACAAGGGGGCAGAAAGGTTTTGCTAATTATAAAACACTGTGTTGGGGAAAGGAGGAGATTAGGAAAGAGAGACCTTTGCAGTTTGATTTCTTTAGAACTTAAGATATTTAGAGATGTACAAGAATTCTTGGGGCACAACCTTTATTTGGAATTGAGCAAACATAGCTTTTTTAGGCTGCTTTATCAGTTAACAAAAGATATTTTACACCATTGTTGGTGTTTGTACTTTTCCATGCAAACCAGAGTATGTGGCCAATTTTAAGACCATAATAGGAATGAAATACTGAAAACATGAAGCCAACAAAAAATTAAAAAAACCAATATTTTTGATTTTGCAGCGACCAGGTTCTCAGCTATAATCTTGGCAGAAGGCTCCCTGCTGATCATGTTAGTGGGTATCTCCAATTCAAAGTGGAAATCACATCTTCTGTTCATGAAGGTGAGAATTTGTCAATGATCTGAATCTCGAGATAGTTGTATGGAGAGAGTTTCTCTGTATTTCTGTGTCTAGGCTTTTCTGTTGTTGAGGAGACAATATACTTTCTCATTTGTGTATGGTCCCCCTAGAGATTTTTTCTATTGGGACTCAAAATTTAGATATGGCAGGTACTGCCTTGGAGATGGCAGTTCCAGAACCACCAACACTTAGCACATTGTTTTTGATTTTCTTGGATAGATTCTAAATGAATCTGCTTATGATTCTCATTTTATGCTTGGCAATGCTCTGTCTTTTGAAATAAAATGGGAATCCTTTAAAGTCATGCTGTACACCTCTTAATTTTTCTATATCCTACAGAACAGTATATAGACTTGTACAGAGAAAATTCTGTAACTACTGTTCCAACTCTGTAGGTGCCTCTGTTTCTTTTACTGAAGTTTCTTCCCTTAGTTTTCTGATTGAAGCAAGCAAGCATCTTCAAGGATGTTTATTTTTATATAATATAAGTAGGATGAACTATGTGCTTTTGCTGCTCTGTGTTTCATGTTCAGTCTTTCTTGTCTCTGCAGACGCTTCACCAGAAACAGTTGGGACTTTGCTAGGAACCAACTCTGTAAATGGAGACCTGGGGAGCCCCTCTGATGATGAGGACATGCCAGCAGGACATCACGATACATCCACGGTGTGTTCCAATGGCCCAGTCTTTGAGGAATCTTCTGGAGACACAATCCTGAGACATTCTCTAAGGACTAGTAGGACTCTGGAGACAGACCAGGATGAGCTGACCTCTGGTGGTTCAAGATCATCCCCTCCCAGAGGTCGCCAGGACTCACTAAATGACTATCTTGATGCAATAGAACACAATAACCATCCCAGGCCAGGAACATCTGCCTGTGGTGACCGTCCACGAGGAGCCTCCCCAAAACTGAGGAGTAGCTTCCCTACAGACACAAGACTTAATGCTATGCTTCACATTGACTCAGATGAAGAGGAGCACGAGCTGCATCAAGACCTGGGTTTTCCATCTTCTTTGGAAGATGATGGTGGCTTAGTAATGCTTAATGGTGCTACCAGAAACGTTGAAAGAAATGAAGTAAGTTCCTCATCAGATCAGGTAATGCCGGGGCCTGCAGAGAGTGAAAGGGTTTCAGCCTCTGATGCTCCTTTGCCATCAGCTGATGACCAGCAAGATTCTCCCCCAGCGCTTCCACCTCCAGAGGAAGGAGGCGAAAGCCTGCAGGGCTCCCAGGCCGAAGCCGCAGCAGAGCAGGCTGGCAGCGAGTCCGCCGCCCCTCCGGAGGCCGAGCAGCCTCCCGGCAGTGCGGACCCGGCAGCTGCTGAAGCCGCAGGTGGGAGCAGAAGGGGCGTCAGCGAGACGGAGTCCATCGACCAAGGCTCGGAGCCTTCGCAGCTGTCGTCGGAGACGGAGCAGAGCGACCCCGCTCGCACCGAGAGCGTCAGCGAGGCCAGCACCCGGCCCGAGGGCGAGAGCGACGCCGAGGGCGCCGACAGCTCCTGCAACGAGAGCGCGACGGTGCGGCGCTCCTCCGTGGAGATGCGCTGCTCCTCCTGCGAGAGCGCCCGCTTCCCCGAGACTCCGGCCTTCTCTCCCCAGGAGGAGGAGGAGGAGGGAGCCTGTGCCCCCGAGGCAGCTGCGGCTGCGGCGGAGCCGGGGAACGAAGCGCAGGAGCCTGCGGGCGCTGCCGGTTCTCTGCCTGCGGTGCAGTTACCTCAGGAGGAGGCGCAGGAGGCCGAGGCAGGTGAACTGCAAGACCGAGAGGAAGCAGAAGAAATCTGGCAGAGAAGAAGAAGCCTGCAGGCAGCAGCTGCCCAGAGCCAGTCTCAGGATGAGGAAGTTGAGGGAGCGCAGGCAGCTTGTGAGGGTGCCACAGCACAGCTTGAAGGAGCTACTGGAGGTAACAAGTGCAGGAGGCACTTTCTGGAGTGACCTTACTGCACCTGAAAACAACGATCGTTAATTTCTCCATTTCGTTATCTTTCAAGATTATTTTTTTGTTCCTTTGAATTTATTTCTTTCTTCAAGAGACTCTTGGGGATTTTTGATTTAATGAAAAATCCAAACCTGAAATATCCAAAATGTGTTTACTTTAAAATTGGATGTATTTTAATTCTTGAGAGAGTAGTGAGGAGGAGGAAAGAATTCCACAATGCTACCCTGCTTACTAATGAAAATGGTAATGTGGGACAAAACTCCTCCAGAAATGTGAAATGCAAAACAGAATTTATATTGCACTCTTTTCTTTTGGATGTTTTATATTAGCATTAAAACATAAGGGTAATCAAAAGAAAGGGGAAAGGAAAAATAATCATATTTTGTCAACTTCAGGCTCTTTATTTTCCTTTTCCCAGTTCCTTCCCTGTGCAGATGGATTTTAGCACACTGGAACCTTGGGAGGAGAGGAATGTGCTACCCAAGTTAACACTGTAAAACTCTTATTGATTTTAAAATTATTTTAACAGTTGAGAATTTTCTGTCTCACTAAAATCACTGAAAGTAGAAATGTGTCCCTAATGAATTGTTTCCAAGCAACTTTAATAATGGAATCTGTTCAGTTTCTTCAGGGACTGAAGTATATCCAATCAAGTGGGTTTCCAGATGAATCTTTTTCATAATGTACCAAGGGCTATATATAAGCAGTAATTTCCTCCCTTCACAAACAGGTTGTTGACTGGAAGTAATAATTTTGGTGTTTATTTCAAATACTGTCAGTATGTTGCAGCATTTTCTAGACATTTGGGATGGGATGCTCTTTAGTAGGTGTCAGGTTGCATCATGTTTTGCAATCAGTTTGGCTGCAGCAAGGAAGGACAGTGGACAGTTCCACCTCCCTCTCTTAAGGTTTCTGGTGCCAGGTGGAGCTTTGTCCTGGGATATGGTTCAGGCACAGGTTGTTTCCATGCCCTGACTTTGGCTGCTCACAGATGGATGCAGCACATCCCAGTGGTGATGTTTCCAGGACCAGGACATCCCAGAGGAATCACTTGCCTAGAACTATCAGCATAACTTATTTTGACCCCAAGAAAAGATGACTGTTAGATATATCCTGAAATACCATAGTCCTGCAGAAGCTTTAACACAGCTTGCTGAGTTTAGAGGTAACTCTAGGGCTTCCCCACATTGACTGAAAAAAGAAATTTGTGTGTGTTTTGATTCCAGGTTCTCCAGCCAATGGCCACCAGCCCCTGAGGTCCCTGCCTTCGGTGCGTCAGGACGTCAGCCGGTACCAGAGAGTGGACGAGGCTCTGCCACCAAGTGAGCTTCTCCATGCTTTAATTGGGGCATAAGCTGCCTGTGGCTGATTACTGAGAGTTCATTACATTTCCTTTTCTGAATGTGAGAACTGAGAATGAGCAGCTGAGGAGGTGGAAGTGAGGAGTGATGATGGTAGAGTCCGGTGTTGTTGCTGTGATAATTACACCTGGTGCACACAGACTTGCTGAGTGTCACTCTTGCAGAGACAGTGCTGCCTTTCCTGTGTGCACTGCACAGGGGCAGGGAGATGAGGTGATGGTGCTTGTGAGGCACTGTGAGCCATCAGGCACTCTGAAATCTCTGAATACTGCTTGGGTGGTAATGATTTACAAAGGAATATACACCATCTTTCCTATCTGCAGACTAACTTACAGGTGTCTGTGCTTTCCTTGCATTTTTTGAGGCAGAGTGAAGATTTTATATTAAAATAAACCTGGACATTAAGCAACAGTTAGATGAATTGTAATTTCTCTAATGCATATGAAAAATGCATTGCTCTCAGTTATTGAACTTATTCATATGCTTAAACTTTGAGAAGTGAAAATCTTTCAGAATTATTCAAAGAAAGGATCCCCCCACCCCCAAAAAGTACACAGCTGATAGGCAAACATTGCTTTTAACCAAATATGAAAAAAAAAAAAAAAGGAAATTCAGACCCACTGAAGTGTGTGGCAAAGCTCTGTTACTTTAAAGGAATTAAGATATTTAGTGTAAAATGAACAGATCCCTGTTTCCCAGTATGGTATGGGACTGTGTTTGCTCTGTAATTGGAGCAACTAACTGGAAGGAGCCTGATAGCAGAACACAGATAGAACTGTGTGTGCAAAGCCAGGATGATGATATGCTTGTGCTCCCTTGCTGGTTCTGTTATAATCAGATTAATCTTGTGTGCAGATCTTTGAGTTAATTAACTGCTACCCTATTATACCAGTTCTACATTTTAAAAAACTGTGTCTGGGAGACAGATATTTCAGAAATGCACAGAGATAGCTGGTCCAGTTCTGTGGTTTCAGAAGAAAACTATACACTACAATAACTACTTGGAAAAACTGCTGAAATATTAATGGAAAAAGCTTTGGCTGTGTAGTATTTTAACATTTTTGCCATTTGCTGGGTTTCTGCATGGTCATGCATGTCATGATGCATGTTCACATGACACCTTTACAGTCATAGCCCAATACAATCTCTGTGTAAGTAAATCATTTGTTAATATAAATAAAGTCTACGAATCATTGCTTAGATTCAGTTTTCTTCTCCAAAGCTCTGCTTTCAGATGTGTGACAAGTTTCATGTTTTAATACTGAAAAATTAAGGAAAATATCAAGAATATGATTTTGAGCTCTAAACTGTAATTTCTTTTTAATTTGGGTTGTATTCAATTAGTTGTTTCACCAAAATTTGAAACTAAGGAAGAAAAATATGTGTATTTCTTTCAGTCTTGTGTTAGGTCAGGTTAAACAAGAGAAAGAATTTAAACATTTATTTCTTATAGGCAACATTTGTTGCCTATAAGGTGCAGCAATATGCTCCAGTTCCTTCATTCCTAGGGAAAAAAAAAATAAAGCTGGACCATGAAACCTTGATGAATGACAATTTTTCAGTTCAGCAAGCTATTTGTAACACATTTGACTAACAGTGATTTGATGGAATATAGCCTTATGTAGGAACACAGCAGAAGACTGCCTTGTCCATCACAGCAGTGATGCCAGTATTTTACTTTGGAAGCCATTGCCCAAGTGTTTAAACTTGTGTATTTTAAATTAAGTGCAGGAAAAAATGGTTTTCTTCTGCAAGAGCATGTTACAGAAGTGGTGACTGTGTCAGAATTGGGCATAAACATGACAAGAAAAATCCCAGCTTATTATACGGTGGTTTAGGGCTTGACAATTAAGCAGGACAATGAATTCACAAATGTGAACTGTTTGAGGGATTTTGGGTTTTTTTTCTTTTGGTTTGGTTTTTTTCCAGTGAACAATTCTGTTCTTCCTGGAATACTTGGGTGTTCTATTTTGTTTCCAAACTCTGGTTTAAAAATTGAGTGTTTTTATTTTGTCAGCAGATACTACTTTCACTTAGACTTGCAGTATAGCTGGTCTCATCTAGACACCTGCTGAGCTCTCAAAGACTGTTTTTCAGCTGATGTGCTGAATGGTTTGCACGTTTTCTGTAGCTGCAGGTGTCTAAGACTCAGGCATGTCTGTTTCTGTATAGATGTGTGTTTTTTATACACATATGCATATGTCTATGTTGCAGTAGAAATTATTATTATAGAGACACTAGATGGGGTTATAAAAGTGACAGAGCTCAAACAAATCAATGAATAAGCCCCGAGCCCTCCATAGCTTACAGTATTTTATTGCTCCTTAGACTGGGAGGCTCGCATTGACAGCCACGGGCGGATTTTTTACGTGGACCACGTGAACAGGACAACAACATGGCAGCGCCCCACGGCTCCCCCAGCCCCCCAGATCCTGCAGAGATCCAACTCCATACAGCAGATGGAGCAGCTCAATCGCCGGTAAGAGTCACCCTTGGGGCTCCTCACTTTTGTGTGCTTGCACAGCTGCATTCACCATTGCAAGGCTGAGCATGGAGACCAGGACACAGCTGCTCCCACTGCTGGCCTTGGGTGGTTATTTTTGTGGGGATGTTGCTTTTAGTTTCAGGACTTTGTGTTCCACCTGTGATCTTCAGCTACCTGACCAAAAATAATACATCTGAGGATGGTTGTCAGAAATTCAAAAGGCTATTCATGCAGAAATCAGAGGTCAATATATATTAACCTATATGGCATAAAATATGGGCAGGCTCCCTCAGAGCCAGAATTGGGTCATAGTTACCATGTACTATATGTAAAGTCCAGTTTTCCAACCCTAGGTACCAGAGCATCCGAAGAACAATGACAAATGACAGGCCTGAAGAGCACACAAATGCTGTGGATGGAGCTGCAGAGGAAGCTGAATTTCACCATTCTAATTCAGGTTAAAAAAATAATAATTTTTTACCCCTTCTCCAAAGATAGGAGCACTTATCTCATAGATGATTTAATGAGAGTACATAAGGCAAACCCTAACTTCTTCTTCTGAAAGTCTGTGTGAAAATGAAGCCATTTGTTTTCAATTCTGTCTAGTTTTGAAGGTTATGACTCAGCCTGCTCAATATGCTGAAGAGAAGATTGTGAGATTCAGAGCACTTTTCTGTCAGTACCAGACTGGTTTAGAGAGCAGGACACTTGCAGTGAAAAAAATACAAAATTGCATGGTCTGGCTTACAAATATTTTGACTCTGCTAATGCAGTTTGAAATAGAATGTAGAACTAGAAAGGGCTTCAGACAGTCATTGACTGCATCTCTAGATAAATTGGATGAGCTGTTCCTAGGCCATGCTTGCCAAATACTGTCTCATGAGTTCTTATATTCTCCACTTGAGGGACATTCTTTAACTTTTTTAGACAGTCTTCTTATTTTATCATTATTCTTCTTATAACATGCCCTTAAATCCATTGCTTCCTAGTCTTTCCTTGTTTAGGTCTCAGATTAGTTTTTTGACCTACTCAGGATTGTCTTGAGTTGGTCCTCAGCTTCTGAGGAATATGTCAGAAAATCAAATAAAGCTATGACTCTGCTGTATTGAAGAGGTTATGGAAGTGTCTTACATAAAACACTCCATGTACATTACTGCAGAAGGTTTTGCTTGGTTTTTTATTTGGTTTTTTTGTTTGTTTTTTCTTTTTTAATAGTTTGACACTAACCAGTGTTCAGTCTTTGATCTGCTAAAACCAGGTCCCAGTCTTTGGCACAAATGTCTGTTTTCATCTGGTCTTTGTGAGTTGATTATCCCTACTGGCAGACAGATCTTTGCACTTTTCTAATGTGTCCCTGTGGTTTGAATCTTGTCCATTCTGCTGTCCAAGTACTGCAGAATCTCCTAATTGGAACTTTTTCTCCCCTATCCAGTCATTAGTAGGAATAATGAGTAGGAGCAGAGCCAGAGAGATCTTAGTAAAACATCTTGGTGGACTCTTATAGCATTATCCCATTCCTTCTGAGAACTCCTTCAGACCTCTGAAAGAGCCACCAGTGTCTCAGTGATTGCTCCACCTTATTTCCTGACTGTTAGAGTGCATGTCACTTGACCTAAAGGCTTTGAAAACCTTAAATTTGCACCATGATCTTTAACCTGCTCTCTCTCACCTCCACTTTTTCATTCTTCTGATAGTCTGTCCGGTGTTAACCTTTGGAATGAAGGTAGGAAGAAAGACCTTTTGTTTAGGGTTCTGAACATCATTACTTCTTTTCTTTTCACTAAGCCGTTCTCTCCTTGGTCATCTTCCTACTAAAAATTTACTAACATGATGATAAAGCTTTTTTATCCATCCAGTTCCTTGCAGCTGTGTGGTGTCCTGTGCTTTGGCTTTGTCTCTAGATGCTCTTGATGTACTCTTTTAAAAGTCTCTCCTAAATTAATCTGATATGCAAGCAGTGTCACCCTTTTTTGAGTTTCAGCTCATTGTAGAACTTGAGATTTACCCAAGTGTTCCCTTTTATTACTTGTAGACTTCACTTGTGTTGTAGCTGTTTCCTTTTCTACCTTTGTGCTTGTGCAGCCAGATGGTTTGTGCTGTGCACAAGTTAAGCAAATTCAGGCCAAACCCTAACCAGCGAATTCAGCTGAATAAACTTCTCATAAACCAAATTCATGAGCCTCAAACTGCAATAATAACCCACCTGGTGACCATTCTCATTTCCAGTTTGCCCAGGCTATGACAGAGGACTTACCTGCTGCATGTCACAGCATCTTCCAGGGTGTGAGAGTTGCTGGTGTACACCCAAGTTTTGTACCAGTACAGAGTTCACATAGAACTTCAGTGAGTGGCTGCAAGACACTCCCAGCCCAAGTATTCAGGCACAGCTTCAGGAGCCTTTGTGCCACTCTGCCTTTGCCCTGTTCATGATGTGTTCCATGTGGGACAGCTTGAAGGCTATTGTTTAAGTAGTGTTTCTAAAATCCCTCTTGTTTATTTATTTTACCAGTTTCCCTCATACTTCCTGGTTTCCTCTAATGTGTTTATTTTATTTTCTCCATTCTCTTTACTTAGAATTTTACCTTTGTTATTTTCCTTTTCTTTTGTTATTTCCTCTTACTTTTCCCTCAGTTTAGAGTCTCATTGATTCATTACCTTTCTCCTTGCTCTGCTTGTGTGTTATGATCTTTTGTATCTGTGGTCTACATGACTAATGTTCATTTGATGGAGAAGTGTGCACATACTGCAATGTGTAAAAAAGAAGGAAGCTGAAATGTAGATGGCAGCACACATTTTAGTGTAGTGTCACTGAAGACCAAATCTGAACTTGCAGTTTTTCATTTACATTAAAAATACGCTTCCCAAGGTCTACAAAGAGAACTGGGGGCAACAATGTTCACATTGTAGCAAACACCACTCAATATTTTTTCACTTCCTTCCTGCTACTGAAGAAAAATCAGGGCACTTCTGTAGTTGCTAGGAGAAGACACAAATGTTTATTGGAAGTTGAAATTTGAAAGGTACTTCCTTGGCAACCTACTTCTTACTTACATAAGCTGCTTCAATACTGTATCAAGACTGGGTCTGTGGTAATGGCAGATTTATTGTTTGTTTTTTAAGAAGGAATGAAATATTAATAATTGTACAATGACTTTTAAAAAATAACTTACCTGCATACAGCTACAGTATAGCAGTGCAGACATGCCCAGGGGACTTCATTGCATCTTATACAGAAGCACAAACTTGGTAACCCAAATAATGGAACATGATTTTTTTTTTTTTTAATGGTTGTTTACTAAAAGCCACGGGTAAATGTTACTAATCTAAGACTAATATTTTCAGAAACTTCAGTGTTGTGTTAGAAGAAATTTGGGTACACTTATGTGGACAATCCTCAGTAAATATGCAATAGTTGTCTACTCAATGCTTTCCTTGCCTGTGGGATTCACATCGATATAGTTGTTTGCAGGGATGCTTTGGTAATAACTGCTGGAAATCTTTGACATTTACTTTGCTCTTAGATTTTCGAAGAGAGAATGTGCTGCCTCACTCTACCTCCAGATCCAGACTTACTTTATTGCTCCAGTCTCCCCCTGTGAAATTCCTTATCAGCCCAGAGTTCTTTACAGTGCTGCATTCTAACCCTGTGAGTATGGCGGCTACAGCTCAAAGGCTTTCATAATTACATGCTGATAAATGCAGCTGTTTTGGGTACAAAAACACTGCTCAGTGTTTGATGATAAGATACTGGTAGTACATGGGGAGGCTAGATTCACTCATCATTATCCCCTGAAATTATTGGGCTATCAGGGCCATCATAGCTCTGCATGATAGCAGTTCTTATTTTCCACTCGATTCTTCATCGTTCTTATGATACAAAATTCTTTGTTTATGGAAGCAATAGCTTTCTTACTGTGCTTTGCACAGGGTGAGACACAATTCTGGGAAAGTCCTTGCTGCTTAATGGCAATATTTGTTTCCCCCAGATTGCCTGGTTTATATCAAAGTATGTTAGAGGTCACACTGAACAAAACCCCATATTAATATATATCTTCTCCTTTTTTGCCTGTTATTCAGTGCTTCTTTTTGCATAGGTTCCCCCTCCCCCCCAGCATTTCTTTGTGTAATGGGATTTATAGTGTAAGGAGAAGCAATTGGAGGAGTAACTCTCCTTCTGCAGGCCCACTTTCAATGAACAGGGTTGTTTTTAGTGGCCAGAGCAGTTTTCTCTTTGCAGAGCCTTTGGTGCTGTGTGTTTTTCAGAGTGCCTACCGCATGTTTACAAACAACACGTGTCTGAAGCACATGATCACCAAAGTCCGGCGCGACACCCACCACTTCGAGCGCTACCAGCACAACCGGGATTTGGTGGGCTTCCTCAACATGTTTGCCAACAAACAGCTGGAGCTGCCCAGGGGCTGGGAGATGAAACACGACCATCAGGGCAAGGTAACTCCACAGGGCTAAGAAGGCCTCGTGTTCATCAGTTTCTCAGGTCAAATGGATGTGCTTGAGGTAAAAAGGATGGTCTGGGACAGCTCTGGGGAGGATCACTCTGGTGGCTGTGTTTTGCTTAGAAGGAAAGAGATGGTACCTTCCTTAAGAGGTATTAGAGATCTTAAATACTTGCAAGTCTCACTGATTTTTTTTTAAACAGGTATCAATTTTCAATTTCCTAAAATAATATTTTGATATTGCTTTCACAGTTGTAATGTGAATTTTAATGTAACTTTAAGCTAGTGCATCCTCAGTATCTGGAATGTTATATTTTGTGTAGACAGCAAGAGGATTAAAAGTAGACTGTGATTAGCATGTGAAGAAGTGATAAGGTTTATCAGTTTATTAGGATTACTGGCATATTTAGCTTCTTGATTCTTACATTTATCACTCTCAATGTGGTTAGCTGTGAGAGTCCATATAAATAATGATCTTGATGCTTGGAGAGATTAGACAATTCTAAACTGAAGGGTAAAAATACTTGAGGGTTGTTTCCTAGATTTTTTTGACTCTGAAAAGCACTTTGCTTTTTCATTAGACATACGATTAGGAATATGAAATTCTACAAACATTGTTCTTTGCCTCACTGTTTTCTGTTTTAAGTCATTCTTGTTCTGTTAAGTTCTTCAGAGGCCAGTTTTCTCCTGAAGAATAGGGCAATTTTCAATTTTCTTTAATATGTTCTCCATAGAGGGAATTAGACCTTTGGATTTCTGGGTTGGTATTTGGTAATAGCAATGCTACCACAATATTAATCAAGAAGAGGAAGCACTGAATAAATTCCTACTGGGCTTTCCTCACTCTGAATTAGTCTTAGTATTGCTCATTTTCATCATGCTGAATTGTGTGTGTCACAAGTGCCACTTGTGGGCAGTGGAAAAGCCTATTTAGCACTCAAGAGAGACCATGGCCAGTACATGGCAACACCAGTGCTTGGGGAGACCAAAATGAAACTGGACCTGCCTTTATTAAAGCATAAACCTAAAGAAAAGTGAGTAGAACTTAGCCATAACACAAAATATAATTATATTTCCTTTCCTTAACTACTCTTCCCTGCTGAGAAGAGGTTTTCCTTTATTTTTTCAAATAAAGAAGATCTTTTTTCAAACAGTGAGATCTTGGTGTTCCTGCTCACGAGGCTCAGCAATGGTTCTGGCCCTGGTGCAATGCTGAGTAGTGGTGATTTCATTCCCCTATAGCAGGGTGGTGCTGCTTGCCTGTCCTCTTCATGGGCTGTCTTCCACGGTCAGCTGGGGACTGCCCACCTCTGAACTCCCTCCAGAGCTGCACAGCAAAACCCAGCTCCTCTCTGGCTCCTCTGTGTATCTCCCCTGCAGGAGAAAATATCATGAAAGGTCTGGTGTGACTACAGTGTAGTTTCTAATGGGGCATTACAGATGATCCTTCATCAGTCACTGACCACAAGGAGGCAGAAAGCCATTGGAAATTGTGGCAGCAGGAAGCATTATATAGGCTTAATAGGCCCCTGAGCTGAGCTTTGAGGTTCTGCCTTGCTGTGTCCCTGTGCATGCACACAGACATTGTGCAGATAATGCATTTGTGCAGTGTGTGTAAGCAGGTGTCTGCATTTTAAAGCCAGATACAAAGCTTTGTGCTTTTTAATTAGATCTCTGCAAGATGTGCAAATACATAGGAATTATTACAGCACATTTTTGGTTTTTCTCTCTACAATTAAAGAAATCATAGTAATTGATTACTGAAGTCTTCAATAGAAAGAAAAGGTATTTTAGATATTAACTGGCAGGATAACTAGGGCAACTATTCATGTTTAATGGGCTAAATATAGTTTTGGCACTACCTATTTTATGTCAGGCTCTTCAAGCATTGTAGATTTATGGATTATAGCTAGGCAGGAGTTATGAGAGGAATTTTTTTGAAAGGAGATTGTGAACCACAGTGTATTTTGAGCTGTGTGCCAGTGTCCAGATTAGCCCAAGGCATTGAAGCTCCAATGGCTATCTTCACCAAAGCTTCAATGCTAATTGATGCTTTGTTTTAAAGTAGGCTACTACAAGCTGGCCTGCAACTATACATATTTAATAAGATATTCTTGTCTTTATCTTCATGTCTAAACTGAGTTGTTATTTAAATAGAATGCTGTGGAACACTTCATGTAATACTAGAGTGGTGCATTAGCTCAGAACTGAATGGTGCAGCTCTAGGGGGTACTACCCCTTTATTGAATCAGGAGTTTTTCAATAGGTGATTTACGTATGGTGTTGACTTAAAAAAATCAACCTGTGTTTTGTTGAAACTGCTTTACGTCTTATAAATGTACACAGACTAGATAAAACAGATAGAAGGACTTAAAAAAAACCCAAACCACCCATTTGGTAGTAAAGTAGGTAGATCTTACCAATCAGGAGAAAAAAAATTCAGAAAGACTGACTGTGTTCCAGCAGTCTCTTCCAGTCATCTGCCAGGCCCCAAATATAAATTTCGTTATGGTTTTCATTCTTTCTCACTGGTTTTATATTCTCTAATCTGTATATACTTGCACTGCAGGGTGGCATCATTGTTTGTCAAGGTAAGCAAGTGCTTCATCAGGCTCAGATGTAGCAATTAAAATTTCATTTATTGACACTTCAACAAAACACTTTACAGTATTTGAGCTGTGAAACAGTTTCACTTGCATATCTGTGACTATGTCGGATGGTCAGAACAGGGTTCTCAAGTGATGGGATTCCTTCCTTGTAGGCACAAGCTACAGGTATATGATTGCTGTTGGGGCTATAGGAGGCTTGGTGCTCTTTTCTGGAGCACTTTTAGGGTTCTGCCACTGTAGTGTCTCTCCATATGCTTCTCCTTCCTTGGGAAGTGGAAGTATGAACATTTTCTCCCACTGCAGTCCGTAATGGCATTTAGTTGCTGTATAGCATGGCACACTGGTTTGTCTGCCTACCTTCACAGCAGTCAGAAGAACTGCATTTGCTCTGGTCTGGCTTTCCCAGTCTCAGACAATGATTCCATGAATATTAGAAGCTGGTGTTGCTGCCAGAAAAGTGGTTCTGCTCTCCTCTCCTCTCATCCCTGGTGAGCTGACTGAGGTTAGAGGAGCCAGCAGGGAGAGAGTAATTTTAGCCTGGACCAGAGCCCCCGATGGGTTCACTGCATGGCTACACAAACACTTGTGCCAGCAAGGCAGGAAGGGCACACAGGGGATGAAACAAGTGGTCAGGAGGGAGAAAGATGAGAATGTTGCTTCTGCTGACACCACAGGAATAAATTGTTTGTGGAACTGTGGTCAAAGTACCTCACTGGTAGCCAAACTCAGAGTCCCTGACCACCACTCTGCTGGTCCAGATTTTTTGATTCCTCAAACCAGATGTCACTTTCCTGTAATTCTCCTGCTTAAACTTAGATATTTTTTTGCCACTTCCACATGTTTCCAGTATTGTGACAGAAAACACGGAGTGTGTTGAAATAGAACAGTGCTGGTTTCCAAGTGCAACCCTGGTGCTACAAAAAGTTTAAATTTCAGGGCTTAGAAACCTTTTTGGTTCACATTGCGTAAAATTGTAGGAAGCTTTAATTTTCCAGAATACATGTCCCTGTGACCTTGTTTTCAGCAAATGGTTGACTGGCCAGTATGTGGTTGTTCTCATCAATTGCCTGATTTTTTTTTTTTTTTTTTGTGTTGTTGGTTGACCTTTCTTTTTGGCTTTCAGAGGTCTTTTTTTTTTTTTTTTTTTTTTTTTGTTTGGGAAGATGCTTTAGAGTTGGGGTTTTTTTGCATTTTCTTTTGGTTTTTAGAAAAAAAGGTCAATGAACTTAGAATAGTTGTAGGAGAAATACGGCAAAAATGCCTGTTGGTCTGTAATCACAGTTCATCACTGGATGCAAGCATGCACTTGACATACGTACAGCCAATTGTGTTCATAATTATATGGTAAATACTTCACAAAAGGTAGGGAGTTTGCCACTTAATGACACCTTTTTAGAGACTTATAAGGGAAAGAAAAGGAGAATATACCAGGATTACTTTTATTAACTATTGAAGTCTTCTCTTCTTGACAGTCATAATAAAGCTTCCCACTTCTGATGCTTGTCAGATGAGACAAGGGCTTTATAGACACGAACAAAGTAAGGCATAAAACAATTCATCCCTTTAGGTGGGATGGAAAAGTGTTGTCCTCCTCCTGCAGAAGGGAAATGGAAGCCACAGTAACAGATTTTCCACAACCCCACATGGATCCTCAATAGACATCAACCTCAGACATAATGAACAGAAGAAGTGCTGATGAGTTCTGTCTCCTGGGTCCTTTGCAGGCTTTCTTTGTGGACCACAACTCGCGCACCACGACGTTCATCGACCCGCGGCTGCCCCTGCAGAGCTGCCGGCCCACCAGCGCCCTGGTCCATCGGCAGCACCTGACTCGGCAGCGCAGCCACAGTGCTGGGGAGGTGAGTGGGCTCTGCCCTCCTCCTCCTCCTGGGGAGCACCACCATCCTCTCCCACATCATTCCATCTGGGGAGTGCACCGGTCATCTGTATGGATTTACTGTTTTTTCTGCCAGCTGTTGTTGCCTTTAACATGTATGAATTCAGAGGAGAAATGTCTAACATGAGTTTTTCTTATTTGGAATTCGCAGTAACCCCACTTAACCACAGGAGAGCATCTGATTACAGATTACTGATTCCTGTATCCAGCCTTTCACTGACAAAATGTGCATTGTTTAGCGTGGTGTCTGCCAAGTGTGTTCATACATAACTGTGCAAAATAAAAGGGGGGGAAAAGATGCATGTGTGACTGTACATCTAGTTCTGCAGCTTCCCCAAGAGGAGTAAAAAAATCACACCACATACAGCCTTATCAGACTGCTATATGCTTTTGAATCTATATTTAATCTCTACTTTCTGATCAGAAGTACATGGAAAACACTATTTTGTTGTTGTGTTGTCGTGCTCCATTTTCACTGGCAGTCCCATAGTGTTTTTGTCACTTCCTTATACTTGTAACCTTGTGTATGTGCAGTGATTTGGACTTCAGTTGTACTTTATTTAAAAACCTCCATACTGTTGGCTGTAGGTTGTCATTTCAGGAGAGGGCTATTCCATGCCAGCAATTAAACATAATACAATTCAGAATAGCAAGAGAAATTATCCGATTTATCCTTTTCTTAGCTCAGTCTTGTGGCAGATGAAGGTCTGCCAGGCCTCTGTTTCAGAGCAAACAATGAATCTTGTCTGCCATTTATCTAACAGAGCTTCCACTGAACTGCAGCAAGTGCCACAGCACTGGTTGCATATCTTGTCACATCCTGTGTGAACAGGGTTTAGTCAGGTCCCTCCAGCATCAGGAATATTTTGCAAATGATTTTAAACATAATTTTGCACCAGTTTGGTGATGTTGTGTAGAAGGCAAGAAGCTATATACCTTCATATAGCTATTCAGATCTTGAATAGGGTAAAGCAAGTATTTCTGTTTGATTTGTAGCAGAGCAGAATTTTTTTTGCTTCACTTTACCCAATATGCACCCAAATTATTTCTTTAAGCAGCGTCCAGTACTGCACTTAAAAAACAGGTATTTGTGCCAACCATGCTCCTGAAATTGTCAATGCTGCAAAACAAGTATAGTTTATCCAACAAGAAATGATCATATATATTTCATTATCTGTCAAAATTTCTCACTCCATCTAGATACATGAAATTCCTTAAACCATGTTTCTGTATGCAATTTTAGAAGCGTTTCCTTGATATTGTTACAATTGTTACTTGAATTAATTCCAGGTATAATTCCAGGTAGGAATCTCAAACATAGCAATTCCATCCAGTATTACCATTGTAGTGTTAATGGTGCAATGATGTTCTTTTTGCATATGTATGAACACCAGGTTTTCCCCTGCACTTTAGGGCTTATGTATTGCACATTGCATATTTGCAATTTTTTTTCCTATTTTTAAGCTATTGCATAAAGGAACTGTACATTATTGCAAACAATGATTTTGATTATTTTAATTTAAAAAAATCAAAATACTTTCTTTGGCTTTAACTTGCCATGAACTTTGATGTTTTGAAGCCTCTGACCCAGTTTTTACAGAGATGTTCTAAAGCAAACATGAACCAGTGTAAGGAATGCCTTTTTAGCTAAAGCTGGACTACAGTGTGAAGCTGGAGCTAATAATAATGGCATTCCTTTTCCAGCACATTGCCTAACAGGAAATAATTCTTCATTTTTCTGAAAGAATATTATGAGAGAGCAAAAAGGTCTTGGAGATATCTTGGGACTTTTGCTGGTTTGTGATTTCAGAGATTGGATTCAAAAGCAACCTTTTATAATTATTTGATCTTTTGCAGTTAGATGTTTTAGAGATCTTTGAAGCATGGGGGTGCAGTTCAAATGCTAACCATTACACGTAGGCAGATAAATGGAGAAGTAAACAAAGAGGTCCAGCAGGATGAAAAAGAAGTTGACCAAATGTTTTATAGAGATAAAATACTGAATACTGAGAAATATCTGAAACCTCATGATGCAGTTAACAACAGCAGTTGCCCTGACATAACAAATGCCTCTAAGAACAATTTTATATCATGGTTCTACCCTAAAAATTGTTCACATGCAATTTTTTTAAGTCCTGAAGGTGAATACAAGAAAAACAGAACAGTGTTTCTGAATTACTCTAGGAGCCATGTTTTTACCAATTTTGGATTTGTTTGCCTTGCCTCAATGTGAACTCACTTCTTTATTCTTCTTTGAGGCTTCAGCCACAAACTTTTTTCCACTTCAAATTTAGAGAAACTGCATTCATGTACAGAGGTAATAGAGACGCTAATGAAGGAGCAGAATTTGGTTTCCAGAATGTTTCATATAGATGTCCATTAATTGCAAAAGACAAAATTAAATTACAAAATTTAAAAAGGTATCCCGGTTTTAATTTTTTGGTCTCTGTTCAGAATGGGACTGTTTTAAAAATTTTGCATTAGTTTTGATTCTTCCTATTAATGGCCCAGTATGCTAAATAATGTTTTGCTAGTACCTGTCCTAGCAGCACAGCTGCTTCCTGCAGCAGTGGTTACTGGGGATAGTGATCAAGCAAAGCCTCGATGCAGTGCTTGATCACTATCCCCAGTAAATGTGCTTACTTCTAAGCCATATAAATTCTCACTTTTCTGTACCTGAGTGCTTGTGCTGGCACAGACCCTCACTGTGGTTGCTTGCACGTTTGCAGGTCGGAGAGGACTCCCGCCATTCAGGACCCCCTGTTTTGCCAAGACCATCCAGCACATTTAACACAGTCAGCAGAGCTCAGTACCAGGATGTGGTTCCAGTGGGTATGTCAGCACCCAGCCTCTGCTCAGACTTCTCCATCACTGAGGGCTCATGGCAGTGTGCACTGCTGGGGTTTCCAGTCACTTGGGATGGCTGGAAGTTGCCATTTGTTATGATCCTTCTGCCCATCAGCATTTCCCCACTGTTCAGTTGGAGCTTTCAGAGCTGGAAGTGTGCAGAACCAAATAACTGGTGTATTTTACCTTCCTAGCTCACATACTCTGTGTGCTCACAGGATGAACTGAAGCCAGGGAGTCAGATTGGATCCTAATTGGACTCCATGTATTCCCAGTGATTTTTAACTTTTCCCCACCCCCATTTTCTGAGCATCTATTTTGGCAGGATTACAGAAAGTGTTAAATCAGCTTGGAATTAGCCATTAGCTTAACTTCTGTTCTCAGTTACAGACACACAGAGTTACTGACTTCTGTGCCACCACATACAGAATGCAGCTTGTTAAATCTAACAGCTGTCACATTGTGCTAAATCAAGATAAATTAATCCGATTAACTCTAACTGGCTTTTTGTACTGTGGCATGTTTACTTGAAAACCTCTGCCCATTTAAATCCTCCCCCTTGCCATGGACATGGTGTGCATGCTTCACAGGCTCCGCCATTAATGAGGATTTGATATGGGTGTTTCCAATGGCTCCTTAATGTTTGAGAATAGATGCAGAGAAAACCAAGGTCCCTGCAATTTTATACTAACAGTAAATATTCTGCTTTGACCTTAGCTAAGAGTGTGAGTGCTAAAATATAACAGAAATTGCTAACAGAATTAGCTGCTAGCAGTGGAAAGGACATGTCACAATGAGATTCAGTTCATTGTCATAAGAAGTAAGGAACACTTTTAAGTGTTCCTTAAAAGACAATAGGATTGGTAGCCTAACATAAAAAAATATCAACCCAGTACTTCTAAACTTAAAACAGCGAAGATGAAGTATGTTATTATTGTTGAAGACTTAAAAGAAATGTCACCCTTAGTTTTGGGATCTCCTTGTTTCAGCATGATTTTTTTGTTAATGTTTTCAGCTTACAATGACAAGATAGTTGCATTTCTGCGGCAGCCCAATATCTTTGAAATTCTACAAGAGCGCCAGCCAGATCTTACCAGGAATCATTCACTCAGGTAAAAAAATTAGTGGAGTTTGCTATTTCCATTCCAGAAAAAAATGCTAATTACAGTTAGCTACTTTCATTAATTAACAGTGGAACATAACAGAATGTAGACTTCAGGTGACTTCAAACATATTCATAAAGCTGTGGGAAATAGTTCTTTGCTGTATTTATGTGCAACAGTCTACTCTGACAAGGTTGAGGAGAACAGAGGTAATGTTTAATTATCAAATAAAGGTACCTACAAGAAAATGTTTGGAACAACTGGCATAAGAGATTTGCTGATGTCTTCCTAATGTGCCAAGACAGCTGGATGGCACAGCAAATGTGCCCATTCATTCAGCTGGGAGCATGAGGCAGAATGGCATTTGGATTTGTCCTTATCTTTGCAAAGCACATTTACAGAAAGGCTATCCTGACCTTAAGACATCTGGAGGTAATTTTACCTCAATCTGAATTTTTAATGTCTCTCCAAAATTTACAAAATGGGATATCTACAGATTTTTGCACAGTGCAACAAGATCTGGGGAAGGATGATCTTTGTCCTGGGGTTGTTGTAACTCCCTCATATGTTTAGATTTGGAAATGGAAACACCAGCAACTTGGATAGTAGTGACCAGAACTGAAATGAATGAATCTGTTCTTTCTTGGACACTATATTTAAAACCTTGGTTTGGTTGTTGGCAGTGTCTCTCCCATGCAGTGCTGTGTTCCAGAGTCCCACCCACACTGGCTGGCATGGCAGCCAGCACTGGTACTCATTTTTCTTCTGTTCTGTGTTACTTATGATCCCTTTTCCTCTGTGTCCTGCAAGTTCCCACAATTCAACAAACTGCCCTGTTTTACAGTTTCTCCATGTGTAGTAAAACAAGTTTTGTGATATGACTTCTGTGTTAAAGATGTGGTTAACCTTCTAAAGAAATCCTAGCTGCCAAACCTGAAACAACACACTAGCAGAATACAAGCTCTCTAGAAAATACAGCAGAAATCTACAGTTCTCAGCATGTCAAAACACATGTACCCATATCACTGCAGGCAAGTTTTTCCCACCAGGCTTGGTTTGAAATCTGCTGGGAAGTAGCATACAAACAATTTCTGGTTGCTTGTATTTTTATTGCTTCATATTCTTTTTCCCAGGGTGCTTGATTTCCTTCAGTCTGATAGCAATTGGTGTAATTTTCTTCATGTGTGTTGTGGGTTTTTTTAACAAATTAGAGTTCAAATTGCTCACAAGGCTTGTTGGTATTCCCCGATTCTGCTTCTAGTAGAACTTTTCTTCCTGATTACAGATTCATAATTTCCACAAACTTGACTTTCTCAGGAAAAGATGGGTTTCAGATTAGAAATGGACTATCAGGGGATTTTCTGTACCTCCTAATTTGCTTGAGATTTTATGTCCTTCTGTAGATTTACTTTGGAGGGAGACTGAAGATATATGCCTTAGCTGACTTTCTTCAGCAGAATGATTGGGGATTTTAATGAACATAATTTTATTTTACATTGAATGTGATTGGTCAGAAGAGCCATTATCTTAAGCTGAATGGTTCCATTCTAATTTTAATATTTGAAGTTAGTAATTAATTATTATTTCATTTGATTAAGGTAAATTATCTTCCATTATTCCTCTCCTGTATCCTTCAAAAGCTGATGCTTCAGTAACATTTTAATTTTTATAAATATCCCAGTTTTATTTTTCCTGTTTAGTGTTTTAAGACCCTGATTTAGCAGATGATTGGAATCCATGTCTATTTGACACATTGTGAGACTTAGCAACTCCATGGACATTGCTGTAACACTTCATAAATTAAGACCTAACTAAAATCCTTCAGTATAAATTCTTTGTGTAATTTTTTTTTATAGTGATTAGTACAACTGCCAGTAATCTCTGCCTTTGAGGAGTTTGGTACAGTTGAAGTGAAATTATAATGATATTAAATATTATTCTTATTAATATTTATATTATTGTAATTATTACATAGGTGAGGAGGAAAATCAGTATTTGGCCAGTGGAAGAGGACAAAGACAATTTGAAAAGATCTCTGACATTTACTGTCTAAAATAATTTCTCATTACCTTAGAGAAAGAAGAGATAAGCAGTTGAGAGTCTATTAAAATAAAAAGTGAAGTATAGTACATGTAGAAAATTGCTGTTCAGAGGTCTCGTGGTGGAGTGAGAACATTTTACTTACCATATCTTTATTGGGCATGTTGCCAAGATTAAATCTTCCAAGCCATGCAGGTAAATCTGAGAGGCTGCTAAATAATGTAAAGGGCTTCAGGCAAAGGCACCTGTTATGCATTAAATATAATTTATATCTTAATGGAAGGTAAAAGGCATATATATAAAAAAAAGTCACTGAAATCACAACTCTCACTGGTAACCCCAGGAAATCATGGATTTCATTCATTTGGAAGGCTGCATATATTAGCTAACCCAGAAAATGTCTTTCTGGTTTCTGGTCTTGCTGCCAACCAAACACTAAGATGTATTTTCTAATCCACCATTTCTTTCCTCCAGCCTTGCCATTTGGGCACCAATGTAAAGTGAAGTGGGCTCTGGAAATGTCCAGATGTCCCTGCCCTGCCAACTGCATGGAGTGTTTCTGACCTTCTTGTCAGTGTTGGTAATAGGACATGGGGTAGACAGACCTGTGAGCTCAGCTAATGCTGCTGTTACACAGAGGTCTTTGCTGTTTGTTTGGGGGTTTTCTCCTTGCAGTTTGGGGCTAGGTTTAGGTTTGATTCTTGATTTCTTTTCCTCCAGAAGTGTAAAGCCAAATTAGAATTTATCTCTACTGTACTATCATACTGATAAAGAAAAAAATATGAAGGATGTACTTGTATTTCAGAGTGCAAGGAAAGGCTCTGCAGAACAAGAGAATAAGAATCCAAGGAATTATATTTAGTACAGATCCTAAAATGATGTCTGTTACCATGCTCAGAACTTAGGATACATAGATGCCACAACAGTGACCAGAGTGGGTCTAGGAGCAAGGATGTGTGCTTAGATGAAATAGAGGGGAGAAATACTCCAGTTTTTTTACTGGAAGATATGTTAAGTGCAGTGTGGTATGAAAACATTGGCTTTAAAATCACAAGTATGCATTTTAATGTATGCATTTGTCCAGAGATTCAGAAGAGACAATGAACTCTCTAAAGCGTTCACTTTTGCAGTAGGAATGTTCTCTTACATGTTTCAGCCTCCTACTTTGAATTCAGAGGCATGGACTTGAGTGTGAATTTGAGGGACTGATTTTTTTATTTTACTCTTTGGGTGGCTACCTGCCAAGAGCATGAGCACATGAGCATTGGAGAGATGAGGGCAATGGGAACATCCTTCCTCAGAACAAATTACCTTTTTGGTTGTGGTATTTTACTGCTCACATGGACTTGGTGTGGCAGGGAAAAAAAGTAGGGAAAACCATAACCCAGAGATTTCTGATCCACTCTGTACTTGTTGCTGTGGTACACATTGATGCCCTATTTGCAAAAGGTATTTTGAAAGCCTTTTTTTGCTGGCACAGGGAGAAGATCCAGTTCATCCGGACCGAGGGAACACCTGGGCTGGTGCGTTTATCCAGTGATGCAGACCTTGTCATGTTACTCAGGTAGGCACTGCTGCTGCCCATGCACGTGTGGAACACCCTGTGGCCGCTGCTCAGGAGCTTTCAGGGAGCAGTGTGGGCTGATGGTGTCACTCAAATCTTTCCCCTTCACTCCCTGGACTTGCAGCTGGGAGAGCTACAGCTCAAGGCTCAGGTTTTGTTTTCATCATGTTCAGTTCTAGATGGTAGTTGAAGGTCACACTTCTCATAGGATGATGGAATATGAAAGGCAAGTGCAAGAGCACTGTGCTTGTGATTTATATGGGTTTGCCCAGACAGCCTTTAATTGTCCTGTTGCATCCAGCCCTGATGTTAGAAAGGTGGTACAGCTCAGACCTTTATTCAACAATGAGCCTTGTGCTGCTTTTAGTATCTGCATCTGTTCAGTTCTGTGCTTTGGGAAGTGCCTGTTTGTAAAGCCACATATTTGAGAGGTGTTTTTATTACTTAACATTTCTCTTGCCTCTTCACTGTGCTGTCAAGCATTGTCCCCTTTAGTAAAGGCAATATTACAGACTTCAGAAAATGGGAAGCTGATTCTTTACTAGTTTTCATTTAAGCTATTAACTCAAGAAATCAGGCAGATTTTTTGCTAAAATTAATCCCTTTTAACTTGATACTGTGCTCTCATCCACTGTAAAAGTGCATCAAGAAGTTCATGGGTACCTTTAAAATTGAATCTAGTGAAACTGAATTGACATTTGTAGTTGTATTTTGAGGCCAGGTTGCATAATGATAATCCTTTCTGGTCCCTAAATCTCCAAATTATGACAGCTCCTAAAAAAATCGTGTTTTAAGTCTATGTTTGGGCCTTTTAGAAATGTAGATATTGTTTCTTTAAAAACTTTTAAAGATTTTTATGTGTAACTTGGGAGAAAACATCACATGGCCATGACTGCAAAAAGAACTGTCAGAAAAGACCTGTTTTAAAAAAAGTCCATGTAGGAAAAAGTCTAGATATTTGTTTGGTGAACAGACTTAGTAAAAAACATCTTTTATTTGAACATTGTTTTCATTACATTGAATAGTATAAGATTGGCTTGCAGTTCTTTCTATAGCTCAATCTTTGAAAATAATTTTTACATATTATTGCAGCAGTTTATTTGTGTCAGGTTTCACATTCAGAATACCTTTTGATACCAGATCCATTCTGGCATTAGATATTCTGCCCCTTTTTGGGTTTGCTTGTGTCAAATTTGGTAAAAGACTGAAATTTTAATATACATATTTGCATACATTCACACACAGAGATGCAGTGATTAGGCTGCAAAATGTTTGAGTTTTTTCACTTAAAAAGTGGTGTATCAATAATAGATGAAGCATGGAGTAACTGAGCTTGAGCTTGCTAGATGTGATACCTGGTTCAGCAGGAGTGTTATTAAAATAACACTAAAATGTTATGCTAACAAGCATAAAAATAACTAAAATGTTATGCTAACAAGCTTACCAGTCAATACACTTAACAAGTTCAGATGTGATTCTTAATCCTGGAGGCTTAGAATGTTTCTGAGTAAGGTTATTGACCCCTTTGTAATGAGAACATTAAGAAGAAAAAAAATAAATTAGGGGGGCCCATGAATTTTCAAGGGTGATTAACTGTATTTTAACCTTGAGAGCAAATACCCAAACAGCAGTTACTGCTTTCCAGTACATTCAAAAATCTCCTTGAGGAAATGGCAATAAAATATTTTGTAGCACTCAAAGTGTGCACAGGGAAAATAGGTAAGTGACTATCAAAGAAAGCAGATTAATAACTAGAGATTTATCCCTAGAAGGTGAAAGCTGCCATTTATTGAAATAAACATGTTCTTTCTTCTTTGCCCCTTTTTGCCAGCTTGTTTGAGGAGGAAATCATGTCATATGTGCCGCCACATGCCTTACTTCACCCCAGCTATTGCCAGTCCCCGCGAGGCTCGCCGGTGTCTTCACCTCAGAACTCTCCAGGTAAGTTGCTCCAGGCAAAGCTTCTGCAGGGGCTCCATGAAACCACTTCTCATCCTTGATAAGACAAAGATCTAGAACTATTTTTGAGCAAAGTCAACAAGTACAATTGCATTTGACTGTCAGACTTGAACCTTTGCCTTGGGCTCACAAGATGCTTTGCTGGGTGTATTGCAACTTCAGGGGTTGTGATTTTGTTCTGACTTGTAAAAAAACATGCAGACTTGATTCTCACTAGTGTGAAACAACTAAATGACTGCTCATGCCAGCATCCTAATGCCTGGAGATTGAAAGCATGGATCTAGTAGCTGTACATTAAAATGGCAATGTAATGGGGCTGTGGGGCAATGAGGGACATTTTTATGTATAAAAGCCAGCTTGTTATACTTTAACACGAGTTCAAAACATAGCATACTGCACCTGTCTGGATATTCATGTCAGAGTGGAAGGAGACTGATATTTCAGATTCTGAGTTGCAGATTAGAACTAAATTATTGCAAGTATGATAAGTTCCATTTGAAAGCCATGTTGATAGATGTTGCTATGCTTAGTTTCCTCACGATAACAGATAAATCAGAAGTGGCATAAGGGGATTTCTACAAATTTGATAACAAAAAATATAGATAAATAGAGAACATTTAGGGTGTAAGGAACTCTAGGTAGTTCCAGACAGCAAGAAGTTTTTATCAGAAAAAGAGCTGTGATTTTCATGGGCATTTCCCTGTCCACAATAACAAAAAGCTTTGCCTTTTTTCATGGAATCAGGTTAAATGCATTCATAAACATTTGGTAGCTTTTCCTGCTATTGGACAAAGGAGCTCTGTAAGATCTCTCTGAAAATTTAATGACCTTAGGCTTTCTGCGAAGCAGTGAAATACAATATTCACATTTATTAATACTTCCAGTATGTATATGGTTTAGATATAACTGTTTGCCTTTATTGAAAAGAAGGGAATGATCTGCATGTATGCATCTTACTTCCAACTGCAAACCTGGCAGTCTTTTATAAATAAAACCAGTTTTGGCTTCCAGAGTTAAGATTTCTTAATCACTGGTATGTGCACCAAAGCATGCTGGGCATAGCTTCATTCCAACAAAGTAATTTCAAAGTACACTCAGTCTTTAACATCTGATATTCTCATTTTCTCACAGTAGCAGCAGATATTAGAGAAGGAACAGTGATGGGTTTAGTCTCATTCTCCCTAAAATTGTAATCTCTCTTCTGGCTCATAGAAAAATATAGAGAGACCATTTAATCTCCCTGTCAGTCTGCAAGCATGCATGTTTGTGTTGGTGTACAAATGACTTTTTTTGATGAGAAATTGTAAATAGCCCATGTTTCTATGGAGGCTCTGTTTTTTCTCATCAGCTAAGCTGGCTGTGCTGCACTGCACGAGGTGGGGTGTTAAGGATCCATTGTTCAGATCAGTCACAATCACTTGTACTTTCTGTTTTGGAAAAGATGAATAGTCATGAAGCTACTCTTTATATCTGCTTCAGAATATAACCTCTTTGAAAATCAAGTGTGATTATCACATCACTGGTGGTTTTTAGCTCTTCCATTAACATCTTTTGTTCCCAAGGCGGAAGTAATCACTATAATTGCCCAGGAATTTCTTGGCATATGCATCTGATTTGCAGTGAGGACTTGTCATGTGCTGACAGAATATTATGATGCTGATCTCTGAACCATGAAGTAATGTGCTGTCAGATTCATGTTTTGTGGTACCCTTCCGAAAAATCCAGCTTCCTTGAGGGGTTAACATTAAAGTATATTTTTGTTGTCTTTTTCTGGTGACTGCATTTTTGTACATGGTTTGACCCAAAGTAAAACAAACAAGAGAGGGAAAAGGCCAATAGTTAAAAGGCTTGTTCACTGTTTCTGTAAGTTTTCAGGAGATTTCAGCTGAGTGTACCTTTAGAAGCTCTTGGTGCTCTCAGTAAAAGAGGAAAACCACTATAGATGAATCAATGACCACGATCTGTGTTTTCAGAGGGATCCTTCATGTTCCATTTGGAGCCCAGCAGATTCCATGATATTTACTATCCTCCCACACTTCACTTGAAGCCTGGAACAAGTGCCAGGTGTCTTTCTGGTCGGACAGGTCTTTTAAAGACCTGTTAAATGGCATTGGGTGTTGTTAGTGAGCTCACTGGCTCTCTGTGATCTCTGCAGAGATAGACTCTGCAGCTCCTTCCAGCCCCCACTTCCTCAGGATGTGCTGTCGCCTTTTCTGTCAGCCCCATGGGCTTTGTGGCTGCTCTCCTTCCCCATCTCTGCCCACAGGCTGAGTGGATGCACCTCCTCTCTGTTATCACCTCAAACCTTACATTCCCATGCCTTCCCCCACGGTAGCAATCAGTGTTCTGTGTTGGCTTAGCTTTGGGCTGGAACCAAAAGTAAACTTGGGTGAGGAACTGAGTTAAAAGATGGAACTCTGCAGAAAGAGCTGCTGAACTGTTCATTTGTGCTTTCAGTGCATTACAGGTGGCCACTAGTTCCAGAGAAGTAGTTGGCAACTTAAGTGTACTTTAGGGCATGAAAAATTTTAAACATCATCCAGATTTTTTGTGGGATGTCAACACAGCCACTCAGGGAAGGAGTTGAACTGCCTCCTTGGCACCCTGCATCGCAATCCAGTCGGTAGAAATCATTTATCCAGGGAGGAGGCAGTGCAAGACTTAATGATGGCCGTTTTCAGAATAGATGAGACTAAACACCTAATTTGTATATACTGCACATGCACTTGTAGGGTATGCCTTTTTTTTTTTTTTTTTTTTTTTTTGGTGTACAGATCTCACCTCTTCCTGCTTTTAAGAAATTGACCCTCAAAACCAGTTTCTCAAAATTAAATTCACTTACATGACCACCATGTATGTTTCTGCAGCCACAGATTAGAAGTTCCACAAACTTAAATTTGGTAGTCTTTCCATTCTTCCTATATTTTTCTTCCTTGTTACTTCCCCAGGGAAAAATTCCACTAAGGAATTTCCAAATATTTTCCTTCTTCCTTTTGGTGTAGTCAACATGGGCAATGCAGAGTCCAGCCTATTTTTGCTTCATTTTTGAGTTATTTTCCTGATGATATTAAAACCAGAACCGAACATTTATTGTATGAACTATTATAAAGGTTAGGCATAAAGTGCACTTTACAAACAAGAAGTGAAGTCTTTCTAGTTGCTTGTGTTGTTTTTAAAATCCATCTTTTGCATTGACCTGGATTTGCTCTTTGAAGATTTACTTTTGAAAGATGATACTATTGGAAGTGAGCAACCAAAAAGTCTTGGATGCAGAGCAGATTTGAAGATAAGCAGCTTTTACTCTTTATAAAGGTGACTAAACCAAACACATACCAGGCATACCTTTTGCTATGAAGGAGTCTGTCCAGCAGCAGATGGGACATCCATCAGTTGGTGTCACACAGCTCATTCTGTGCCTGTTGCTCCCTGCAGGTACTCAGCGTGCCAATGCCCGAGCTCCAGCTCCCTACAAAAGAGACTTTGAAGCCAAGCTGAGGAACTTCTACAGGAAGTTGGAGACTAAAGGATATGGACAAGGCCCAGGGAAATTGAAGTAGGTTGAAGCATCTCATGAAAACTGGATTTCTTTTCAGGCAGCTTGCCTTGCCTCGCACATCTGCAAGCTTCTTCCCATTAGAAGGAATGCAGATGTTACGGTTACCCAGGCATTTCTGGGAATATAAAACCTGTAATAAAAGACTTAATGCCAGCATGTGATTCATAGCAGAGGATACAGCAAGTTCTGAGCACCTCTGTGCTTCCTCCAACTATGTTTTTGTACAGACAGTATTACCAAAACAGTGCCAAAAAGAGCTTTGGGAAGAGGCCTGCAGAACAGGAGGCATCTGAATTCTTCCATTATGATATAAACAGTTATATTTTCTCCTATCTTTTTCCACAAAAAAAATTAGATAGACATACCTTTTGTACATCATTGCCTGTCCTGATACTACAGTCTCTTTAGTAAAGAGGATTCATATGTTAAATGTTATTAACTCTAAGGGCTGCCTTAAAAAACTGCTAATATTTTTATTTTAGAACTCTGAATGGTAGAGTACTTGGAGTGAGGTCTTCTCTCCTTCATTTATTAGCTAATCATGTGATTATGTGCTGTTATATGTAAGAATTGTCCTCACAAGATACTTTCAAAATTTTGTAAATTACCAAGTCTTGTGCCAGTTATCAAACTCATAGCCATGAGACACTAGAACATGATTTAATCATTTCCTCTATTATAAAAAGGGATTTTCTATTTTTTTTAATTTCCTTCAGCCAGTCACTTCTCTTATTTTGCAGAAATCTGTGCAAAGCTCAGAATTCATTCATGTGAGCTTGTTACAAGTTTTGCAAAACTGAAATGGGATTAAAATGCTATTGTTTAGACAAGTCTTAAGAGGCAAAGGTTGAGCAATGTCTGCCTAGAATATAATGAAATCATAAACAGTAAAAGCCTTATCTATGAAAGCTTTGTCTTGAATGTTTGGGCAAATAACTGGTGGGGAGCATTTGCTCCCTGAAACAATCTGTTCCATTTCTTACACCCTTTTTTCCCTGTCCTTTTTTCCCTGAGCTTTTTGCCATCACACTGTAGATTTTTAAGCTGCAGTTTGACACGTGAATGGAGGTTTTCCCTGGGATGCTTCCCCAGGCAACAGCGCTGACCTGTTCAAAGCAGGGCCCAGCACAGCTCCACTGCTGCCTGTGTCCTCTCTTTGCCCAGGTGCCTGCTCAGTTCCTGCTCTCCCCTTGCATGTCCTTGGCAGGATGGCTCAGTGCAGTCCCTGAGCTCTGCAGGGCCAGAGGGGCTTTGCAGGAGCTGTGGTGGGTTCAGCTGCCTTCCTGCAGGCAGCAGCAGCTGCTCTCTGATGGCAGTATTTGAATATAGAGCAAGTGAAGTTTCAGGAAACTAATTAAACATGTTTTTTTGGCAGAGGATAACATGTTTAAGTAAGGAGGATTATTTCACCTCTTATATTAGACCTTTATGACACTTCCTCATTTTCATAATTTTTCTTTCAGAAGGTACATGGTGTTTTCACATGTGATGTTTCAGTGGGATTTTGTACAAATAATTGCCATTCCTTCTGGACTTTTTGTACCATCACACACTCAAGGATAATGTAGGGATGTGTGTTTCTGAGTTTACCATACTGTGATTTTTCATGGTCTTACCTTTTTCTGTGTTAAGAGATTGATTTTTACGGAAAAGATGAGACTCTTCCTCACAGTTAAACTCACTTATGGGCCCAGCTTTACAAAAGGATTTCAGACTTAATGAAAATGCCAGCTTTAGGACCTTTGTGCTTAAGACTTTAGTTTAAGGAAGAATCAAGGCAGACAAAAGAAAACTACTCTTCTTTGTCCAAGGGACATTTTATTGAAACATAAGGGACAGCATTGGAGGAGAACAGGAGCTTCCTGATATGAATAAAATTATCCAGCAGAAACAGGTATCTCTGAAATCACCTTGGTTACTATCCTGCTGTGTAAATAGATGTTTCCAGATGTGGTTCATGTTCACAAAATGCTGTTTCAAAATAATTTTGCCCTTCAGATTAATCATCAGGAGAGATCACTTGTTAGAAGATGCCTTTAACCAGATCATGGGCTACTCAAGAAAAGACCTGCAGAGAAATAAACTCTATGTCACGTTCGTTGGGGAAGAAGGGTGAGTAGAACAGGGAAGTATTTGTGGTCTGAGAACACAGTGTCTTGCAGCTCCTCTCTCACCAAATTGTTATCTGGAGTGAAAAGAGGAAGGACTGTGGTCAGGAAATGCCACATACACAAGCCTAGAACATACAGCTGTTCAAGATGGCTTCTTAAACATTTTGCAATGTAGCATATCCTGCCTTTGCAGAAGTAATGTGAATGCTTATGTGAATTTTCCCAATAGTTGGTGTGTTTCAGAATGTTGCTGGGAAAGCAAATTAAAAACCAAACAACTTTCTTGTGTTATTATTCATATTTCTTTTCTCTCAGTGCTGTTGTGTCTCCAAAAGACAGCTGCCATTTGTTGGAGGGAGCATACTTTCAGAGTAGGCTATGGGCTCAGTCCTTCATTTAGCCCTGTGTGAGGCACTGGGAGCAGAAATCCCTCAGTACTACAGAAGGTGCTCACTGCCTCTTCAGGCCAGGGCCTACATCACAAATAAAAGCAGCTGGGCTGTTGCCAGTTGTTAAAAAACCCCAAATATTCCCTACATTTCAAAGTCACATTCAGAGAATGCTCAGACTGTGTCTGTGTGTTCCAGGTTGTGAGATGTGCTTTGCAAAGCAAGATGTGGTTCAGTTTCCTTTGCAAGTGAAACTGAAACAATGTACTATTTGCTGCTTTTGTCTCTTGATTTGTGCCCCCTTTGGCAGGCCTTAAAGCCCACTTGTCTGTTGTGGAAATGGTTCATGAATATGTTCATAAATATTCAAACTTTTATTCCATGATTCTCAGAAACTGCAGCACAGCTCTTGGAATGCTGTAGTGTGGGCTATTGCCATGCAATGTGTGAGTCTTTAAAATGCAAAGTTGTAATAGAAACATCTCCTACAAGATTAGATAAAATTAATATGTCTTTGAAAACCTCTAAATCCTACTGTTTGTTGAAAGTTCACCCTGAAGCACTTAGTGTTAATAAAGATCCAGTGAAGTCTTAAAATAAAGAATGTTTACAGCTGAGAGCCAAGTGTGGACTTGTTCATATAAATAATATCACCGTGCTGTCTGAGGAAGAGCTCAGAACTGGAATGGCAAGGCTGGTGCACAGTGAGATTATGCTGTATTGACAAAGGAGGGTGGGGATGCAGGAGCAAGGCCTGCTTTACACAGCCCCTACCAGCCTTTCCTTTCACAGCTACCACCTCAAATCAGATTTAAAAATGAAAGGGAAAGTCTTTAAATCATACATGAAATAGAGATTGATCCAGATACACAATTTCCTTTCATCAGATGTAGGAATTTTGCATTTCACCACTCAGCAGCATGAAGAGTGACCTGGAAATGTGGTGACACCTCCTGTCCCCATTAAATCCAGCTTTACATGAGACTCTAGCCTCAATGGAAAAGAATCAGTTCATTAGGAGCAAGGACAAATTAAAATGACGTCAATCCTTGATTTACACATCTGTATTTTTAATGAAGAAAGGATGTGTGCAAACAGTATTGTTTCATCAGAGATGGTGCAAGGATATGTATCACATCCAACCCTTCCTTTGGCCAGGTGAAGAAAGACAGGTCAGGGTGGAGGAGAGGAGGAATACTGAAAGTTAATTGTTTCCTATTTGCTCCTCCTTTTTTAAGAGTGTAAGTAAGAGTTTGCTTTTGCATTTCTTTTCCTCTTGGTAAAGAGACATAAGTCAAAGTAATGGGTAAGGAAATACTTATATGATACAACATTCTAGTGACTATTGATTTATTAGTATATAAAATAGTAAGTGGGACAACTCAGACATGGTTATTGCTGTTCAAGTGATTTCTATCATAAGTCTCATAATGTGTATCTTTCTCAAATCTTCAGCTTCTGTACTCATCAGTTGTGATGCTCATTTAATGGTTTTTATACACTCATCTATTTTGGTAATAAACTACAAAGAGTTATGCAGAAAAAAATATCATTCCTTTTTTTCCTGAGGTCTTTGAACTACTTGAAGAAGCTGCTTTGCATTTAAGAGTGGTAAATCTGAAGTATTAATGGTGCTTCCTAGGAGACATGAGTCATGTTGCCAACAACATATTACTCTCCTGAATATCCAAATGCCCCACAGTTGCAGCTGTTGTGTGGTTGCATACCTCTTGTATGAAGTTTTCTCACCCTTGTGCCAAGCCTTTAATTGTAGGATAAATCTGACTGGCAGTGCAGGACTCTCATGATTGATTTATTTAACATGACTCACAGTAACTGCATACAGAGGGAGCTGGATGAAGTGCCTGATAGTCAAGCACACAGTTTCCTTTCTATCTCAGGATTTCTTAGTGTGTCTGAGTATCCCAGGAGTTTGCAAGAGTCTTGCAGATGACCCTTTACTTGATCCTGGTATTGGTGCCAAGATCAAGATCCAGCAGTTGTCCATGGTATCGAACCATTTTTGATTTTTTTTTTTTTTTTGGTCTCTAATTTGAATCTACCCCTTCTTGCCAGGGTAAGGATCTGTTTCAGTACTTCACTGCTGAATCTTAACAGAGGTGAAATGCTTCCAAGTGGCTGAAGGGAAAATGTTTTTTATTCATCTGAGGAAAGGTTTGTCCTCAGCTTGATAATGGCACCTAGCTTTTACTTTCCTGACAGCTTCATCCTCAAAACAACTCTCATTTGTGGTTGTGTCTTCTGTAAAAGTTTATGAGCCAAAACATTTGTAGCAGGAGTTCTTTGTGAAAGCTGACCTTCTCTGTGGTACTTCTGTCTGTGCATTGTCTTAGCATTTGAGTCAAATATTAAATCTTTTATTGATAAAAATGTCTTTCTTTTTGTTAGGGTTATAATATTCTCTGCTCCCCACTGGAAAACTCCTAGTTTTCTGTTTTCCAACTCTAATAGAGCATTAATAACATACCTAACTCATTTCACTGGTGACCTGCAGAGTAATGTCACAATTCAGTCTCAGTGAATTGTCAGCAATGAGTTTGTTTATCACTCAGGAAGAAGGGGTTATTTAGATTCATTAGTACTGGAATCTTGAAATAGGGAAAAAAAAGTAGAAAACAACAAATAAAAAACCCAACAAAGGAAGTGCACTCTCCAAAACACATTTAAATGCTCTCAAGTTTGGAAGACAGACAAGAAAATTTAGACCAAGAAACATAAATCACTGAAGTCATCTCAGATTATATTGCTAGGGAAAACACAAATATTATCCCTCCAATTGTCTTATGGTTGCAGTCTGCAAAAGCAAAATATGACCGTTGTTTATTTTCATTGCTAATTTGTCAGATGCAGATAAGTCTGATTTTGGCTCTTTTCATGATTTTCCTCCTCCCCACCCTGCCCACCCCCAATTATTTGGTTATATTCCTGTGGCAGAGAGGCCACTGCAGCTGGAGCCAAAGCTTTTTTCTGAGTGCAGCCCACATGGAGACCTTCATTCCAGTTGTCCAAGCCATTCCATTTTAGAATAGTCCCTTGAGAGTTCCACATACTTTGGCATTAGGCAATCTGCATGGATAAGAGTTTTGGTTAAAATCTTACGAAATTTGAATCAAAATATAGTGTAAGGAATGTAGATTAAAAAAAAAAAAAAAGGTTTCTTACTTCATAGTAATGTCAGGTTTCTCTTTCAAGGTTGGACTACAGTGGACCATCAAGAGAGTTTTTTTTCCTGGTGTCCAGGGAGCTCTTCAATCCATATTATGGTCTGTTTGAATATTCAGCCAATGATACCTACACAGTACAAATAAGTCCCATGTCTGCTTTTGTGGACAATCACCATGAGTGGTAAGAATACTCCTTTTGTTTTTCAGGTACATTTTCTGTTGTTCCCACTTGTAGAACAACTGCTCAAATCTGCTCAGGCATGTAACACAGAATCTGATCTTTTTAACCAGCAGCAAAATAATTGCATTGCTTTAGACTTCCCTGATTTTGGTTTCTCTTGTGGTTTTTAAATGATCTTATTTCTCACAAGGTCAGCAAAATTATGATTTGGAACGTGTATCATGGGATTGTCTCACTACACAACTCCCTGCATTTCTTGTACACTAGTACTTATTTCATGAAAGCAATATTAACCTCTTGTGTATTAGAAAAAACCAAGAAAAAATAACAACACTTTGACTTTCTGTCAGCTGAGGAGATGAAGGGAGGTTTCAGGCACGTATTACTGTATGTAATTTGTTTGAGTCTTCCTAAAGAGTACAGAGATCTCCTCAGTGGAAAAACCCCAGCATACATATTGGGAGGAAATCTGTGGTGATATCTTAATTGGGGGTAGGGGGCAGACTGCTGATCACACAGCTTTGAAAGAGTCTGTACATTCACCCATGCTGCTAAAATAGTTATCGAGGATTTTTGCATAATCCTATTTTTACAATTATAAGCCAGTTTAAATCACCCTCAGTTGATTTAAGCCATGGCATCACCATAAATCTGTAAAGCTGTGCTGTGACTATTAATAGAGAATTCTGCTGTGTAAGTAGCTGGATTACATTAATAGTGGAATGACAACTGCTCATCTCTGTAGGACAGACATGCCCTGAGCTCTTACTTTTTGAAGGCCAGTTATGAAGAATGAGTATCAGAGGGGAATCTCATTACTAATTTTACAAATGAAAAGAAAATTAACTGGTTGGTAGTTCAGTTAGTTGGAGCAACCTGCCTGTTGAACTCCAGTACTTCAGGTCTCCATTGGAAAGGCAGAACAGCCTGGCATAGAGGTGAGAGAAAACCCTTATGTGCTGTGCAGCTTCTGCCAACGTTTTTTATTCATCCCTGGCTTCTGTAGTGCTGGACCAGAGACCTGGGGAATGGAGGAGGCATGACCCCTATCTCTTTCAGAGAGTGCTGGTTTTGTACAGCCCCAGGGGGAATTCAGGAAATGCAGCTGTGACAAGCAATTTATGCATGGAAGGGGGAAGGCTTTGTCACATCTTCATCTTGCAAACATTGTACAAACAGGTATAATAAAGCCCTGATTTTTTCCAAGAGAAATGTTGTTAAGGATCCATAAACAGAAAGTTCAAGAAACATTTACTTTGAAAAGAAACACTAGACTTTAATTCTAGAATTGTGGAAGAGCTTTCACAATGAGTCTTGATTCTCATGGGAGTATTTGCAAAGACCCTCCTATTTCAAGGTTGCTGCCATTTGTTCTCAACCCTGGCAGACTTCCTCCTTACACACCCAACAAAATGAAGATAATAAGGGAAGAAGGAGGTGAGAGAAGGAGATTTAGATCCTGTTGACATAGGGCTGGAGAGAGGACTGCAAAACATACAGAGAACTCCTTAACCACAGTCAGAAGAGGGAGCAAGGAGCCCCTGTAAGTAGGAAAGACAGGCAGCATGAGCTGTCAGCCAGGGGAAGAGTAGAAGAACCTTTGGCCCCTCTATAACATGAAAACAAGTTAATCCTGTAGGGGTGTGAAATAAAAATAGACAGTGGCTATCATTGTGGGAGATAATGCATTTATAAAGTGGCTGCTCTGGCAGGGGCTGATCGGGTTAAATATGGATTTAACATTTTTGAGCAGTTGGTACTTAGGTATCTGAGGGATTTTCCACACCCTGCAGTCTTGCTTTTTTTACTATTTTTTTTTCCCTGTGCCTTACTGAGAATGTTAAAGAAACCCAAGAAATAAACAAAAACACCACAATTTAGACATAGCTGTCTGATTTAATAATGCTGTTTGGAAATACATGCCAGTTTTGATGACAGAGCAGTGTACCAACCACAAAGTTTCAGTATCACAACTGTAACTCTTTCTCTTCCAGGTTCAGGTTTAGTGGTCGAATTCTTGGTCTTGCTCTGATCCATCAGTATTTGCTGGATGCCTTTTTTACAAGACCCTTTTATAAAGCCCTCCTCCGAATGTGAGTAGAATTGTTCTGTCTCCTCTTTGGTTTGGTTCCTTCCCTATCAAAGATGCCATTTTGTGTATGGATTATTTATGATGCTGTATTGACAAAGGAGACAGGCCATAATTTCTGATTAGTAAACTGATTTCAATCCATGAATTTTTTTGAAAAATTTCCTTGTTTCCACTATCTCAGAATGTTGTTTGTGATCAGTATGAGAACCTTGTGTTTTTTTTAGCCCTGTTACCAGCTTTCTTCTAAAAAAATCTTAGACTTGAAGATGTACAGTGCAGTGCTGTGGGCTTATTCCAGATATTAATAGAGTTCTTATTCTTTTGTCATGTAATGACTCACAGGATAGGATATGAATCACTTCATAACTTAGACTGCACCATGCATTCTCAGATGTAGACTGATTGTTGGCAGTCTCCATTTTGAGGAGCTGTGCTTTGATAGACTTCAGACTTAGTTTCCAGAACTACTGCTTCTGTTCTGGCTGAAACAATGAGAGCTGTGCTTGCTCAGCATGTCTGGAACCTAAGACCTAATGAGCTTAAGGTGCTTTACTTTTTATTTGAAAGCTGGTTTTAAGAAGTCTGGAAGCATTTTTTTTTCCTGTAAAACATTGCATGTTCTAGTAGTGGGGAGTAATTAATCCATTCCTACTGCACATACATTTTTAAAACCTAAATGCTAGCAGCATCATCTTAGTGAGAAGGATGAGGTAAGGGAAAGTATGGTAAGTATGTGGTAAGCTGGAAATCTAAGCAGTTAAACAAATGATGGAGATGAGGCAGTGTAGCTACATCAACAAAAAGGACATTGCTTGCTTGTTTAAAAAATCTTAAAATTTCTTTTTTTATTTGAATTCTTTGTCTCTTCCGTTTGTGTATTTTCATAATTCCAAAATGTGCTTCTCAGGAAACATGGGGCAGACTCACCATTAAGAAGCAATGTTGTCTTCAAATTAAATTCTGAGTTTTGTATATTTACAGAGTTATTTTGTGTTATACTGCTGTTACCAGGCAAATAAACAGAGATTTGAAGTTGTCCTCTTTATTAATGTTTCTCTTGGCTCCCATTCACAGTCTGTTGTGTCTGAGTTCAGTTACTGAGCACAGGCTGCTGCCATCATCTGTATTTGTGTGTTTTCTTCTTTCTTCTGTCAGACTCTGTGACCTGAGTGACCTGGAATATTTGGATGAAGAGTTTCACCAGAGTTTGCAGTGGATGAAAGACAATGACATACACGATATCCTAGATCTCACCTTTACTGTAAATGAAGAAGTTTTTGGGCAGGTGTGCAAGTCTCTTAATTTCCTTGGTGCATTCTTCTGCTAGATAAACATTTTTTTGGACAGAAGAACGAGTGTCCCTCCATGCTGCCTTGAACTTGAATTTAAAAAGTTCCTGCTGGTGAAACCAATGTTGAAATCTGAGGAGGAATTAATATTTGTAACAGGTTAAACACGTTTTTCTGGTTAAGGAGATTTTCTGGAGAGTATCTGAAATATCAGACTTTAGGGTTGCTTTGCTAGAGGTAGTTTACCTGAATTTAATTGGAGCAAAGTTGCCATTCAAAGGTATTACAACACCTTTGTTAAGGTATTATTCAGAAAACTTCAATGCTTTAGTCACTGTAAAGATTGTTTCTTCTTCTCAACTTATTCTTAAATCTAATTATGAAGGTTGCTCAGACTAAATGGAATTTAAAATTTTATTTTAAAAAATAATTGTTTATATGTTCTCTTGCTTCGTATATTCCAGTTTCCTAATCAGGCTTGGTTAGTGATTTTGAGGAAATACTTCAGCTTAAAAATTAAAATTATTACAATTCCTTCTTTTATCTTTATAATAACTGAGTTGTCACTTGGTCATTTTTTCTCCTAAGATCACAGAACGGGAACTAAAACCAGGAGGTGCCAATATCCCAGTCACTGAAAAGAACAAGAAAGAATACATAGAGAGAATGGTGAAATGGAGAATTGAGAGAGGAGTTGTACAACAAACAGAAAGTCTAGTTCGTGGTTTCTATGAGGTAAAAAGCTCCAGAATTAAACTTACTTTCTTTCTCCTTCCAAAATATTTTTCTCCTTGTATACATTTCCCAAATATGGGGTCCCAAATATGATCAGAAGTGCTCTTGTAGATACTGGAAGAGGAAGGAAGTGTAAAAAAAATTTTTTTAGTAATTTACATAAAGACCATGGTTATGTATCTGCTTTGCACTGGACAATACTCTCAATCACTGGATGATTAGCATTGAATCCTTGCTCTGTTTCTGCATTGGGTCTCTGAGACTTGTTTGTTTAAAAAGACAAAAACTGAATTCTGAATTACCTAAAACGCTACCTGGTAAATACCTTCGTAGCAGACTTTATGGGGAGGCACGAATCAGTACATGAAGAAATGCTGCTATGCATTTTATTTCCTTTCACAGGTGGTTGATGCAAGACTGGTGTCTGTATTTGATGCCAGAGAACTGGAACTGGTTATAGCTGGAACAGCAGAAATTGACTTGAGTGATTGGAGAAACAATACCGAGTACAGAGGAGGTAACTTGAGTTTTGACTTGTTCAGTGAGAATGTCCAGAGCTCTGGATCTACCTGGTTTTCAAGACAGTAAAGAACCATCCCATGAGATACATTTATGGTAACTTTTGAGCTTCTCTGGTTAAGTTAGCATTAGGAGAAGGTAATTTTTCCATTTTAGTTTGCTTTGTTGCATCTCTTTGCAGCTCTTCCCTGGCTGTTCTTGCTGAGACAGCATGGCAGAACATTCTTCTCCATAGAAAGTGCTATGTTCAGCTGCACACTGGGAGGTACCTCCCAGACCTGGGAGAGAAATGGAAATGGGAGCCATTCTTAGTCACTTTTTTTACACACTCAAAGTTGACAGGAAATTAGAAGCAGTCACAGTGGCTGCAGGCTGGTAGTTGAAATAATTTGAGAACAACAGAAGATTTGGGAGCTGTGAGGTACTGTGAGAGAGATGGTTGCAGCATCATTTGTAGCTTTGGATAGATAAATAGCACACTATTGGAATATTTCAGGAACTGGCATTCCTGTTAGTGACTGATTAATGGAAGAAAGGATTGCACAAGGAATATCAATTCTTTTTGTCATAGTACATTCATTCTCTGCCTTCAGGATTTCTAAGCATTTTAGGAGTATTTCCCTCTCACCTTCTGCCTTTTGATGCAATTGAATAAAGAATATGGCATTACTGTGACTAGGGCCAAACCAGGCAAAGCTTCCTAACTATTCCCTCAATCACTTTCATAGCACCTGAAAGTATAAAGGCTGTTGTTGTTTTAACAGGCTATCATGACAATCACATTGTAATTCGGTGGTTCTGGGCTGCTGTGGAAAGGTTCAACAATGAACAACGTCTAAGACTTTTACAGGTAAGAAATCAGCTGATCTGAGTAAAAATAATTAAAATTTGATGCTAAAACAGCCCCATCCTGGTTTAGGATACCCAGAAATTATGGTGATGTTTGCTAGTGGGAATAGCCTGAGTCAGAGGTTAAATGTAATCAAGTGACAGAAGCTCACAGCTATTTTTATGGATTTCTAAGATTAGAAGTACATTTAAGATACAATGGCTGATGTCAATAATCCTTTACTATTGTTTGATTAAAAGTACATTAAGACTCCTAAAGATAGAAAAGGAAAACTGTGTGATTGGTTATGTCACTAGGTAGAAATGTTAATAGTATTTACACAGCTTAAGAAGGAGAAAGTTTAGATGGAAGTTCAAGGCTTCAATTTAGAAAATAATGATGGAAACCTTAAAGTCAGTCCAATTCCATTTTCACTAAACCTGCAGGTTCTAGTCACCCTGCTGCTGAAGAACAAAAAAACTCAACAGAATAATATTTTTACTATGGGTTTACTATTGAGTTAAATTTTTTAATTTCAGGTTACATCCATCCTGTCTGTATAGAAACAGACAAACCTCCACTGCAAACCATACCACGTTATTGATCTAATATGAAATCCGCTGTTTTTAACAATTCAGTATTTTTATCTCATCACTGAATTATGAAGAATTTTGCTTTTTGAATCAGTTTAAGTATTTTTAAAAAGTCTGTAATAAGACAGTGTGGAACATCTCATTTGATGGAGAGACAGAAATGTCTGCTTGTATGTTCCTGTCACATCTTTTAGTCAGAACTTTTTGTAATATCCAGGTCATTACAAATTAAGTAGTCTCTGATCTGTCAAAAGCTACATTTGATTTGTTCATGACAGGTTGTAAATAAAACTCCTCCCCAGTCAGTATTTCAGCAAATGTCAGTGGGCATATCTAACCTTCAGAATTTTGTCCTTTTCTTACAGTAGTTGTGGTTTATAAAGCAAAGGAAATCCACATAGCTAGAGAGGCATAACACAAAGCCACCAGATATTACTACTATGTTTTGTGTTAGTTCCTTTTAATGCAGGAAACAGCAGCAAAAAACTCACTTAGGCTTAAGTATGAGTAACTGCATACTGGTAGTGTGTTATTCTACAATACTTATGGAGCAGAAGACCTTTGGAGGAAATTAATCTGCTAAGCTGCCTCTTCTGGAGCCCAGCCAGGAAACAGTCTCTTTGCCCTTAGCCTCCATGTAAAGTCACATTTATTGCTTGTGCCTCACGAATTTCCTTGCTTGGCAAATGCTTTTCCAGAAGTGTCTGGGCTGTGGTGGGTGTGCTGCTGTGTCCCCCCCCAGCCCCTGTGTGCAGGCCTGTCCTGACAGGTGTTTGTGCTGCCAGTTTGTCACAGGCACGTCCAGCATTCCCTACGAAGGCTTTGCCTCTCTCCGCGGCAGCAACGGGCCCAGGCGCTTCTGCGTGGAGAAGTGGGGGAAGATCACTGCTCTTCCAAGGTACAGCTCTGGGGGCTCTCATGCCAGCTGGCTTCACAGGGCCACTCTCTGGGGTAACACATCAAGCATTAACAAGCTTTCACTGAATATACCTTCCCTCACATGCAAACTTCCTTCCCTGTTGATGCAGTGTCTGATGCATTCGTTTTGGTTTGAGCTCGGTTTTGTTCTCTTAAGCTGGATAAGGCAGTGTCACTGTGGCTGACATCCCTGTTGTAGTGTTTTTCTTGTGGAAAATTATCTTAGAATGATAACTGCTTCTGACTTTCTTTATTACATTTGATTAAATGTGCAAGTATTTACTTACTGAACATGCAGCTCACAAGTTAGGAGCAAAAATGAATATGAATTAAAATGAAGTAGCTCTTGTGACTATGACTGAAAGCTACTTTTATATTTTTTGCATCAGACACAGGCTTTATAGTATAGTTTGGTGATACAATTTTTATGCTTGGTCTGATGTCCAGTGCTAACAAATACTGAAGAGGCAAGTTGTGAGTGCAGAATAGGTGGGAGGGAGTGGTTTCACTTGAGAAGCAGCAAGGGAGACAAGAGAAGGTGAGGATTTCAAAGAGAACAAGTAAGATCAATTGAAATAGGTGAGGAGGGTAAAGGAACAGTATCAGAGTCCAAGTTATGAATGCAAGAGTTGAGTTGTACAAGCCCTTGCAATTTGTATTGGGTTGGGCAGGTTTAGAAGAGTTGGATGAAAAGATTTAAAAAAGAAAAAAAGCTTTCCAATTTTTGGAGTAGAAAACAGAGTTCTCTTCAAAGGTCCATGGTAACAATGCCAGGACTAGAATAATAATGTGAATGATGAAAAAACCCCCTTCAGCTTGGTTTCTTCATTGACAGAAAATTACAGGATATTTTCTTTATTGTGATGAGACTGATAGCTGGGAGATTTTCTTTCACCCAGTTCTGTGATTCTGCAGCCTCTAGAATGGGTTAGGAGTGGTTAGACACAGATTAGTGTGTGGAGTGTGGACAGCCTAACTCTGCTTGATCAGACCTCAGCTTTAGCATGCTGTCTACAGCCTCTGGAGGTGGCTTTGGGCTGGGCTGATCCATGGAGGCAGCTCAACCCCAATCATAAATCCACTCCTCATAAACAAGATGCCTCAGGAATAACTTGCATTCAGTCTCATCTTAGACACAGGGTGGCTGTCAGAGACACCCAGAGTCTCTCTGACCAACAACCTGTTGCACAAGGTCAGAGGCAGAAATTTCTCTTGTGTTGGCTGCAGCCATCAGAGCTGCATAGAGAAGGTCATGGACACAGAAGTGGTGCTGGGAAATCCACAGGCACAGCAGGTGGCCTTTCAACAGAGCCATCTTTCCTGTTTACAGCACAAAGGAGAGCCAGGCAACTGAAGATTCAAGGAATCCAAATCCTGAAAATTGCTGTTTCATATCAAATGTTATCTGGGGACATAGTAATATCTTGTAGCTCAATAAGTCTCCTTTATAGTTTGATTGTGATTGGCCTATGGACTAGTTTTGGTTCTGTTTAAAAAGTTAAAGGTGCGACTTTTTTTTAAAAAAGGGAGGGTTTTTTTGTGAGTTTAAGTAAGAAAAGGAATTGCATGATTTTTTCCATATATTCTCTGAAGCTGAAATTCCTGGTGCTTGCAAGCAGAGCTTGGAAAAGGTCAGGACCTGCCAGAACAGGATGTTCAGAATTTCCTCTGGAAAGGTTATGCAGAACCCTGGTTGTGATAAATTGCAGAATAAAGCTGCTTCCAAAAGTGCAATATGGAAGAACATGCTGAGGATCATTGCTATCACAGGCTGTTCACCAAGTGTAGGAGAAATGCCAGCTCCTCACCTTTAAGAGATTGTATCATTCGTTGAAATTTCACTTACCTCACCTTCCCTTGGTTAGCAGCCATTGGAATTTTGTCTCTCTGGATCGTTTTTACCATACAAATGTGAGAATTAAAATAAAAACAAGTGTGCGTGACAAATACCTGCAGTCACCATGAGCAAAAAGTTCCTGGTATTCACACGTGGTAAACCTTGATCTCATAAAAAATAAAACCTCTTCCATGTTAGTGCTGAAATGGGTTAAGCCTCAAGCCAAAAGTGCTGTTTGCATTTTTACATGTGGAGTTCTTGGATGCAGTGCAGCTTCAGCCTGGGTCTCAGCAGCCTCTGAGACTCCCTGTGCAAACCCCAGGTACCACAGAGGTAACACATCAGTAACTACAACCTCAAGTAGCAACTTTCAAGAGGTTTCCAAACAAGCCCAGCATGTGTAAACACATCGCTGGATCTGCTGGGAACACTGCCCTAGGACTCTGTGACTCTTACTGATTCTCTGATAACCAAAGCTTTTATGTTAAGGCACCATCAGTCACTCCTATCAGTGTTGTACTTTGCAAATTGCCCTCTTAGCAGGAGTGCCTGTGAAACTTGATAGTGCTCGGTGCTCGGGTGGCAAAAGTGAGGATTTAACAGGTCAGTGGACTTAGATTCTTCCTCTGTTTCTAAAAACATTACAGCAGTGCTGAAAGCACATAAGAATACCCATCCCCATCTCTCCTTCCTGGTCTGAGACACAAAGGGCAGCTAGGACAGTCCCCTAGGTATGGGGCTGTGGCCTGAGCAGCTGTGAATGTAAACACAAAGGTTTTCACTAGATGTTTGCCTAGTTCCCACTGTTCTGACTGCTGTGTAATCAGCTCTGCTGAATCCAAACAGTGACATTTCTGCGAGGCACATGTCAGGCTGCCCAGCTTGCATTGCTGTCTTTGACACTAACTAGGTAGCATAAAATGCTCTGGAAAGGTTGATTATGATGGGTTCAGTTTAACTATTGCTACCCCAGGGCCATTTCTACTTCCTCCTTTTACACTATGTTGCAGATTGGACTAAACTAGGGGAAGGAACCAGTATTCTTTCAATTCACTCCCATGCTGAGAAATTGGTTCCAGGTTCATTGCAGTACATTATTTATTCATTCATGTGATGATTCACTTGGAAATTATATGTATGTCTGACTCCTGCATTTTAATCCTAAATCACTCTCTTTTACTATGGTAATCAAAATGAAGGGGAATTTAATTGGGAATCTGGGAACCTAGACTTCAGGAACCAAGATGGGTTTTTATGTTGTTATAAGATGTGAGCCCAGGAAGGTGAACAGTCAGTGCCCATGTGGTTTGAAATGTTGGAATGGAAAGATACTACCCAGAAGGAAAAAACCACGTTTGTCTCAAGGACTTAGGAAGTTGTGTGCTGGGGTTGGAAAAGCTTGCATCACCTCAGAAGACAAAGGTCTTGTTTTTGTCTTTTTTAATTACTTGGTTTTCCTCAGTAAGTGATTCCATTTTCAAAATTGCCCTCAAAATAAGATAAAACTCAGTTCTCCTAATAAATGTAAACAACATGCCAGCTTACTATTAAACCAGTTCGTAATGAATCCCTTGCTAATTATATACTATGTCTTTTCTAATTTGTGGTTTTACAGCCCACACAGCATGATCCATAGTTCTAATGAGTGGCTGTCAGCCCCATGGAGCAGAAGCATATGGTTAGGCTCTTAATTGCCTAAGACTCTTCAGCACTCTACATTGAATTCAAGGGATCACTGAGTTCCAGTTGCTCCTGGTCTTAAAAAAGTTCTCTTTCTTCATAAGAGACTATTTTCATTTTTTTTTTAAAGTACTCTGCAGGACATGGAACAATATAATCTGTAGCACAGATATTATTTTATAAGATTTTTGGAAAGGCAAAGGAGGAGTAAAAAGAAAGTTTTCCTCCAGGAGCCTTAGAGAGATGCCTGGGTAGAAAAATTTTACCAGAGCCCCGAAATGTGGAGTGGAGAAATGCCATTTCTGCTACCCAGCATGTACCAGCAGTGTTCTTCTAAGAGTACTGGATTTGGGGAGGGTGCTAAAGGCAATGTTTTTGTAAGTGATTGCATATTTGGTGTTTGGACTCTGTTTATAATAATGGTGTGACCTTGTGTGCTGTGTGTACATATCTTCAGCCTGATATTTTTATGACACTACAAGGCTGTAACTGAGTGGGTGTTTCTGCTTCAATGAGTTCCAGTTTGTAATGGACTCTGAGGTTTTTTAACAAGTGAGATTAACCCACTTCACTCCATGTTCCATTCCTATGGAGCTGATAGGCACTTAAAGTGGCAATGAATGGATTTGCTCTCATGCAAGGCAGTACTTTCTGGCTCAGAGGAAGTCTGTACAGGTCTGTGGTAGACAGCTGGGTTTCTGGGACTGGGTAGGTTAAATGAGGAGTTCCATTTGCTGTGAGGAGGGAGCTTGTTTAGTCTAAAACATGTTACATATTTATGTATAATAGAGATCATACTGATGAAGGCACTGCAGGAGGAGTTTGGTTTTCAGCTGGATTGAATTTAAATAAATAACTCTATGATGTATTTTATTGCAAAAGATTGAAGTATTTGTAAATGGAGACCTGCCAAAATTTGAAAATCAGTCTAAAGTGAGGCTTTGTTGCAAAGCTTTAGAGCAGAAGAGATGCCTCTTCCAGTTTCTCTTTGCGTAATTTCAATTTCATCCTCAAGATCCCATCACATTAATGGTTACATTGTCTATTTCATTAGAGCAGGCTCATCCACCTCAGTGTTTTAGGAAGTACCATCCTTAGCATGCCCTGAGGTCAGGCAATGATATCCATGGTCCCACCTTTGTTATCTCCCTTTTCATTCCCTGGAAGAGGATTTGAGAGACAGTTCCAAGTATGCCAACAAACTTGAGGTAGATGGACTTCAAAAACTGAGAAATAAATTGCATGGTCACAGGCTTCAGAAAGCAGGGCAGCCTCTAGCAACCAGGTTTGTGCATGGCTTTTTGTAATTCCAAAAGCTGCTGGCCTCTAGGGCAGATATGTCCCTTGGGAATATCAGCACAAGCAGTGTGCCTCAACAACACCATCCATATGCCAAGAACTGTAGAAGGAGGAGCATCTAATTTATCTGTCTTTTACCACTGTAGGATTGTTTCCTGTAGATCTGGAGATGTGTGGAAATATCATTACAAATACAGTATTCAAGTATCATCTATACAGAAAAGAAAGGCTGCATCTCAGAAGACACATTTAAAACCAAGATTTCAGACCAGACTGTTTGACTTGTACCATGCCAAATAATTTTTTTTTTTTTTCTCATGCACATTTGATGGATAAAATTTATCCCATGCCTTTTGGACTGTCAGTATGTTTCTAAAGAGCTTCATAAATGCTTTTTACTGGCTTATTTTAATGAGAAGAAAGTAGATTAAACCTTACTACCTGTTCAATTGGAAAACATCATTTGACAGAACAAAGTCTTCCAAAAGAATACTATCTGCCCATCTCTATTCAAGCACATACCAATCTGTGTGTTCTCTTTTGAACTTTTCAAATAATGCACTTCTTCACCTCCTCTCTCTTTTTCCCCTCAGGGCTCACACTTGTTTCAATCGTCTGGACCTTCCCCCTTACCCATCATTCTCTATGTTATATGAAAAACTGTTGACAGCAGTAGAAGAGACAAGTACTTTTGGACTTGAGTGATACACAAACCACAGTGCCCAGCTCATTGGACTTTTGTGGATCTGTCTTCTCAAGGAATGAATGAACTTTTGTATTGGATTTCCTAGAGGAAAATTGTTTCATGGTGCAATTCAAATAATGAGGTTCCACGAAGGAGCTTGTGAAGCAATTAAAAAGCATTGTGGTAGTGGCAGAATTATCAACAGTGAAACTAGAGTGTGCCTGGTGTGCAGGGAAAGCCAAGTCTTGCAATCCATGGGTTTTTGGGATGGCTACACTTCTTAAGTTTATGTTCTGAGCAAACCAGAAACGTGATGCCATGTTGTGATCCATCTGGCTACTGCAAAACTCACATGTACCCGAGGACTGGATTTCATCAAAGTTGTTGAATAGAATATTCAAGTCAAAATGTGAAATCATTCAGTCCCTTACCTACCCAGTAAATTATAAAAAAAGCATACAGCTGAACTTTTATAAATTCCTTTTTTTTTTTTTTAATTCATGAAGGTACATTACTTTATGCCATATGTTATAACAGCATATCCAACACTTGCTTTACCTAAGACTACGAGTGCCTGCATGGGGAACACCATAGAGCTCAAGTTCCTGAGGCAGAAGTGGGTTGGAAGGAAAATCACCAACAAAGGATGTAACAACGGCTTGTGCATTGAGGAGGTTTGTGGAAATGGGTTTGCCAGTGGTGTGTATGACAAAATATGAGCTGTTACAATGAACTTAATAACTTAATAAGACTGATTTTGTGCTTTATACTGCATGGAAACTATTTTAAGAAGAAACTAGCAATTTATCACAGCATATCAGGAAAAAAACCCTAACACAGTGACTTCTGTTTATTTTTATAGGTTCGTTATATTATGTTTCTTAGAGTGTAAACAGGAAACAAGCAAACAAAAGTGTTATTTCTGTTTTGTCACTTTCCATGCTTGAACAGACATTCTGCTAGTGTTTATTCTTTAAGCACTCTCCAGGGAAAAAAATGCCTTTTATTTTTATAAGAGTAAAAAAACTCCCGAAAATATTTTGCACTGAATGTACCAAAGTTGAAGGGACATTATGATCTGACTGATAGCAAATTGTATCACTATCAAATATCTATAAAAATGCTTAGGAACCAGGCTTTCTTCACAGTGCCATGTCTATAGATATCAGGACTGTGCACATAAGTAATAATTTTATAATACTACATGTGATATTGTAATATGCATTTATTTTAAATGCATCTGGGTCATTTTTCATGCATTGGATAACTTAATGCAGTGGAATTTAATACAGATATTTCATATGCTCCCCACAACTTTTTATTTGTACAGCACTGTAAAACACTAGCTCATTTGGAAAACCACGAATAACTTCTTTAAGGTGAGCCACTGGTCATAATGCCACTGTCCTGTATCAGTGAACACCTACAAGATGTAACCTGTTCGTAGTATCCAAGCTTGCATTTTCACTGGTAAATAGTTTTCTTATCCAATGTTATTTGAAGCAGTTTCTATGGCATATCAAACACTGCATGGACATCGATTTCTTTATGCTTAGTTTTGCTGAAATACACGAGGCTTGCTGGCTTCTATTTTTGGTACTTTTCCTCCAGATGGTCTTGTGGAACACTTGTGCAGCTGTGCCCCATTGCTCGCGCAGCTGCCGTCACGCGCCGCGTCCACCGCATTTTGGAATGGCAGGAGTTGTGCTCTGTTACTGGATGGCAAGAACGCAAATCCAGCTCTGTGCTAGCCCTTTTGGTAGTGCTGCAGCACAGCAAGCCCTGTTCTGTGGGAAAAGTAGCTTTTGGAGTAACCTTCTGGCTTTGGAGGCTCTTGAAGGGGCATCTGAGGGAGGTGTCCTGCTTGTTCTGGTGGGAGGTTTGTTCCAGCAGAGATGGAAGATGTCGTCAGCAGAGACTGCCAGTCCCCCTCCGAGGCAGAAGGCAGCTGCAGCTGTGGTGGTGACTGAGAAAACCCTCCAGACTCACTGAGGAAATGCCACATGTGCAAAGGAAAAGCAAAATCAGGGCGAGAGCATTCTTTTCTTTCAAGAATAATTGAGCTTCTGCATGACATCTGGGACTCTCTTAAGTAACTTAGGTTTTCTTAGGCTACTTCTGGCTGGTATGAAGTAGCAAAGAAAAATCCAAACACATCGCCCTCTTTCTACGTGTATGTTTATCAGTCTGCTAAGATTGCATGTCACGGGTCCTAATGCACATCTCTCTTCAGAACATGAATGAGCAGTAGGCAAACTGACTTTTCAGCAGGTCACTCCAGCATGGCTCATGTTTCATGGGATCCAGTCACTGAGTAGCTAAAATTCTGGCACTCGGAGCAGAATGCAACTTCTGATTGGTTGAAGGACTACAGAATTTTCATTTTACAATACTGTGTTATCTGTGGTCTTTAAAAAAGAGATTTCCCAGGTGGAAACTGTATCTACAAGTTTTGAACCAGATACTCTTTGGAATGAAAAGTTTAAATATTTGGCACAAAGTAAGTTTATACTAGTTTGCCTTTTAAGTTATGCTTTTGTACAAAACTAAAACAATAAATGCATCTTGTCAATTTTTATTTAAATATATCTACTGCACCCATTTGTTCTGTATTTATGCATGTAAAAATAATTGAAATCAGCCATGATAATCCAGTATTCTGTGAAGATGTGACAGGGTCATGAGTGTGGGGCAGCTGTCAGTTAGAAAATAGATAAATATTAAAAAAAATCCAGAATTTTTGTAGCACTAAAGCCAAGAGAGACTAAGGAGAAGTTGCTGCTTCCTCCTGTGCTGCCAACATCCCCTGGGGGACTCCAGAAAAGTGCTGTGGGAAGGCTGAGGTGTCAGCTGGGTATAGCTCCCCGTGCTGCCTGGAGCACTTGGCTTTTTGTGACCTGTAAGGGATGCTGCTGCTCTAAGGGATTAGCAAGGAGGGAGCAGAGGAGAGGAAGCCTGAGCTTAGTCAGATACCCACATCTCCTGGCAACTGCTTGGAATGTTCTCCCTTTGGAGAAGCCATTCCCATTAAATGTGTCCCAAGGGAAAGCCAGCTTTCATGTCCTGCAGCTTGGCTGCAGCAGGCAACCACAGTGCCATTGCTTGTGACACCGTGTAGCAGGGATGAGGGTCCACACAGAGCAAGGCTGGGGAGCCTTTCCACAGCTCTGTATCTCCTCAGAGCTTTTCCAGATGGTGCTAAGGAGCTTTGCATTTAGGAAGGAAAAAAGTTGACAGAAGAATCCCTTCAGCCAGTGACAACTCATATTAACTTAACCTGCAGCATCTTCATCACAGAGGCTGGCAGGGGACATCCCTGCAGGAATGAGTCAGGTGCCCATGTTTCCTGCCCTGCTGGGAAGTGGAGCCACACATCAGCAGTCAGAAAGCAGCTCCCAGGTCACTCAGCCTGGGCAGGCTGGCAGCAGAGTGGCCTCTGTGCCCCACATGCCAGGGCAGGACCCCTCTGCCCAGGTCCCAGCATCCCAGCCCAGCAGTGGTGTGCTTTGCTCACCTGGCACTGCTGGCAGTGAGGTTACAGCCAGAACACTCCTCAATACACCCCAACAACTTGGAATCAATGAAGTTGTGCAGTGTGGCACCTGCTGTAGCAGTCACCATTGAGAGGCTGTGAGCCAGCAGCAGTGAGGGGAGTGGTGCCTTTGCCCACAGCAGCAGGGCACAGCCATCTGCCACCTCTGTCTAACTGCCAGCAGTGCCTGGCAAGGTGGGACAGGAAAGCCTTTCAATCCAGACCTTCTTTCCCACCCACTCCCTGCCTGCTGTTTTTCCTTGGTATTCATCAAATATTTGCCTCCTTTTTCTTTTAAACATCATTTTCATTCTCCCGTACTGACCTTACCATAAAAAATGCTACCATGGCTTAGAGTGTAGTGGTGCCCGTGAGCCAGGCAAGGCTGCTCACAGGCACCACATGAGCTCCACATGGCAGCAGCCAGCCCCGGGGCACGGCGGGCGGGGAGGAGCTCTAATCTTCGGGGAATCGAAAATCTAGGCAGCAGTGCCCTGGCAGGACATCACACAGAGCTTCTGCTAGGAGCTGGACTGGCACAGCACCGGACTGGGAGTTTGCTCAGTTTAAAATTATAGGAAAGAGAAGAGGTTTGTGGTTTCTTATGTATTTTTAATCCTTAAAGAAAAAGTTAAAAAAAAAAATTCCTTCTGAAGCATTTGCAATGGTATCATCTGGTTGTTAAATGTAATCTCAGCAGTATTAATTGCAGATGTTTACTGAGTTTCTGCAGTGGTAGCTGCAGAGTTTTATGGAGCTGCTTGAAGCAGGCTGTCTCTGGACTGAGGGAATCCCTGTTCACATCAGGGAAAATTCAGCAGCTGTGTTTGAATGGCCAGTGCAAGTTCACTTCCCATAGCATAAAGCAAGTTACTTCTTTTCAGTGAATGAAACTACCTGCATTAAATTATACTAATAGTATTGTTTTCCTGCCACTTTTTTTATGTGGAGGGTTAATATATTCCTCTTAGCACTAATGGGAATTGAGCAGAAGGTTGATCTCCAGTCATAAGACTGCAGATGTAGATTTCATCTGCTGTTGCTTCCCCTTCTCATCCTTTTCTCTCTGGGCAAGCAATTGAACTCCAAGCAAAATTTCAGAAGAATTGCTCAAAGCTGGCTTCTTAAACTGTTTGTGTTTTGGCTCAATTATGTGCTATAAAACAGAACTGCAGAAATGCTATGGGTTGACTGGTTCATCAGTTTAAGTAAAAAATTCTCTACGACTTTATTAGTGCAATGACAGTGGCTGCTGTTGGACTAGTTTAACCTTTTGCTAAATGTTTTACAGCAAAAAATTGTTGGAGGTTGAATTTGAAATTACTTATTTGCTGGAAAACTAAATATATGTTAGGTAAATAGCAGAGGAAAAGAATAATTTTACTGTAAAGGCAGCATAACCCACTGCAGTTAGCAATATGCAGAATTGCAATGCTAACCCTCCAAACAGAATTTTCACAATGAAAGATGGTTTATATTTTGCATGTCTTCCAAATAGACCATGAACTTCATAGTGCTTCTATTCAGATTTAGACTGACTAATTTTGGCATTAGGCTACTACTATTTGGGATGTTTATTGCTATGAAATGTTTTTTACTTAAACATTTGTAGTATTTTTACTAAGTATTTTCCTTTAGGACTTTACTTCATAGGTTTTGCTCAGAGCCATATTATGCTGTAGGTATTTTAAGGTAAAATCATGATTATTTGATAATTCTGTTTTGTATGACTGACCTTCTGGCCACTGTTTAGAAAGGTTCCTCCTGATTTTTGGTAAAAGGATGACAGTCAAGGACTCCTGGAATGGTTACAATCCATTGAAGTGTCTGTATGTATTCTAAATGCATTTAAAAATACCTCCTGAGGACTGTGTGAAATAGTTGCCACACTCATGGATTAGCCCCTTTCTAAGTCAGTATTTCAAAATTTGAACTTGATTTCTTTCAGATTACATTGCAGATTAATGATACTAAAATTTTAACTAGAGATGTATTCTGACAAATTTCTCCAAGCTCTGATGGGTGTGAAAGGGAGCCGAGCTCTGCTGCTCTCAATCCTTTCACCCCTTTAAAAACTTCTGAATAATGAAACTTTTACTTTTGGGTTTCAGTTGTTTCTTGTTTTCAGAACTTTGAGAAGCTTCTCATTCAGCCTGTGTTAGAAAAAGCCTTGCCTACTTTGAGGCTTTTGTTAAGCACTCAGGAGGTATGTTGTTCAACTAATTTAACATCCTTTTGTGCTGACATCAATTAGCTTTTAAATGTACAGACCTACAGAACTCCACAGGACTCTGGTCTCCCTTATTTTGGGCTGCCTTCCAAAGCCATCCATCCTGTCCCTTTTGATTGCACATAATCCTACAATCACCCAGAGACAATTGCTGACCACCTACACTGACTGGAGCTGTAGTATCACAGTAAGACTCTGGGTTTGGGTTTGCTTTCAAAAGCAGCTCCCTCAGTCCAGAGTCGACAGGATGACTGTTACTCTGACATCAAGACTGAGCTGTTCAATAAAAATAGTCATAAAAGTGCTTTTGAAAATAGTTGATTAGATATCCAAGGGTAAAATGTCTTTCGGTTTTGGTTTTGCAAAATTAATGAGGCAGGGGATTTTGCTTGCAATGTTTTATATTGCCAGAATTTGTGGGTCCCATGGGCTGCCCCAGGCTGTTGGCCAGGTGGGTGCAGAGCCTTTGCAGTGAGGCAGGTGATGCTGATCCAGAAATCACAGCAGCAGGAGATCTGTTCCTGTAGTGAGGTCTGTGCCTTCCACAGCTGGAGGCTTCCTCATGCAGCCCTTGAGCTGGATTTGTCCCAAAAGCTGGTTGGATCTGTGATGCCTGCTACTTGCAATACAAGCAGCTCGTGACACACTCCACTGACTATCCAACATCTTTCATTTTAAACGAGGATTGCATTTCTCATAGTTAGAAATGCCCATCCAGCAGGATAAGGTCAATAAAAGAGGATTTTGCTGAGACATCATATTTGGTTGCCATGCTGACTGCAGTCAGTCGTTGGAGCTCACTAATTTTAAAGTAGATTACTGTATGAATAAGAAAATAAATCCCAGAAGCCTCATAAATAATTCTAAGCAGGAATGGAATTGTAGGTGCTGTAATGATAAGACAGGGCTGTTCCATGCAGCACACAAAATACAGCCATGGAGGAGGGCTGGAGTGAGCACAAGGCACAGAAAAAGGACTGCACTTGGAGGGTAGGGAGCAGGGCAGTGAGCTGGGATGAGCCCTGGGATATAAAACAGGACACTTCCTGCTTGAAAATTAGGCTGTGATAATGCACCTAGGGAAAAAATGACTGTCCATCCTGAAATACCTGGTGTTAGTGCAACTGCAGGACATGCTTTAACTGATTATTAGCTTTTGAAAATCTAAGTACACAAACAGAAAATTTACTTCTACGTGGTTTGGCTTTTTTGGTTTTTTATTTGGGCTATTTTCAGGAAAATGAAGGCTTCTAAACAAAATAAGGGTGGTGTCTGGAAGTGGTCTTTTGTTTGTAAGAGTAATGACTGTTTATTATTACCTGCATTTGGCAAGGGATACCATTTCTGATAAAAGGTTAAATCATCACAAGCAATAGTGACTTTCCTTTTCAATGGGATGGGACAAATCCCTAATGTTTAGATGTGTCAAAATGCTGATTTTGGGTTTTTTTAAAGATACTTGATATTTGCATTATAGTTGTGCAAGAACCATGCATTTCCACAAAGACAAGGATTGATGTGGCATTTCCAAAGCTTACTTAGGGTAATTAGAATTTTCTCAGTGACCTAGGTCGTGTTACCCAAGCAGCTGCAAGTCTCAATTCCATTCACACTCTAATGCCATTATCAAAAAATTACTGTGGAAGAGGGTGGGAGGGTTTCACGATGGGTTTCTGTACCTAAAAGTTGACCTGGTTTTTTTTACCTGAAAGACAAGACTATTGAATGATTCAATATGAGAGTCAAAAGAAGAATTGCTTGTGAGTTTTCTTCTGCAACATGGTTACTGAGACAGTAGGAGTTTTATATAAACTTGAAGTCCTAAATGAGAAGACAACTCCCATGTTGAACCATACTGGTTCAATAGTTCCATTCAGCAGGACATTTTTCTGCAATGAGTCTGCCACACTCAGGAGACTGCTGTTTATTATCAGCATTGCAGGGAGGAGGAGAATTATGATAATATTAACTACATAAATCACATGTGGAGGATGCTTTTTCTCCTGGGAATGACGTAGCCTCGAGGGCATCCATGAATCCTGATCAGCAAGGCTGCTTTTTGAATAATTGACTGAACATTTCTACTTGTAAGGGTTGGTACAGTATGGAAAGGGAGATCTTTAGAGGAGAGGAAGGTAATGAGGGATGTGGTGTGGAATACTGCTACCCCCAAGTCAGTTGATGTTCCTGCCCTTGCTAGGTTACAGTTTGGGTTATTCAGCATGTTTGAAAGTGTGTAGAGTTTTACAAGTTTTTGTAGTGGGGATGCAGGCATCCAGAATCTAACAGGATTATAGGTGCATCTTCCTCATTTTTGACAATTACTTGATATAATTTTATACCAAGTTCTTTGTTTTTAAAGAATTTCAGGCACTGAGAATCTGGAGTGCATATTTATTTCTAAGCTTTAAGTAGAACACGGTGTATTTTTTAATCCTTTCCATACTTTTCAGTTAAGTGTTCACAAGACTGTAAATCAAATACAATTCCAAGTTTTTCTATCTTTCTACAAGCCAGTATAAGTTTCATCTGAATTTGGTACATGACTTTCACAAAACACTAAATGGGGAATACCTGCTTCAAGCATTAGGATGGTTTCCCTCCTTTTCCCTATTTACATTGCATTACATTTCAGGATTTTTTTTCTTCGAGGCAGAGAGAAGTGAAAGAAAATGTGTTGGGTGTGTTACAGGGGCACACAATGTGTGTCATTGTGCCTGGCTTCAAGGAATGTACTGTAATGTTTGACTGCTCACAGATTTACATAATTTGAATACAGGACTGTTGTGTTGTATTCCCTGTTACTCAAAAACATTTGGGGAAAAGAATTTTCTGTGTATAATTTTATTTTCATACTGATCTCTATTTTGTTGAAGACCATGTTTCATCATGAAATCACTTAATTAAAATAAATCTTCTTAAAAAATCTGCTTTGTAAAACATCTCTTTTATTGTGCCTCTGAATATACTGTAACATCCTTTTTTCAAGTGAGTACCTTTAGATAATTCTGGTTTTTGCAGCTTTTAAAAGCCTTTAGAGAAACCACAAGATACTCTTTCTGACATCTCCTTTGCTAAGTGGTTTCTGGTGGCCTGTGGAGTTTGGCATATTATAAATCATGATTTTGGAAGTGGGGAAATTAAGAATTCTACAGCCATATGCAACATAATTTGAATAGAGCTGCATATGAAAAAAAAAAAACAAAAAACCTTATGACAAGCAAAGCACCAGATATCACAGCAAACACATTGGAGAGGCCCAGGCTTTGTGGAAGAGCCTCTGCTTTGGAATGGAGCATCAGAGCTGGCAGCAAAATATTTCTCAGCAGTGGCTATAACACAGGAAAGCTCTCTTTTTCACAGGGAAATATCTTCGGGGGAAAATGCATTCTGTTGTCTTTTATTAAAGTCACTGGCCCCCACCAAACATTTCCTTCTACTTTTCTAAGAGATGGTAGTGGTCAGAGTGAGAGAAACTGGTCTTTAATCAGCTCTTAGGCAAGGGTTCTCCCCATCAGGACACAGCCCGAGGAGAATGGTTAAATGGCAGCTTGTCACTTCTCCTGCCTGTTACACAAACTGTTTGAAGAATCTGATCGTGAAATGACATTTCCATTTTTAAAGTAACTTTTTCTATAAGGTGATTTTGCATTCTCTTGCTGCTACTCGAGATGTGGTACAAGCTAACCCAAGTCATTGAAGGAGAGCTGCTGCTTTGGGACTGGAGTCCTTTCAGAATCTGTTCTCTGTTGTCATTCTTGATGTCAGACTCATGAGATATTTCCAGCCGGGTCACTGATAACTGGTGCCACGAAGTGCATGCACAGTCACTCACTTTCCCTCGGTGTAAACACTGCAGTTGGCCTGGAGCTGGTGCTGGGTGACACTGAGGCAGCTGTGGAAGCAGTGCCTGGGGGGAATCCAGGATTTCCCACTGCACTGAGGATTACCTTCTGTGAGAATGTGGTGCAGAGATTTTAGCACGGGGGGAATCAGATTTTTTTTTTTTAATTACCTATTTTAAATAAAAACAAGCTGGAGAAGGCTCAGACACTCTGAGCTTCCAGCTGTGCAGGTCCTAATGTCGTGTGCTTGTCCCCACTCAGTGACATATTTCCCTGCTGAGAAGGGTAGGTGCCATCTCTTCAAACACCATCAGCCCGTGGTGAAACAGACAGACCTGTGCTGAAACCAGCATTCCTTGAGGGAGCAGAGCTTTTTCCACAAGGCTGGCTGCCCGGGACACCAGTGCCTCTGATCACCAGGGGCTGTGCATCGCAGCTGTGCTAAGTGGCTGCTGATCAAGTGGAAATCGTTCTTTGGGTGAAAGCCTCTACAGGCTGAAGAGAGCCGGCTTTGTAATGGATCCATAATCAGGGTAAGCCAGAGAAGAAGTAACTAAGAATGGAGTTATGAAGCTAACACCTTCAATTGCTATTTTTTAATTATCCCACAGACCAGGTTGTATGCATTAGGAATAATAATAGTTCGTGATCCTGTACTGTTGTGACCTTCAGCCTACCCATTCCCCCTCCTCCACCTTTGTCCTTCTCAGTTGTGATGTCTCTAAGTAAAATTCCAAAGTCCTCAGGGTGGAGTCCTGTCAATTATACCCTTCTCTAAGTGCCATTCATGTTTCCATGGCATTATAGAAACAGATAACCAAGAGTACAACAACATGCATGTCATGAAGCATTTTTGGTATTTACTTGGTTTTCAAAACTTAAAGGGAGAGTAGAGCAAATCCTGAAGAGCATCAGTAAAGACAAAAAGGCAGCTAAGGAGACAAACATAAACATTGTCATTTACTTCTTGGCACCACGTGCTATAATAACCTAAAACATCTTAATTGTGGGCATCATTTAAATTTACTCTGTGGCTCATTTGGTATGTTTGGAATGCTGCCTGCTTTTCATACTGCACGAAGAGCACTTCTCAACAAAACCAACCCTGTCCACATGTTGTATTTTCATTTGACAGATGTATTTGAAATTGTGTTATAATCAAGAAAGGGTATGATGATCTGGAACCCTGCAGAGATGGTGGAACTCTGTGGGAGTCAGTAAAGATTTTGGACTGCTTTTGTCAAAAATATCCACTGCTCAAAGTCCTAAAAAGCCAGATGGAGGTTGGAGCAAGCAGGAGTTACATATTTTCAGTAGGTACCTCAGCGTGCCAGCTACATGGTGTGACATATTCTAGACTCTTCAAGAATACTTTCTGCTTTCTTATCTTCATTTATGTTACTTTCATCTTAATGCAAGCTTTGCTGTGACTGCAAGACTTAGGCACTGTAATAAACACAGCAATTACCCATTTCACTGGCAGTGCCATGGCACAAACAGAATTAACCCAGTAACTCTAATGGTGCACTGCTGAAATTAAATACACAACCCTTAAACTCTTATGCTACATTACTATTACTGCCTTCATGACAAATGTATTATAAAACGGATGTTTGCAAATTTCTTGCTCGTTGGATTGCTTCAGAGGAAATCAATTTGACAAACAAATTGCAACTATTTTAGAACTCTTTTTGATTTCAGCTTGTTTCTGAACCATGCTTTAGGCAATTTTGAGTCTTTGAAACCACAGGTTGGAGTCGTTTAACTTTTTTTTTTTTCCTGTGAGCTTCTCACGAGGCTCTGAAGACCCTGTTTCCACTTGCGTGCATGAGTAAGAGATTGTCAGACGTGCTCCGTGCGAGCCGTGTACTTATAGAGGACTGAAAGCGCTCTGTTCCCGGCAGCTCTCGCTGAGAACTGGTTTAGGGCTCTGTTTCTAACTGGACTGGGCCGGTGCTGCGGTCTCGGAGCCTTCGCGGCTGCGTCACTGCACAGCGGCGGCGGGGCCCGCACTGCGCCTCTGTCCCCGCGGCCCCGGCTCTGTCCCCGCGGCCCCGGCTCTGTCCCCGCCACGTCCCGCACCCGGACGGAGCGGAAGCGCTGAGGGAGGGGCTCACGTCCCCGGCTCCCCACCGCGGGGGATGAACGGGACGCCGTCCTGCACCGGGACCTGCCCGCGCACCTGCCCCGCCGCCTCGGCCGTGCCCCCGCTGCTCCAGCGCTCGGGGATGCAGCGGACACACCGAGGAACTTTCGCTGCGGGGTTTCGCTGCCACAGCAGCAGGACCGGGACGCGCCATCGGTGCCTTGTGGCCCAAAGCTGCGGCTCCGCGCACCCCGCGAGGTGCGGACACGAGCGGCCGCCCCGAGCCCCGGCATCCCCCGGCTCCCTCACGGCCGGGCCGGACCCGCCGTGCGGCGGCACCTGCTGCTGGGGGCCGGGCTGCCGGCAGGCGGCGCTGCCCGCCAATCGCCGGCCCTCTGGGCGCCGCGGCTGGGCGCGGATTGGCTGTGCTGCCGGGTGGGCGGGGCCTGGCACGGGCCCTGCTGGGACAGCCGCTCGCTTCGGCTCGCGCCTTTCAAACGCTGAGAGGCGGCGAGAGAGCGGGAGCGGAACCGTGAGGGACGGCGGGCGGTGGCCAGCGGTGAGTGTGTCCGGCCGGGGAGAGCGGGGAATGTGCCCGGCCAGGGGTGAGAGTGCCCGGCCGGGGGGCTGCTGTGCTGTGCTGCTCTGCTGGCTGGGGCGCGGTGGAAGCGCCGCGCTGCCTCCCGGGCCGGTGCCGGGTCGCGCCGGCGGCAGCGCGGGGGTGCCTGTGAGGGGAGTCGGGGCTATCCCGCGGGGGCCAGGCCGGGTCCCGCCCGGCCGCTGCCGCCCTCCGTGGTCCTTCGCTGCCAGACATCTTCCCGGCCCGGACCAGGGACTCAATGTCTTTAAAAAGGTTAAGGGAGCTGACTTTTTTCCCGGTAAACTTCCCTAGTTTAGTGGGAAGCCTTTTTCCCCCCATAGCTAGTTGAATCTCATTCTCCTGTGTAGATTTACGTGTTTCTTTGTGGGTTTCTGCCTGCTATGGGCATGTGTTGTTCTCTGTTCTTGATGATACTCAGCTAAATAAAGGAGATGTGGTGTCTTAGCAGAGAAACAACGTCGAGGCAATGTGAGGCAGGAGTTCTCCTCAATAATTGCTCTGTCCGAATGATCATTTACAATGAAAGCTGACGTAATAAGCTCGATAGTGGTAATAAATTTGATAATGGTAATCTCTCAGTCAGTGAGGCCACTTATCGAACACAAATGGTTTTCTGCTGAAGTGCAGCAGGAAGAAGATAGAGTTTAGGAGTTAAAGTTACCGAGTGAGCACAGCCCTAAGGAGGGTCATGTAAAATTTCAGACGTCAAAATCATCCTCTTAAATGGTAAACTGTCATATAATGGGGGGAGAGGGAATGTTTGCTTGTTACAGAGTGAGTCAACGACTTCTATTAGATTGTATTGTGACCTTTTCATAATTTCTTAAAGAAGCTATTTCCTGCATATCAGATGATATTTTGGAGATATTTTTAAACTCTGTAGTTTGTGTTTTTTTCCTGCTAAATTATGTACAATGAGTTGAATCCAAAATAGTTCTAATACGAATGTCCATGTTCCATCCCACACGGGAATGTGAACAATGCTGGATGGGTACTGGGTTACATTTGGATCATAACTAGTTCGAGTGCTCCCCCAGAAGTATCTGACAGTGCATTTCTCTCTTTTAAACTGCAAGTGTATTTTTGTGAGCTTGCTAGCTGTCTCTCAGTTGTAATTTGCCTTTTTTTTTTTTTTTCACTAACAGAGGTAAACCTGCTCTTTAAGTTAAAGAAGCCATCAATTACTGCTTCTGGTATCCTTCAGTAACCTTTTTCTGCCTTGCTTTTGCATTTCCCCTGGAGAGATGCTTCAGGCCTGTAAACGTGAACACCATACCCCAGTATTTTTATTGGGTTTGGTTTTGTTTTTTTTTTTTTCACTGTAGTAGAAATGCTGTGGGTGGGTGTATCTTCATAATGTGCTGTTCTACTGGTTTATTAAGGTAATTTAATCAGGATTACTACATCATTTGATTCTAAATGATCTGAACTTGCAAAGAGGACCTTGTCCATTCATGCTTCTCTCTGTCAATTAACTCAGCCTAAAGAGGAAACTTGGAGGAGCTATGAGTGAGCCTTGTAACAAATGAGAATATTCCCACTGGGAAAAGAACCCCACTTTGTCCTGTTGTTACCTATTCCTGCTGTGTTGCAGTTAACAAACAGGAAGGAGTTTTGGTAAATTCCCCCAGGAACAAATATCTGTTAAAAGTGTAAACTTAAAGCAAGTGTGGGACTTAGCCAGAATCCAGAGAAGAGTTTCAGAAAGATTAAGAAAAGGTACATCTCATTAATACTTAAGTAGCTATTAGCATTTTTATTAGAACTAAAGCTTATCCCTAGTATCTTATGGATATGCTCTAGGGAGAAAAAAACCCCAATTTATCTGGAGTGTTTACATTATTCAATTAGCATGTCTTGATTAGTATTCCTTTCAGGTTTTATTTTTACAGTGATTAAATGTCTTGTTTTCAGGCTGCTACTGAACAAAGTTCTGGCTGTTTAAGCTTTATAGTCCTAAACTCACAATATTTGTATATTTTCCTGTGTTGTAACTACGGAATTTCCAAAATTCTTAATTGTTTTGCTTCAGCAGGTGGCTGGTATAAGAGAGAGACCTGCTGCTCCTGACCATGTCGAGGAGAAAGCTGGAGAATAAAAGCCTTTCTGGCTTGTTGGCCACATCTCTGCACACATCAATCAAGACAGATAACTTCTACAATTTTTATATGCTTGAATCAAAAGAGCTAGGAAGGTAAGATTATTCCTATTTATTTTATTTGAGCAAGAGGAATTTCTGCTGCAAGAAAATTCTCAATGAACTTTACAATATAACTTGATACATTTCATACAATGAAGCAAACCTCTGCGGTAGTAAATGGAGAATGAAGTATGCCCTCCTCCTTCCCTGTCCCTTTTTTTGCATCACAGTGGGTTCTTTAGGGACCAGGAAAAGGGACAGTGAGGCATAAGCTGCTAGCCTATTCCATGTCAGACAGATCTGGAGGGTTTTCATGGGCATGTAGATTTGGGATTATCTTCCTTTCCCTGCCACATAGAGTCCTGGGGCACAGCCTAAACAAGAGATGACATTGGGTGATATTATAAGAAAAAGAATGAGGATTTTGAGTTGGCTGTTCCAGGTGTTGGGGTGAGTTTTCTGAAACCCAGAAAACAAAGACCTTTTCTCTCTCTTCCCAGACTCAAGCAGTTAGACTGAGCTTCAAACAAGCTGCTGTTTCTCAGCACTTTTGCAGCCTGCTCCCCTTGCTCTTGTTTGTAACAGTAAAATAGGAAATGAAACAACAAAGCCCCCAAACCCTGGGTGTTTATGACCCTGTTTCAGACATAGAATGAATGTGTGTTTTGGAATCACTGGGTGAATTCATACCTTGAGAATACTCAGTGAATGGGGTGTAAAGCCATGCAAGCATGATGCTGGGATCATGTTTCCAAGCTCCCTGAACAGAAGTGTGCCAGGCCAGTCTCACAGCTGTGCCTTGTAGGATCCTTTGCACCTGCAGCTCCTTTTGTCAGCAGAGATGCTCTTCTGCATGTGGTGTGTGAGCTCCTCAGCCTTCATTGTTCTCTTGGGGTTTTTTTCTATTTTTCTAGCATGTGCTTTTTATCTGGTACACTTTTATAGAAATGCACATTGCAGCCCATAACTTTCTTCTTTTCTTAACTTTTGTCAGCTCTGCTTTTGAATTCTAAGCTCTACAGAAGCAGTTTATATGCAGCACCCTCTAAACTCAGGTATTGTTCCAACGCTGGATTTTCAGACTCTACATACTTGTGAGATGATATCTAAAGCAAACAAAAGTGTAGATTTTGTGTGAATTCCAGATCAGGGTTTTTAATTTTTTTCTCTGCGTGCAAAACCAGGCATAACAAAGTAAGTGCCAAAATGCCAAGAAAACTGAAGCAGGACTCTGTTTAACAAACATATTTGTGATTTCTCCTGGCCTAACTATGTGTGTATTTTTTAATGTTTTTAAGTGTGTAAATGCTTTTTAAGTGATGTAAAATCCATCTTTTCTTTGTAGCCTCTCTAAATGATTATTATGCTTTGATTTTCACTTGCAGTTTTCTTTTTCCTGTTGAGATTATGTGGTAAATAAGTCTCTTGTTCTCTGCTTAAGCTTCCCAAGCCCCATTTCTTCCTCCCACACCCTTATCTGTTGGGTCCTTTGGTATTTAAGACTGACTCACGAAGCTGGCAGGTTAGGTTCTGTTTAGTGGGTTAAGTAGTTCTGTCCCTGCTGTGTGCGTGGCTTGGCTTCTTTTGAAGTAGTTAAATTTCTGTGGTTTCTGAGCCGAGATATGAAAACATCCTGAAATCAGTTTTTCTTGTAGAGCTGGGCTGTGAGGGGAGATGGTTGCACAGGCCAGGAGTGGGAACTGCTTGGCTTGCGTCAGTGCAGCACTTCCGAGCTGACTTTTCTGTGTTTCTGCAGCAATTTCCACAGATCTGAAAGACTTTTTTGTCTTGTTTTTTGTCTTATTTTTGCCTTAATTGGCACTCTACTGATGAACAAGTGGAAATTCTTACATCTCAAATCTGGAGGTATCAGTGATCCTTCAGGGTTGTTAAACCCACAGGAACCAGAAGGAAGATGTGCCAGAACTGCTGGGGAAGACAGTGCTGTTCTCATGAAACTGAACTGGTTCCCCTTTGTTAATTTTAGAGACACTTTGGTGGCTGGCAGGGCTGATGTGCTGCTAAAAAGAGAATGTGAGCTGGAAGGGGGAGTGTTTCCAACTTGTGCATATTATGAAATTGAGCTCAGTAACTTCAAATGCTCTGCAATAATAAGCTGGGTTAACAATTGGGAAAGAACGTGGCCATTTCAGGCTTACAAATAGTTGCTAAGGTGAAGAGTGTGCTTTTTCTTTCTATATCAAGAAAATCTACAACAAATTGGTGTTGAAATAAAAGATGACAGCCTGTTTTGTTGAATTTTTTTTCAAGTTACAGCAGTATGATTCAAAGTCATCTTTTAAATATTTAATAATTTAGGCACATTTCTGCAGTTATTTGGAAATTAAAATTGATTTTTTGCATGCAGTGCTCATTCATCCCTGTTTGATTAAATACCAAAAAAAAATACTTTTTTTTAAAGAAATGTTCTTTTTAAGCACTGGGATTTTTGCACCAGAAAAAAGGCAAAGCCTCTAAGGTAATGTGGTATTTTCTACTAAAGCAGCTCATTTAGTTTAAAGAACAGTTTAGATAGCTCATTCTGAGCTGTTTCATTATGTTTGTCCTTAGTATGCTGTGGTAACAAAAAATACAGGTAGACAGGCTTATTTTGAAGAGATAAATGTAGGTTGTGCACTTTGTACAAAGCTTGATGCTGTTTTTAGAACTTTACTCAGTTTATTGCAGCTGTTCACGTTGTTTTTTTGTAAAACAAGGTTTCTTTAAATAAATTCATTTTTTGTAAATAAGGTTTCTCTTTACAATTTGAAAGCACTTTGCATGTATGCAACCAGGCATTCCTGGGAGTACAATATTAGTAACTATACTTTTTTTTCCAGGCATTTATAACTTGGCTTATAAAACTACAATTTTTTCCTCCTAACTTTTTCAAAGATCAGCTTGGGGTTTTAACTACAGTATGTGGTTTTCTTCTAAAAACATTTCTTTGCCAAAATATGCTTTTGTTTCATACCTAAACAGTTGGCAAGGAAATAAAGTGACACACTTTGTCTAACTGTAATTGAGGAAGAGAATGCTAAGTGGTGGGTGCTTTTCTATTAAGATGTTTTGAAACATTTTGCAGATACCTGGGATTTTTGTTGCAGTACTACATGGTTTGTGGAAGGAAATTCTCTTTATGACCAAATTTTTTTTTCACTGAAAACCTCCTGCCCCACCCATGCATTTAAATGTGCTTTATTTCTCCTGTTCATTCTCTGCATTTCATAGAGGTTTGCTTTTTTAATTGTCCTGTAGGTGTTTTAATGAGGTTGAAGGTTTTTTAATATCTTGCCAACCTGAACAGAGCTCTGGGCAGTCTGGTAAGACCTCATGGCCAGCCTTGCTTCAAGCATGAGGTTTTTAGGGACTTCCAGAATCCTTTCCAACCAAATTATTCTGTGACCTGACCATGAGAATGTCCCTGTAACCTGATACTCTGATTTAATGTTTAGCTAGGCTGTATAAAGGGAATTTTCCTGGGTCTCACCAGAGTTTCATCTAGCTTAGTATCCTTCTACAGTGCCTGCAAGTGAATGTTCAGAAAACAGTGTAAGAGCAGGCCAAGCATGGCATTTCCAAATACATTTTTTTGTTTGTTTGCAATTATTTGCTGTGTCTTCTTGTTTCTAATGTTAACTTATGCACTTTTGATTTCTTGCATCTCAGTGTTTTCCCTTTTATTTCATAGAGGAAGATGTGCTGTGGTTAGAAAATGTGTAGCTAAATCCACAGGCCAAGAGTATGCAGCTAAATTTTTAAAGAAAAGGAGAAGAGGTCAAGACTGCAAAGCAGAGATTGTGCATGAAATTGCTGTCCTTGAATTAATGAAGTCCAATCCTCGCATAGTTAATCTGCATGAAGTCTATGAAACAGCAAATGAAATCATCCTAGTGTTGGAATAGTAAGTATGCCTTCATCACATGTTCCATGTTTGTAGGAAAACATCTTCAATATATTAATTTTTTGCATGAGATGCCTGAATGCCCAGAAGAATTGCAACAGTACCCTGTATACATGATGCTAATCTTTCATTGCATATACTTTATATTTTTTCCTTTAAGGATATTTCAGGCAGGCTGACTGGAAATAATATTCTTGGAATACTGTAGAAGGTCCTGAGTGCTTTGATGCAACTTAAATCACAAAAAAAAAAAAAAAAAAGAAAGTCACTAATTCCAAGTACACAGATTTCAAAGAGGTTGAGCACATCCATGCCTGTGAACTTCAAGTTAGCACTTAACATTTTTTTGGTGACTGGAGACTTACAGTTACTTTGTTTTGAGGTCCTAAGTTTAGTGGTTTTGCTGTTTTAAAATTGACTTCTGGAACAGTTTCCTAAAAAATGCCCATATTTTTTACAGATGTTCCCAAAGCTTCTTATTAGCTCTGAAAATAAGTTTAATTTGGGAATGGAATTTGCATTATCTATCATATTTGTTGTATGTGTAAATTTTGGTGTGGAACGTAAGGAACAAAATACAGCCTGTGAAATGAATTCTTTCTAAGCTTTAAGTTTCATGTCCAAAGTATTTGAAGTGCTGTTGATGGTGGTCTCTGTACACCATGATATATTCTTTGGAAAATGTGAAGGAATTTTTCTAGATTCTATCTGTAAAAGCTTTTTTTTCCCTTGGAACTCAATGACCCCTAAGATATCATTTGTTCTAAGGGTTGTTTTTTTTTTTTGCAAATCCTTTCCTGCAGAGCTTTCAGCTCTTTACCCATGTGGGTGCCCACCCATCCAGACCATAATGTAACTTGAGTACAGCAATACTGTGGGAGCCAGGGCTGCAAACCTTGTGGGAGTTGAAATCCATGGCATCCTCTGCCCTCCCCCTCATGTCCATGTTGCCATAAGGTCACCTGGGGGGAGGCATCACTGGCACCTCACATAACCTCAGCAGGTTTGTGGCTGTGTTCCCTCATTTTGTCCATTATCTGACTCTCTCTAAAATAAGAGTTTGGTAAACTTAGCAATGAAGTTTAGGCTCAGTGATCTGGAGTTCTGAGGAAGCCCTTCATCCTTGAGAGAGAGACTCACACTCGGAGCAGGCTGAGTAATGATCTCAAGCCCAGCCTGAAAGGAGACAGCTGAAACTGCAGCCAAGTGTAGGAATAACTCATAAACCACAGGAGCACAGATATTTCCATGCTGCTTTACACTGCTCTGAATTATTTAGGAACTGGTCTCATGGAAGGCATTTTAGATTTGACTTGAAAAGAAAGGCTTCTTTGATTAGGGGCTGATGATAGAACTCAGCTTCTGGAAGCTTCTTCCTGTTTGCTTAAAGGGACCAGAGCATTATGAGGTTACCAGTCAAAGTGGTTTTTTGCTGTCTCAACTGCTGTTTCGGGCTATAAGGAAAGAAAAAGCGTCATCACATTTTTCCCCTTTTCTAAGTGTTTATATTAAGGGTTTCAGTGTAAATGTGTAAAAAGAAAAATATTCCCAGCCTCTGTGATATTACAGATATATGTTAGATAAATATGAGCCATTAAAAACATTTTTCCTTGCTAAAGTTTCAAAATTTAAACTTAATACATAGGTATTCTTCAATGTGTTTCAGTGCTGCTGGAGGAGAAATATTTGACTTGTGTGTCCCAGATCTGGATGACAGAATTGGTGAAAGGGATATTGTAAGGCTTATAAGGCAAATACTTGAAGGACTTTGCTGCTTGCATGAAAACAATATTGTTCATCTTGATTTAAAGGTGAGGCTGCAGCAGGCTTTGTTTTAGCACTTCATCTTCAATTTATTCTGTTCATCAAAGTAATTTGTTAAATACATCTAAAAGATGAGGAGAAGGAGACTAAATTATATTAAAATGATATTAAAAGGATAGAGATTAAATATTTTAAAATAACATTTAGCAATAAGTATTTCACAATAGAAGCTGAAGTGTCATTTAGTACATTGGGCTTTTTTTTCCCAGATTGTATTTTATTAATTAGGAATGCAATTTTTTCTATTCTAGCCTCAAAATATTTTGCTGAGCAGCATCAATCCCCTTGGTGATGTAAAAATTGTAGATTTTGGGATGTCTCGGAAGCTTGAGAATTCCAATGAACTGCGGCAGATCATGGGAACCACAGAGTATCTCGGTATGGAAGGGCTGCTTCCCAGCCTCTCATGTGGGCTTTCCAGGAAACAGGAACATTCATGGAGCACACTGAGCAACTTACAAGCTGATAAAGAGCGCCATAGGACAAGGCAACATGTTTGAGCTGCTCTTTTTAAGAGTAGTCAACAAATATTTGCACTAAAAAAATCCTGAATTATACCAATCAGTGCAGCTCTCAATTTTATACTGTAGAATTTGCTGTTATGGGCTGTTAAATTGTTCTAATTAGAACTGAAATACAACATTAGCATGCACAAAGAAATGTTCTTTGAATTAATGCAGCGTCTTTAATGTTATTCAATATGATGATATAATTAAAATATTTGGTGGAAAGGGAAAGATTGCTGTTAACACTTGTCCCTCTCTGAGGGACAAGTTTCCTTCATGGTTTGCCAACACTCAGTGTTAAGAGGACTTCATTCTGCAGTGAATAACTTGCTACCTAGCCCATGCTAACAGCCACTGATCCCAAAATTGGCTTGGTCATCTTGTGTTGCAGCTTTAACGTGATGAAGGCTCTATACATTCCCCTTAAAAAGCTGTATAACCAAAACCTCTTAGGAGAAAAAGGTATGTGCATGCATCTGATTAGAACACATCTTGAACCTTGGATAAACTTCAGGCCAGGTAGTGCCACTTTGGTGTCAACCAAGTAAACATCCATGTCTAGGCCAATGGAAATAACTTTTTTGCCACTTTGTGGCTTGGAAATAATAAATCTAATTATTGAAACTACATGTTGAGTCTCATAATAATGGTTGGCAAAAGAATGCCAGAAATGTAATGTGTGATTCAAGGCCATTTGAATAAGATATTTATTAATGCATTTTTTTTTCCCCATCTCTTTAGCTCCAGAAATCTTAAACTATGATCCTATTACCACAGCTACAGACATGTGGTAGGTTTGATCTTCATTTTATTGGGGTTTGGTGGGACCCCGTAACACTCTAAGGGCCTGATCCAGTTTCATCTGGCTTCCAAGAATCCCCTTCTGTTGGTGGGCTGGCTGGAAGAGGGAGGGGAGGGATGAAGCCCTCAGGACTTACAGGAGTTTATGGATCTGTTGCACACGTATTGGGAAATGCAGGTGGCTTCTGAGTCTGTGGAGGATAGGTGTTGGTTCTGAGGGAATAATAACAGTGACTGGATAACATACTTTAGGTATTACTCCTGGGTGACATGCTTCAGGTATTAGCTACTCTAGGACACTTCCCTCCCCACTTTGACATTGTTAAATAATTTTTTGTACAAAGTATAAGAAGGATGTAAACTTCCTACTTCTTATTTTTAGGGAAATACCTGCAGAGTGAATCATAAAAATGACAAGTACCTTGAACTGACCCACAACTTTTTGTGGCATTTTAATTTTATGTGCTATGTTAAAGACTAGCTTTGAACTGTTTCCTTTAAAACATAAAATCTTCAGCATCTTAAGTAATATTCACTGTTAAGAGTTGCTAGTTGCTCCTCTGAAATCCTCAACTTGCAGTAGTAACTAAGTCTGTTCATCAGTGTTTTTTAATCACATATTATTTGCCTGCTTTTGTGGGAAGACAGAAGAAAACCCCTTGTGATGCTGTGATCACAGTGACAAACCCAGGAGCTGCATGTTTTAATGGGTACTAAATTCTGATCTCTCAGATCACAAAAATGTTTTTATTATGCGTCAAGAAACCACCTTAAGATTTATAATAGATTGCATGATCTGTGGTATACATGTTCATGTTCTTGGGAGAAACATCTCAGCTAGAAGAGATTGTAACACAACTCAGATGTCAAATGTACAGAGAGGTTGATTAAGTCTTTGCTCTGTTACCCAGAATTGCAATGAACGATGGATTTTATTTGCATGCAGATTAGCAAGTCTGTCTTTTTTTGCAGCTCTGTTATCCAGAATTGCCACATGTCCCAAGAGTGGGCTGTGTAAAAGTGTTATTTCCTTTTCCTAACAATCTCAGTAGGAACAAAAGGGGCTATTGAAATTAAAGAGTTTTCAAAAATCCCTTCACTGAGATATATGGACACATATCTTTCCTTGTGTGTGTATGTGCAGTCATGTTTGAATTACATAAAATTGAGGTGTAACATGTTGGCTGTAATTCTGAGAGTGGGATATGCCAGGATTTGCAGCACAGTAAATATGCAGGGTATATTGTTTAGATTCTCCAGGAGGTTTATACATTCTGGTCTCTAGTAGGTTGATACATTGTGTTCTTATCTCAGGAACGTCGGTGTCATCTCATACATGCTGCTGACACAAGAATCTCCATTTGTGGGAGCTGATGTTCAAGAAACTTACCTTAATATATCTCAAGTTAATGTGGATTATTCAGAAGAAACATTTTCATCTGTTTCACAGCCTGCAAAAGACTTCATTCAAAAACTTCTCATAAAAAATCCAGAGTAAGTTGCAAACTCTTCCAGGCAAGAATCCTAAATTTGTGGAGCACCTAGAAAAAGTGAACGTTAATTTATGTGCCTATGTCACTGAGAAGATCAGTTGGATATTTCACAATACATTGGTATTTTCGACTGGATATTTAAAGTGCAGGTTGATGCTTTTCCATAATGTGTGAGAAGAATTTTGGATTCAATGTCTGGCTAAAATTGTCAGATATTATTTTTATTATTTTTACAAATAATGTTATTAGTGAGGCTTGTTCTTTGAGGGTTTTTGGTTTAAGTTTCTTTATACTTTCATTCAGATGACAGATTTTTATCAGATTTTATTAAAGTATGCTCTAGAAAGGTCACATTCTTTTCTATAATTATTGTAGTTTGGAAAGGCAATGCAACCTCATTGCATTGCTTTCTTGTTTCCTGACTCACTTTTATCTTTTTTACTTAAATAGCTCTCTTACTATATTTTTATACTTGGCAGTGTCTCTCCTTGTTCGGTGTTCCAAAAATTATCTCAATCCAAAGCAAAGGTTTGTTTGTAAGGCACGCTCCCTTAACTCTCATTCTTTGGGAGTTCAGATTCTAATCAAGCCCTTGCAAAGAAGCTGAACTTTGAGAAGTGAGCTGGTCAGGTTTTATTGATTGCAGTGCTAGATGTGGTCACCTGTGGTGAGCCAGTAATCGTTGTCATCTTCAGAGAGCCTCCAGCAGGCAGGAGTGAGCCTGCCTGGCTGCGAGAGGCTCTTGGACAGGAGGAGAGCATGGGAGGTGATTCCTGGGAAGTGGCTGCTCTGAGGCAATAAGGACTCCATATAAAGTCATGTCTGAAGAGTCCTCCCTGTCCTAACACCTCACATACATGGTTTGTCAGGATCTGAAATGATTCACAAAACCCCAGTATCACGAGGGAATCTTGTCTTTCATGTTTGTGGAGCACCTAGAAAAAAGGAATCAGTGATGAAGAACCTGCTTTGATAACTCTTAGTGTGGACCTCTGGGATATTTAACATTCTGCCACAATTACTTCTCATTTTCTCCCAGGCATCTCAAGAATCTTCATTATATACTCAATAAGCTCTCATTCCAACTCTTGATGACTATACCTCCTTGAATTTTAAGAGGAAAAGTCTCTCTCAGAGAGTCAACTCTGTAAAGTTACACTCTTCTGACTGAAAAATATCCCTGTGTTCTGATGGTGTTAGGGACAAGTAGTGGGCTCTGCTGTCTTGGAGCCAGTTTTCTGGCAAGTTCTGTGAAAGTTAACAATGCAGAACACATTAAAACTTGAAGTAGCACTAGACTAGGTTATCCAGAGGAGCAATTTTCTAAGTCTGGTTTGTTTGGTAGGATCTACATTTTGAAAGAGTTTATGCCAGATGAATTGCAAGAGTAAAACACTGGAACATGTCAGAGTTTGTGACATCCTGTTAACTTGGCTTTCCTTGAAAGCATAATGACTGAATCATCATGAGCCTCACTGTTTATGGTCTGTATAAAACACATTACTTTAAAAGTAAAAGCAAGTGCCCATTTATGTGTAGCATGTTGAAAACATTCGAAGGGACCATGTTGAAAACATTCCCAGGGACTGGGTTCCTTGTTCTGATGAAAGCTTACCAGCTTTAAGGTAAACCATCAACTAAATTTAGATGCATGTATCCAATACTTAACTATGTTTTGTAGCAGCTGAGGTAGGGGGGAAAACACACCAATATTGACTCTTCAGTGTCAATTTTGCTCAGGATTTTTAGCATCAGAGCTATTTTAGTTTTTTAGTATTGGTGGAATTAACTCAAGCACCTTTTCCTTTCCCCCTCTGAAGGGACCGGCCCACTGCAGCAGACTGTCTGTCCCATTCGTGGTTGCAGCAAGGGGAGCTCATGCTCCTGTGCACCCCTGAAGAGATCTGCTCCTCCTCTCAGCTGCCAGGACACACAGCCAAGTGCTCAGAAGAGTGGAGTGTAAAATCCAGCAGCAGTGGGAGCTGCAGTGACAAAGAGGACAAGGAGAACATCCCAGAGGACAGCAGCACGCTCTCCAAACGCTTCCGATTCGACGACTCGTTGCAGTATCCCCAGGACTTCATGACAGACTTTGTGTGCTAATGTAGAACATAGACTTCTCATGGAATGAATTCAGCATAATCTGTTCCAGTGGTGAAAAAAAGGCTCTGGCTTGCCAATTCGTGCAGCATTGGCATGCTGGAAATGCACTTTGATTCTTTTATGCTGGTGCCTCCTTTTCTATCCATTGCTGGCAGTGGATTTAACTCCTGAGGTATCGGAGTTGTTGCGCCCATGAAATGAATTATTTTTTTTATGAAGATACAATATTTTTGCACTTTTCAAGTTCTAGTCAAAAGATGATACTAGAGTGAACAAACTGAAACCTGCAAATGAGTTTAAGCATAGCCTTTGTCAAACAGTGGTTGAACACATGCATGCTTTTAGGACTACCTTTTCTTTTAGTAAGAAATTGGGGAGCAGGGAAGCTGAATCTTGCTGGTTTACTGGAGTTGCTTGCTAGCATTCTCACCACTTGGAATAGAGGCTAAATTTGATATGTTTTGGGACTAGGATGCATCTCTTGGGGCCATTTGGAAACCTGTTTTACCTCTAGGATCACTACTAGTTCTGCCTTATGGATCTGGTCTACTTGGGCATTATCATGCATTTTCTGTGTGGTTATGCTGTGTTGGATCTCTACAACACTTGGCATAGAAAACAGGTAGATTGTCAGTCCTTGTGCTTATGGTCCTTGGCTTCTTACCATAAATGACATTGGAAGATGAGGTTCCTATGCTGATGTGAATATTTGAACTTGGTGGTTGGCTTTGGTCAAACCTCTGAAATAGTATCATCTACCTGTATTTATTTTTCCTTATCTTAAACTCCAAACGATCCCTCCCAAAAATCCCCACACAAACAAGCCCCAAAACACAAAGCCTCTAGTTAAAAGAGTAAACTGAGTAAACTGAAAATAACCATTTTTGCCAGTGAAACAGCGATTACCAGTTTTTCTCTGTGCCCCTCTAATGTAGAAGTGTAACTTGCTGTCAGTTAGTGTTGCCCATAATTACTCAGCTTCATGCCTGCTCTGAGAAATGGACTGCAGTGTGTTAGTATTTCAAGGCAAACTACCTAAGAATTGTTTTAAGCCTTTAAAATTGGTTTGGTTAGTGGTATTTTTTAAAGTTCTGTGCCTTCCACTTTCATTTGTTTCTGGCTCTGAGGTAATAATGCCTGTGTCAAGGTTTGTCTTAAAGCAAATGCCAGTTGTGCCTTAACAACCTGAAAGTAATACTCATAAAATAAGCCCCTTAATCATAACAGAGCCTGTGAGCCTTTTTGGGCAGTGAATTTATTAAAACTCTTACAGATATTTTAAAAGTAAATGGCACTTCAAAATATTTTGAGATTTTCCACTCCTCTAAGCTTAAATTTAATTGTCTTTAAATTGGATTTGTTTTCTGTAATAAAATACCACAATCTGATACTCTTTTAAAGTGTGCCTGTGGATTTGTCAGTAGTTGGGCAGATTGGCATTTTGAAATATGACAGAGGTGAACCTGATGAGTGGTAAAAGGTTATGTTTTATCTCTCTTCACACAAGGAAAGAACAGTTTTTTTCCAAACATATTTCAGTGTAAAGTGTCACCAAAATGCATGGGGGGGATTCAGGACTGTCTTGGTTTGGGGGGATGCTCATCTTGACAAGTGGAAAGCAGACTGAGGTGTAAGGCATGTGAAGCTTTTCAGCTTCTGTTTGTCAGAAGAAGTTCTCCAAGATTTAATTTCATATGAAATACAGTAACAGGTTTGTTCAGCAGGGACAAAGCTCTGATAGCTGGGTGTGAGTGAGCCACACCAGGTCTCCTCTGTGGATTGATTCTCATGGAGCTTTTTTCAGTGGTACTGACTGTATATGCATAATTACAGAATTACTTTGCAGGAGGCAGCTGTTGGATTGTGCTCAGGTACTTTACACCCTTACTTTTCAAAGTCCTTGGCTTTTCCCAGTTGGAGTCTTACCTGAGTTTAGATTGTTTTCCACCATCACGGACTCCAGTCTGAACTGGGTAGGTTAATATCACAAATTATTCTATACCTATGTAGAAGTTAAAGGTCACTTAAGATAAAGAAGAAAATGCCAAAAAGTAGTGTAAATAAAGGTAAAAAAGAATTTTAAAAAAATTGTTCTAATTTAAAATTCTGCCAAAGTATTCCTGAATAGAAATTACAACTATTTTTTAGCATCTGGAAAATAAAACTGATAGCATATGCCAGCACTTGATGACAAAGCTGTTATTCCTTAAGATTTTTATCACAGTATCTGATGTTTACATTTCTTACTACTTTAGAGCTAACTTATCTTTAAATAATTGAAAAATTGTTTTATCCAAATAATTTAAGTTTTGAAGATGTTATTTGTATTGCATATATACTGAAAATATACCTTGAATTAGACTTTGTTTGGATAAGTGCATATTTTAAAATATTGTTGTACAAATTAACTCCAGTTGAAAGTAAATACATGCTTTGTAGGCAACTGTTAGTCTGTTTTGCTTCTTCTCATAGTACTGGGACTTTCCAAGTGTGAATGAATGCTGAGTAACATTTTGAGATGACTGAAGTTATACTTCTATGCAGTTCATGACCTTTTTCTATTAAAAAAAAAATAAACTTTGCCATTTTTTCAAAGCTTCCATGTTTGTTTTTTTTTTATTTATTTACAGAATCAGAGGCTGGTTGAGGTTTGGAGGGACCTCTGCAAGTCCATGCCCTCTGCTTCAACCATCCCAGCTAGGCCTTGCTGGCCAGAACGATGTCCAGATGGCTTTGGGTTTCCAAGGAAGGACACTCAGTCTCCAGCTCTGCAGTTCTCAGCCAGCCTCACAGTACCTGTGTCTTCTTGTGCTCAGATGGAAGCTCCCGTGTTCCAGTGTGTGCCATTCCCTCTTGTCCTGTCACTGGGCATCCCTGATGGGAGCCTGGCTCCATCTTCTGTGCACCCCACTTCAGATGATGGTATGTGTTGATAAGAGTCTCCCTGAGCTTCCTTGTGCCTAAACAATCCCTGCTGCCTCATCCTTTCCTTGTAAGAGAGGTGCTGCAGTCCCTGAATCCCTCTGTGGCCTTTAGCTGGACTCCCAGCTCTGTGTGTGTGTGTCTCACACTGGGCACTGCTCCTGTGTGAGGAAAGGGAAGGATCACCTCTGTCACCCTGCTGGTGCAGCCCATGCCATCAGCCTGCTCTGGGCACACTGCTGGCTCTTGTCCAACTCCAGGAGCCCAGGGCCTTCTCTGGCAAAGGGGTTTTTCCAGCTGGATGGCTCCAGGATGTATCAGTGTGCAGGACTCTTCCTCCACAGCCCATTTCTCCAGCCTGCAGAGGTGCCTATGGATGGCAGCAGGACCTGCAGGTATATCAGCCACTCCCAGTTTGTGTCACCTGCAGCCTTGCTGAGGGCATGCTCTGCCCAAAATTAACCAGGATCTTCTGGGAGGGTGTCAGAGGTCTGGTCCCTTCAGCTCCTGGCAGTCATTTCACTGCAGAGGGCTGCTCAAGTCTGACTTCCCCTTGCTGAACTCATGCTGACTACTACCAGTGAATCATGACCTTAGCTGCTCACTTCCTGGAACTGTTTTCCATGTGTCTGGGGTTTATGTAGAAAATGTTGCTGTTCCTATTTGTAATAATCTAGTTATATCTTGCTGTACTTAATGAGGTGATACTTTTTATATTAAATTCTACTGCCCTTTCTGAATGGCTGTGTAAGACAACTTAAATGCAATCTTTGTTATACATATTAACTTCCTAGGGCATTAATGGTGCATTTGTTTCATTTTTGAGTACATGGCTGAAATAAAAAACAACAAACCCCAAAACAAGTGTGCTTTGGAAAGGGAATTGCACTCAAAAGAGGGGGTTACCCAGGCCAACAGGAGTTAGAGTGTTTCTTCCAAAAGCACATTTCATTGACAAAGCTTTTCCATTGTTTGAAATGCACAAATGGGCTTTCTTTTTAGTGAAAGAAACTGTGTGTCCATGTGGCTGCTTTGGTGTTGCAGCATTAAATTCAGAAATTATCTGAATATTTACATTTCTTGCAGTGAGAGTTCTTACCAGGAATGATGCCTATTTTTTAACACATCAAGGAAACAAACTATTCTGTTTAATGGTGGTTTGAGACAACTTGAAATTTCTGCTTTTTCAAAAATTCTAAAGGAGGCAATATCTTTGAGAAATGTATCACAGTGACTTTAAACTGAGAGTAGAGTTAGATTAGATAATGAGAAGAAATTCTTGACAGTGAGGGCCATGAGGCACTGGAAAAGGTTGTTCAAAAAAGCTGTGGATGCCCCATCCCTAGAAGTGTTCAAGGCCAGGTTAGACAGGGCTCTGAGCAACCTGATCTAGTGGGAGGTGTCCCTGCCCATGGCAGAGGGTTGGAACTGCAAGGTCCCTCCCAACCCAAGCCATTATATGGTAATAACTGACCCTCTTCTTCTTACCAGGACAGCTGTGCTTGTGCTCTTGCCAAGTGAGGCAAGTTAAGTTGGAAAAAATACTTTGTAAAACTGGGGCAGAACACGAGTGTGCTGTTAAAGTTTGTTTCAGAAACTTCTCATCTTGGGCATTGAGAACCTGGCAGCTGACAGGCTTGAAAATACTGCTTGATCCACTCAGCACTGCAGAAATGAGCAAGATACAGAATGAATCAGAGTGTAGAAAGACTGCTGAATTTAATGTTAATATTACAAGGCTGAATTGCCAGTGAGTAATGTGCTATGAGAGTAAAAGGAAACTTTTTAATAATTAAAAGCAGGTACAGGAATGATCACATAAGTTCTTACCTGGTATCCCATGTAGGGAATAAACAGCAAGGTAGGTATTGTTGTTGTTGTAAGAAGAAAGTTCTTCTGCTAATAAAAAATACTACAGGTATAAGCATTTTCTTTTAAATGTTTCTCATATTAGCAATCTGTTTCTTCTTTCCTCTGAAGAGTACAAGCAGGTATGCTATTTCCAGTTTCCTAATCAGACAATAAACCCCAAAAGGATTCCCATGCCTGGCAGTGTGTGCTGAATGTGACACTGCTTGCTGTAGGTGTGGTTCTGGTAGTTGAAAATAGCAGGGAGCATCCTTTGCATGGTTTCCAGCTGGACTGGTCCATCTCATAGCCAGGACAGACCAGAGCTTGTGTGAATCTCCCTATGCTAGGTTGAGTATGAGGGTATTTCTCATTTTGAAGTCAAAACCAGGCTTTGGTGCTGGCTAGGATTCAGAAAATGCACTGGGAATTCCAGGTGATGTTGAGCCTTCTGCAGCTGGACAAAGCAGAAATACCCTAATGGTTCTTTGCCTGTGGTATTTTAATGAAGGGGTTTTTATGGTTTAAACTTGCTATCTAGACTCATACTGCTCTGTGTGCAGTTCACAAGACTGGTTACAGGCCTGAACTGGGGCTCATTCATAGGCAGTTTTCAGCAGGTTAATGCTGTAAAATGTAGTGCTTTTATATATTGCTGTGAAAACATCCAGAAACCTCATTTAAAACTCACAAACTTTTCAACATGGCCAAAACTGTTTCAGATCCCATAGAAATTCAAACCTGGCCACAGCAAAGTGTTGGAAGTCATACCAACTATGCCACTAGTTGATTTAGATGGGTCAAAGCATTGGATTCAGTGGAGGAAACGCCCACTGACGACCAATGAAGCGGAATGAGACTTGAATTTATATTTTCTTGCATTCTGTAATTTCCCAGGAGTGTGGGGGCAGGTGGTTTAAATCCTAAGTCACTGTGCACAAGATGGGCTGGTGCATGATGAGGCACCTGGAAAACCTTCGCTTGCTGTTGTGGGTTAGCCACCCAAGCCCATTCTATCTCGGCAGGAATCATTTTGCAAACACAGCTGAGTTCCTTTGCATGTTTAGCTGACACACCTGTCCCCCACTTTGCCTGGAGACGAGCACCTGCACTCACCTATGGGTTATTACCTCACACCTGGGTTTTTTACGAAGGCGAGGAGGACGCCGGCCTCGGCAGCAGCGAATGCCACATGCTGCTCGGAGCCGTGCTCACCATCCTTATTTGAAGCTGGCAGGCCCGGCAGGGGCTGAGGCTTTTTCTGCAGGCGGACAGTCGCGGTGCAGTACCGGCACAGCTGCAGATACTTTGAGGAAGTTTAATTCCCCTCAGGTGTGCTGAATTCCGTGCCCTCAGGTGTGAGGCGTTCTCGGCCGAGGCGCGTCCGGCGCGGGCTCAGCGTCCCGGCCACGGCACCGCAGCCGCTGCCGGGCTCCCGGCGCTGGGCCAGGCAGGGCGGCCGGGATGGGGCTCCCGCCGGTTTCCAGCGGCTGGGATGGGGCGGTGGAGCCCGGGAAGCGGCGGTGCTGAGCCCGGGAAGCGGCGGTGCTGAGCTGGGCCGGGTCCCGCTGCGGAGCGCCGGGAGCGGCCGAGCGCGGGCCCTCGGTGCGGCGGCTGCCGGCGCTCCGCCGGGCACCGGGCTGTCGGAGCGGGCTTGCTGAGCTGAAAAGTGCGGTTTTTAAAATTTATTATTATTATTATTATATAGTTTTAAATGTTTTTAACTGAACTCCCTTTTGTGAGTTAACTTTCTGCCGTGCCGGGTTTTACCGCTGCCAGCCCGGCGCTCGCTCGGTGTGAGCAGGGCCTGGCCGCAGTGCCCGGTCCCGCTGAGGCGCAGGGCATCGGCACCCAACCATCAAACCGCCCTGGCTGTGCTGCCAACTCTGCAAAACAGGGGTTTACAAACAACACAGTCCTCCTTAAAGCTGCCCGGATCGCCTTTAATTGGCTTAGCAGGGCAAATTTAAACAGATGCTTTTGGTTTGGGCTGGTGCTCCTCTACTGTTTCCAGAGAAAGTGACTCTCTCCTATAGGCACCCCTTTAGCAACCACAGAAATTAATTTGTGTACCAAGGCTTCAGCTTGGTGCAAAGTACAAAATATGATGTCATTGCCTTGGTTTCTGCTGGACTAGAGTTCGTTTTCCTCTGAGCAGCTGGCAGAGTGCTGTGTTTTGGACTCAGTATGACAATTACATTGATAACACACTGATGTTTTGGTTGTTGCTAGGTAGTGCTTACACAAATCAAGGCTGCTTGATCTTTATATTTCAGTTTCATTATGTATGACACGGATTACAAAGAGCACGTTGGAAGTTCAGAGTCACCTGATGGATTCAGGTGATTTTACCCACGTCAGGTGTAAAGCTGCTGATGAACCCGAGCCCATCCGATCACCCCGGGTGGGTTACAGGGCTGGGGCATTTGGGGTGTGCAGGGAGTCCTGAGGGAACTCTGTGTGTTGGGAGAAAATATTGAGGTGCAGGGATGTAGTTAGAGCCTGCAGAGCAAATGGTGCCGGGTTCCTCTCGGAGCTTTGCTGCTGCGGCAGGAGCGGCAGCTCCCTCGGTTGGCAGCCAGGGGAAATTCCCACCAGGCGTGGGGATGATGTTCTTCGCAGTGAAGGATAATAAAACGGGAGAAGCGTGCCTGCAGAGGCAGTGGCCTTGGAGAGCTTCACATCTCTGCTGGACAAGGCTCGGCGCAATCTCTTCCAAAAATTTTTAATGTGATTTTAAAAATTCAAAAATGCAAGGCCTCCCAGTCAGTTTGCAAGAACAGTAAAGTGATAAAAATAAACTATACGAATTTAAACAAAAATCATTGCATAACTGGTGGATGGGATCATGATTTATTAAGCCTAGCCAATGATGCAATTCTTCCATTTGAACCTGTCATCAAACTTTAAGCTATGACAGCCATTAAAACAAAGTGTTGAAATAAACTGAACTTAGACTTTTGAATCTCAAAATATTGAACCAAGACTAATGAAGCATATTCAATCACACAATTGTTCTCACTTAAAATAGTAGTAATAATAGTAAGATTAGTAAAAGGAAAAAAAGTTTATATAAAAGTTAATACAAATTAATTATAATATTGTTAATTTAATCTTAATTTATTCTGGTTTTAATGTCTTTTGTGTATGTTTTATTGTGTATATAATATGTTAATACAGTAGCTAGTGTGTACAACCTGTAAATAAATACACATATATTGGGGGGGTGTGTTAAAATATTTCTTGCTTAATCTTTCTTGTATGATCAAGAAAGTTTGGAGGTCGCAGATGTAGAGGAGTATGGTAGCAAGCAGTGTGGCTGGTTAGAAATGTAGGTATTTAAAGAGTAATGTAGGTATTTAGTTAGTGATATGGGCATTACCTGGACATTTAAAAGCTGTTTTTCAGAAAGCACTGTGTTTGTATGTGATGGCCTGGAGTTTATATCGATGCCCATCTAGCCACTGTAAGCAGCAGATAACAAGTAATTTCTGTAGTGTGGGCAGCATGCCAGGAGAATTAAATTGCATGTTGTGCAGGCTTCTGAGCAGGCAGGGCAGTCAAACAGCGAATATCTCTTGGTTTTCCTGAATTAAATTCAAGCAATTGAATTAGCTGTGGAAATCTTGATATCCATTCCCAATACTCCAAACTAATCAAAGACCTGAAACCTGAGGGGTAGAGAACTTGAATATGCATTTACTTCTTCACAAGAAAGCTTTAAAAAGCACTCATTGGCAAGTTGTGTGAAGTAATTTTGCCTTTACAGCCTTTGTTGAATGATCATTTAAAATTTAGCAAATGTAGAGTTTGCAGTTTGGGAGCTGTAAAACCGCATCCCCTCACTTCACAAATATCCCTTCAGTAATCAACCCCTGCTGTTTCTTTGATGTATTTATGGTTCAGTTCAGCAAAGCACTTAGATTCACCCTTGAAATGTAACTTTAGTCACTTGCTGTTCAGCAGAGTTCTGGTGCATGTGCCTGGTATTAAATGTTTGGAATACAGGTGGGTGCCTCAGCTGAATTTGGATCTGAGTGATTTGAACTTTTGCTACAGTGAATTTTATTATCAGGCATAATTGCAGCACATTTTTCAAGCAAAAAGTGAAATGTTTGCTCTCTGAGAATATGATGTCTCTAAGATGAACACATGTTATGCTATAATTTTGTGTTGGAGAATAAACAAATTGCATTTCATCATGGGTAGTGTGCAATTATTATAGTGGCAAGAAACTCCTTCTAAGATTTAAACTGCAAGTTTACTGACCATGGTAATTTGTTCCTATATGATCCTGAGTTGATCTGTCATCTCAGTGATGTGACTGTGGAATTCAGCAGAGAACAGACTGGACCGAGGAGTGAACCCAGAGGAAGTAGAATGGTGTAGGAAACTTCTAGCACGGGCTGTATAAACTTGTCAAAGCCTCCCCCATTTCTCCACATGCATTAGCAGTAACAAGGCAAGTTAAATGCAAAGCAGAAGAATTGAGATGCCATGTTCCTCTAATCCAGGTGATTCACAATCCTGGTTTGCAAGAAAGACACTGGGAAAGATGTCCAAAATTGTGGGTTTACCATTGTCTTCTTCTGAAGACTTAAATGTTTTGTCATGCATTAACTTGCATTTTGCACTATTCCTAGAAAAGCTTGAGCCTGTCAGTGAAACAGCCAGCAAAGAACATTTGACTGAGAAAGCTTTAATGGAAAGGAATTCCAAATGGGATTAATGGAGTTCATGACTATACAGAAACAGGAACCTGTATTTTGTCATCTGTAGGTGATATTCAGACCACATTGTCAAATTCAGACTATGAGAGGATCTCCTTTCATTAACCATTATGACAAGAGAAAAAGGTGATTTTCTCTAATAGAATATCACCAACTATTGTGACCAAACAAGAAATCTCTTCTGCTTAATCTAAAGCGTAGAGACTTCAAATGCTTTTGTTTATCCTCCTTAAGCAGTCAATTAATCTTGTTTTAAAGGGATAAATCTTTTGTCCCTTGAAAGCCACACACTATTTAATCCCTTCAAGCTGATTTTTACTCTTAATTAATGATGTGGGAGTGCTAATGCATTGGAGATGTTCCTGCATATTTTTAACACACTCTGGTACTTAAGACAGCAGATGTATTATATCAATACCTCTGTCTTACCAGCTAAATCAATACCTTTGTTTTACCAGCTAAAATATATCTCAAGTAGAGATTGAAAGGTTGAAGACTTTGAGAATTTTGTCTAAACTTTCTACTTAAGATATAAAGCTACTGAATTGTTTAGGTATTCAACAATTAAAAATGTTAGGACTTATGTAAAGTAGATGAAGAAACTGAAGAAAGACAAATTTCAGGGATGTGATGGAGGATTTATATATTTTTCCCAAAGCAGAAAATTAAATTCTAACATTAAGCATTGTGTTCAAAATTCTGTAGTTCCATCTTTGAGCATAGATTTTAATCTGGTTTTGTCTCTTTTCTCAATCAAATACTTACTTCTTAAATCCCCCAAATATAGCCATATTGTGAAAACCCAGAAGCTTTTCCTAGAAAGCTTGGCTATAGATATCTACCTACTGTGGATACCTCAAAACTCCCACTGGCCTGCAGAAATGCTCTCTCAGGTTTCATTACATATTCAGTAAATATGAATACATATCCCTGCCTGTGCATTCCAATAAGTATTTATTCTCTAATTGCTACACTACCATAGTACAGGAGCTTGTTAATGTAAAACAGTTGAGTTTGCCTGTTTAAAAAGAGTAAGCTTGCTATGGTGATTTCATCATTTCAGTTTTCAGGGTGTTTTGATGACTGACAGTGCTAATGCAAGGTATTACTTCAATAGCACAGGACTGTTGCTTCAGTTTTGAGATTCAGGCAATTACACAATGGCTGCTTTCTTAGTAACCTAACAAAGCATGGAGAGTTCTGGACTGCTGCCAAAGAGAATTCCAAATTCCTTGTCTTCATTTTGCTGTAAGCAAATTAACTGACCTTCCTAAACTTCCTCTTGCAAACTGCATTTTTCTCTAGCTCTTGGTAGAAGCAAGGTCACCAGAGATGAGGTACCAGAGCTAAAGGATGAGAGATGGACTTTGTTTAGAGGAAATGGTACAGGTTGGGTACAGTGGTCTGTTGTTTACAACCTGTGCCAGTGAATAAAGGAAGAAGTTAAATAAGTTTTCACATATTTAATTTAACAGGACTTGGTGCTGCCCATGTATGAGTGTGCTGTTGAGAAAATTACTGCTGTGGTTCCAGTGATGTTGAATAAATTGTATATTTGTGCAACAAATGAGTTTATTGAACCAATATACAATATCTATTTTAACAGCATGCACTTTTGGTAAGAATTCCATCTCTATTGCCCAGTAGTATGGGAGTTTTAAAAAATGTTCCTGTTTTTATATGGGAAAGAAGAATATAGGGGTTTGTTATAGGGTTATAAATAGCATTTTATTTTTATGTGTTGTTTGCAAATTGCTTTTGTCAGTGAATTGGGAATAGAAAGAACTGCTGTTATCACATCTGTGTGATACTGGTGAGATAGTAAGAAGTGTCAAATGGTGGTGGTAAATAATTTTTAAATGATGCAAAAAATTTGAGAATACTTAGAACAAATGATAGACTAAAAGACCTTGAATTTTTTGCTTTCAAAGGCAAGACTGAATAACTATTGAATTACATTAATATGTACCCATAGTGGGTGCAGTAATACTGAACTCCTTAATCCATTAACTAAATTTGTTCCACATCCACACTTGGAATTTGAAATCAGAAATAAAATATGACTTAAGTATTGGGTTATTTACTGCTTGAAATCTATTCATTAAAACCACATCTTTTTGTTGTCCTGTGTGCAGGACAAAGCCTGCTTAGTTTTGGTTCAGTAGTTTAGGTGGCTTTCCTGTCTTTCTTCTGCAATCCCAACCTATCCTAGCAAAAACAAATAGTGGTCTGGGCTTGGGTGTTTGTCAGAAGCCAGATTCCATATTCTGTTAAAACAGATACTGTTAAACAAATACTGTTACATGCTAAAACATGTCCCACGTTTATTCACTGGTACTGCATGTTCATTGGATTCACCTCATGCAGGAACTCCTGTCAGCAGCCTTACAAATGCTCCAGGTGCAGAAAATACCCTGGCATTTGTTACTGCAAGAAACCATATGAGGTGAAATCTGCTGGAATCTTAAAGCTTCCACCTTTTGCATCTGCTGCTGAATATGCAAATTGCCCCAAAGGTCTCAGAGTCTACTGAAAGTGCTTTGCTGGAAGCCCCAGTTAATGCATCCATGCTGTAGGGAGTGCAAAGGAAAACTGGTCTTCATACAGGAGGTTCTGGATGAAAGGCTGAAGGTTCAGGCTACTTGGCTTTATTTGGAGACACTTTTCAGTTCTGATGGCTCAGATGCCTGAAGGAAAGTGCATAATTCAATACTTGACTAAAAGAGTTGATTAAATCAGCTCTTTTTCAGTGTCTGAAGAGTATAGGGAGAATTTGTAGTATGTACCAGAAACGTTGCTTCTGATGAAACAATAATCCATTTTCTGCTTAATCTTACCTTCCTTACTTAGGTTCTTTAAAAAAGTCATTGATTCAGGCAGAATCAGAGAAACATTGGTTGGGAGGGACCTCTGGAGTTCAGTTAATCTGACTCCTGTCAAAAAGCACCACTCCATCAGGTCAGGTACAGCTTTGTGTATCCAAATTTCAGAAATCTCCATGAACACAGATTTGCAGATTACCTCCAGAGGCTTAAGAGCTCCTAGGGAATAATTTTTTTCCTGCTGTCCAAGCTGAATCTCCCAGGCAAAGATTTGTACCTGTTACTGGCTACAGTTAAATTCTACCTTAATTTCCACTTCACCAAACTGAGCAAGTCCAGCTCTCCCAAACTCCTCTCATGCATGCTCTGCAGATTCTGATCCGCAGGGAATTACCAGCTACCTTGTGATTATGGTAATCCTGTTATATAATTCTAATAATGATTGAAAAAAAATTGCCTTAATTCTGAAGTTATTTGTTAATATCAAGGGATTTCTAGTAGGATATTGCATTTTTAATGTATTTGTAAGTGGGCTTATTGAACTATTCAAAAAAAGGCAAGAAATTGAGATGTTTGCTGGGTATTTCTGAATATTGTGTGTTAAATGATCCATTTTGATAAAATCATCTAATTCAGACAGTCAGTGCTACTCAATTACAAAGTATTTTTTTGGAATGTGCTATGTGCTATCACTTCCAGGGAAAAAAAAGAAAAGTCATCTTTTGTGCTGGGGAGTGTGGGTGCCAGAATAGAAGTTCAGCAGTGTCAGGCTGATTTTGGCTAAACGAGCAGGCACCAGTTCCCAGAAGGTGGCACTGTCCTCCCACAAATGTAGGGTCTGAGGTTCATGGCTTAAAAGGATGCTCTTCTCCAGACTGTATGAATGGTCTGTCTGCTTCTTAAAGCATAAAGCTAATTTAAGTCTGTTCAGGCTGACTTTTTTTGCATTTATATGACATTGGGTAATAAAATTGCTTTATTGGCTTAGTTTCTCATTGCAAATTTGAATAATCATACATTATTTCTTCATTGTAAATACCTAATTCAAACAGAGTGTGTTGATGAGGTTTAAATTACTTAGTGGTTTAATTTCCACTTCCCATAAATTTTAGGAAAATCTTGTGTAAAGAAGTTTTTCTGTCTTCCCAGGGCAGAAAGCAGAATGAAAAAAAAAAGGCAAGGAAAAAAAAAAAACAAACATAAAAAAAAAATAATCCCAGGCTGCAGTCTGTGATATATTAACAGTTATATTTAGAAACTAGATTATTGATGGTCTTTTAAAAGGGTACTCAGGCTATTTTTGTACACTTTATTTATGTGCTTTTCTTGATACTTTTTCCCCCCACAATTGACACTGGCAATGTCACTGATAAAATAAGTTACACTGATGTTTTGAATCCATGGAAATGATGCCATTCCCTTTTTTATTTCATGCCTTTCTTGTAAATAGGAAACTATGTTGGAGCATAAATTATTTTTTTCCTTAGCTTTTTTTCATGTGAAAGAAAAAGAACAAGCAGGAAGAATCCCATTTATAAAACTGGCAACACAGCTTTGATTTGCTTTACCAGTTGCAATTATTCCATTTGCTGTTGATAAATATACTTAGAAAGGGAACAAAACTCACTTTTCTCTTGACAATGTGTAGTTATACAATTGTGCATTAAAAACTGTTTTATAAACCAAATTATCAACTGTGCTGGCATGCTGACGTCTTGATTGTCTGTGCATAGATTAAATTTCTGCAGTTTGGTGTGATCTGAGAGGCAGGAGGCACAGGGTGGATGTGTTTCCTGCACAAAGGAAGGCTGTGATTATCGCAGCAGGGAGCTGCACCCCATCTCGATCCCTTAGATCAGCACACAGGTCTGGTGGTGTCACCAGATGGGAAGGATTTGTGTGACCCGAGCAGGGCATTAAACCAAAGCTGAATGCATATTGCAAATGTGCATCAAACATTCAGAGCTTCTGGGCTCAAACTGAACTTGGAATTTACTATTAAATTCTCTGAATTGAAGCTGAGAAGGAGTTGTGGGTCCAGTGTGCTTTGTCCCCCTGTGAGGAGTTTGTTTCTGGGACCCCTTTGGCAGCCCTGGCTCTGTACAGCAGTGCAGCCTCTGTCCTTAGGCGCCCTTGTCCCGTCAGTGACCCCAGCTGCTGCTCACTGAGATTGTTCTGCCTGCTCTCAGCACCTTCCTTGGCAGAGTGGGTCTCCTTTTGGGATGGGCTCTGGAAGCTGCTCCTGCTGGGAATCCTTTGGGCAATCTTCGTGCTCTGATGTCCATCGTAGTTGTCACTGTCAGCAGTTCTTGTGAGCCCTCAGTGGATTGATTGGGCTGAAATGTCCCTGTAAGTCTCTGTGGAGTTGCTCATGATGGATACAGTTGTGTGTTTTGTTTTCATTCTGGAGGTATTTTCTGGGCTGTGTGCCTTCAGGGGCAGGCACCAGGCACAGCAGGGGGACATCGAGTCAGCTGGCATCTCTGGTTATCTCAGTTTTCATCTCACCTCTGGCCATCCCAGCACCACCAGGGTCTGAGGAATGCACACTGGGAGAGGAGATGCCTCTCCCAGCAGAACCTGTGTTCCCAGGCTTTGGGAATGGAGCAGGGCATTGCTATTAATCAGCCCCCATTTCCTTGCCAGGACTTTGCCCTGATAGAACATTTTCAAGGGAAATATAGGTTGGGTATTAGGAAAAAGTTTTTTACAGAAAGGGTGATAAAGCTCTGGAATGTTCTGCCCGGGGAGGTGGTGGAGTCACCATCCCTGGATGTGTTTAAGAAAAGCCTGGAAGTGGCACTCAGTGCCAGGGTTTAGTTGAGGTGTCAGGGCATGGGTTGAAGATGATCTTGAAGGTCTCTCCCAACCTGGTCATTCTGGGAATTCTGTGAATTTTGTATTGCAACGTGAGGGGTTTGGTTCAGTTCACAATGTCCTGGCATGGAACTGAACTAGAATAAATTCAGTCATGGTTTAAATTCAAGCCCATACTGGGACTGAGTAGAAGCATTGGTTTGATAAATTTGTATAACTTCCTGCATTTCAGTGTGTTTTTTTTTCCCCAACCCCTGAGTTGGTGAGCAAGATTAAAAACTGTAGTGATGACTAGGCTATAAATGGGTCGTAAGGCAAATTAAATGCCAGAACCTGATGTTCAGACAACTGTATTTCTTTAAAGGTCTTTTCAAAACCTTTTTGGCATTTGTATTAACTGACATAACTTTCATCTTATACAGTAGCTTTTATAATAATTTACATTAATTTAATTTGAGAAATTAATTTGGAAAATGATAGAAAGAATTTGGCAAGCACTCCATATCTTAATGGAGTGCTTTGTCATCTGTACAGTGTACAAATACAGGAAACCCAAATACAAAAAGACCCATGGTTCATGCAACAATGTGCCTTGACAGGTCTTATTCAGGTGCTGTTGATTTAAGAAGACAATTTCTTGTCTTCTTAAAACAAGTAGAACTTTGTTTTGAGATCAAAATTTTTAAACATGTATTTATTTAGGAAATGTCTCAGGATCACATTACTGGTTAGTGTTAGTACTGAAGTCAGTGTTGCCTGTGTATAACTCCTGTATTAACACTTCTGTCTGGAGTATATATTTTATATAGAAGGAAGGATTATTCTTTGCATTGAATTCTGATACTTGATTACTGGTTAAAATGTGTCACTTCATTGTTGTAATCAAAGTACACTAAAAAATCCATCAAAATGTATGAATTGTTCATGTTGCTTAATTGCACAATGCAGTTAATAGCCAGTGTAAATTGATGTTGCTCCTACAGAATGATGGGAGTTGTGCTCCTTGATCAATTGATCCTGTTTTGAAATGATTTTCAGAAATACTAGTTCATGTTTGGAATAATTTCATACAAGCTGCCTAACTACTTCTCTGGTGAACTCTGGCAATGAGCAAGGACAGTAAATTGTAAACCTGACAATGGTTGAGTAAAGCAGAATGTGAAATAGAGATTCATTTTGATTAAGAATTCTTGCAGTGCTGCATAGTGATTCACTTGAAAAGACAATAATATTTTTAATCTGGAATAATTTCTTTTCCAGAACAGACATCTGCTGACAGCAGTAACAGCAGACAAGGTACTGGAAAAACTGAGGAAGTGCAATGAATTTCTGGAAATAATTCTCAAGGGACTTAATAAATATTTAGAGAAAAGGCATCTGGTTTTCCCCAAATTCTTTTTTTGTTGTTGTTGTTTTTTATTGAATTAGGAACTTCTTGAGGTTTTTTCAAAGGCCAAAGACCTTAGTTGGTATGGAAGTATTTAATATGGATCTTGTTAAGTAATGCAGCCTTTGCTGTAAGGAGAGGAGCTGGGTTTGGGTCCCCATACACAGACTTGACAGTGTGCAGTGACTGCAGTGCAAAGTCATGAAAAAACAAGTACAGAAATGGAAACCAAAATGCTACTTCAGTCCCAGAGAAACATCCTTACAGTGCAAAGAACAGGACAAGAAATCTTGTGAGGAAAAAAAGATCTTAAAGGCGTTGGTTTTGTTTGGTTGGTTTTTTTAATCATGGAAAACTATTGTGTTAAGGTTGTGCCTGGTTGCTCTACTCAATTTCCTTAATGTTTGCTATTGCTGGGAAGGTATAAATAATAATTTTTTATGTACTGGAGGTGGATTAGCTATTGAAGAGAGAATTCTTGTTTATCCTCATTAGTTTATATGTTACAGAGACTGTAAGTAAAGTTTTACATCTTTAAACTGATCTTCAGTAAATACAGTGGGAAGCAACTTGCAGGGGGTAGGACACAAGAATTATTGCTGAGGATAAACCTTTTTTAATCTAACTTTAAAAGGTCTTTTAGGTAAATTGTTCAGATGTTTTTCTTAATTATATATTCTTAGGTAGTATTGGAAAGAATGAAATGGAAACAGTAAAAGGACATGGGTATTTCCTGTGTTGCAGGAATTAGGTTGTGTATGCTGTTTTGTTTGCAGATATGTGCCATTGATATTTTACATTTGTAAAAGAAACAAAAGCCTCTCAAACCCCTGTTGGGCTACTGGTGAATGAAGGACATTATACTGGTATCATAGTGAGAAGGAGCTATTTAATACAGAGAAATAAAAGTAATATAGTAAAAAATAAGACATACAAGAAAACATAATCACGCCTAAGACCAGACATTCAACTTGTTAGCTTTTAAAATTTTTTGCAGGCACCAGAGGATTTTCTGGGACAGGATAATAGACAGACTGAGGACACTGTCACTTTGGTGTGAGGAAAGCTGACTAAGCAGAATCGAGTGACTCTGGGAGCACTTGTTGAGCTTGATGCTCATGCTGAGGATGTTCTTGCATCGCTGGTAAGCAAAAAAGGCAAAGATGAGAGTGACTTTGAATGGTTAAGTCAGCTTAGGTGCTGCTGGGAGGTGAGTGATACCTCTCAATCCTATTAGAAGGTAATTTCTGTTCACAGTTTTTCAATTTCTGCTTGCTTGCTCACACAGGGAATGGTTACACTACAGTGAGAATTTCTGCTGATAAGAGAATACCTGGAACAACAATTTTATGGGTTGCTAACTAGAATGGCCAGTAGCCAGACGTAAACAGTTTTTAATTAAAATTACTTGCTTCATCTCTGCTGAGTCTCAGTGCGTTTGCTGAATTTGCAGGGAAGGTTACGGACAGAATTTGTTGACTCAAAGACTGTATTTTGGTTTTGTGATGCTGCAGGATAAAGAATGCTATACGGATGAAAATTTCAGTTAAAGATTTTAATTTACTTATAACTCACAAATTAAATAATATTGACAGTACTTACCAGAAAAATAGGAATGCTTCCACTGGACAGTGGTAGGATACAATGTTTTGCATAAATCAGGACAAGGTCTCTTGTAATACAAAAGACATTTTATGTGAAATGTAAAAGAATAAAAAATTAGGGGTCATGCATTCACCATAACTACAATTATTGGTCATGATTACTTCTGTTTACCTTTTAGAAAGTCCATTAACTTCCTCAATAGCTAGACAAGACAGTTTTAGTCTGCAATACTGTGAGTAGGATCTCTTTTTAGGTAATATTTAGTTTAAAAACCTGGTGGTTTTGTTTGCTAGTTTATTATCTATTGATTGGTAATTTTTTCTTTATTTGGGTTACATTGAGAGGAGTGTCTCAGCAGTAATGCAGTTATTTCCAACAGCATTGTGCCAAAAAAAAAGTGAGTTTTTTTTTTTCTTTAAATGGGTCATAACCATGGAGTTTTATGATATGTAAGTATGTATCAGAAAAATAGTTAAATTTCATTAAAGGGATTGGTCTATCAGTGTAATTTAACACCAAAAGAAAGGTGAACTTACTGGTGGGATACTTATGCAAAAAACCAATAGTGCAGATCAGTCCATATAAGATACCTGTTAAGCTGTAGAGCCTGATTTTCAGCTGGGAATGTTTCTAATAAGGCATGGAAGCAACATTCTCTTCAGACAGCAGCAGAGTTTACATCCTCTTAGAGTGTTGCACAAAATAAGGGCTTTCTTGAAATGTCCTTGGAAGTTTCTGGTAGTCCCATGCAGCCCACAGGATATTTTTTGGTATGCATGCCTTAGATGCTTTGAAGAAGTGTGGTATTTTTTTTGATGCTGTTTCTGATTTGGAACATCTGGAGCTGACAGTTGAGCAGTAAATCTGCTCTGGGCACCAAGGTCAATGTGGCCCTTGAAAGATGAGTCATGGCAGGCTTCTTACTTGGCATGTCTTCATCTGAGAAGGTCTTTTGTTACTCAGCTGAAAGATTGGTAACTGCATGCTTGGGAGACTTCTCAGTTTGGGAACAACTACTAATATTGTAATACCTGCTGTTAGAAAATTATTTTAAAAGGTAGACTTTTAAAGAGCTGCAACTTGCACCAATATGAGAGGGGATTAATTAACTGAGGCTAGTACTTGTAACGTTCTGCTTCAGCTGGTCCTAGGGACATTCTAGCTTGCTTTGATGCTTGTTTTTGGAATGATGAAGAACATTTTCAGTACATGTTACATCCAATATTCTCCTCAGAAAAATAGCCATATAAAAGAGTGAAATCCTCAAAACTAGAAAACAGATCCTTGGTTGTGAAAAGCTGTTAATATTTTCTTTTATTTTGTGTACATACATTTTATGAGACAGTGATCTCTTTAAGGGGTTTTTGTTTCCCTTGTAGACAATTTCCTTCACTGTTACTATTTCCTGTATCTCACACAGAGCTATTTCAAATTTCATGTTTTATACTGGTCTTCTTCCTTTATTTGGATGAAAATGTAACTGAATAGGCTTTGGCATGCCGGTCCTCTGAGTAGTTTTTGTTCTTTAAAAAATTTCATTAGAATAAGGTGCTTACTTTCTGTTTGTTTTCCTATCCAGATTTTTTCTTAACTTCAACAATCTGTGGATGTTTTAAAGGAATGTCTCCAAAATGATCTTGGAACATAATCAGCAATTTTTTCTATTCTGACGTTGACTTAGGCAGCAAAAAACTGCAAAGAGCAGAACAATTTAATGGTGGCCTTGAGGGTGAGAAAACTTGCTGGTATGAGACTGCTTTGGAGCTGGGAATGCAGGACATCAACTTGACTGGAATACACTTATTCCATCAGGAATTGTAGCTTACCTAGCAGCCTATACATCCAGTTACAGGCAAGTGAAATGTACAGTGATTTTGTTCCTCTCTTCATTTAATAATCTAAATTTCATTAATTTTTCTTCTAATACAAATGTATTTTAAATTATGTTTTAGTAAAATTAGTAAGTGGAACTGAAACTGTTGTTGTTGTAGGCTTTTGAGTTTATTCCACTCCTGTGGAATATTCTTTTCTTCTCCTACTATAGGTTACTTTTTACTATGTAGTACATGGATTCCTTTGGTTAATTTTCTTCTCTAAAGCAACACTAGTTCCAGAAGAGCAGATGGTCAATCACTGCAGATATTGTGTTATTGCTCAATCCCTGGAAGTGTCCAAGGCAGGTTGGATGGGGCCCTGAGCAATGTGGGGGGTGGAACTGGATGATCTTCAAGGTCCTTTTCAATGCAGGCCATTCTATGATTCTGTGACTTGTGCCCATAACTCTGAGTGAAATAAACAGAAATTCAGAATACAGAAACATTTTGACATGGCAGATAATTTTTATTTGTAAGAACTTCTGGGTGTTAAGATTACCGTGACTTTTAATGTTTTTGAACACCAAACCCTGCCACTGAACTCATCTGAAGAACTCACTCTCTACTTATTTTGAAAAGCAGGTCCAGGTTAATTAAAATTGCTAAAAATTAAAAGACAAGAAAATCAGTCTGTCATTTGAGAATAGATTTTGGATATTAACCCTATTTCCCCTTTTCCTTCAATGCACTTACTTTGGCACTAGAAATACTACAGACTATACTTCTGGAAGCTAAACTACTTGTTGAAATTAGAGGATGTATGCTGGCATTCTGATTGTATATGTAATTTTTTTCAAGTAATTACTGTATTAATAATTCAATCGCTCAGGCTAAACAGTTGACAAATGTTAATGAATTCAAGACTTGTACAGTTCATCCTCCATTTCACTTTTACACAGCTTTGATCAAAATTCTTTTTGAACTAATGGAAAGATGATTAGCATTTTAAAACTAAATAATGATAGCTTTTAATTTTGAAAGATGAGATAGAATCTACCTCAAATTGATGGTACATATTATGCCTGTAGTAATGAGTTTATGGCCAGATATTAGGACTAGAGGAACTGCATAAAATGCAACTCAAGCTTTTTTGTAACAACAAATTTTTTTCAAAAGCAGAATTAGCGAGCAATCCAAGGATAATTTGCAAACATACCCAGTGACTGCTTATGCATTCCTGTCAATGAAGAAGGATTTTATAGATGATGAAAGCTCTGTATTGGGCTGATATTAGAGAACTATTCTTTAATTATTCAAGTACAAGTTTGAGGTGGGATATGCTGAAAATAATATGTGACTGAAACTTTGAAGTAGGGAAAGAAATAATGCAGGTTTTAGCTGAGAATTACCCAAATGCTAAATTCCTGTTTCTAGACTGTGCTTAACATGCAGGTTTCCTGAGCTCACTTTACAGTCTGCAGTTGCTGGTAGCAGCTTATGTTGAAAATGTAACCTGGCTCCATCTCCCTTGGGTCTCTCTTTGTGCACTGACAAGTGACTGAGCCATGTAGAAATGTGGGAGCTCAGCAGTTCTTCCAGTACATTTCTGACCCACTGCTGAACACTGCTATGTGCTGTGAGAGTCTTTTTTCTATCCGTGCTGATGCCACTGCCTCGTCTGACAGATATTCAGGTTTCCAATCCCTATTGCTTCTCCAGATCTCTGGTGTTACTCAATTTTCCCTTATCTATGTTTATCAAATCACTCAAAACCCTTGTAACTTCACAAAGTTCACACTTTATCGATATCATGTTGTGCTGGTGGGTTATAAATGTATTTCCTGAATCTCTCAAAGCATTTTACCTGTGAAAGCTTTCTTCTCTTGTGGGTGGGCTGCACAGTATCCCTTCCAGATGTTTTCCTGAACCTTTCTAAAAGGGGGAAGGAAGGCATCCTCCTTCAGCTGGTGATGGGTCATTCCCAAGTACAGTCTCTGATCAGTAACAGAGAAGGTTACTGCCATTTCTCCACCAAAACATCCTCTCCTAAACTTAGGCTTTCTTCCACAATATCCATCTTCATTAGTGAAAAATTCCCTTTGTTTTTACTTGAAAATATTCATTTAGGCATGCAACTGTATTAAAGTTGTTCAAAATTTCAGAGGGATATTATTATTTTGAATTAAGTATAAAACTAAGTGTGATTAAACTTTCTAGCAAGTAAGAACTCTTATTCTAAATACACTCTCTCAAAGAGGAAAATTGTTTCTTGTAAACAAAGAACTTTAGTATTTACCTGAGTGTGTGCCTGCTATGATTTCATACTGATGTGCTTTTGCTGTAATGACAGAAGGGAATAAATTGCCTTAAGAAGCACTTTGAGGTAAACATTTGAAGAGCTTGTATTTAAATTCTGAAAGTTTGTATTTTTCCCTTTGGTAATGCAAGAAGATGGCCTCTACTGATGGCTCCTTAGGGAGCTATCAAACAAACAAATGAATGAAGAACATGGAAAAAGCCAGTACTTTGCATATAATTAAACTCGGAGTCCCTCAGTTTATTACAACACCGGAAAAGTGCATTCAGTTTGGCAATGCTGGATGGTTGATGACTAATGAAAGTGTAAATTACAGAAGGAACTGGAGGGGGCACAATTAGCTAAAAAATGAAAGTTGTGAGTGTCCAATGTTCTCATAGCTAAGGGAAATAGATATGTTTTTTCTCTCCTTGTTTTGAATCAAGTGATTATTATTGAATCCCTCACTCCAATACTTAAAACTATACTAAGATACTTCCTAGTATAATATAATAATCTGTTAAATTTATATATTTAATTGTTTTATGAGAATTGCCATTTTCATATTAGAATAATAGTATTTCTACACATTATCTTGCTGGAAAATCAGTTAACGTGAGAATTTTGAAAATAAACATGCAACTCTGTTTTAATTTTAAAGTGATTCCTGGGCTAAAACTTGGGAAGAATTCCTAGCATTTGTTTATTCCTCCACCCCTGCCAACATTTTTTTACACTGCTGGGTGACTGGTGTTGACATTTCTCATGTCTAATACTTGACCTTGTAATTCTGACATTTTCTCATGCAGTCAGGAATTTATTTAATTAATTACTTTCATCACCTTTCCCAGCCTAGATCTCCTGATGCTAGTTGCTCACCTTTTTTTTGTAAAAATATTTACATGACCTAATACAGTAGTCACCTCACATGCAAAAGCTACACTGGGCTTTTTTATCTGTAGTGTAGTTAGGGACAGAGAAAGGCCTGGGCAGTCTAAGTTTAGCAGAACCAGTTAAGATATTGCTAGTAATCATTTTAGTCAAAGCTTGATATTTTGGCATCACATTTGAATGTAACTTTGAGGTAACCTTTACCACACCAAGGCAGTCTGTGTTCTATAAATCTAACTCTTTGACTTTAAATCTTAGTATTTTACATCTCAAAAAAAAAACCAAAAAAACCCTGTGTCCCTCTGTGCCTAAATTAGAGTATGCAATAAATATAATTACCTCACTTTGATTCCAAACCTTTCTGTCAGCCTGACTCCCAGCTGCCAGTGTGGATTACACCATCGTCCCCAGGAATGTTTGCTGCTCAGTCCTTTTTAATGACTTTACACAGTGAAGGCAAGGAGCACTCCAGTAGACAGTCAAGCAGCAGCTGGGGAAAGCCACAAGACCAGCAAAGGCAGAGGTAGGAAGCCCCACAGCAAATTCTCTGTGAATTGATAATTCACATGGCCCTGTTTGGCTTCCTGCACTAGTCAGACTTTTTAACACAGGCTCTATCCTGGGATTCTTTTAACTGTTCTTTTCGCATTCCAGGCCCACAGGCCCTGGAAAACCACTGCTGGCCCTTTTCCTTGGGAAACAAAAGTCACCAGCCCAGGTTCTTCATGTCAGTTTGCAGGAGGTACTTGGCACTTTCAAACCACCTTGAATTGCAGGTGGTCCCAGCATGGGTCTGGGAGGCATCCAGCGCAATGCCGAATTTGAGGAGCCAGCCGGCCGCTCCGGGCCAGAGGCCATGGAACAGAAACGCCGGCCCTTTTCCCTAAGAAACAAAAGTCACCAGCCCAGGTTCTGGGTGTCAGTTTGCAGGAGGTACTTGGCACTGTCAATCCAGCCTGACTTGGCACTGGTGCCAGCTTGGGTCTGGGAGGCATCCTGCGCAATGTGGAATTCCAGCCGGCAGCGGGTCATTTAGCCTTAGGCAGGTTCCGATGAAAATGCTGTGGTGGAAACCATGTTATGAGTTTTATGTTCCCCTTGGGATGCTTTTTGTAGCTACAGTGTGCTTGGAGCTCCAGGCTTTGTCGTTTTAAATCCCTAACCCTGGGCAGTAAACACTGCCTTGGGCTAAGGCTAGGGCCAAAATGTCCTAAGAAACCTTCAAGAATCCCCTCTATATCCTTAGAAGTTTTGGAAAATGCTGAAGAAAACCTGCTCAGCCTCCAGGCCCCTCCTGTTGCTCTCTAACGCTCAGATGTCCTCCCTACCTTTATGCAGGGGATCGTGTTGTCCTCTCAGGGCTCTGTCATTGTCCTGGTATGAGAGTTGCCGTCGTGTCCCACCGGGAGGGTTCTGCTCTGGTCTCGCTGTTAGGGTTGCTGTGTTGTGTTGCTGTTGGGGGAAAAGGCTGTTGTTAGGGGGGCTGGTTAGGCTGACATTAGGGCTGGGCTGAGGGGTGGTGCACCTGTACCCTGTCACCCTGATCTCCACCAGACTGTCCAGCCCTCAAGCCCTCTCCCTTTACCCCTCACAGCCCCTCCTTCTGCCCCCTAGCCCTCAGGCTCTGTCACCCTCAAGCCCCCTCTCAGCTCCTGTGTGTCACCCTTAATCCCTCTTCCTTAGCCTTTCAGCCCCCAGCTTCTTGGTGTCAGCCTCCAGCTGCCCCTGCCACCCTCAGCATCTCTGGATGTCACCCACTGTCCCCTCTCCCTGCTCCTCCCTCACTCCCAACCTCTTCTACCCTCAAGCAGCCCCTTAGCTTCTGTCATGCCCTGAAAGGACCCTAAAAAACCCCATCAATTCCCTAAAAATACCCTAGTTTTCAAAGTGTCCTAAACACCCCCCAAAAACCTAAAAATAGCCTCAGAAAACACTAAAAATGCACTACTTTTAAAAAGCCCCTCAAACACCCCTAAAAATCTCCTGAGAACCTTTAAAAAAATCCCTAAAGAGTCCTAAAGGAGCTCTAAGAATACCCCAAAAATCTTTAAAATGCCCTGCCCTTAAAAGAAACCTTAAAAAATTCCCTCAAAATCCCTAAAAGTGCCCTAGTCCGAAAAAATTCCTCCGTATACCCTCAATACTCCTCAAATAGCTTTAAAAGCTTTTAAGTAGTCCTAAAAAAGCAACAAGAATACCCTAAAAAAACCCTGACAATTCCAATTAGTAGTGAGACAGTCCTTCAAACCCCCAGCATTACAAATCCTCAGGCCCCAGGGCTTGTCCTGTTATACCTACACCAGGCTGTGCAGCAGGGCAGAGCAGCTTCGGGCCAAATGCCCAGACACCCGTAACACAGAACAAGACAAACAGGGGACACAACAGGGAGAGAAAGCTCTTGGTCAGAAGAATGCCAGCCAGGAGCGAGAGAAGGCGGGACCAGATGACCGAGGTGAGAGTGACATTGAGCCCACGAGGCTCAGAGAACCCTGGAGGAACGAGGTGCTAACTTGAAGGACTTACCGCAAGCACCGCACAGATGGGCGCCCGAGAATCCTACCGGCAGGATCCTCTCCCTATCCTGCAATTTGTACAAGTCCTCATCAGCCAGAATGGATCGTTGCGACGCACAGCTGTTGAGAACAGCTCAGAACAGGACCTGAAAAGACATCTGGCTGGATGATTCTAAAGAGAGATGCTACGCCGATGCCTGCCCAGCCTCCTGAGTCAAGGCTTTGAAGGAATACTCACTGGGCAGAGGAACACGGAGATCTCAGTGGCATGGATGGCCACCTGGCTTTTAGATAGTACTTTGTGGGGCATGAGGCAAAAGAGGCAGAAGGCACAATAGACAAAGAAGGCACGATAGACAAGTGACACAAGTGACGTACACCGGGACTGCTCTGCCCTGAGCACCTCAGCACCGGGTGACTCTTCCTTTATGTGGCTTAAGGGGCCACCTCTTGCACATCCCTGCCTCCAAAGCTGCCTCTCAAAAGGCCCTCCCAGCACCTCGCTTTCATCCCCCTCTCGGAGGGGTTGTAACCCTCCTCTTATCTCTTGGATGTCCAGGGGTGAGATGAAAATGGGGTGGCTACCTTTAAATCAAACCCATAATACGACAACAATATTTTCCCCATTCCCCTTAAAACAGAACGCAGGGATTCCCTGTCACCCCTGTGATACCCCTAACAGCCTGGAAAAGGCAGGTTTTCCTTCAATCAACACCCTTAAAACCACAAGTGAAGAGGGATCCCCACCGGTTCAAACACAGACAATAACAGAGGAGTAGCTGCTTCCCTCTCCTTAATTTCTTTTGTCCTCACAAGCTCATTTTTTTTTCCTGGAGGCACCGGGGAGGGATTGGCAAGTTGAAATTGAAAAGGGAAAGGACAAAAGTCCCCGCTCCAAATCCACACGGGCTCACCCGTTCGACTGCTGCTTCCCAGCACAAAGCTTTGTTCCTCGGCACCTCCTTTAAGCAAAGCTCCACGTATCCAAGCGCGTATCCTGGTGTTCCCCCAGACCCTGGGAGAAGCTCTTACCGTCCTTCCATGAGACAGCCCCGGGAGCCCCGCATAAACCCCTCTACTCAGCAGCTCCATGCAAAACGGAGGTGAGGCAAACCCTCCCCCTAAAACAGCCTCCCCCCGGCAGGAGCCGGCCCCTCATCATCCTCACAGCTCCCACCTGGGGCTTCTCCGAGCCCTCATCATCCTCACAGCTCCCACCTGGGGCTGCTCCGAGCTCCCCATTATCCTCACACTCACACCTGGGGCTGCTCCGAGCCCCCATCATCCTCACAGCTCACACCTGGGGCTACTCTGAGCCCCTCATCATCCTCACACTCACACCTGGGGCTGCTCCGAGCCCCCCATCATCCTCACAGCTCACACCTGGGGCTACTCTGAGCCCCTCATCATCCTCACACTCACACCTGGGGCTGCTCCGAGCCCCCATCATCCTCACAGCTCACACCTGGGGCTGCTCCGAGCCCCCATCGTCTTCACAGCTCCCACCTGGGGCTGCTCCGAGTCCCCCATCGTCCTCACAGCTCACACCTGGGGCTACTCTGAGCCCACATCATCCTCACAGTTCCCACCTGGGGCTGCTGCGAGCCCCTCATCGTCCTCACAGCTCACACCTGGGGCTGCTCCGAGCCCCCATCGTCCTCATAGCTCACACCTGGGGCTGCTCCGAGCCCCTCATCATCCTCACAGCTCACACCTGGGGCTGCTCCGAGCCCCTCATCATCCTCACAGCTCACACCTGGGGCTGCTCCGAGCCCCCCATCGTCCTCACACTCCCACCTGGGGCTGCTCCGAGCCCCCCATCGTCCTCACACTCACACCTGGGGCTGCTCCGAGCCCCCCATCGTCCTCACACTCACACCTGGGGCTGGTGCCACTCTCCAACAGCGCCTCTCCCTGTCCAGCACACAGCCCGATTCTCACAGACACAGAGCAAACAGGAACCTGCTACGGGTGTTGGCTTTTCTCAGTCCATCTGGTTCCACAATAAAAACACGTACATGCACTATTGGCAGTGAGGGAAAGCTTTCCAATGGAGAAAACTGTCATTCTGGTAGCACGCTTTCAGAAAAAGCATAATCAGCACCAACTCCGAAGACCCCTCCTGTGCAGTTCTCCTGCTGCAGCCTGTCCCCACAGCTGTGTCCCTGGTTCCTGTCCCTGCCTGTGTCCAGGCTCTTGGCTCTCTGGCTGCCAGCTGAGTGAGGCCCACACTGGCTCCGGGCTCCCTGCTCCGCTCCCTGGCCATGGGCTGAGCAGATTGCAGGGCCGGCTCTGCTTCTGGAAGCCAGCAGCTCTTTCCTGCTCCAGGTGAATGGTTCAGGTCCCATCCCGTGCTCATGGATGTTCTGATTCTGCTGCTCCTGGTGCTGGCGCTGGCTTTGGGGGTGGCCTTGGCTGTGCTGGCAGGTAAGGGAGGGGCAGCAGCCTGGGCCCAGCCCCTCGGGGCAGAGCGGGCTCCCTGCTCCCTGCAGAGGGGAATGCTCAGACCTTCTCCTCTTCCCCCTGCAGCACTGAGGTTCCAGTTACACCTGCGACTCCGCTGTTGATTCTGGGCTGTCCCCATGGCTGGGTGGGCTACAGTGGGGTCTGCTACTACTTCTCAAGGAATTACGGCACATGGGAGCAGGGTCAGGAGCGGTGCTCCCAGCTCAATGCCTCCCTGGCCATTGCCAAGGATGAGGAGGCCATGGTGAGTGAGGGGCTGCGGGCGGTGTGGGGTGGCTGAGGGGAGCCTGGAGGTGCTCCTGGGCCGGGCTCGGTGCTCGTAGGGCCGGGGGTGCAGCCCTGGGCCGGGGCCTTGCAGGGAAGGAGTGTGTGGTAAAAGCTCATCGCTTGAAAAGCATTTATAAGGTATTGTAATTAGGAAAGTTAGCATTTAATAGAATAACGTTGAGGTTTATATTTCTTATGTTTCATTCTTTATTGAGATTGATAATAAAATAAAATCTTTTAAAACATTTCTCAGTTACCCCGTCTTTATAGAAACTAAAAAAACCAACAAAACAGTACTTCCATTATAAAAAACCCAATAACTCAACTGTCTTTCAAGCAGTTAAAAAACCTCAAAATACTTTTTGTTCAGTGCTATTACAAAAAACAAGACCTAACCAACTAAAGAATTAGTTCTTCTACAAAAAACCCCCAGACTTCTACCTGTGTCACTAGCTCAACTCAAACAGAAACCAATATTATCTCCTATTACACAACATCAAGCAAGCTTTAAAAAACATTATCAAGCACAAAATATCCAAGCAACCCAAAGACATTTATAAAAGCCTTAAAGCTCTAACCACATCTAATTCTCATAATATTTCAAAACAAAACCTAAAAATTTACTATCTTAAGTCCAAAAGCAGTTTCCAACAGCAAAAGCATCTTTACAGATTGATGGAGAGCTCTGCTAGAAGTCCTAATGCCCAACTAATAATCAGTCAATTACCTGGAGATCCTCCAAACCATAAAGCTGAAGACCAAGCCGAATCCCTTTTTAGAGCAGGAATAAGAGATATTAAAAATGCAGCCAGAAAGACTCTTTTAACTGTACAACCTGCAAGAACCCCTGAAAATGCAGATTCTCTGATTCAACAAGCCAAAACGAAACCTAAATTTGCCTTTTTAGATCGCTTGGTACAAGCAGTTCAAAAGCAGTGTCCTAATGAAGCAGCACATCCTCATTGAATTAAAGCCTTGCCTTTACTAATACAGAAAATAAATGTAAAAGGGTTCTTTTACCAGACCAGCCACCAACAGTGCCACAAATACTCTCAGCTTGTAGTGAGCTCAGCACTCCTCAGAACATCATGACCATACAAGCTCCTACACTGGGGGAACAACTTTTTTACAACAATTGTAACCAAGAGCTGATAGCTTTAGCTCTTGCTTACAGTACTCCAGCAGTAAGTAATTCAACCCAAACCACCAATAGCTATTACTGCTGCATTGCCAGTGACTGTAACTAAGCAAGACATACATGGAGAGACTGCTTTTAACTAAGCAAACTGCTATACCAAGGAATAGCACTGCAGAGCTTTAACCCACACCTGATGGCCTCTGGGTGAAAGGTGTCACCAGTGAACAGCCACAGCCACCTTGCAGTCTTACCCAGGACAGTAAAACAGGGAATGTCACAGCTGTGCTGGGCACTGCAATTTCTCCTGTGCTTCAGCCGAGCCATTAAAATCTGGGAGCCCCATGGGGGCTCTCACAAGAATCAAAACAGTCACACTGTGTCTGCACAGTGAGTTCATGGTGACTGTCACCAGTCCTGAGGAGAAGCCAAGGATCATCCGGCCCCTCGTGGTGCAGAAACCCATCCCAGCAGAGCAGGAAGACTCGCTGTCCCAGTAAAGAACAGAAATAGAAGGGAGATTTTAATGAGAGCCACAGCAGCACCGACCACTCCAAAGTTCTCATCAAAAACTAACAACCCTGTCTAAGGGAGTCAGGAGCCTCCAGCAGAGAAAAAACTAAATTCCCTCAAAAAATTAATAAATGGACAATTACCAAAAAATCACATCAAACCCAAAAATGGTGTTTAGAATTCCCCAGTGTTTGTCATTCACAAGAAATGTCCGATTCCTGGAAACTACTCTAACCTCCTGCTGCTGAGGGCTTCCTTAGACACTTGCTAAAATGAAAAATACCCAGGAACACTGCTTTTCTTGAGATTAGAACGGATTCTACAAGTCCTTGAGATGTGAGCATGGTGGTTAAAAACCCACTGTGCAAATGAAGGTTTTCCCCTTCTTTCCCCCACTCCATGCTCCATCCTCTCCCTTACTTTGTCATCTCAACAACTGCTAAGGAAACCTTTCTCATCTTGTCAATTGGCAATGCAACTGCCAATTAGTTCAGTTTTAAACTAGGTTTTACAGTCAGGCTCAGCCCATGCTATTGATTTGGATTTTTGATTAAGTTGTTGGTGCTTACCAAGCTCTGTGCTGCTTTAAAGCCTTTCTCTAAGGCTCAAAGAACGACCCTGGCAGGGACTTGTGCACTCCCTGTTTAGAAATGGAGGGCATTAAACCAGGTTCCTTTAAAAGCCATCTGGAGTAAATGAAATTAAGGCACTAGAATTCCTTTGGGAAATGCTCCATTTAGGACAGACCCACAGTGCCAGAAGCTGTTTGTCTGATGGTCAGTGCATGCTCTGATCAGTGCAGGGCCAGCCCCTCAAGAAATGCATGAGCCAAAGCCAGCAAGGAGAGGAAAAGACTCGAGCTGAGCTCAGAGAGCTGGACAGAGGAAATGCCACAGATGTTCCTGGAGCATGGCCCTCCCCAGCTTTTCTTACAGTTCAGTGTTCAAAAAGCTAAAAGCTCATGCTCAGGACTTTGGGATCTGGCTTGTAACTGCAGGGGGGATGAGCTCCCTTACTGGAACTCAGGCAATGGAGCCACAAGCCTGCAGCCAGATTGCTTCTCCTTCAGCTTAAATTCAATGAGTATTTTTGGGTGGTGGTTTTTTTTTGTTTTTGGTTTTTTTTTTTGTTTTTTTTGTTTTTTTTTTTTTTTAAGTATTCTTGGAGATGCTACAATTGAAAGAAGAGAACGGAAATGGGCTGGAGCACCACTGGCACAGTAATTGCTATTTTACTCTCCCTCTTTTCCTTTTAAAAATATATGTTGAAAACATGTACTTTTTAACTCTGTGGTTTGGGACAAACACTCTTTTTTTCCCTTACTTTGTAAGAGATATGCAAGTCCTGAGACCCTGGGCCAATGCTCCCTGCATTTTATTTATGTTTTTACAAGTAAACAAGGGGCTGATAAGATTGACAAGGAAGATACAACTCAGGAGCTTGCTGGGCAGCAGCCTCCAAACTCTTTGGGTGATGCAGAGAGCAGTAGGGTGTGAAGACTGCTTTCCAGTGTGAGATTAATTCATAATAACCTGCTCACTGACATCAAAGTCACTTCTTAGAAGCCACTTGTTATTTCCCGAGGTGCAGGAGCTGGAGTGTTTGACAAAGCCTGGGCAGAATGATGAATATTCCTGTCATGTTTTCTCCTTCTGTTCTTGTGTCAGCAAGAGGAATCCGTCCTCGTTAGGGGCTTTGTTCCTGTGTGCCAGTGTGTAGGTCAGAGCTAAGGCAGTGCCCAGGAGCATTAATGCCCCCCCAGCCGTGTGAGCTCTGAGCAGGGCGCTGGGAAGTGGGGCCGAGCCAATTTCGGGCACTCGGACTCGGAGCCTGAAGGGTTTGGAGTCAACAGCGGAGACTGAGCTCCCTCTGTGGTCAGAGAGGGGAGACACCTTCCTCTGCAGGGAATGCTTTTCCAGCCGGGTTTCTCTCCTGACAGCTCAAGCCTTGCCTCTTCAAGAGCAGACCACGCAGTGACCGCTGTGTTTTGCCGCTGGGAGAAATCGTGGGAACACTGGGAGGGAACTGGGAGCACAGGGAATGCCAGGAAGGAGCTGGGAGGGAGAGTGGGAGCAGCGGGAGTGACCAAGAAGGAGCACTGGGAGGGATATCGGGAGCCCTGGGAAGGAATAGTGCTCCCAGTTCCTGCCCAGTGCTCTCCCCATTCCTCCCAGGGCTTGCCAGGAAGAGGGATACTGGCAGGGAACTGGGAGGGAACTCCTCAGCACTCTGCAAGGTGCAGCAGCCCCAGGGGTGACCAGTGAGGAGTGGGAAGTGTCCCCAGTCCCTCCCAGTGCTCCCAAAAATTGGGGGGGGGGGGGGGGGGTTGAGAGGAGAAAAGGGATTGAAATGGAGGGGGGAAAGCTTTTCTGTAATTGTGTTTGAACTGGGGAGGATCCCCATTCACCTGTGATTGGAAGGGTCTCAGTTGAAGGAAAACACAAATTTTTCATCATTTTGGGTGTCTCCCTTGTCAGGCAATCGCTGTTGCGATTGAAACATGATTGAAAATCATGTTTTCCATGATTTTCATGTTTAAATGGAAGGAGGATATCTTTTTTGTACTGTTTGAATTGAGGGAAAGAGCCCCATGTTCATCATCTTAAGCTTCAGCCTGAGAGCAAACACGGCTGTCCCTGGTCTGAGTGGGCTTCCCTTGAGAGGAATCCCTTGATGTGCCATTGTAAGAGTTCCATCGAGGGGGACCCTCCATTTGAAGGGACCTTCACAGGCAAAGATGTCCAAAAGCCCCCAGAATGGTCTTTGTTGAGGGAAAATGAGGAGGAAACTGCATTTCCCCTCATTTTAAGGGGCTAAATTGAGGAAACACCTGGGTTTGTTGGCAATTTTCCAACAAGGTAGAGCCAGGGCCTGGCCAGAGCCCAGACCCTCATTGGGAGGGTCTCCCTCACATACCTTAAAAAAAAATTTCTCAATAATAGCAGCTCTGAGATGCCCCAAACACAGCAGACTGCTGGAGTGCTCCTGTGAGAATACCTGGGGCTGTGTCTGATCCCCACAGAGCAGAAGCTGCCTTGCCCTCAGCAGGGCACAGCCCTGTCCCATGAGGATGTGTCACAAAAGGGTCGGAAAAGACCACAGGACCTCAGCTCAGATGAGGCTTTTACAGAGCCCAGAGATCTTTTCCTGGAACTCTGAAAACACAGGAAAATCATGGGACAGCCCTGGGTCAAGGCACAGCAGCCCTGCTGGAACAAGAGAAGGGACCAAAGGCTGAGCAGGCAGTGCAGGGAACAGCTGCAGACAGCCTGGTCAGAGAGATGCACCTGCAGCTGGGGAACAGAGCAGAGGGATCCCAAAGGGACACGTGTCTGTAGATAGTGACACAAAGATCTGTCAGAGTTCATGGAAAGCCAGGTATCAATAAGGTAATGATACCTTATGGATAATGCCTGTTATAAAAATGAGTGAACTCACATGATGGAACCAACAGATCAGCAGTGACTGTCTCAGGAATTGGAGACAATATTCTTCCAGCTTTCCTGTATCCATACCAGTGAAACACTGAACAGCTGATAACAGCCATAATGCAGAACAAGCACCCACTCTGCTGTGTTATCTCTGGAAGATAAAACAGAAGAGATGACAATGAATGATCCTGTCAGGCAGTGCAGCACTGACACCTGTGCAACCTGTGAGAGGATTAAGGGCCCAACAAACTGTATCTGCTTCTATCCAAAAGCAGGTGTTTATCTGTGTTTTATCACACCTGTTTCAGTCAGATCTGTCTTATCTCAAGAAGAAAAAAACCACATCGTGTAATGTAAACAAACAAAGAAAATTACTTAGGACTTAAAATTAGTTGAAGTGGAATTCAACGTCACCTCAGCAGCATTAGCGGTACACCTAAGAGAACTTAAAGTTACATCTTTAATACTGAAGAAAAATTGACATTATTAAAGCTGGAAATTATTAGGCTTAAAGTGAAGAAGACTGAAACTTGAATTTGTCCAAACTCATTAACACTCAAACCTGACAGAAATACAACTGGACAAAAATGATAAGTAAAGAAATTAACTCAATAGAGTAATCAAACATAAACAGACAAAACTCACATCTAACTTTGCTTAATTTTACCAACACTAAAACCATATTAAAATAACACAGAAGTGAACTAACAATCAATATCCTTAAAAGTTCTAGCTACTAAGAAATGTAATTTAATTCTGCTGCTATAAATACCAAAAGGCAGTAGTGCAGCCTTGGGTCTGGGAGGCATGCTATTGAAGGTGGAATTTCAGCAGCCACTCCAAGACACAGGCCCCTGAGCACGAACACCGGCCCATATCACTATGAAACAAAAGTCACCAACCCAGGTCCTTGGTGTCAGTTTGCAGGAGGTACTTGGCACTGTCAATCCAGCCTGACTTGGCACTGGTGCCAGCTTGGGTCTCAGAGGCATCCTGCGCAACGCTGAATTTCAGGAGCCAGACGGCCACTCCAAGCCACAGGCCCTGGAACACATAGGCCGGCCCTCCCAGCGAAGAAACAAAAGACACCAGCCCAGGTTCTTGGTGTCAGTTGGGAGGAGGTCCTTAGCAATGTCAATCCAGCCTGTGTGGGCAGAGGGGGATGCATGGATCTGGGAGGCATCTGAAATATCAGGAATGGCACTAGGCAGCCAGCCATTTGGGCCCTCAGTCCCCTGAACAACTGTCCAGGCCCTTGCCATGGGAAACAAATCTCACATGCACAGATTCCTGTCGTCTTTTTGCAGCTGCAATTGGCAGTGCCAAACAATCCTGAGTTGGCGGAGGGGACGGCCTGTGTCTGGGAGGCATCTGCGATATCAGGAATGGCAGTAGGCAGCCAGCCATTTTGGGCCTCAGGCCCCTGAACAACTGTCCAGTCCTTTTCCCCTGGAAAAAAATCTGACCTGCCCAGATTGCTAGTGTCAGCATGGAGGAGGCAGTTGGCACTGTCTAATCAGCCTGAGTGGGCAGAGGGGGATGCATGGGTCTGGGAGGCATCTGGGATATCAGGAATGGCAGTAGGCAGCAATCCATTTTGGGCCTCAGGCCCCTGAACAACAGTCCAGGCCTTTTCCCAGGAAACAAATCTCACCTGCCCAGATTGCTGGTGTCAGTACACAGGAGGCACTTGGCACTGTCAAATAAGCCTGAGTGGGCAGAGGCGACGGCCTGTGTCTGGGAGGCATCTGAAATATCAGGAATGGCAGTAGGCAGCCAGCCATTTGGGCCTCAGGTCACTGAACAACTGTCCAGGCTCTTGCCATGGGAAACAAATCTGACCTGCCTAGATTGCTGGTGTCAGTACACAGGAGGCACTTGGCACTGTCAAATCAGCCTGAGTGGGCAGAGGGGGTTGCCTGTGTCTGGGAGGCATCTGGGATATCAGGAATGGCAGTAGGCAGCCAGCCCTTTTGGGCCTCAGGCCCTGAACAACTGTCCAGGCCTTTTCCCCAGGAAACAAATCTCACCTGCCCAGATTGCTGGTGTCAGTACGCAGGAGGCACTTGGCACTGTCAAATAAGCCAGAGTGGGCAGAGGGGATGGGCTGTGTCTGGGAGGCATCTGAAATATCAGGAATGGCAGTAGGCAGCCAGCCAATTTGGGCCTCAGGCCCCTGAACAACTGTCAGGCCTTTTCCCCTGGAAACAAATCTCACCTGCCCAGATTCCTTGTGTCTTTTTGCAGAGGGCAATTGGCAGTGCCAAACCAGACTGAGTTGGCAGAGGGCACGGCCTGTGTCTGGGAGGCATCTGCGATATCAGGAATACCAGTAGGCAGCCAGCCATTTTGGGCCTCAGGCCCCTGAAAAACTGTCCAGGCCTTTTCACCAGGAAACAAATGTCACCTGCCCAGATTGATGGTGTCAGTATGCAGGAGGCACTTGGCACTGTCAAATCAGCCTGAGTGGGCAAAAGGGGATGCATGGGACAGGGAGGCATCTGGGATATCAGGAATGGCAGTAGGCAGCCAGCCATTTTGGGCCTCAGGCCCCTGAACAACTGTCCAGGCCATTTCTCCAGGAAACAAATCTCACCTGCCCAGATTCCTTGTGTCTTTTTGCAGGTGGCAATTGGCAGTGCCAAACAAGCCTGAGTTGGCAGAGGGGAATGCATGGGTCTGGGAGGCATCTGGGATATCAGGATTGCCAGTAGGCAGCCAGCTATTTTGGGCCTCAGGCCCTGAACAACTCTCCAGGCCTTTACCCCAGGAAACAAATCTCACCTGCCGAGATTCCTGGTGTCAGTATGCAGGAGGCACTTGGATCTGTCAAATCAGCCTGAGTGGGCAGAGGGGGACAGCCTGTGTTTGGGAGGGATCTGCGATATCTGGAATGTCAGTAGGCAGCCAGCCATTCTGGGCCTCAGGCCCCTGAACAACTATCACGCCTTTGCCATAGGAAACAAATCTCACCTGTCCAGATTCCTTGTGTCTATTTGCAGGTGGCAATTGGCAGTGTCAAACAAGCCTGAGTTGGCAGATGGCACAGCCTGTGTCTGGTAGGTATCTGCGATATCAGGAATGGCAGTAGGCAGCCAGCCATTTTGGGCCTCTGGCCCCTGAACAACTGTCAGGCCCTTGCCATGGGAAACAAATCTCACCTGTCCAGATTCCTTGTGTCTTTTTGCAGGTAGCAATTGGCAGTGCCAAACCATCCTGAGATGGCAGAGGGGACGGCCTTTGTCTGGGAGGGATCTGCGATATCAGGAATGCCAGTAGGCAGTCAGCCATTTTGGGCCTCAGGCCGCTGAACAACTGTCACGCCCTTGCCATGGGAAACAAATCTCACCTGCCCAGATTCCTTGTGTCTTTTTGCAGGTGGCAATTGGCACTGTCAAACCAGCCTGAGATGGCAGAGGGGACGGCCTGTGTCTGGGGGCATCTGGGATATCATGGATGAAAGTAGGCAGCCAGCCATTTTGGGCCTCAGGCCCCTGAACAAATGTCCATGCCTTTTTCCCCGGAAACAAATCGCATCTACCCAGATTCCTTATGTCTTTTTGCAGGTGGCAATTGGCACTGTCAAACCAGCCTGAGTTGGCCGAGTGCACGGCCTGTGTCTGGGAGGCATCTGCGATAACAGGAATACCAGTAGGCAGCCAGCCATCTTGGGCCTCAGGCCCCCGAAACACTGTCAGGCCCTTGCCATGGGAAACAAATCTCACCTGCCCAGATTCCTTGTGCCTTTTTGAAGGTGGCTATTGGCAGTGCCAAACAAGCCTGAGATGGCAGAGGGGACGGCCTTTGTCTGGGAGGCATCTGGGATATCAGGATTGCAAGTAGGCAGCCAGCCATTTGGGCCTCAGGCCCCTGAACAACTGTCCAGGCCTTTTCCCCAGGAAACAAATCTCACCTGCCTAGATCCCTTATGTCTTTTTGCAGGTGGCAATTGGCACTGTCAAACCAGCCTTAGTAGGCTGAGGGCACGGCCTGTGTCTGGGAGGCATCTGCGATAACAGGAATGGCAGTAGGGAGCCAGCCATTTTGGGCCTCAGACCCCTGTAGAACTGTCAGGCCCTTGCCATGGGAAACAAATCTCACCTGCCCAGATTCCTTATGTCTTTTTGCAGGTGGCAATTGGCAGTGCCAAACAATCCTGAGTTGGCGGAGGGGACGGCCTGTGTCTGGGAGGCATCTGCGATATCAGGAATGGCAGTAGGCAGCCAGCCATTTTGGGCCTCAGGCCCCTGAAAAACTGTCCAGGCCTTTTCCCCGAGAAACAAATCTGACCTGCCCAGATTGCTGGTTGCAGTATGCAGGAGCCACTTGGCACTGTCAAACCAGCCTGAGTGGGCAGAGGGTGATGGCCTTTGTCTGGGAGGGATCTGCGTTATCAGGAATGGCAGTAGGCAGCCAGCCATTTTGGGCCTCAGGCCCCTGAACAACTGTCCAGGCCTTTCCATGGGAAACAAATCTCACCTGCCCAGATTCCTTATGTATTTTTGCAGGTGGCAATTGGCAGTGCCAAACAAGCTTGAGCTGGCGGTGGGGATCGCCTGTGTCTGAGAGGGATCTGCGATATCAGGAATGCCAGTAGGCAGCCAGCCATTTTGGGCCTCAGGCCCCTGAACAACTGGTCCCAGGCCTTTTTCCCCAGAAACAAATCTGCCTGCCCTAGAGTTCGCTCGGTGTCAGTACACAGGAGGCCACTTGGCAACTGTCAAATCAGCCTGAGTGGTCAGCAAGGGGGTTGCCTGTGTTCTGGTAGGCATCTGGGTATTACCACGAGACATGTGCATAGAAGTGAGTCAGACAAGCCCTTTTGGGCCTCAGGCCCCCTGAACAACTGTCCCAGGCGGCTTTTCTTTTCTCCCTGGAAAAAATCTGACCTGCCCAGATTGATAGTGTCAGCATGAGGAGCAGTTGCCACTGGTCAAATCACCCTGAGTGCATGCCAGTCAGAGGGGGATGCATGGGTCTGGGAGGCATCTGGATATCATGAATGGCAGTAGGCAGCAATCCATTTTTGGGCCCTCAGGCCCCTGAACAACAGTCCAGGCCTTTCCCCAGAACAAATCTCACCTGCCCAGATTGCTGGTGTCAGTACGCAGGAGGCACTTGGCACTGTCAAATAAGCCTGAGTGGGCAGAGGGGACGGCCTGTGTCTGGGAGGCATCTGAAATATCAGGAATGGCAGTAGGCAGCCAGCCAATTTGGGCCTCAGGCCCCTGAACAACTGTCAGGCCTTTTCCCCAGGAAACAAATCTCACCTGCCCAGATTCCTTGTGTCTTTTTGCAGAGGGCAATTGGCAGTGCCAAACCAGACTGAGTTGGCAGAGGGCACGGCCTGTGTCTGGGAGGCATCTGGGATATCAGGAATACCAGTAGGCAGCCAGCCATTTTGGGCCTCAGGCCCCTGAACAAATGTCCATGCCTTTTTCCCCGGAAACAAATCGCATCTGCCCAGATACCTTATGTCTTTTTGCAGGTGGCAATTGGCACTGTCAAACCAGCCTGAGTTGGCCGAGTGCACGGCCTGTGTCTGGAGGCATCTTGCGATAACAGAATACCAGTAGGCAGCCAGGCCATCTTGGTGTCCTCAGGGCCCTGAACACTGTCAGGCCCTTTGCCATGGAAACAAATCTCACCTGCCCAGATTCCCTTGTGTCTTTTTGAAGGTGGCTATTGGCAGTGCCAAACAAGCCTAGATGGCAGAGGGGAACAGCTGTGTCTGGGAGGCATCTGGGATATCAGGATGCAAGTAGGCACCAACGGATTTTGGGCCTCAGGCCCCTGAAACAACTCTCCAGGCCTTTTCCCCAGGAAACAAATCTCACACCTCCTGACCTAGGTATGTCTTTTTTGTAGTGGCAATTGGCACGTCAAACCAGCCTGAGTTGCTTAGGCACGGCCTGTGTCTGGGAGGCATCTGCGATAACAGAATGGCAGTAGGGAGCCAGCCATTTGGGCCTCAGGCCCCTGTAAAACTGTCAGGCCCTTGCCATGGGAAACAAATCTCACCTGCCCAGATTTCTTATGTCTTTTTGCAGGTGGCAATTGGCAGTGCCAAAGAAGCCTGAGTTAGCTGGGGGGACGGCCTGTGTCTGGGAGGCATCTGCGATATCAGGATTGTAAGTAGGCCGCCAGCCATTTTGGGCCTCAGGACCCTGAACAACTGTCCAGGCCTTTTCCCCTGGAAACAAATCTCTCTGCCTAGATTCCTTATGTCTTTTTGCAGGTGGCAATTGGCACTGTCAAACAAGCCTGAGATGGCAGAGGGGACGGCCTGTGTCTGGGAGGCATCTGGGATATCAGGAATGGCAGTAGGCAGCCAGCCATTTTGGGCCTCAGGCCCCTGAACAACTGTCAGGCCCTTGCCATGGGAAACAAATCTCACCTGCCCAGATTCCTTGTGTCTTTTTGCAGGTGGCAATTGGCAGTGCCAAACAAGCCTGAGATGGAAGAGGGGACGGCCTGTGTCTGGGAGGCATCTGGGATATCAGGAATGGCAGTAGGCAGCCAGCCATTTTAGGCCACAGGCCCGTGAACAACTGTCCAGGCCTTTTCCCCAGGAAACAAATGTCACCTGCCCAGATTCCTTATGTCTTTTTGCAGGTAGCAATTGGCACTGTCAAACCAGCCTGAGTTGGCCGAGGGCACGGCCTGTGTCTGGGAGGCATCTGGGATATCAGGAATGGCAGTAGGCAGCCAGCCATTTTGGGCCTCAGGACCCTGAACAACTATCAGGCCTTTTCCCCAGGAAACAAATCTCACCTGCCCAGATTCCTTGTGTCTTTTTGCAGGTAGCAATTGGCACTGTCAAACAAGCCTGAGTGGGCGGAGGAGGGCCTGTGTCTGGGAGGCATCTGGGATATCAGGATTGCAAGTAGGCAGCCAGCCATTTTGGGCCTCAGGACCCTGAACAACTGTCCAGGTCATTTCCCCTGGAAACAAATCTCACCTGCCCAGATTCCTTGTGTCTTTTTGCAGGTGGCAATTGGCACTGTCAAACCAGCCTGAGTTGGCCGAGGGCACGGCCTGTGTCTGGGAGGCATCTGGGATATCAGGAATGGCAGTAGGCAGCCAGCCATTTTGGGCCTCAGGCCCCGGAACAACTGTCCAGGCCTTTTCCCAGGAAACAAATCTCACCTGCCCAGATTCCTTGTGTCTTTTTGCAGGTGGCAATTTGCAGTGCCAAACAAGCCTGAGATGGCAGAGGGGACGCCCTGTTTCCGAGAGGCATCTGGGATATCAGGAATGGCAGTAGGCAGCCAGCCATTTTGGGCCACAGGCCCCTGAACAAGTCTCCAGGCCTTTTCCCCAGTAAACAAATCTCACCTGCCCTGATTCCTTGTGTCTTTTTGCAGCTGGCAATTGGTACTGTCAAACCAGCCTGAGATGGCAGAGGGGACGGCCTTTGTCTGGGAGGCATCTGGGATATCAGGAATGGCAGTAGGCAGCCAGCCATTTTGGGCCTCAGGCCCCTGAACAACTGTCCAGGCCTTTTCTCCAGAAAAAAATCTCACCTGCCTAGATCCCTTATGTCTTTTTGCAGGTGGCAATTGGCACTGTCAAACCAGCCTGAGTTGGCCGAGGGCACGGCCTGTGTCTGGGAGGCATCTGGGATATCAGGAATGCCTATAGGCAGCCAGCCATTTTGGCCTCAGGTCCCTGAACAACTGTCAGGCCCTTGCCATGGGAAACAAATCTCACCTGCCCAGATTCCTTGTGTCTTTTTGCAGGTGGCAATTGGCAGTGCCAAACAAGCCTGTGATGGCAGAGTGGACGGCCTGTGTCTGGGAGGCATCTGGGATATCAGGATTGCAAGTAGGCAGCCAGCCATTTTGGGCCTCAGGACCCGGAACAACTATCCAGGTCATTTCCCCTGGAAACAAAACTCACCTGGCTAGATTCCTTATGCGTTTTGCAAGTGGCAATTGGCACTGTCAAACCAGCCTGAGTTGGCCGAGGGCACGGCCTGTGTCTGGGAGGCATCTGCGATATCAGGAATGGCAGTAGGCAGCCAGCCATTTTGGGCCTCAGGTCCCTGAACAACTGTCAGGCCCTTGCCATGGGAAACAAATCTCACCTGCCCAGATTCCTTGTGTCTTTTTGCAGGTGGCAATTGGCAGTGCCAAAGAAGCCTGAGTTTACAGGGGAGACTGCCTGTGTCTGGGAGGCATCTGGGATATCAGGAATGCCAGTAGGCAGCCAGCCATTTTGGGCCTCAGGCCCCTGAACAACTCTCAGCCCCTTGCCACGGGAAACAAATCTCACCTGCCCATATCCCTTGTGTCTCTTTGCAGGTGGCAATTGGCAGTGCCAAACAAGCCTGAGTTGGCCGAGGGGACGGCCTGTGTCTGGTAGGTATCTGCGATATCAGGAATGCCTGTAGGCAGCCAGTCATTTTGGGCCTCAGGCCCCTGAACAACTCTCAGCCCCTTGCCACGGGAAACAAATCTCACCTGCCCAGATCCCTTTTGTCTTTTTGCAGGTGGCAATTGGCAGTGCCAAACAAGCCTGAGATGGCAGAGGGGACGGCCTGTGTCTGGGAGGCATCTGGGATATCAGGAATGGCAGTAGGCAGCCAGCCATTTTTGACGTCAGGCCCCTGAACAAATGTCCAGGCCTTTTCCCCAGGAAACAAATCTCACCTGCCCAGATTCCTTGTGTCTTTTTGCAGGTGGCAATTGGCAGTGCCAAACAAGCCTGAGATGGCAGAGGGGACTGCCTGTGTCTGGGAGGCATCTGGGATATCAGGATTGCAAGTAGGCAGCCAGCCATTTTGGGCCTCAGGCCCCTGAACAACTGTCCAGGCCTTTTCCCCACGAAACAAATCTCATCTGCCGAGATTCCTGGTGTCAGTATGCAGGAGGCACTTGGAACTCTAAAATCAGCCTTAGTATGCAGAGGGGGATGGCCTGTGTCTGGGAGGGATCTGCGATATCTGGAATGCCAGTAGGCAGCCAGCCATTTTGGGCCTCAGGCCCCTGAACAACTATCAGGCCTTTTCCCCAGGAAACAAATCTCACCTGCCCAGATTCCTTATGTCTTTTTGCAGGTGGCAATTGGCACTGTCAAACCAGCCTGAGTTGGCCGAGGGCACGGCCTGTGTCTGGGAGGGATCTGCGATATCTGGAATGCCAGTAGGCAGCCAGCCATTTTGGGCCTCAGGCCCCTGAACAACTCTCAGCCCCTTGCCACGGGAAACAAATCTCACCTGCCCAGATCCCTTGTGTCTTTTTGCAGGTGGCAATTGGCAGTGCCAAAGAAGCCTGAGTTTACAGGGGAGACTGCCTGTGTCTGGGAGGCATCTGGGATATCAGGATTGCAAGTAGGCAGCCAGCCATTTTGGGCCTCAGGCCCCTAAACAATTGTCCAGGCCTTTTCCCCAGGAAACAAATCTCACCTGCCTAGATTCCTTATGTCTTTTTGCAGGTGGCAATTGGCACTGTCAAACCAGCCTGAGTTGGCCGAGGGCACGGCCTGTGTCTGGGAGGTATCTGCGATATCAGGAATGGCAGTAGGCAGCCAGCCATTTTGGGCCTCAGGCCCCTGAACAACTCTGAGCCCCTTGCCACGGGAAACAAATCTCACCTGCCCAGATTCCTTGTGTCTTTTTGCAGGTGGCAATTGGCAGTGCCAAAGAAGCCTGAGTTTACAGGGGAGACTGCCTGTGTCTGGGAGGCATCTGGGATATCAGGAATGGCAGTAGGCAGCCAGCCATTTTGGGCCTCAGGCCCCTGAACAACTCTCAGCCCCTTGCCACGGGAAACAAATCTCACCTGCCCAGATCCCTTGTGTCTCTTTGCAGGTGGCAATTGGCAGTGCCAAACAAGCCTGAGTTGGCCGAGGGGACGGCCTGTGTCTGGTAGGTATCTGCGATATCAGGAATGCCTGTAGGCAGCCAGTCATTTTGGGCCTCAGGCCCCTGAACAACTCTCAGCCCCTTGCCACGGGAAACAAATCTCACCTGCCCAGATCCCTTGTGTCTTTATGCAGGTGGCAATTGGCAGTGCCAAACAAGCCTGAGATGGCACAGGGGACGGCCTGTGTCTGGGAGGCATCTGGGATATCAGGATTGCAAGTAGGCAGCCAGCCATTTTGGGCCTCAGGCCCCTGAACAACTGTCCAGGCCTTTTCCCCACGAAACAAATCTCATCTGCCGAGATTCCTGGTGTCAGTATGCTGGAGGCACTTGGAACTCTAAAATCAGCCTTAGTATGCAGAGGGGGATGGCCTGTGTCTGGGAGGGATCTGCGATATCTGGAATGCCAGTAGGCAGCCAGCCATTTTGGGCCTCAGGCCCCTGAACAACTATCAGGCCCTTGCCATGGGAAATAAATCTCACCTGCCCAGATTCCTTATGTCTTTTTGCAGGTGGCAATTGGCAATGGAAAAAGAGCCTGAGATGGCAGAGGGGACGGCCTTTGTCTGGGAGGCATCTGGGATATCAGGATTGCAAGTAGGCAGCCAGCCATTTTGGGCCTCAGGCCCCTGAACAACTGTCCAGGCATTTTCCCCAGGAAACAAATCTCGCCTGCCTAGATTCCTTATGTCTTTTTGCAGGTGGCAATTGGCACTGTCAAACGAACCTGAGTTTACAGGGGGGACTGCCTGTGTCTGGGAGGCATCTGCGATATCAGGAATGGCGATAGGCAGCCAGCCATTTTGGACGTCAGGCCCCTGAACAAATGTCCCGGCCTTTTCCCCAGGAAACAAATCTCACCTGCCCAGATTCCTTATGTCTTTTTGCAGGTGGCAATTGGCACTGTCAAACCAGCCTGAGTTGGCCGAGGGCAGGGCCTGTGTCTGGGAGGCATCTGGGATATAAGGAATGGCAGTAGGCAGCCAGCCATTTTGGGCCTCAGGCCCCTGAACAACTATCAGGCCCTTGCCATGGGAAACAAATCTCACCTGCCCAGATCCCTTGTGTCTTTTTGCAGGTGGCAATTGGCAGTGCCAAACAAGCCTGAGTTGGCAGAGGGGACGGCCTGTGTCTGGTAGGTATCTGCGATATCAGGAATGCCTGTAGGCAGCCAGCCATTTTCGGCCTCAGGCCCCTGAACAACTGTCAGCCCCTTGCCATGGGAAACAAATCTCACCTGCCCAGATCCCTTGTGTCTTTTTGCAGGTGGCAATTGGCAGTGCCAAACAAGCCTGAGTTGGCAGAGGGGACTGCCTGTGTCTGGGAGGCATCTGGGATATCAGGATTGCAAGTAGGCAGACAGCCATTTTGGGCCTCAGGCCCCTGAACAACTGTCCAGGCCTTTTCCCCAGGAAACAAATCTCACCTGCCTAGATTCCTTATGTCTTTTTGCAGGTGGCAATTGGCACTGTCAAACCAGCCTGAGTTGGCCGAGGGCACGGCCTGTGTCTGGGAGGTATCTGCGATATCAGGAATGGCAGTAGGCAGCCAGCCATTTTCGGCCTCAGGCCCCTGAACAACTGTCAGCCCCTTGCCATGGGAAACAAATCTCACCTGCCCAGATCCCTTGTGTCTTTTTGCAGGTGGCAATTGGCAGTGCCAAAGAAGCCTGAGTTTACAGGGGAGACTGCCTGTGTCTGGGAGGCATCTGGGATATCAGGAATGGCAGTAGGCAGCCAGCCATTTTCGGCCTCAGGCCCCTGAACAACTCTCAGCCCCTTGCCACGGGAAACAAATCTCACCTGCCCAGATCCCTTGTGTCTTTTTGCAGGTGGCAATTGGCAGTGCCAAACAAGCCTGAGTTTACAGGGGAGACTGCCTGTGTCTGGGAGGCATCTGCGATATCAGGATTGCAAGTAGGCAGCCAGCCATTTTGGGCCTCAGGCCCCTGAACAACTGTCCAGGCCTTTTCCCCAGGAAACAAATCTCACCTGCCTAGATTCCTATGTCTTTTTGCAGGTGGCAATTGGCACTGTCAAACCAGCCTGAGCTGGCAGAGGGCACGGCCTGTGTCTGGGAGGCATCTGGGTTATCAGGAATAGCTGTAGGCAGCCAGCAATTTTAGGCCACAGGCCCCTGAACAATTGTCAGGCCTTTTCCCCAGGAAACAAATCTCACCTGCCCTGATTCCTTGTGTCTTTTTGAAGGTGGCTATTGGCAGTGCCAAACAAGCCTGAGATGGCAGAGGGGACGGCCTGTGTCTGGGAGGCATCTGGGATATCAGGAATGGCAGTAGGCAGCCAGCCATTTTTGACGTCAGGCCCCTGAACAAATGTCCAGGCCTTTTCCCCAGGAAACAAATCTCACCTGCCCAGATTCCTTGTGTCTTTTTGCAGGTGGCAATTGGCAGTGCCAAACAAGCCTGAGATGGCAGAGGGGACGGCCTTTGTCTGGGAGGCATCTGGGATATCAGGATTGCAAGTAGGCAGCCAGCCATTTTGGGCCTCAGGCCCCTGAACAACTGTCCAGGCCTTTTCCCCAGGAAACAAATCTCACCTGCCTAGATTCCTTATGTCTTTTTGCAGGTGGCAATTGGCACTCAAACAGCCTGAGTATGGCAGAGGGGATGGCCTGTGTCTGGGAGGATCTGGGATATCAGGAATGCCAGTAGGCAGCCAGCCATTTTGGACCTCAGGCCCCTGAACAACTGTCCAGGCCTTTTCCCCAGGAAACAAATCTCACCTGCCCAGATTCCTTATGTCTTTTTGCAGGTGGCAATTGGCACTGTCAAACCAGCCTGAGTTGGCTGAGGGCACGGCCTGTGTCTGGGAGGCATCTGGGATATCAGGAATGGCAGTAGGCAGCCAGCCATTTTGGGCCACAGGCCCGTGAACAACTGTCCAGGCCTTTTCCCCAGGAAACAAATCTCACCTGCCCAGATTCCTTATGTCTTTTTGCAGGTAGCAATTGGCACTGTCAAACAAGCCTGAGTTGGCCGAGGGCAGGGCCTGTGTCTGGGAGGCATCTGGGATATCAGGAATGGCAGTAGGCAGCCAGCCATTTTGGGCCTCCGGCCCCTGAACAACTATCAGGCCCTTGCCATGGGAAACAAATCTCACCTGCCCAGATCCCTTGTGTCTTTTTGCAGGTGGCAATTGGCAGTGGCAAACAAGCCTGAGTTGGCAGAGGGGACGGCCTGTGTCTGGTAGGTATCTGCGATATCAGGAATGCCTGTAGGCAGCCAGCCATTTTGGGCCTCAGGCCCCTGAACAACTGTCAGGCCTTTTCGCCAGAAAAAAATCTCACCTGCCCAGATTCCTTATGTCTTTTTGCAGGTAGCAATTGGCACTGTCAAACCAGCCTGAGTTGGCCGAGGGCAGGGCCTGTGTCTGGGAGGCATCTGGGATATCAGGAATGGCAGTAGGCAGCCAGCCATTTTGGACGTCAGGCCCCTGAACAAATGTCCAGGCCTTTTCCCCAGGAAACAAATCTCACCTGCCTAGATTCCTTGTGTCTTTTTGCAGGTGGCAATTGGCAGTGCCAAACCAGCCTGAGATGGCAGAGGGGACTGCCTGTGTCTGGGAGGCATCTGGGATATCAGGATTGCAAGTAGGCAGCCAGCCATTTTGGGCCTCAGGCCCCTGAACAACTGTCCAGGCCTTTTCCCCACGAAACAAATCTCATCTGCCGAGATTCCTGGTGTCAGTATGCAGGAGGCACTTGGAACTCTAAAATCAGCCTTAGTATGCAGAGGGGGATGTCCTGTGTCTGGGAGGGATCTGCGATATCTGGAATGCCAGTAGGCAGCCAGCCATTTTGGGCCTCAGGACCCTGAACAAATGTCCCGGCCTTTTCCCCAGGAAACAAATCTCACCTGCCTAGATTCCTTGTGTCTTTTTGCAGGTGGCAATTGGCACTGTCAAACCAGCCTGAGTTGGCCGAGGGCACGGCCTGTGTCTGGGAGGCATCTGGGATATCAGGAATGGCAGTAGGCAGCCAGCCATTTTGGGCCTCAGGCCCCTGAACAACTGTCAGGCCCTTGCCATGGGAAACAAATCTCACCTGCCCAGATCCCTTGTGTCTTTTTGCAGGTGGCAATTGGCAGTGCCAAACAAGCCTGAGTTTACAGGGGGGACTGCCTGTGTCTGGGAGGTGTCTGCGATATCAGGAATGCCTGTAGGCAGCCAGCCATTTTGGGCCTCAGGCCCCTGAACAACTGTCCAGGCCTTTTCTCCAGAAAAAAATCTCACCTGCCTAGATCCCTTATGTCTTTTTGCAGGTGGCAATTGGCACTGTCAAACCAGCCTGAGTTGGCCGAGGGCACGGCCTGTGTCTGGGAGGCATCTGGGATATCAGGAATGGCAGTAGGCAGCCAGCCATTTTGGGCCTCAGGCCCTGAACAACTGTCCAGGCCTTTTCCCCAGGGAAAGAAATCTCACCTGCCCTGATTCCTTGTGTCTTTTTGCAGGTGGCAATTGGCAGTGCCAAACAAGCCTGAGTTTACAGGGGGGACTGCATGTGTCTGGGAGGCATCTGCGATATCAGAAATGGCAGTAAGCAGCCAGCAATTTTGGGCCTCAGGCCCCTGAACAACTGTCCAGGCCTTTTCCCCAGGAAACAAATCTCATCTGCCGAGATTCCTGGTGTCTTTTTGCAGGTGGCAATTGGCACTGCCAAACAAGCCTGAGTTGGCCGAGGGGACGGCCTGTGTCTGGGAGGCATCTGCGATATCTGGAATGCCAGTAGGCAGCCAGCCATTTTGGGCCTCAGGCCCCTGAACAACTCTCAGGCCCTTGAATGGGAAATAAATCTCACCTGCCCAGATCCCTTTTGTCTTTTTGCAGGTGGCAATTGGCAGTGCCAAAAAGCCTGAGATGGCCGAGGGCACGGCCTGTGTCTGGGAGGCATCTGGGATATCAGGAATGGCAGTAGGCAGCCAGCCATTTTGGGCCTCAGGCCCCTGAACAACTGTCCAGGCCTTTTCCCCAGGAAACAAATCTCACCTGCCCAGATTCCTTGTGTCATTATGCAGGAGGCACTTGGCACTTTCAAATCAGCCGTAGTGGGCAGAGGGGGATGGCCTGTGTCTGGGAGGGATCTGCGATATCTGGAATGCCAGTAGGCAGCCAGCCATTTTGGGCCTCAGGCCACTGAACAACTCTCAGGCCCTTGCAATGGGAAATAAATCTCACCTGCCCAGATCCCTTTTGTCTCTTTGCAGGTGGCAATTGGCAGTGCCAAAAAGCCTGAGATGGCCGAGGGCACGGCCTGTGTCTGGGAGGCATCTGGGATATCAGGAATGGCAGTAGGCAGCCAGCCATTTTGGGCCTCAGGCCCCTGAACAACTGTCCAGGCCTTTTCCCCAGGAAACAAATCTCACCTTCCTAGATTCCTTGTGTCTTTTGCAGGTGGCAATTGGCAGTGCCAAACCAGCCTGAGTTGGCCGAGGGGACTGCCTGTGTCTGGGAGGCATCTGCGATATCAGGAATGCCTGTAGGCAGCCAGCCATTTTGGGCCTCAGGCCCCTGAACAACTGTCCAGGCCTTTCCCCAGGGAAACAAATCTCACCTGCCCAGATTCCTTGTGTCTTTTTGCAGGTGGCAATTGGCACTGTCCAAACAAGCCTGAGTTGGCAGAGGGCACGGCCTGTGTCTGGGAGGCATCTGGGATATCAGGAATGCAGTAGGCAGCCAGCCATTTTGGGCCTCAGGCCCCTGAACAACTGTCCAGGCCTTTTCCCAGGAAACAAATCTCACCTGCCCAGATTCCTTGTGTCTTTTTGCAGGTGGCAATTGGCACTGTCAAACCAGCCTGAGTTGGCCGAGGGGACTGCCTGTGTCTGGGAGGCATCTGCGATATCAGGAATGCCTGTAGGCAGCCAGCCATTTTGGGCCTCAGGCCCCTGAACAAGTATCAGCCCCTTGCCATGGGAAACAAATCTCACCTGCCGAGATTCCTTGTGTCTTTTTGCAGGTGGCAATTGGCAGTTCCAAAGAAGCCTGAGTTTACAGGGGGGACTGCCTGTGTCTGGGAGGCATCTGCGATATCAGGATTGCAAGTAGGCAGCCAGCCATTTTGGGCCTCAGGCCCCTGAACAACTGTCGAGGCCTTTTCCCCAGGAAACAAATCTCACCTGCCTAGATTCCTTATGTCTTTTTGCAGGTGGCAATTGGCACTGTCAAACCAGCCTGAGTTGGCCGAGGGCAGGGCCTGTGTCTGGGAGGCATCTGGGATATCAGGAATGGCAGTAGGCAGCCAGCCATTTTGGGCCTCCGGCCCCTGAACAACTATCAGGCCCTTCCCATGGGAAACAAATCTCACCTGCCCAGATTCCTTGTGTCTTTTTGCAGGTGGCAATTGGCAGTGCCAAACAAGCCTGAGTTGGCAGAGGGGACGGCCTGTGTCTGGGAGGTGTCTGCGATATCAGGAATGCCTGTAGGCAGCCAGCCATTTTGGGCCTCAGGCCCGTGAACAACTGTCCAGGCCTTTTCCCAAGAAAAAAATCTCACCTGCCCAGATCCCTTGTGTCTTTTTGCAGGTGGCAATTGGCACTGCCAAACAAGCCTGAGTTGGCAGAGGGGACGGCCTGTGTCTGGGAGGCATCTGGGATATCAGGAATGGCAGTAGGCAGCCAGCCCTTTTGGGCCTCAGGCCCCTGAACGAATATCCAGGCCTTTTCCCCAGGAAACAAATGTCATCTGCCCAGATTCCTTATGTCTTTTAGCAGGTGGCAATTGGCACTGTCAAACCAGCCTGAGTAGGCAGAGAGCACGGCCTGTGTCTGGGAGGCATCTGCGATATCAGGAATGGCAGTAGGCAGCCAGCCATTTTGGGCCTCAGGCCCCTGAACAAATGTCCAGGCCTTTTCCCCAGGAAACAAATCTCACCTGCCCAGATTCCTTGTGTCTTTTTGCAGGTGTCAATTGGCAGTGCCAAACAAGCCTGAGATGGCAGAGGGGACTGCCTGTGTCTGGGAGGCATCTGGGATATCAGGATTGCAAGTAGGCAGCCAGCCATTTTGGGCCTCAGGCCCCTGAACAAATATCAGGCCTTTTCCCCAGGAAACAAATCTCACCTGCCCAGATTCCTTGTGTCTTTTTGCAGGTGTCAATTGGCAGTGCCAAACAAGCCTGAGATGGCAGAGGGGACTGCCTGTGTCTGGGAGGCATCTGGGATATCAGGATTGCAAGTAGGCAGCCAGCCATTTTGGACCTCAGGCCCCTGAACAACTGTCCAGGCCTTTTCCCCAGGAAACAAATCTCACCTGCCTAGATTCCTTATGTCTTTTTGCAGGTGGCAATTGGCACTGTCAAACCAGCCTGAGTTGCCTGAGGGCACGGCCTGTGTCTGGGAGGCATCTGGGATATCAGGAATGGCAGTAGGCAGCCAGCCATTTTAGGCCACAGGCCCGTGAACAACTGTCCAGGCCTTTTCCCCAGGAAACAAATCTCACCTGCCCAGATTCCTTATGTCTTTTTGCAGGTAGCAATTGGCACTGTCAAACAAGCCTGAGTTGGCCGAGGGCAGGGCCTGTGTCTGGGAGGCATCTGGGATATCAGGAATGGCAGTAGGCAGCCAGCCATTTTGGCCTCAGGCCCCTGAACAACTGTCAGGCCCTTGCCATGGGAAACAAATCTCACCTGCCCAGATTCCTTGTGTCTTTTTGCAGGTGGCAATTGGCAGTGCCAAACAAGCCTGAGTTGGCAGAGGGGACGGCCTGTGTCTGGGAGGTGTCTGCGATATCAGGAATGCCTGTAGGCAGCCAGCCATTTTGGGCCTCAGGCCCCTGAACAACTGTCCAGGCCTTTTCTCCAGAAAAAAATCTCACCTGCCTAGATCCCTTATGTCTTTTTGCAGGTAGCAATTGGCACTGTCAAACAAGCCTGAGTTGGCCGAGGGCACGGCCTGTGTCTGGGAGGCATCTGGGATATCAGGAATGCCTGTAGGCAGCCAGCCATTTTGGCCTCAGGCCCCTGAACAACTGTCAGGCCCTTGCCATGGGAAACAAATCTGACCTGCCCAGATTTCTTGTGTCTTTTTGCAGGTGGCAATTGGCAGTGCCAAAGAAGCCTGTGATGGCAGAGTGGCACGGCCTGTGTCTGGGAAGCATCTGGGATATCACGAATGGCAGTAGGCAGCCAGCCATTTTGGGCCTCAGGCTCCTGAACAACTGTCCAGGCCGTTTCCCCAGGAAGCAAATCTCACCTGCCCTGATTCCTTGTGTCTTTTTGAAGGTGGCTATTGGCAGTGCCAAAGGAGCCTGAGATGGCAGAGGGGACTGCCTGTGTCTGGGAGGCATCTGCGATATCAGGATTGCAAGTAGGCAGACAGCCATTTTGGGCCTCAGGCCCCTGAAAAAGTGTCAGGCCCTTGCCATGGGAAACAAATCTCACCTGCCCAGATTCCTTGTGTCTTTTTACAGGTGGCAATTGGCACTGTCAAACCAGCTTGAGTTGGCCGAGGGCACGGCCTGTGTCTGGGAGGCATCTGGGATATCAAGAATGGCAATAGGCAGCCAGCCATTTTGTGCCTCAGGCCCCTGAACAAGTGTCAGGCCCTTGCCATGGGAAACAAATCTCACCTGCCCAGATTCCTTGTGTCTTTTTGCAGGTGGCAATTGGCAGTGCCAAACAAGCCTGTGATGGCAGAGGGCACGGCCTGTGTCTGGGAGGCATCTGGGATATCAAGAATGGCAATAGGCAGCCAGCCATTTTGTGCCTCAGGCCCCTGAACAACTGTCCAGGCCTTTTCCCCAGGAAACAAATCTCACCTGCCTAGATTCCTTATGTTTTTTTGCACGTGGCAATTGGCACTGTTAAACCAGCCTAATTTGGCCGAGGGCACGGCCTGTGTCTGAGAGGCATCTGGGATATCAGGAACGCCAGTAGGCTGCCAGTGATTTTGGGCCTCCGGCCCCTGAACAACTGTCATGGCCTTTTCCCCAGGAAACTAAACTCACCTGCCTAGATTCCTTATGTCTTTTTGCAGGTGGCAATTGGCACTGTCAAACAAGCCTGAGTTGGCAGAAGGCACGGCCTGTGTCTGGGAGGCATCTGGGATATCAAGAATGGCAATAGGCAGCCAGCCATTTTGTGCCTCAGGCCCCTGAACAACTGTCCAGGCCTTTTCCCCAGGAAACAAAACTCACCTGCAGACATTCCTTGTGTCTGTTTGCAGGTGGCAATTGGCACTGTCATACAAGCCTGAATGGGCAGAGGGGGATGGCCTGTGTCTGGGAGGGATCTGGGATATCTGGAATGGCAGTAGGCAGCCAGGCATTCTAGGCCTCAGTCCCTTGAACAACTATCAGGCCCGTGCCATGGGAAACAAATCTCACCTGCCCAGATTCCTTGTGTCTTTTTGCAGGTGGCAATTGGCAGTGCCAAACAAGCCTGAGATGGCAGAGGGGACGGCCTGTGTCTGGGAGGCATCTGGGATATCAGGAATGGCAGTAGGCAGCCAGCCATTTTGGGCCTCAGGCCCCTGAACAACTGTCCAGGCCTTTTCCCCACGAAACAAATCTCACCTGCCGAGATTCCTTGTGTCAGTATGCAGGAGGCACTTGGAACTGTCAAATCAGCCTGAGAGGGCAGAGGGGGATGGCCTGTGTCTGGGAGGCATCTGCGATATCAGGAATGGCGGTAGGTATCCAGCCATTTTGGGCCTCAGGACCCTGAACAACTGTCAGGGCCTTGCCTTGAGAAACAAATCTCACCTGCCCAGATTCCTTGTGTCTTCTTGGAAGTGGCAATTGGCAGTGCCAAACGAGCCTGAGAACGCAGAGGGGACGGCCTGTGTCTAGGAGGCATCTGGGATATTAGGAATACCAGTAGGCAGCCAGCCATTTTGGGCCTCAGGCCCCTGAACAACTGTTCAGGCCTTTTCCCTAGGAAACAAATCTCACCTGCCGAGATTCCTTGTGTCAGTATGCAGGAGGCACTTGGAACTGTCAAATCAGCCTGAGAGGGCAGAGGGGGATGGCCTGTGTCTGGGAGGCATCTGCGATATCTGGAATGCCAGTAGGCAGCCAGCCATTTTTGGCCTCAGGCCCCTGAACAAGTGTCAGGCCTTTCCCATGGAAACAAATCTCACCTGCCCAGATTCCTTGTGTCTTTTTGCAGGTGGCAATTGGCACTGTCAAACCAGCCAGAGATGGCCGAGGGCACGGACTGTGTCTGGGAGGCATCTGCGATATCAGGAATGGCAGTAGGCAGCCAGCCATTTTGGGCCTCAGGCCCCTGAACAAGTGTCAGGCCCTTGCCATGGGAAACAAATCTCACCTGCCCAGATTCCTTGTGTCTTTTTGCAGGTGGCAATTGGCAGTGCCAAACAAGCCTGAGATGGCAGCGGGGACGGCCTGTGTCTGGGAGGCATCTGGGATATCAGGAATGCCTGTAGGCAGCCAGCCATTTTGGGCCTCAGGCCCCTGAACAACTGTCCAGGCCTTTTCCCCAGAAAAAAATCTCACCTGCCTAGATCCCTTATGTCTTTTTGCACGTGGCAATTGGCACTGTCAAACCAGCCTAAGTTGGCCGAGGGCAAGGCCTGTGTCTGAGAGGTGTCTGCGATATCAGGAACGCCAGTAGGCTGCCAGTGATTTTGGGCCTCCGGCCCCTGAACAACTGTCCATGGCCTTTTCCCCAGAAAAAAATCTCACCTGCCTAGATCCCTTATGTCTTTTTGCAGGTGGCAATTGGCACTGTCAAACCAGCCTGAGTTGGCCGAGGGCACGGCCTGTGTCTGGGCGGCATCTGGGATATCAGGAATGCCTGTAGGCAGCCAGCCATTTTGGGCCTCAGGCCCCTGAACAACTGTCCAGGACTTTATCCCAGGAAACAAATCTCACCTGCCAGCATTCCTTGTGTCTGTTTGCAGGTGGCAATTGGCACTGTCAAACAAGCCTGAGATGGCAGAGGGGATGGCCTGTGTCTGGGAGGCATCTGGGATATCAGGAATGGCAGTAGGCAGCCAGCCATTTTGGGCCTCCGGCCCCTGAACAACTATCAGGCCCTTGCCATGGGAAATAAATCTCACCTGCCAAGATCCCTTGTGTCTTTTTGCAGGTGGCAATTGGCAGTGCCAAACAAGCCTGAGTTGGCAGAGGGGACGGCCTGTGTCTGGGCGGTGTCTGCGATATCAGGAATGCCTGTAGGCAGCCAGCCATTTTGGGCCTCAGGCCCCTGAACAACTGTCCAGGACTTTATCCCAGGAAACAAATCTCACCTGCCGAGATTCCTCGTGTAATTACGCAGGAGGCACTTGGAACTGTCAAATCACCCTGAGTTGGCCGAGGGCACGGCCTGTGTCTGGTAGGTATCTGCGATATCAGGAATGGCAGTAGGCAGCCAGCCATTTTAGGCCTCAGGCCCCTGAACAACTGTCAGGCCCTTGCCATGGGAAAGAAATCTCACCTGCCCTGATTCCTTGTGTCTTTTTGCAGGTGGCAATTGGCAGTGCCAAACAAGCCTGAGTTTACAGGGGGGACTGCCTGTGTCTGGGAGGCATCTGCGATATCAGGAATGGCAGTAAGCAGCCAGCAATTTTGGGCCTCAGGCCCCTGAACAACTGTCAGGCCCTTGCCATGGGAAACAAATCTCATCTGCCCTGATTCCTTGTGTCTTTTTGCAGGTGGCAATTGGCAGTGCCAAACAAGCCTGAGTTTACAGGGGGGACTGCCTGTGTCTGGGAGGCATCTGCGATATCAGAAATGGCAGTAAGCAGCCAGCAATTTTGGGCCTCAGGACCCTGAACAACTGTCAGGCCTTTTCCAGGAAACAAATCTCACCTTCCCAGATTCCTTGTGTCTTCTTGGAAGTGGCAATTGGCAGTGCCAAACGAGCCTGAGAACGCAGAGGGGACGGCCTGTGTCTAGGAGGCATCTGGGATATTAGGAATACCAGTAGGCAGCCAGCCATTTTGGGCCTCAGGCCCCTGAACAACTGTCAGGCCTTTTCCCTAGGAAACAAATCTCACCTGCCCAGGTTGCTGGCGTCAGTTTGCAGGAGGCACTTGACACTGTCAAATCAGCCTGAGTGGGCAGAGGGGGATGCATGGGTCAGGGAGGGATCTGCGATATCTGGAATGCCAGTAGGCAGCCAGCCATTTTTGGCCTCAGGCCCCTGAACAAGTGTCAGGCCCTTTCCTTGGGAATCTAATATCACCTGCCCAGATTCCTTGTGTCTTTTTGCAGGTGGCAATTGGCACTGTCAAACCAGCCAGAGATGGCCGAGGGCATGGCCTGTGTCTGGGAGGCATCTGCGATATCAGGAATGGCAGTAGGCAGCCAGCCATTTTGGGCCTCAGGCCCCTGAACAACTGTCCAGGCCTTTTCCCTAGGAAACAAATCTCACCTGCAGAGATTCCTTGTGTCAGTATGCAGGGTGCACTTGGAACTGTCAAATCAGCCTGAGTGGGCAGAGGGGGATGGCCTGTGTCTGGGAGGGATCTGCTATATCTGGAATGCCAGTAGGCAGCCAGCCATTTTTGGCCTCAGGCCCCTGAACAACTATCAAGCCGTTGCCATGGGAAACAAATCTTACCTGCCCAGATTCCTTGTGTCTTTTTGCAGGTGGCAATTGGCAGTGCCAAACAAGCCTGAGATGGCAGAGGGGACGGCCTGTGTCTGGGAAGCATCTGGGATATCAGGAACGCCAGTAGGCAGCCAGCCATTTTGGGCCTCAGGCCCCTGAACAACTGTCCAGGCCTTTTCCCCAGGAAACAAATCTCCCCTGCCAAGATTCCTTGTGTCATTATGGAGGAGGCACGTAGCACTGTCAAACCAGCCTGAGTGGGCAGAAGGGGATGGCCTGTGTCTGGGAGGCATCTGGGATATCAGGATTGCAAGTAGGCAGCCAGACATTTTGGGGCTCAGGCCCCTGAACAACTCTCCAGGCCTTTTCCGCGGGAAAGAAATCTCACCTGCCGAGATTCCTGGTGTCAGTATGCAGGAGCCACTTGGCACTGTCAAATCAGCATGAGTGGGCAGAGGGAGATTTATGGGTCTGGGAGGCATTATGCGCAATGCTGAATTTCAGGATTCAGCCAGCCACTCTGATCCACAGGCCCCCGAATTCCACTGCAGCCCACTTTCCTTGGAAACATTAGTCTCCAGCCCGGGTTCTTGGTGTCAGTTTTCATGAGGTACTTGCCACTGTCAATCTGGCCTGATCTGGCACTGGTGCCAGCTCGAGTCGGGGAAGCCTCCTGGTCAATTCTGACTTTCAGGAGCTAGCTGGCCAGTCTTGTTACTTATAAAAGAATTGTATTTTTTCCCACTGTCAATTTTGATTTGGTATTTTTTTCATAAGTTGCATGTGCATCTATTTAACTGGCGAGGAAGCCTAATTTTGAAAGGATGTAATTCTAATAATTTCTTAGCAATTTTTACAAGAGTAATATTTAAAATTACACATTTCTTGTTAACTGAGTGGGACAGAATAGAAATTGATTGCAACACAGCTCAAACAACATAGTTTGCTCTCATTCTTGCTCTTTTAAAAGCTTTATACTTTTTTGAAGATAATAGATTACAATTAGGTAATTACATTTACCTAAATTTCATATAATAGCTTACAATTTGGTCTCAGATGATCACCATGCTTGAAATACAGGAATGATTCTTAGAGCAGCTCTCTGCCAAGAGCTTGTTGACCTACGTAATTGTCAAAAAGCTACAGAGATTTTCCACATCTTAGTTTCTACATTGAAAGAAGAATTTTAAGTGGTTTCTGCAAATTCTTACACTGCATTTCAAACCACCTGAATGAACTTCACCTTGTTTTGGCTGAGTGTTCAAGGTATTCAGACAAATAAAAATTTATCTCTCTATCCTATTCTTCATATCTGTCCATACCCACCTTCATGTCCAGGTAACACTTTTGCCCATTCACTTGTCCTACTGGTAATTTAAAATTTTATGAAAACCTATCACAAATATTCAGTCAAAGGTCCCAGGACTTCTTAGACCCTTAAAAAAAAGATCTATTTTGTATTTTTTTCATTGTAAATATCAAGGCTTTAGAAATACTTTTTAATTAAAGAAACAGCCTGAAGTATGCAGAGAGAGAAAGAATGGATTTTTGGTTGGAAACGCTCATAAAAAAGTACAATGTGAGATATTAAAGGAACTAAAGAGGTCCAGCTTCTTCCCTTGACCAGATTGCAGGAAATGGGCAAGTAACAACAATTAGGCTTTCTTTGGGCATTTACAAAAAAAAAAAAAAAAAAAAAAAAAAAAAGAAAAGTACAGCAAGTTGAGGACTTTGGTTCTTTGGGAAATAGTCACTTCATGGATTGATGTATCAAGTTAAGGGATAATTTACTCCCAAGCTAGGGAATTCGTAAATGCTTTGAAGAATGTTGAAATACATGTTTTCAACATCTCCAGCATGAGGATTTTCTTGCAGAGTGGAAAGACAAGTCAGGGGAGTTCAAAAAGCTGTTGTTCATTCACTGCCTGAGACCTGACAACGTAGTGTGCAAAGCTTTCACCTTACTGAGAAAGGTCTGTCTGCATCCTAAAAACCAAAAATATTTGCAGGCATGCTTGCACTTGTATTCTACAACAGCCTCTCATAAAGGAAAACAGAAAATAGTAAGATTTTAAAGGAACTCCAGCAAGTTTGAAATTGTAATGAAAAGCTTTTAAAAACAGAATAGAAGGACTTCAGCTTTTGTTGTTTCAGTTGCACACCAAAACCTCCAGAGCTCTTCCTGGAGACTGCCTTGCACCCCTTGTGTCTGCCCTTATTCAGTACACCTGCAGTGTTTGCTGCATGTCAGTGTCTGTGCCAGTTGGGTCTGATCTAGAAAGACAGCTCAGGGGTAAGCAGGAGTGCAGATAATGCAGGTGCTTTCAGCAATTGCTGCAGACACACGGATGCATTTAGTTCCCTGGAAAGTGTTTTGAAGCTGTTGTGATTTGAGTCTGGGTGTAAGGTTTTAACACAGATCACAGAAAGTACTCTTGTTGTAAATCTTTATTCAAAAACAAAGTCAGCTTGCTAAAAACCAGAACTGGAGTATTTGCTTAGACATTTTTCACCCACTGTCAGGGTAGTGGAAGCACTCTGAGCTCCCCAGCCTGCCTTACCGAGAGAGCACGCTGTGAGAGACAGTCTGCTCTCACTCCTGATCCAGCAGCAGCGCTCTAATCCACTGCCTCCCGCACCTGCTCAGCTTTGGATGCGCGCTCACAAAAAGACAGCAAGGTTTGCACCAGAGTAGGAGACACTTGTAGAGCCGAGGGTCACAGCTCACTTGTCCCGGGCTCCTTTTGGGCGGCAGCGGAGCCTCCTGGCTGCTGGGCTGCAGGCTCAGCCCCGAGGGGCGGCGGCGCCGGGAGCGAGGGTCTGGAGCCAAAGTAATTCACGAGCCTCTGCCTCGTCGCAGCGACTTCTTCTTGGAAAGAGTTTATCGTGCGGCTGCCAACCTTGCACTTGAATCAAAGCAAGAGATTGAGCCTTTCAGCAGAGCAATTTAACTCTGTGGTTCAGCCACATTCCAGCCCCCTCTCCTCAGGCTGCACTCGGTATCGGTGTTATACCCTGGTCAGCCTAGTGCACAGCCCTGCCAGCTATGGGTGACAGTATCCTTGGGGCTCAGTGTCCCCACCTGAAGCTGCTGCTTCAAATGTTTTATATGCTTTACTTAGAAATGTGGCCATATTATGGCCAAGACCCCTTTTGGATCTTGAAACACTGCTCTAAATCATTCACAGTTCAAGTTAGGTAACACCACTTTCACACTCTTAGTCCACCTTCTAAGATATCACTGTGCCACATGATCCTATTTTAAAAAAAATTAATGTACTTTAATCTGTTGCACAGTGACATTAAATGCTTAACCTTGACAGTCACCAGGTATATATTTAATACAGAACATTATCAGCAAGGCAGAGATCTTATTTGGGCAAACCCACCAACAACTAATATGCAGAATCTTTTACTGTTCCTCATCAGGGAATTTGATTCACTTGATTCTTACTGGCCATAGGATTTGGGCTCACAGATCAGCTGATCTTGATCAACTGAGCTACTCAGTTGTGTGCTTTTTTACATGTCAACACTGTGGCATGAAAGCCCAGAAGTGGGGAGGAGTAAAATATTTGAAATGAGCTTTAAAGTTTGATTAGGCAGATTTATATGTAAAATTGGACATGTGAAGCAATAATCTGGTCAAATTTTGTCTTTTCACATATGTTGTTCATCCCTCCTGAGAATGATAGATGTGCTCATTGCTGAGTTTTGTGCATTGATTATTGCACCCTATGTGGTTTTTTCTCTGCTGTGATGAGTAGCTGGAAAAACACTTCTAAAGGAAACAGGTTTGCCTTTAAAAGCCAGACAATAAATTACCCTGAGATGTGCTTAGGTGCAGATTTCTTAGCCAATAATGCACATAAATTATTACTTCAGAATAAGTTCTAGCCTTAGACAATCATTCCTGGCTGATGCTTGGAAATCTTAGCGAGAGAAGTTGTTTCTGTTCTAGCTTTGAATTTCAGATGGCAGTGGCTAACACTCACAATGACGGTCCTCAGCCGTGTCATCTCCAGCATGTAGTACTCCTCCATTGTCAGCTCATCAAAGTGCTTGGGAAGGGATAAAAACTCACAGGTGTGACGTTTGGTGTGCTCCTCCCTGCAGTATGAACCCAGAAAAAGAACAGATATTAAACCCATAGAAGTCTCATTTCAGGAGAGGAAGAGATCTGTGCAGACAGGTCTCTTCAGTACTCATGCTGCCCATCAGCAGAAATAATTTCATACAGAAGAGATGAAAAAGATTTTAGTAGATCTCAGAGAAAAGCTGAACAATTCCACAATTACTGGGCAAGATAAGCTTTCAGCTTTGTGCACTATCGTAGTGGAAACCAACAAGGACATTAACTCACATTAACTCACTGGAAAATTACTAAAGAAATTTGGAGAGAGACTTCTCAAGAGCATTGTTACACCTGTGCTTACCATGGGTCATCATTGGGTTCCCAGCCCACCAGTTCTAACAAGCAAAAGAAACACTTTGCCACATCTGGTTCATTTGCACTTGGACAGTGGATGAAGCCAGCCTTTGCCATCTGCAGGGGACAGTTCAGAAGTTTAGAGCATTATCCCACACACACTACTCGTATTTACTCATATTTTCTGACACTTTAGAATCATATCTAGTCAGGAAACTGAAAATTAAGTTTGCTTTAGTAACCAAACACCTTCTTAGGTAACTCTAGCAGTATGACTCATCTGAAATTCAGGTTGGCAGTGTCACGAGTGTGCCAAAATAGAAACGAGATAGATTTTTTATTTAAATAATTTCCACTTCTGAATTTGAAGAAGTGATCATTCCACTACTTTATCCTTCCTGCTGGATCCATACTTGCTTAATGTAGGCTGCTTTCTCACAAACAGAAATTTGCAATTAGAAAGACTATGTAATACAAGAAATTAATTTTTAAATGACAGGAAAAAAAAAGGGAACACTGTGGACTGAACACAGGAAAACCAGTCAATCCCAACTTCAGTATTTCTGGCCAGATAACAGAGGAAAGCTGAGTATTTAACATTTCATCTTCAGGCTTAGTGGACTCCTCTTGAACCTGAATATACTTAACAACGACTTCACACTCAGGCACAGCATATACAAATTAAGGCAGAAGCAGAACAACCATTTTCAGACTTACATTCTCTGGAGTGCACTTGCAGTTTTCCTGGAAGGGCCACTTGGTGAAGGTTTTTAAACGTGTCTCATACTCATACATCTCCTTAAAGTCTGTTAAGAGCTTGGAAGCCGAGGTGAGCTCTTGCAGCAGTGTCTCCATCTGTGAAGCCTGCAGTCAGTGACAGGCAGAGCTTCCCTCCCGCTCTCACATTTAAGGCCTTTGCTAATTGGCCTTTGCTAATTGGCCTTTGCTAAAGACACCTTGCATCTGGAGAGCAGAGGAAAGCCTAACACAGCCTTAGTCCCTTCCTAACGCAGGTGAGTTTGTGGGCAGGGCAATCAAGGGAAATGAAGCTGCTGGAATGTCTTTCCCTTGTGTCACAGCCTGTGTCCTTGGTCACACAGGACACAGAAACTTTTTTAACTGAGAACTTTTTAACTTTGCTTTTTTAACTGAAAGCACCTATGGTAATTGCAGGTTTTACAGTTGGAATGTCAAAAACTGCAAGTTAAAAGCTCTAGTTACAAATACTTTGTATAGAAAGTTTTAAAAAATACTATCCTGATTGCAAGCAAAGGGGTTGAATTGGCATTGCTGTTTGAATCCTTCAGTGTTTCTTGAATTTCACATTCATGGACTAATTCTTAGGATTGTCTTTGCAAATAGTGTTGCATTTCCTTAAAGAGGAGGTGGTTATTTTATAATATTATAACTTTTCTGTTATCTTTTAAAATATTATAGAGCATAGCCAGATGCTGGATGATAATATTTTAGAGGTGTGTATCTGTAGGGGTTTACAGAATCGAAGCATTAAGCTGTCATTTTATAAACTGACTCTTATTTTGGTTCAGAGTCCAGTTAAATGCAGTAGAAGTTTAAACATCAGTGTCTTCCAGACTGCTGCATGCAGCAGCTCTCTAAGCCAAGATCTTAACACCTCTGAAGGATGATGCATTGAGACTTGAAAATTTAAATATCCTCTGAAATACAGATGGAGTTAGTGCAGAAAGTAATCCAACCCATTATTCTGTCCAGATGTGATGATAGAAATGAGATTAAAGAACATTTGTATAGGGCTTCCAATGTCAGCTCTCAGGGCATTGGTTTTGCCTAGATTTACAAATGCTACATCCTTGGTTCCTCTGGGACTGCACTGATGTTTATTGCATATGCAGGAATACTGTCCTTGAAATTGATATTCAGATATTTAGAGTAACATGTGTTACATGAAAGTAGGACACTTTAATTCATTTTTTTCTTTTTCCAGATAATACCAATGGTGCAGGAATTTATCATTCATACCCTGGGCCCTCCAAGCTGATATGAATAGTTTCTCCTGGTGACTACAAGGTAGCCTTTCTTAAGTTTGCTGATGATCAGGTATTTTAATCTCTTTTTTACTGTAGCTGATGTTTGTGTGTGTATGTGTGTGCACGTGTGAGTGTATTTGTATGAAGCAAGGAACTTGATTTAACTAGAAGTTGAAATGCCAAACCAAACCCAAAACCTGTTTTTAACTGCCCAAATACATGGTAAAGTTTTTGGATCTCATGCTTCTCTTTAACATAAGGCACTGATTCATGCATATGGATTGTTTTCAGGAATGAATAATTTGTCTGCTGTTTAAAAGAAACAGTAGGTTAAACATTCTGGCATATTTTATCATCTTGTGATGTCATGATCTATTTAACTAATTAGTTTGTGTAATTTCAAATAGAAGATGCAAAAATGGGACAAAGCCATAATAGTTTAAACGTTTCTTGTAAGCAGTCTTCTCTGAAAATGCTATTTTTTTCACAAATGCATTATGTGTGATGTATTATTTAATCAAAAACACCACAGTAATATGGGACCTTGGAGTCCTGGGTGATATTTATGCACCAGAGTTGAAATGTGTATTTATTTTTTTTTGCTTTGATAGTTTTAATGGCATTTAAAACAAACAAACAAAAAAATTCCCAGCAGCCCAAATCAGTTCTTATGTAGAAAAGTACTGCTAGAAAATGTGTCTATGATCTGGGGGAAGAGAGGCTCAGAAATTGAATAACTGTCTTCCACTGCAAGGAAATAGTTTCAATTATTGCCAATAGTGGAGTACATTTATTTTTTGTTTTCTTGCTTGTCTCATACTTCCTCAATTGAAACTTGTTGCTGTGGCATTAATAATACAGCTCTCTAGGTGGATTTTTTTTTTAAAAGGTAAGACTGGGAAAACATATCCACTGTTTTAATAATTGGATGTGGGTTTGCAATCACATTTTACATTATTTTCCATTATTTTTCTGTAATTAATGTAGTTTATCTAAATGAGATTGTGTATTTAGCGAGATGGTCTCAATTGAAAACCAAATCAAACATTTTTAAATGATGTCTGTGTAAAGGCCAGAAATCAAACTTGGTAAGGATTTAAAGAAAGTTAAAATATTGTATGATATGAACAATATTTTATAGTACAGTGGTGTTAAAAAACATATAGGTGCATGGTCTCATACATACAGTTGTACCTAATGTATATTAATTAATTCTACACAAATAAATAGCTATGAAAATAAAATTGCTTTGAGGTTTTAAGAGACTCTGGAAATGATGCTCATGACCATTTAAAGACCTCTTGCTGAAGGCCTTTGCTTGCCAAGAAAAGGTTTCCCCTGACTCACAAAGTGTGTGAGCAGGAAGGAGCTGGGCGCTGAGTGGCTCAGCTCTGCTGTGCAGGACAGGAGAAAAGAAATGAACTGTTCCTGCAAGGTGTAAAATATCCCACTGCCACCCCTGTGTGATTTATTCAGTGCCAGGGACAAGAGCAGCCCCTGGCAGAGTGAGACCAGCCGGGATGCAGCAGAGGAACTCTGGCAGAGGGCTTTTCCTTCCCTGTCTGCAGAGGTGGGTGTTCGCCACAGCAACCTCTCAGAACTTGCCAGCAATGCAGGGCACTTCCTCATGTTTCAGCTTCCTAAGCAGCCCAGCATGGCCAAAGTCTGTCCAAGTTATGGGTGGGCAGGAACAGGGGTGTTCCTGTCACCGTCAGCCTGCAGTGATTTTGGTTATTAATGTGGTTGAACAGTCAAATTCAAGCAATAACATGATTAACAGGCAAGTGGCAACTTCACAGAGGTGTTTCTTTCCTGAAGGAGAGTGGGGGGTTGGGGGTTGTCAGGGGGATGTCCTCCTATGACATGACCACAGATTCTAAACAAATTACAAATGTAGTTCCTAGCAGGGAGGGAACCTTTTTTTGCCCTGAAAGATAATGATTTGTGTGTAGTAAACATTCATTGATACTTTTTTTGACTAGTTTGCTTTATCCCAGTTCTCAGTGCACCACCCACTCTTGCCTTCCTGCAAGAAATTTTCTTTTATCACTCCTAATTTTTTCTTTTTATGCACCTAAGAGGAGTCCAGCTTCTCCCCACCTCAAGAATTTAGGCATGTTTTATTTTCTAAAAAAACATAAATAAAATTATGAGCACAGCTATGGCCTTGGGATAGCATACATTTACTTTAGAAAGATGTTGAATAAGTAGAGATATTTTTAGAAAAGCTTTCCATAAACTTGTATCCAGGGACTTTCAGCTGCATTACTGTGGAAATTTTTGGTGCTATTACTTTTCAAAAGCAGCAATGGCTGGGTGACTTGAGGGATGATTATTAAAAGGTATTTGAAGAGCTGGAGATGAAATGGTTCAAACATGAACTAGCTGAAGTAATTAACAGCTTTTAAACTTTCCAGTGAGAATTCTGGCTGCCTTCCAAGTGAATTTCAGTGATACTGACAGGGCTGCCCAGGGTAGTGCTGGGCTGCTGCTCAGATCACTGTCCTGCTCTCCTGCAGGAGCTGCCAGCTGGTGCTCCTCACTGTGCCTGGGGAATGCAGTGATGGTGCCAGGGGCACTGACACTGGCATTGGCTCTGTCAGTGTTCTAAGATGTTATTTTCCTTGGAAATCATTACAAATGTCAATTATGTACTTGATCCAAGGGGTGTTTATTTTGCCTCTCCTGAAGGAGATGTGTGTCAGAACAACAGAATTACCAACAGCTTTTTTTTTTTTTTTTTAAATAGATGTATCTTTACTGAAACTGATGTGTCTCAGTGTTTACTCAGTCACTGTTTGCTTGGTGGCTTAATCTTCTCTCAGTCCTTGTTTCAGTGACTTCTAAGAAAGGGACAGTATGTAAACACCACCCAATTACTGCCATCTAAATTGACTCTGTGTGAGTCAGCACTCAGGGGACAGTAAGTGGGAAACAGAGCCCAGTGAAGTTAAAAGCATTTTAAAACAGGCATAAGAGAAATAGTTCATTGTATTTTACTGGAGGCAGAAAGGCCAAAATAATCAGCTTAATTAATCAGACAGGAGTTGTCAGCCATCAGCAAAACACCTTGGAAAGGGGCTGCAGCCCCTTACACTTGGTATCTCATTTTAACAGAATTTCCATCAGCTCCCAGAATTTTTCAGTAATTATATCTTTGTATCATTTATATCCTAGTTAACACACTTTATTCATCACCCTAGGAAAGCCAGTAGTGGTTTTGAAGTACAGCTTGTGGCCTCTTGTGGGCTGGTTGGCTGCTTCTGCATCTTTTTATTTGCTCTAGAGGTATTTTTTCCCCACCTTTTCTTAGTCCTGAAGCTGTACTGAATATACAAAGACACTAGCACAGAATCCTTTCCCAGAGATCTTTGGAATGCCCACAAATGCTGCTATTACCAAGGATCAGTCAGGAACACAGCTGCTATTTGATGACATTCTTACACAGGTATGATGCAAAGCCACACACCACCTTACCCTAATTTTCTGCTGTACATCCATCTTAGTATGTTCACATTCCCTCCTGAGTTTTCACTGTAATTTATTGTGTTGTATCTCTATTCCAGGGAAATTTTCCACTCAAGAATGCTTTAAGGTTTTTTTTGAAGCAGTTCTATTTTTTCTGTTGTCTTTCTGAGGAAACATTTTGTGGCTGTATGGTCAGTTTATAGATCTCCTACTTCCTCCAGCTTTTAACAGTTTTCAGCCCTTGGCCAGTTCTAGCCCAGTGTGTAAGCCAGGTACAGCAGTGCCGCCACAGTTCAGGAGAAAAAAAAAAAAAACCACATCTGTAGGCAACAGGATTTTGCTGGTTCTGAGACAGTAACTTTTACTGCAGTGATAGAGGGAACTCTGCTGCTTTAGAGGAAGGCACTTGCAGCCATGCCACAGTGAGTGCAACAAGAATAGTGAGGAGGCTTTACAGGCAGGAAACTCAAGACATGCTCTGGGCAGACCATGTTTCTGAAGGATGGGAGTGAGAATGTCCCAGGATGAGCAGCTTTCTCTAGAAGAGGCCATGGACCTTTTCCCTGAGCACTCCAATGACTACAGCATCAGCCAGACAATCACAGAAACTTTCCATGGAATCCCCCAATCCACTATTTTGTTTTCAGTATTGCTCCTACCTGACTGCCCCATACATAAATGTAATCCAACCTTAAGAAACTCAACAAAAATATCTGATCCTTGAATATTTTTTTTATTTTCTGAAGGCTCCTTATGTATAAGGAACATACATAAAATGAACACAACACTGTTGACAATGAACAAAACAGCATTTGATAATTTCCAGCTTTATAAATTTTTTTTTAAAAATGATTTAGTTATAACAAAAAAAACCAATAGCTCAGCAAGTTATCTTATTGGACCATTATCACATTTTAAACCATAGACTCAGTTGTTAATGGGGAGAGGAAAGAAAAAAAATAATGAAAAAATAATCACACTGCATCTAGCAACTACAACATTTTCTAAGCATAATCACAGCGGATTGAGTGCAATGTGATTTACATCAGAATTCATATGGGATGTCACACAGTGACAGCATTGTAAAATATACAAGTAACATTTATGCCCTCCAACAAATACAAGTTAAATGAGACTCTGGATTCAAGCCAAATGGAATGTTGAAGCCAAGTAGAAATGTAGAGGAATTCAGATTGTCTGTAACATGACTCAAAAGTGTATATTAGAATCATCTGGAATTCAATACTGGTGGAAACATAGAGAAGTCACAGCTGTTACACTGCTCTGTTACACTTGCAATAAATACTTGAAAATAAAAGTAAACAATCTATATTCTGTGAAAAAACAGTACCTACCTTCAATGACCATGTTTTTCCCTTGTCTGAAGATGGTCTTGGAAGGAAGTTAACTATTTTCCTACAGAGGCAGTGTATTGAGCTATAACCACATTCCAACTAATACAACAGTAAATATACTACTGGAAATACAGAAATCTTCATTTGAAAAGAATTAAGAGAAATAAATCTTTTAAAAAATCATTTGACCAAACATCAGCTGTATAATGACCCCCTTGTATTTCAGAATTGACAGAAAAGAAAAAACTTAAGTCAGTCAGTTTAATACAAAAGAAACAGAGATTGTTTAAACTCAGATCTTCAGAAGGTATCCAGGAAGTTTTGTCTCATTGACTCAACATGGGCACTATGCAAAAATGTCATCCAGGAGTTTTACACTGCAGAAATTCAGCAATCTGAAGCTAACAACAGTGTGTTTGCTAATTAGGGTTCTACACTAGATATGTTTAAAGAGGAAAAAAGAAAACCTGAGTTCAGAACATCGAATGGCTGCGTGCCTGAACTCCGGGCTTTTGGCTTCTTCACTGAAGAAACTGCACCCTTCTTTGAAATGGACCCTTAATACTGTTTCCTGATACTGCATGAGGAAGAAATACTGGCAACCAACTGATACCTTTAAAACACATGAGCTGCTCTCAGTAAAAGCTAAACTGACCAATGAAGCTTCCAAAGTAAAGGGCCACAGGAAACACGGGAACTTGAAATGGAATGCAGAGACCCACTGGCTCTCATTAAAGGCGTTAGGATTAAGTGTTTTTAGCAGCTACACTGGCACCAAGCAGACCGAACTTTAAAACTTACAGCACACAGTCAAAGTACAGCTTTTACCTGGCATACACAGTAGAGAGACAAACTGGATGTTGGAAAAAAAAGCTACTACCATGCTTAGGACTGATACTACAGAATCAACTTGCACTCCCCACAAACTCACAATTTATTTTTTTTTTTAAGGAGATGGGTACAAGAAGAACTAACTCATGTCTGGCAATAAATGCCTGTCAGCACAATCTGATCTAGGACAGCTGGTCCCAGCAAGTTAAGGCCCAAATTTTCAGTCTATTCTTCTAAATGACACATACCATGGTTCTACCACATCTGCTTTTTAATAATCTAATTTAAATACCAAAATTGTAAAAAAATATCATAGAAATGAACTCCTTTATACTGGAAGTAGAAATCTTCTTACATATTCTTTACTGCCAGAAATGGCTGGTGTCACAATGTCTGATATCAAGGCATTGTAGGAACAGATTTGATGCGTTGTTACAGTATCGTAAATACCCTACCAGTACAACATACACAGAGCATAATTTAACCCTTGTGTCCAGCTTCAGCAACTAGCATCTTGCACCTTGGTTTAACATGAAGAGGAGAAAACAGTCCAAAATAATAATTTTAAAAAATGGAGAAATTCCCACATGGATTCTCTTGTTAAAAGAGTTTGCACAAATTCACAGCCACAATTCTTCAGTAGTTTATGCTGCAAGTGGCACACAATACATGTTTAGCATCTGTAAGAAAGAACCAGAAACAGCTCAAGAACTCCAAGGTCAGGGATTTCCCCAAGCTAACACTAATTCTACTGCATTTTGCATTTTCCTACTAATATAAAGGAACAAACATCAAATAAATCTCAGCTGGGGAAAAACATCATCAAACTGACCCTTGACAGAAGTTACGCTTTGCAGAGTACATGGCAACAGCCTGCCTTCTTACACAGGAGCTTTGCAATGATGGAGTGCAGCTTAACACAGCTTGTAAGATTTTAGAGTGTTTAGGCTTGGGGCTTCTTTTTAAAAATTTAAGCCAGCACAGTGGTTTCCAGCCATGTCCTGCTGTAAGACTGAATACTTCAAGTCACCACTATGGAGAAAAATCAGAACAGGATTAATACATACATATATATATATATATATCCAGAGGTGCACACACACAAGTATATGTGTGCACATCTGTCTATATCTATACAGATCTGTACATACATAGAGCTGTGAGCTACTCAAGACTCATGTGGCACTAAAAGTTTCCCTGGGTTCCTTGCACAGGTGTGAGTTTCAGCTGCAACATCTGGGTTCTGTCCAAGTGCACTAATGGAATGGTATTTTCCCAAATGAGATCTTGTCCTGTACTTTTTCTTCTTAAGCAAGCAGTGCTCCCTATACAGCACCCTGACCTTGGCCCTTATTTCTCAGATTCAGGGTTTCCTAAACGTCGCTCGCTCGAGTTCAGGAGTTGTGTTGGGTAAGCTCATCTGATGGGATTAGAGAAAAGCAGAAGCTACTCTAGGCAGAAAGGAATCTCCTGTCCTTGTGTAAGCAGTGCAAGCACCTCGTGTCCTCTGAGCAGTGTGCACACAGCCACACAGTGCAGACTCAAAGCCAGACAGCAACAGATTGGAACCACAGTGATTACCAGCATCAGGTCAAAACTGGATGTCAAGCACTATTTTGTCTTCATAGAGGGCAATCACCAGCATGATGGCAAATCCAAGAAGCAGGCCTAGATTCTGAAGAATAAACTGCCCCACAGGACAGTAACCATGCTCTTCATTATCTCCATCTCCATGAAGCATTTCCGGAAGCTAAAAGATACAAAGCAATTTAGGAAGTTATTTCACCTTTATTACATTTATACATGGACAAGTTTACAAGACAATATTGTCAAGGATAAACATTCCAAGGTTCAGATACAAAACCAATACACTAAGACACAGCTTAAACTCTACTGAACTGCTTTCAATAAAAACATGATCACCCAATGTATTTACAAAACAAAGTAAAAATGCCTTTCCTTGAACTTTCACTGAACTATCCATGTAATTGAACATTAGGTTCCTCAAGATAGGGTGCAGCCCAATATTCTTCAAGTTCTGCTCTTTTAATTTTAAAAGAATTCAAGTCATGCTCAAATAAACATATGACTTGGATTAACCTAGCCATTCATTTGTCATTTGAAACACTTAGCCATACTCACATACACATCCCTTTTAAATATGGGGTGGTACAAGGAATGGATAGAAAACCACACCTCTGTGAACCTCAGCCCACAGCCAGGGAAGAATCAAAATCTACTCTTCTTGTGTGCTAGGTAAAGAGGTCTTTGAGAAGGAGGCTGATTATGCAAACACCAAGACAAAACTGGTTCAGTTTCAAGTGTCTCTTGCAGAAGCTTTCTTGCTATTGTTGAGTCAGGCCATGGGACTTTGACTGTTTGGTTACTACTATGATGGCCAAGGGAAAGAATAAGGAATGAAGGAATGAAAGTACTAGGAAGTGATATTTCAGGCATTATAGGCTACTACAGAATACCTGAACTTGCAAGAAGGATCACTCTACCCAAACATTCTATTTAACAATTTAGCAGGCCCCGAAATGGACTTATTCACCTATTAATAGATTAGAGTGACTTTATAACAACAGTATATTTACAAATTAAAGTCCCCATAATGAAGTGAAGAGCATGAAAAAGTACCCCAAAACTGAAAAACTATCTCATCACCTTGGGCTGGTAAAGACAAGTGAGAAAACTGCCTTATTTCAATGAAGTTCTGAAGCAGATTAGAGAAATCAGGACTGAATACGGGCTGGTAACACGTACACAGCAGCACTGCTGCCTGAAGGCTCTGATCTATGGTGCACACACACTTAGGATGATGAACCTGCGTGTTCTTGAAGCAGCAACATTTTTTCCACCGGGTAATTTTTTTCAAAGCTACTCACCACAGCAGCTCTGGACTACCAGCCGCTCATAGTAAAAAGTTCAGGCTCAACTTTCCAGAACGGAATATATGACAGTGAAGTCTCGGTGAAGACTAAACCTGACCAGCAGACTGAAGTGCAGCACCCAGAGGAGCCCCATGTTCCCACCCAGCAGGCCCAAAGCCCAGCCCCAGCGCAGGCAGCCGTACCATGTCGACCAGGGCCACGTAGAGGAACATGCCGGCGGTGACGGCGAAGATCCAGAGGGTGATGTTGTTGGCGTACTGCCCCACGGCCGTGCCGATCAGCATGCCGATGTAGGCCATCATGGCCGACAGCAGGTTGTACACGATGGCCTGCTTCACTGTCATCCCTGCCTTCAGCAGCACCGCAAAGTCACCTGTGAGGACAGCACGGGCTGTGTGTCAGCACACTCTGAGCAAACCGGAGACCTCCCTGACCACAGAGTGCTGCTGCTGCTGCTGCTGCAGGGGCTCACAGGCAGCCTGAGCCACAGGAACTGACCCCAAGAAGGACTGTACTTAGGCACAGCCATCCCGTGAGTAATGTGTGATTGAAAGGTGCCTGTTCATCCTGCTGATTGTCACAGAGGTAGCAGTGATTAACTGTGAAGGGTGAATGGAGGGGTCTAGGTCTGCCCTTCCCACAGAGAACACACCCGTGTGTGTTGCGGTGTAAGCAATATCCTGTCCCTCAGGGCTGCCAACTTCTTCCCCTCCCCCTTGCCCTCTTCCTAACTGCTGTCTGTCAAGTTCCACATTCCAGCAAGGGCGTTGTGTGACTGGCAGAAGTTCCAAAGATGCTTCTCAGACCTGGGGTCATTGGCCTGTCCAGGTGTCATTGTCCCCTGAGACCCTCCCCCTCCCACCTGGTTGGTGGCTCACCTGTCCTCTCCCTCCCACCTCCCCCCTCCCTGTGAACTTAAAAGTCACAGAGACCATGAGGTCGGTGTTCTGTTGGAGCTGTTACCAAGATTCAGAGCTCTGTGACCCTGGAATAAACTCTGGATTTAACCCTCCAGTGGAATCCACTCTCTTTCCTCTTCACCATCACCTGAACCCTTTCCACCAGAGGTAAACTGAGTTTCTACCATGCCTGGACTCATTCCAAGTGCCCAACTGCAACTTCCAGCCAGCCAAAGGTGTCTCTGAGGTGGAACACCACAGCTGCTGCCTTTGGTCCAGCACTAGGGCTGGATGAGCCCAGGCACGTTCCACCCAGCAATATTGGGATTTTATTCCAATAGTGTGCACACACACACTCATCTTTCTCAGAAGCTCTCCACAGCACATAACACCAGAGGCTTAGTTAGGATCAATACATGTGAAAATTCCTCTTAGCTATACATTATGCAAATCCAGGAAGAGGATAATGAGGCATTTGTCCCCACAGAAGATGACAATGAATTTGAATTTGAGCACAAGGAAGAGTTACATTCACAAAGAATGACTTCACATCCACCCTGAATCAGTTTTCTGGGTAAAGGCATGCCAAAGTAATGTGTTTTATTCTGAATTCAGGACAGCTCTGCTAAATTAGGTGCTAAAAGTAGATATTCTATAAAAATCTAGACTTTGGTCTTGTAATCAGCTCTAATAGTTTTACTTCATTCAAACTGAATTCTTGTGATCATGAGAAGTGTAAGATGATGTACAGACATCAGGGCAATTAATGCAATATTCTTATATAATGTTTTTAAACCCATGCCTGAAATTATCTGCCTAATCCAGAATCAAAAATCAGAATCAAAACATATAAAAATTTAAAAAAAAATCAAAAAATAGGTATAAACTACTCACCCCTTGGAAAAGGTTCATTTCATCATGCTATGCTGTCAAGTTCTAAGCATTGTAATAGACATTGCAATCCTTTATATACTGCAGCAGCTTCACTTAACTAATGATTGTACAGCACAGTGTCAAACTATGAACACCTGCTCTATTATTTCCTCCCTATGCCCACAATTTACCTATAGCTCAGGAGCTGCCTATGTAAAATGCTTTCCCTCATCACCTCTAAGGTTTTAGAAGTGCTTGTTTTACCTCACTTTTGATCATTCAGACCCAGCAGCTCTTCAGGCGAGCAAGCTGTGAGTACAGACATAGATCAATCTAGCACAACTTCACATCAGTGGAAAACCAGAAAATTCCACCTCTCTCTGGCTGCACTTTTTAAACTCTCAGGGTGCAGTAAATTTTCATGCAATGTAAAAACAACAGGTTTCATCATGGTTAGCTACCTCCAGAAGAAATGCTTCAACTGGGGGTGGGGGGAGAATCAATGGCACTGGCAACAGTGCCTGCAGGCTTTACCCTGAATGGCCACACCTGCTGAACTTGGCCACAGCTGGAACAAAGCCTCTTCTGAAGATCCCCACGTGGAATTTTACTTATGTAAACCTGTGTTTATTTCATGACTTAACTTTGTGTAAGACAATGCCACACAGAGTAGTGTGAAACACTAGAAAGTGCAGAGCTATGTAAAATGTATGCTCCTAAGAATATTTTTAAAAGATGCTCCAAAAACTTTTACAGAAGTGCTGTAACTAGACACTGCCAACACAGTCCTGTAGCAGTACCTACTCTGAAGCAGTATTTCTCACACACCCTCTGAAGTTCTGGTCACCTCTGCAGCTTCTGCACTGCATTGAACTTATCACAATATTACAACAGCTTGTAGATAAGGATTTTGTACAGATGGGGCACAGTTTCTACACTTACTTACCTAATTCATGGGGAAGCTCGTGACAAAACACTGCTATAGATGTACTAATTCCCCCTGTCAGTCCAGCACTAAAAGCTGCTCCTAGGGAAAAAAAAAAAGGAAGAAAAATTAAAATTATATTTCACTATTTTCAGGTCAGAAAATCAATAGACTTTGCAGAGCTGACACCCATCTCTTAGAATGCACACTAATATTTTTCATTATGTCTGTGTCCTGTCTGTATACAAATGGGAAATACTGAAGCACCCTGGATGTCCATTACCACTGCAGGCCTTATTACTCATTTATCTGAAAGACAAACCCTGGAGAGGAGAACACAACCGGCCAAAAACATAAAGCGACATAAAGGCAACAAGCTAATAAATAACAACACTTTTAGGAACTCTCCAGTACATGAGGGCAGTTAGGAATGTACATGAGCAAGAGTCTGGCTCTCTCCTTTCCAGCTGGGAAATCCAAACTAATATTTAACCCATGACCTCTCCAGCTCCTTTCTACTTATTTTCAGAGAACATATCAGCAATATTAGTACGCCAGACCTGGGAAATAATAAGGGTAAACATTGCCCTAAATATCTTTCAGTACTTTTGCATAAGCTAATTGAATTCAATCAACTTTAACGTCATACCTTAAATAATTCTGAGATGAGAAAACTGGTATTAAATTTCTGTACTGGAGCAGAGAAAAGCATAAAAAGAGCCTGCAGTGAGCAGTCTAAACAGGCAGCATAAAGCAGAAAGAGAAGACACAATCTGAAGACAGAGAGGAAATTTAACTTTCCTCTGGATTCCTTATAGCTTGATACATTAAAAAGATGAGCATGCTTTTCTAAAATCTACATTTTACCACAAATTCAGCTGTTTGGGCTTGACCCAGAAATATTCAGAAATGGAGTTTCAATACTGTGAAGTTCTCAACAGAAGGTGTGACAATTGTTTTTGGCCTTAAAAGCCATTGTCTAAGTGTCACATGTTTTATGTGAAAATGAAGCAACAAGTTAATTTTTAAGGAGTTTAGTTTCTTTAGAAGTTGTCAGAAGGAAGTGGAGAAACTGTAGTAGATTCCATTGTTAGCCAGAGACCCTGACAAATGCTTATCCCCCATCCTTCAAAATGAGTGTGTTCCTTCTGCCATTTGTACCCTTACTCTTAAGCAGCCACCTTAGTCAAGAATCAAAAGTGTGCACTTCAGTCCTCTCATCATCGTCCTGACTTGTATATCTAAATTAATGTACTTTACAACTCAAATAACATTTAGAGCATTGTGTGACTCCAAGTTGATTTAATAAATCTAATAAAATCTGTTTGGTACTCCCATTTTTATTGCACTTGGCTAGAAATAAATCTATGCCGACCATGAGCCGAAATAATATTTTGTTTAAATTAAAATTAAATTATCCTAAGTAATACTTTTAAAATATTATTTCTGTAACCTGACTCACAGTGCATTTTTATTTGCAAGTACTGTGTAATTCTATGTATTAACAATAATATAAATAGTATTACTATTATTGTTAGTAAATATATTTCTAAATAAGGCTGAAAGGCATTTATTTATAATTCTAAGGCAATGGAGACCCGAACAAGAAAGATGGGTTACTGTGCTCCATAAATCCCAAGGTTTGTCTGCACCAGTCTCTCCTTGGCAGAGATTGTGATTGTCACTGCTACTGATACACTAATTTTAGTGCAAATAGCACAGAATATTAACAAAAGGGAAACTATAACAATTGACAGCCTTTTTATTTCTGCTCTGCAGGAGACTGAACAATGGCAGTAACCACAGGTGCTAACTGGCAGCCTTACCTGTGATTACTGATAAGTCAAATATTAGCAGAGTTACTAAAGGTAAGGAGAAACTGTTGAGAAATACTCAGTGCTTTTGCTTACCGATTGCTAAGCCATCACTAAAGTTGTGAATGCCATCTCCCATAATTACCATCCAAGCAATATTAGCTATCCCAGTATCTTTCAGGTCTTTTCCAGAATGACAGTGGCCATGGGAATGATGGGAATGTTTGTGATGCCAGTGGTGACTGTGTTTTCTAGCTATCATTTTATCTTCGCCATGGCTGTCATACTCGGAATCGTGCAGCTCGTGCTCTTGGGCGCCGTGGGAGACGTCGTTGTGAGAGTGGCGCAGGTTGTTGTCCTCTTCCACAGGCAGGTAGTTTTTGGCAGGGGGCTCCAGCTGCCCATCCAAGTCAGTCAGTTCAGTTTCATTCAGGCGATCTTCAGACAAGACCGAGTCATCTGCTCCTGCATCCAATCAGTTGGGAGAGACACTGAGTTAATTCCTGTTTAACCAGCAAGCACTGCACCCCTGACCTAAGGGTTAACTGCTCTGGGAAAGCAAAAAACAAGTACTCTAACACATCCCACTCCAGCAACTTTGTGGTCAGCATTCAATCCAAAAACTAAGTCTGTCATTGAGACATTTTTTCACAGATTTGCATGTACAACATATAAAAGTCTGGCTGCATCCACAGCACTCAAAGCCAGGTTGAGCCCAGCCTACACTCGTGCCTGTAACTTTGCTACTGACAAAGTCTATGGTTCAACACTGGCAAAGGAGAGTTGCCAGAAAGATGAGAATGTCTTAGATGGGGTCTGAATGGTTTAGGAAACCCTACCTGCTCTGTTGCACATGCCCATGAAGGTCACAGCTCACCCTCCACTGTTATGCAGACATTTCAAATATATGTTCAACCCCTGCACTGCTGAAAACTTTCCATGTTCTGTGTCGGTGCCCCAAATCCCATTTGAGATTGTTTGCCTGGAGAAGGCTGCAGTCTTAACCCTCTCTTCTACAAACTAATCAAATCAAATAAACCTAATTTGTGCAAATACAGATTTGTATAGGTTTTTCATCAACAAATTAATTCTGCAGCCATGCAGGCAACAGAATTGGAAGGTTATGAAGCAAAGCCTTTGCCCTTCTCTCCCCCTGTGAGAAGGGGGATAGAGCATTTCTTCTGGGTACACACAGAAGGAGCATCCACATCCTTCTGTCATGAAGGAACAGCATGCAAAAGTAGTTTTGGATACTTGAGGAGTATTCAGGATACTTGGTTGAATTTATGGAAAGAAACAGATTTTGTTTATCTGTAACTGGTCAGATGCTAGGATCTTTTAAGTGGAAGATATCCCCATTCATTGTGTGGGTGTTCATTTTAGATCTAATATTTGCTAGGGCTGAGCTAGTCAATAACTGCTTAACCAAAACACCAGAAACACACTGAAAACAAACAAACAAGCAAGCAAGCAAACAAACTCCCAAAGACCCACAGCCACCCAAAACATGACTGCTTCAGAAGTCTGAGAACCATCTCTATGGCATATTAGGAAATGTTCAGAGTGCTCTCAGGTCTAAAGAAAACAAAATAAAAAAGATTTAATAGGGAAAAGCTTATTAAGTCTTATTAAAAATGATTTGCATAATAGCAGCAAAACTGTACAAGAGGTTACATGCTACACACCATGCCCCAGTAACCTGCTCCTACTTTGGATCTCCCACTCAGAGAATTCTGACAGTAACTGCCTACCTGCAAGGGGTTTCAGCTGAAGCCAGTCAGCATCTGGTCTGTTATTTAATTTGTGATCAGAAAGTTTCCTTCCAATTGGTGATTCTTCAGTCTGGGGTTTTTTGCACCATTTCTGCTTACTCTGCAACAGAAAACAGGTAACATCTGGTTTGTGACAGGACATTGATGGAAATAACAGGAACTGAAATGCTGTCCAAAAATCTCTTTAAATAGACCAAGTTACTCTCTCTTACCACGTATGACAGAAATATGTTACTTCAGAACATTGATCTTTATAAGGCTCAGCAACAATCCCTATTCCAGTGGGAGTTCTTAGCTACTTACCATGGAATCTCACTCCCAAACACTTACACAGAGATATATTTCACTTCAGTAAGAGGAGATATTCTGACAAGGATTGCTCTTATAGCTCAGAAATGCAGCTATTAGAGTTGTTCAAGAAAGCGAACTTGCAGCAAGAATAGCTCCTCTAATATGTTCAACTTTATTTTTTTGTTTTATATTCCTGTAACTTCCTTGTACTTCCCTTTAAGAAAGTAGCAAGCTTTTCTCTATCTGCAGCCCATAGAGAAGATCCCAAGGACTTCCCAAAGCAGCCTAGGGGACTTAAGAATTTAATTAATCCTAAAGAAGATATGCACAATGTTACAGTTTTCATCCTTTTATCAGAAGATCTAAGAAATGCCCTCTCCAACACAGAAAATCTTTTTGCTGCCTGTCCAGCTCAGACAGCAAGTCTGACATGAAAACAGAGAAGCTGTTTTCAAAGTTTTCACAGTCATTTTAGGAGAAGCAAGCTGGAATTTCACCAAAATAATTTTCTCCTCAAAGCTGAATGACAAAGGCTAAAACTGAATATCTATCCACACTCACACTCCCGAGGGTACCTGCTCTCCCTTTATGTCCCCTACCATAAATACAGAGTGCTCCCAGCACTAAAAATCCAATTATTTCTTGAGAAACAAGTTAAAATTTGACTGGCAATTTACAGAAAGCAGGAGGTCTGAAAATTTTAGCATTTTTCTGATGTGGAAAACCTCTGTTTTCTGGTGTGGTTACCTCTGTTTCACTGGCATTGTTAGGTAAGAGCATACTGCTAAATTTCCTGTCAATTGTCTGACAATTGCTGGTTCTATAAGCAGATCTTTCTTACATAATGCTTTCTCCTGTTTTTGCAAAAAAACCCAGGAAGCTTTAGATGCAGCTTCCTCCATCAGATTTCTACACTGTTTTCCCAAGTTCCCTTGTTGGGAAAAGCAGCTTCTTTAAGAAAGGATCCCTCCCATAACCAGACAGAACACAGAGCAGCAGCAGCAGCAGCACTTGTTCACAGAGCAAACACAATTCCTTAGCACTCACAAGGTAGCTCTAGGGAACGCATTTTGAACAATTTCAGCACCTACCTTTTGTTTATTGTAATGTTTGTACATTCTTATACAATGCTCAATGATGAAGAGAACATAGATGCCTCCAAGAGCCAAGAGCCCTTTGAGCACGGGGTCATTTTCCTCCAGGAAGCCCTCGGCGTGCACCGCGTGCGCGTGGCCGTGCCGGTGCGAGTGCCTGTGCTCGTGCACGTGGCCTTGGCCATGGTGGTGGCTGTGGTTGTGGCCTCCATGGGACTGGTGGGAGAGACAACAGTGACACCACTGGGCCAGAAGAAACAACAGAAACCCCCACTCTTTTTTGCTTTTTCTTCACACTAACACATTTTGCCACATAAGTTTTTAAATAGATTATTCATTACCCTAATCAGTAAAAAAATTCCTCTGGGAATTTTTTTTTTTTTTTGAGGGGGTAGAGAATGTAGCTTCAGATTTTCTCTCATGATGCTGAAAATGGAACTAACACTCAGAAATATCACTAGAAATTATCATTCTTACTGTCCCATTAGCAACCAAGCCTTACGACTTTTTCAACTATTACAGTCAATTACAGCCTAAATTCTGATCTGAAATATGAACTTAAAAAAATCCCTAAAACCATGACCAAAAATGTGCATTTGAATTATACAAAGAAAACATGTAAATATTAGTCTTTGTGCTAAACAACTGAGGTAACAGAATTCTAGAAAACACTTCCCCTTTTATGAATTACAGTACACCATCATGAATTAAAAACTGCTCACCTTCCTTAGGCAATTGCTTGATTCAGTACATGAGAGATTACTTTCTCCCTCAAATATAGCAACCAGGCAGGTTAATCCCCAGGAAATACTTTTAGGTACTGATACACAGCTATCAGTAAAGAAGAGACAGCAATACTGCTAATTTTAAAATACTCTTGTTGGGCTCCTGAGTATTTTACAATAGTGTGACATCAGTTCAACAATGAATATGCAACTACTTTTCCCCACCTTTTTTTTAGAGAAACACATTTCCTTCCTTTCTGTCAACTGAAAGTCTCCAAAAGTGCTGGTGTCCCTCACAACCAAGTCAATGTACAGGTGTATCAGTGCACTTTTCTTTATTGACACTATCAAACAATTCCTCAAAAATTCTGGACTCATTTACAATTAATAATAAAAGGTGAGGAGACCATACTTACATGTGGCAAGAGATGGAGCAGTGCATCTCCACTCATTGTTCCTACAGCCAGAGCTACCAAGAAAGTTAGAAGAAATTTGAAGCACCATTGGTTAATGATGGGAACCAAGATCACACCTAGCAAGGAAAGCAGGCTAATGACGGTGATAGAGATGATACCACAAAACCAGGCTGTGGGAAGAAACGAACACAGAGAGGTTATCAGAACAACACCTGGAAAACTTTGAAGCCTGATTAATGACTTTCAACTATCTCTTAAGAAGGTGACTTTCCTTTAACCTAAGATGTTCATTGAAAAGGTGCTGAAAAATTTAAAGGCAGTACTGAGTCCACAGCAAACCAGAACTACACAGGCTTATTCACAGCACAGTATAATATAGTGAGACATCAGAAGACAGTTAGCTAGAAAGAGCCCAGCAATTCTTCCTATTGTTAGTTGCAGACTTAGCTTCGCAGCCCTTCATGAAACTAAAAACAAAAGGTTTCATACTGGGACAAAACCATCTCTGCCTACTTAACTTACAAGGGTTCTACAAGCACTAATGTGTATGTAACAGTTGTTTTTCATATGGTTCTGATGCAAAACTTTTCTGGATTCTGTATTTCTCTGTGCTTGGAGTCACATGTTTAGTTTGGCACTATTTATTTCACCTGGTACTTTGAAACATACACCTTTATTCATGAGACAACTCAACCTTTGGCAGAGAAACTCTAAAATCGAATTCTACAATAAGAGCTTGAACAGCTGAAAGCAACTTGCTACCACCAAATAGCAGCATTTATTTTTTTCTGAGAATCTTTACTGTTGCCATTAGAAGAAATAGTGATAATGGGATGTGGTACACCCAACATATTCCTGTAAATGAGTGAAGATGTGAAAATTTCTACATGACACTGAAAAGAAGGAATTACAGAAGAAACAGATCCTATAAACAAGGAAACATGGCTCTTTCAGTCAGCATCTCACTCTAATAAAGTATTTTCTTTAAGTTTTAGTACAAAGGCTTTGATTTTCTTCCACAGGGTTTTTCCTAGCTCCACTTATAATCAAAAATGTCTGTGTACTATATTTTGAAAACTTCAAGATAAGTTACAGCTGCTGACTCAGAATCCCTAACATTTCCACATTTCAATCTGACTTTCCTGAGGGTTCATAAGTAGGGGAAAACATCCTGGAAAATGGGGCAGGGTATGTGTGAGAGGAGAAGAAAAGAGGAACAAGGATGTTGTAGTTGTTCAGTGTTAACATGAGGGTGAAACACCCCAAGAATTCAGTCTGTACCAAACCCACTATGGAGCAGATTTATACGACTTTGCCAGCACAAGTCTGGCTGCTGCAGGCTCGGTCTGGTTCAACACCAAAGCTCACAACATCTGCTGCTTTCAATTTTATTCTGGGATATTCATTCTTATTAAGTCTGTGGCTGTCATCCCACAACACTGTATAAAAGGAAACAATCCAGCTGAAATGCAAGGGGTACAAGACCACATCTACTGGCAGAAAATGACTGGAAAAAGCTTTAGCCAGTATGAGGTGTGCACTGACAGACATGAGCACTGAGACCATAGAAAGAGAGAGCTGTTGGTAAGGCAATCTGCTGTCAGATGAGGAACTGAAAAACTGAGGTTGGAAAACAGGAATACAAAAGTAGGTCTAAAGCTGAAGCAGGACCATGATGACCAAGATACTGCCACAAGTATCACCTAGACTGATCCCCAGAGCACTTCAGCCATGTATCCTGGACCAAGAGGCTGTGCTGAAAACCCAGCATATGTGGAGCTGTCCCTCAGTGCTCAATCAAGCACACATGCACAAGCAGCCCAAATAAAAATGACACAGCCTTTGGGCAGGACACAAGGTGGGCACACGGGTGTTCAGTGCCAGGGTAGATGATCAACAGCCTTACATGGAGAAAAATGGAAAGGCTCAAGTTCCATCTATCACAGCAGGTTTGGCAGATATACCTCTGAGGGGCTGGAATACTCCTGTGGATGACACAGGACCTAAACACAGCATCATGATTAAGATAAAGCACATGAGATTAGAACACGGGATCTATGCCCCTCTCGGAGCGAGCCCCAGGGAGCACAGGCAGAGTTACAGCTTCTACTGATCTGAGACACTTCTCTAAGCCATCTCCACCTTTAAACTGAATGCTCCCTGTCTACTTCTGTGACTTCTACTGCCTTCATTCATTAGCAGGGTGTGCCTTTCCTTTTCAGTTGTTTAGGGGCCTCAGTAGTGACAATGCCCCCTCTTCCAGCAGGTACACTGTGAAATCTCAGTTCTGTGGATAAGCCCTTGAAAGTCCCCCATTAGAAAATGTCACAGAACTATCTGTAAGTTACAGGAAGAAAACCCAACATGGCTTCAGAAGTTTTTGGCCATCAGTTAATTAAATTATCTTGCTTTAGAAAACCACAGTTAGGAAAGGTAATGGAAACCTCACAGGCTGGTATCAATGAACAGAAGCAACACAGGCCTGTTAAGATTGATTGAAAGCTTTAACTAAAACTAAACCACAGAAAGCTCATGTTTAAAAGTGACTGTATCCTCCTAACTTTGGTGAATACTTCTATCTAAAACTGTTTATATTAGCTTAGGTGGGCACATGCTTTCATTTCAGTACAGTCCTACAACCTACAGGTTAAGTTACTCTGTGACTGACATTTGCCTTACACCTCCCACAGTCCCCCACATTTCAATAAGGACTTGTTATTTTTTGATTCACTTCCTTACATAAGAAGGAACAATTATTATTATGTCAACTGAAATCTTGCTGTAATTAATACAAGAGAATACAGGAAAGTGTTATGAAGAATGATTTATCATTATCTAATCAAGCTGACTTGTTCTACAGGTTACTGTTTGAGAGCCAAATCAATGAGTTAGAACCCAAATTTCTACAGCTAACTGGCAAAAGTGTTATTTATACTCAAGGTATCAGATGCCATAAAACATGTTAAATGTTCACAATAAGCTTCACTAATTTTGCAGATTAAGTCTTTTAAAATGTTAAAGATCTCCAAGCTTAGTTATTAATGAACTCCCTTTCTCATTACAGAAAAATAAAAGGCAATCTTTTAAAAAGAAGCACTCATCTGTAGAAGCTTCCCAATTAAACTGGTCCAAAGCATGTGCAACATGACAGTTTTGTACAGGGTTTCAACATTTTAATTGGCAGAAAATGCTTAGAGTTGCTCTAGCAATGCTCTTGGTAATCAGGCAGGGGTCAGCTCTTACTACACTGAGAGCACAGCACAAAGCAATTTGCTGTCATACAAAACACCCACTGTATCTGCTCTACAGCTATCTCTGAGCAGCTAACAAGACAGCAGATGTGTCACTAGAGAAGATTTATCTATAAGAAGTTAATTATTTTAATGACTCTGCAACTGTTAAGAAAGATTACCAGCAATGCATCCTTCCCAACAGTTATTAACATCTATGAGAATGCAGCTATTTCAACCTTTATTTCCAATGATGCTAATATGCACTTATGTACTAATCAAGCTTCACATTACCAACACTTTCATTTTCAAAATACAGACATTATATCTAAGATTTTTTAGAATTTTTAAGATTTTTTAGATTTTTAATATTTTAATGCAATAAACATCAACAATTCAATTATAATTTGTGAAAGATAGCAGTGGCAAACATGTATTTGAAAAGTACATTCAGTTATGAACTAACAACAGTGAATTCTACCCTTAAAGTAACTGCTTTAACAGTAGCAAAAATATTTTAACTTAGAACTATGGTGATGAGATAAGAAGTCTACTCAGTTTTACTCAAGGTACACACAAAAAAATTAAAACTGGCAACAGAAGATTTTGATGGAACACTTCTCATGTGCTTAGAGAGAAATAGTCAGAAAAGGGAAGTATCAGAAATGACAATTTAAATGCTCTTGTACTTGCTTATGCCTATTTTTTAAGTTCACCAAAAATTATGCATGTCAATTCTACAGACCTGTATCACTGCAAAAATATAAAAATAGTAAGACCTAAACTCTTATTTTCCAGTGAATGAACTGTGATGATAGTGTTGTTCTCTATTCCTGAATTAACAGGTCCAGGTCAATTTTATTAAGAAATTCAGTGCCAAAGTAACACTGCAACTTTCCAACTCTGAGATAAACATATGGACTACCTCAGTCCCACTAAGAAAAAAAGACACCTACCTGATGCACCTGTTTTATCTTTATTCTCAACTGATGCATTTTTATTTCTTGCAAGATCTTCCAGCTCATCATAATGTACAATACAAAGCCTTCTCTCAATCTGGTAGAGCAAAGCAGGACAGATGTACACGAAGAGCTCAGGAGATATTAGGGAGCTGGCTTCCACACCATAGTACCGCAGCAGCTGTGTAGCATTTAAGCACTGCAAGCAAATTGTACAAACAAATTAAATATAAAAGCATCTATTTTCATGTAGGGAAAATGCAGGATATTATTTGAGAACACAAACAAAGCAGAAACTTTGGTCCAAATGTTCCACCAGTGCTAAAACCTGTCTTAAACTGATCTAAGCGGCTGAGAGAAAGAAATAGTAAAAATATCTGCACTGCACACTCGAGTCTCCCAACACCTACATAACTTTTGATAAATGTCACTGAAAAGCAGTTTCCATATTCTTCACACAGTACAAGCAATGAAGAAAAAGCAACAGGTGAAGAGTGGAAAAATGTAAATCCAAAATAGGTTTTTCAACACTTCTGTTTACCTACCAGTCTTCCGTGTTTTGAGTTTCACGTTTTAATACAGCTTGAAACCTTGAACTCAGAACTCCCTCCATTCTTCGAGTTTAAAATTATGACTTTACAAGGTCCTGCATCTCTAGTTTACTGTAAGGGGAAGGGGTTTATGGTGCTGGCAGAACTAATGGATGCTGAATGACAAAACAAAAGAGCTTCCACTGAGCACAGTGCTACTGAAGTTATACCTGCAATTGCTTCTAAATCTCTCAGGACAAAGGTATCAGAAGTGTGCAAAAAAAGATGCAGGTATTTTAGGAAAGAGTGTCTGGGTAGTTTTCAAAAATGTTACTGATCTCAGATTCAGAAAGAAGTCCAAAAAAAGTGTGTGTAGTGGCACTATACTGAAATACTGGGAAGGGAAAAACCTCTCCTGTAAGCAGGGTACCTCAGAAGGCTTTACAGATCAAACTCATACACTGTATTACAGTATAGTCCCAAACATGCCTGTTATTTGTGGGTATGCACCTTCAGTTATCATGTGACAGCACTGAAAGTCAACTTACCAGCTCTCCATTTCACACTCACCTCTTCATGCTTGTGCTCATCCTCGCTGTGATCCTTGTGCCCGCGTGCTGCAGGCAGAGCGTGTTTCCTCACGCTGATCTGCTTGTGCGAGGCCTCTCGCTTGCTGGTGTGGCGGTGCCCGGTGGCAGTGCCCACGCTGCCGTCCTGGTGGCCGTGGCCGGCAGAGCGGTCCCCGCCGTGCTCGTGGTGGTGCACGTGCAAGTGAGAGGAGGCGTCGTGCACGTGGTCGTGTTTGTGAACGCGGTTGTGCTCGTACTGATCGCCGGCGTCGTGCTCCGGGGCGTAATCCCACGTGGCGTCTCCCGACGTCTCGCTGATTTTCTTCTGCTTCTTCTTCTGTTTGCGCTGTTTCCGTTCCGGCTGCTCCTGCGTGGTGTTGGTCTCCGTGGCGGGCTCGTGGCTCTGCTCGGCGGGCTCGCCGTGGCCGACGGCGTCGTTGCGCGAGTGGCGCGTGCCGTTGTGCTCGTGCCGGTGCGCGCGCGGGTGGTGGTGGTGGTGGTGGTGCCGGCGGCTCTGGTTGTGAACGTGCTTGCCCTCCTCCTTCACCGAGGGCACCGCCGCGTCTCTCTCGGGGTCGCATTTGTGATTTCTCCTTGCAGACACACCGGCCGTGGTCTGGTTTTCTGAATCTGAATGGCTGTGAGCATGGTTATGAGGATGAAAATGCTTTCCTTCCTGTACTTCCAAAGCATACAAGTGAGAAACATGATCGTGGCCAATATCATCATGATTTATCATCACTACTTTTACCTCTCCCAAACCAAGGCTTATTAACAGTTTTTCCAGGCCAAAAAAAGATAATCTTCCATTTTCACCATAGCGATCAAAAATCTTTTCAATGTAGTATTTTTGTTCATTTTCTGCTTCCAACGTTGAAAATTTACTGGGCATAGATTCTGTTCCTCCATTCTGGAAGTATGATTCATTTGAGATCTGATAGTCATTATGGTCGTGCACACGATCCTTTTTGGGACCATTGTTGTGTCCGTCTCCATGGCAATGATTGCACTGATGAAAAATAAATGTCAGCAAACAAATGATGCAAAATTTTGTGTGCATGTGTACCTTCATCTCTGTTTCCTACAAGAAACACAAAGGGATGCACTTAGCTGCAAAGTAATCTCAATGTCAATTTATATGGTCTGTCAGTTTGGTACTTATGCCAACTGAATCACTCACAAAGCTTTTTAGATATTGGCATAAAAGAATGGCAATTGCAGCGCTTTTACTGTAGAAATTGTATTAATGTACTTTTCTTATAACACTGAGACAGACTGTGTATTTTAGAGATGTGGTTTTACAAACCATACTGACAGGAGGTGATGATAAGAAAAAGATTAACAACATTTACAGTCAGTCATATCAGAATATTTTTGTGCATATTTCCAGAGGCATCTATACTTATGATAACCTATAATATTGAAAATCTTGATAAAACGTAAGCTACAAAAGAATGAAAATTATTTTAAAATAACAATGCTGTATTTTCCTCTTCACAGGGGTGACAGGCAGGTAATCCAGCTGAAAACCCACACACCATTTGCTCTCTTTTTGTGCTGCTGAAGTGCCTCCACTAAACACACACTGCACAATTCCCTGCTTTGAAATTACCCATTATCAATGTACAAATAAGTTGCCATTAACTAACTTCAATGTATTGCTCATATGTTCATATTTTTAGTAATTTTCACTTACATTGGTTTACTGACTTCAAAGATCTATGTGGACAGCGATTTAAAAGTAGGGTTATATGGAAAACATCTGCTCATGCAACTCAAAAAATACTGCTTATGCTGACAACTGTTGAGCTGAAAGCAGTTAGTGCTGATTTTTAGAAATTATATCGAGACAATATGGTTTTCAATTTAGTGTTACATGTAGAAAACTTACAATTCAACACCAGGTTATGAAGGAGACACTGCAAAAGCTTATCTTGTGTTCAGAATTGAAAACAAGTCACCATTTTACACTGCAGCAAATGCAGGAATGTAAGGGGACAGGACACAGGCCAGCTGTGCTTTAAGCTCTTACCACTGCCAGTGGTTTTAGTTCCTGATGTGCACCTTGACTCAAGCTGCCACTGGCCCTACATTCCCAGACACAAGTGATGACCTGCATCCCAAAGTGCCACTGACTCTCACAGGAGACAGGAGAAATTTGGTTGTCCTTCCCAAGCCCCCCACAGCTGCTCACTAAAATGTGCTTTGTGAAACCGGCCAGGAAAGTGCTCTGCAGCAAACTAGAAACATTTGAAGTCCATCTTACTTTCTCAAAATATCTATTGGAAGCTCCTATACTTGTAACAGGTCGGCAGAGAAAAGGAAGGAGCTGCCTTTTAAGGACTTTATATGGCAAATAAATGTGTCAATACAGAAGACTGGGGAAAGACCTTTCTCTTGTTAATCTCTACAAATCCAAAATATGAAAATGCACTTTTTCACTGGAGCTTCAAAAACTTACAAATTTATTTTAAAAAGCAAAACCCTCTTTTGCAATGCTATCCCATTTAAAAATATAAGCCCAGAAGAATATCTGGGCTTATGTTTTTAAATGTAAAATGTAGGCATCTGCATCAAAATTGATTCCATGGATGTCAGATAGGTCAATGGCTACTCATTGTACATTAGTGGCTTATTTTTGTAAACAACTGGTCAATTATCAGTCTGGAATAACCATAGTTTATCTCATCTCCAGTTCAATCCCCTACATTCCCGTTACTGATTTCAGGGCTGTGATAAACTTTTTCAAGTAGTTCAGTATGTAAATTCATCCCCAAAATTTACTGAAATATTATTTTCATATATTAATATCTATATAAAGTAATACTACTTTTGTAGGTAAGAAACCTTTTCTCCCCCTTTGCCACATAATGGTAATATAATCAGAACAAGCAAAGTTAAATTATTCTCATTTAAACAAGCATGATCCAGACTAAAATATCTCTACAAGGAAATTCATGACTAAAGCATGCTCATAATCCTTTTCACAACCTCATGATCTTTTCCATGTGACTGTCTCATACAATGCTACTAATACATTACTTGGAAACTTTAGTCATGCATCCCTAATTGTGGTGTTTAGCTTTGAATGGTACCTTTTCTCCATGCCCTAGTGGTTAAAATAGTTTGTAACCTATGACTGTGATTCCTTGCTGAAAAACAAGAGCTGAGCAGTCTCAGAGCAGTTCCAAAATCAATTACTTGTCTGTTTTCAGTTAAAACAGTAATAATCCTAGCACAGTATTTTTGGTCATCTATTGTATAATATTCTGTATCTTCCATTGCAAATCTTGCTATGGAAGAGATACCTAAAAAACAAATAAAAAGCTACCAAAAGAACAACCAGAAAGAATTAATTCTATTTACACGAGATTCATTATTCTCCAGGCAACTGTAAATACCTGTCATGTTTAACCTGTCAGGCAGTACTCATGTGTATAATACTGGAAAGCTGAAGTCCAAGTTCTACACACTTCAGTGGCACAAAATTGTGTATAGCTGATCTCATTATAGGAACATTAAAGACTCTCAAATCCCCCAAGAGAATATGCAAGGGCAGCCTGAGGACAAGGCTACACCAAAGCTGAAAATGACTCTGCCTATTGCTGCTGTCAGCCTTTGCCTAATTCTGTTCACTGTTAGATTCCCTGCTGCCTGCCCTCCACAGCTGTGAGGGGTAGACAGAGGGGAAGATAGCTCTGAGCTGTGCCTCAGTGAGAAATATTGCACCCCTAAAGGGCAGGGCTCAACTAACAGCACCTGCTGCACCTCCCTGAGCTGCAGGGAGACAAGCAGAGTCCTTCTGACACCTCAGGCAGCAGGACAACCCCCATCCCCAGACAAGCTCCACAATTAGAACATGTACATTTGCAGGGAGGCAAAGATCAAGTGTGTCCCAGCAGAGGGCATTTCAGGAAGGCACACGATGCTGCCCAGGGCACCCATCCCCTCCCCACATAGCAGTGCAAAAGACCATCCCAGCAAATGGAGAACCGACTGAACTTCCACACACACAGAGGCTTCAGGGGAAAGCACCTGGGCAGGGCAAAAGCACAGCTGTCTTTTCTGCATGGAAAACAGCACATCTCCCTGCAAACCACTGTCTGCCTAGGGTGTTTCAACTACTTAAGCAAAGGCACCTGTGATCAGCTGGGTTTGCTTTTGTTTCTTTAAAAACCTTTCTTTCATTGAATGTCCCTTGGATTTCTGAAATTTATCCACAGTGCTTACTATCTATTTCAACTGTTCTTTTTATAGAGCACTTTATGCCTTAAAGCCTGGAATATCATTTGTGGGGACATCTTTGTTTATTTATCACTGACTGTTTCACTGAGACCAGAAAACTAGTTTAAGAGTTAGGTTTTACTTTGAAACAACATACTTGGATTCAAATAATGTAGTCATACAAAATTCAAACTCAAATGAAAGCCACATCTGTTATCCCAGCACTTGCAGCCCACGCAGTACAGCATTTTTTCTATGTACAATGCTGACAAGAATATTTTAGGTGCCCAACTTTCTTCCCCCAACCCTTTTTGTTGTGTACTCCCAACAATTTTAATAACCTGAAATATTTGTAATATAAATGCACTGATTTCTTCCCTTCCCACGCTCCTTCCCAAGTAATTTCAGTTTCACTCCCTTGTTATTCAACTTTCTTATCCTTGTTTTCTCTGAACAATGTTCTGCTCATCTACGAAAAACATCTTTGACTCTTCTCAGTTACTCAGCTTGGATGCCACGAGAGTAAAGTGCCTTAGCAAGATTTCCTAACACCTACAAGTTCCACACCAAACAAATGCTCCAGCTAAGGCAAGAGAGAAGCCAGAGAGGTGCTAAAAATAAGGACAAAGCAATATTCTTACCAAACTATGGCACTTTCACTGTGAGGCAGGGCAAGTTCAGCACTTGTGTAATTCATTTCTATTAGGAGTTTCTCTGAGTAACAGCTCTATGAGAAATGCTAATTTCTTAAAAAGAGAAATATTACTTGAAATAATTATTGACTACACAAAGACAGTTTTTCTTACAAGTTCTAGAAATTTAACTGCTTTTCTATACTGCAGGTATTCAATCCAATGTATGTGCAGGAGACATGTATGCAGCTTCCCTCTCATCCTGAACTGTGCAATACTTCATAAAAATATTCAGTTAAAAAAAAGGCTGGATTCTGAAAATCCAAATGAACCTACTCTACATTTTTCAAATTTAACATTTTTAACAAATACTAGAATACAAAATCCTAATGATCTAACACACATTTTTAAGGTAAGGTTTTTTTTTTTATTAATGTGAAAGTAATATATTGTTGTTACTAAAATACATTTTAAGAAAGCCATAAACACATTTTAACTAAATAATAACAATCTGTTTTCGTTTTATCAGTCTTAAGCCACAGTAGCTTCTGCTAATGGAAACAGGAAAACATGCTATGGATCAATAAAGTTAAAATTAACCATTTCTAAACTTCAGTTCTCACCCATCTCCTGCACTTTCTTCCTTCTTCAATTTCAGTGAAACAGGTTTGTGGATTTCAGTGAAACAGGTTTGTGGATTTCAGTGAACCTCATTCATTTGAAAACCTATAGCCTGGTAGGAGGGGCACTTTGTGAGAACAGACTATTAACTAACTGATCCAAGCCCTGTTTGCCAAGTTAATACCAGATAAGACTTGCAGAGTACAGAAAGCATTTATGCATAACTGAACACACCATGAATACTTCCTAAAAATCTGAACTGTGAAATATTTGAAAAGCCAAGTCCCAAGCATAATAAAATGATCTTGAAGTAATACAGTAGCAATCTACCAGCTCAGTTATCCAGAAAAGAGCATTTATTCTGAACATTAAAAAACTGGAGAGCCTTCTTCAAAGGGTCAGGTATTTGTAAGAAATTGCTGAGTACGGGATCTTTCTCAGAGCTCAAGATAATATAAAAACTTCAGAATACTTGGAAGTTCTGTAAGTACTAGTTCTGCTCACCAAGAATTAATTTGCAGTCTTTCATATATATACTGGATGTAGTCCATGAAACACCTATTAATGCACAGAATTTATAACAGAGCCAATTTGCTTTTGTGCCAATATTCTGTATTGAATATACTGTTCCATTAGATCCTATTAAGATACCAACCAGCACTTGTAAGACTGAAATACTTGAAAAGATAAACCAGTTACAGCTGCATTTTAATACTTCATTTTTCTTCTGAAAATAAGCAAATTGTTTTGGTTGCAACCAAAGCTGAAGTTCAACAAATATTTTAAGATGGTGTTGCAGTTAAAGAGGCAGTGCTGCCCTCCCCCACTGCTTCACTCTCTTGTTTCCATGCCCACAAAACCATTTTTGGACATCAGAACATTTGTTTGCTGATCTGTTCACTGTGCAGCTGTACAACTAAATTCTGCTGAAAAAAAGCCTAGAAAAAGAAAAAAAAAGATTATTTTCATGACAGTTTACTTTTCCTATCTGGCTCACTGTACAGCTGCACAAACACCACAGTCCACACAAAAAAAAAGAGCCATGCAGCTTTAGGTGGGAGCACCAGTTACTGATCTGGTTGATCTGCAGTCTAACAGAAGATTCTGATAGAGCACAAATAAAACAACTGGCTACCTCAAAATGCACTCAAATAACATTGTAACTCATTTCCTAGTGAAAGCCATTTGAAAATAATTTCTCCAACTTTCCCTTCAGAACAGAATATAACAATATTTCTAATAAAGTGTTAAAACCAGTTGCAGTACATTTTATTCTTATAACTTACACCACTATCCTTGCACCACATTGTAGTACTTGTGGTATGTTAGAAAGCATAAAAGGCACATCTTTGATGAGTGTTTAATACCCACATCTTTATGATAAACCTCTCTTCATCACTGCTACAATCAAAAAAGGAATTGTGCATGCCTACTCCTAAGCCAGTGACTTATCTCACTTGAAAAAACCAGAAAAATAAATTTAGAAAAGCTGTCAGTTATGGAAGTCCACTCAAACATGAGACTAAAGCAAACTTTTACATGTGCTATGCCAAATTAGTGCCTGATTGTGAAGGCCATTCCTGGAACAAAGAGGTTTCAAATTATACCATTGAATCAAATCTATATTTTTAAATAAGGGATTTAGTTAATGAACCAACATGACAGACTTTTCTAAGGTGCTCTACCAACAAGCCACTCAAATTCTTCTTAGCAAAGTTATGCAGTCAAGAGAACAAACCAGAACGGCTACTCTTAGACAGCAGGCAGCTACTGGAACCAAAGCACTGACATCTTGAGTTAGTGAGCTCCCAAATGTGTCTTTGTTCAGTAATTGTGGGAGACAAAGGAGTTTGTGAAGGTGTCTGGGCAGATTCAGAAGTAACACTTAACCAGTTTGACACAGGGATAAAATAGCAGTTCATATTTCAGCAGGCAAATCCACCAAGGAAATACCCAGCTGAACCAGTCAGTGTCATTTTCATCACATTCCAGGTGAGACCTCAACAGAATTCATGGCATTTCCCTGCCATCATTTATTTTAACCAAGATTATTCTGAAAGATCTACCTGGCTACCCATTACAGGTTTGTGTGGTGATGGAGGCAACCATTCAGACTGATACAAATACTGACTGGCTTTAAAATCACTCGCCACAAACAATAAACCTTTCTTAGCAAGGTAATAGCTCAGAAGGGACACAAGTTTAAGGTGAAATAATAAAAATACAGTATTCAATACCCAAAATTACTCTTAGTGCAAGATTAGAGACAGAAGAGGGGCAAGGAAGCACAATATTACTGGTAATATGTGAGGCAGAAATATTAAGGGTCTGGCATTGCTTATTGTCAAGGGAAGTAAAACTGAAGCAAATTGTAACTGCATGTCCAGAATAAAATCCTGCAGAGCACGTGAGGCATCATTTTGATATCCCACTTCTGTTCAATCACTGCTTGATTTGAATACAAGGAACTCCTGTATGAAACTTTTCAAAGGATATGGGCAAAACTCAGCAAAAAATGTGGGGTTTTCCCATTGTAGATATACATTTCTTTTATGTGCAGAACAATGTACTCCTCTAGGTGTTTCACTATGACAACATTTTGTTTATAAAATATAATTATTCCTTTGTCTTTGCTGATTTACTGTTAACAATTAAGCTACGGTAATAGAGACAATTTCAGTAAATTAGTTTATTTATAGGATCTCTCAGGATTTTCCACAAATAAGTGGCAATTTGCCTTTCTCAACAACAGTACAAGGTAAAGTATCATCTTCAAAGTCTGGGAAAGTATTTTGTATCACTCAGTGTAACTGTTTACTGCAATTAATTTGAATCATAAAACTTGATACAAAAGAAACAACAACAATTTGCTATACTTGCTGCATCGTTATTAAAGCATCTCATCTTCATCTGTTCTTTTAGGAGTCAGCATTAACCCCTCACATTTCTCTCCCTACAACTGAACATAGTTAGCAAAAGGCAGTGTAAGATTTTTTGCCTAAAGCCACCAAAAATGAACTTCTGTGACTCTGTATAACACTCTGCAAGATGCAGATGCATAAATTTAGACTACACACTTTACAGAACTCAATCTCTTATCTGGAGTACAAAGACAGCAATTCAGTAAAAAATAACTAGTTATGGGCATACTACAATGAAAAGCAAAATTTTGTATATACATCCTGCTGCAGCTACTGAGTGTTTATTTATTGAATGTATGGCCTGGGAGCAAGTGGACTCTGTTAATATAATGCAATGCCTCTGCTGGACAATTGCCTCAAAGCACAGTTCAGAACAGCAAGTATGGAAATCTAACCTGTTTACATATTGTAGCAGACCATCAAATAAATAGGAATATTTTATATTTAGCATAAAGATCTACTATTGCAAGGCAACCACGTTATTTTGAAACTGAGATGCTGTCTTCTAGAGACAGATGTTCAGGTCAGCACAAAGAAAAAAGCTTCTATATTCTGCTAACAGCACCAGACAATATATATGGCCTATATACCATTTGCATTTCATGGAATCCAAGTGCTTATCGGGGTAGTGGAGCCCTGGTGGAAAGAGGCCTTCCTTGACAGGAATGGTTACAGGAATTGCACAGAGCCCTGGGAAGTAAGGCAACCATCATGTGAAACACAGAGTGCAATCTGCCACTCGGCAGTGAAGCAGCTTTTCTGGACTGCTCTGTACCAGACATGAATGAGGCTGCACTGAGAAGCAGCCCTGGCTCGCTGCTCCCTCTTGCAGGAACATTCACTTGGGACATAACCAGTTATTCTGCAAGAGGAATTGAACTCAACTGCCAGTTGTACAAAGGACATATGGCTATCATGAAGAATCCTAGATGGAATTCGGTGCTACTCAACCCTATTTAAAATGCTAATCAATATTAACAAAGATATTGCTCAAAAACCATAAAAGGAATCATGTTGAACAATGTCTACTGAGATACCTTGAGGATTACATACTTTTCCTTTGTTTTTCTTTGCTGCTCCAATCTCAGTATGGTTGCATGCTATTATCAGCAATTAGCTTGGTTAAAGGGTAACTATTTATAGATATCAAATCACCAGGTGTAAATAATTTATCATTTACAGTTATCTTTGAGAATTCAAGGTATTATTTTTGTCCATTAATAATCATCACCCTAAGGAGCTATTTATGAATGTAGTGCAAGCCAGGTAATCTAGAGATCTGCTTCTAAATTGTATGACAACCCCTGCCTGGAATGCATGTTGGATTACAGTCGTCTTTACTTTACAGTGGTCTTTACTTTGCTAACTATTTCTAAAGCATTTATAACCTACATGCAGAAACACTGTACAAAGTCTGTGCTTGTTGTATTTACAATTTTATGCAAATTCTGCATGAAACTTTTTTCACACATTCTTAACCTGAAGAGCATTTTATCTCACACATGCATTTTATCTTATCTAACCAACCACAATGTAGATTGATGACTTTCAGACATGATCAGTTAGACAGCAACTCCCAGTATTACAAAGACTTTCTCCCAAAGCTAGATTGGTTCAGTTACCTCAGTGACTTCAGAACTGTGTCTTTATCAAGATATTATTCAGACTTATTCACACTTATTCAGAACTGTGCTTATCACTTAAGCACCAAACTGAATGCTTATACAATTTCCTGTGCCTCTTAACAGTCCAGAAACTCTCTCTGGAGTTTTAAGTTCTCTGTTAGTATTCCACATTTTGTACAGATGTGCTACTTTGTTTAATACTGACTTGTGACTGTCAACACAGGACAAAAAGAGGGGCAGGTTTCTCTCACAAACTTCATGAGGCTACAGAGAAGGTGACAGCCAGATGAGAATGAAGCTCCTGGTCACTGAGAGAGAAAGGACAACAGCTGAGTCATTCCTCCTCTGCAGCAATGGAAAAAGCAGCCAGGAAATGGAAACAGAGATGAGGCAGCACAATGTGAGAGGAGAACATTTCCAGTCTAATGAATCATGTCCCCCGGCATGGGTACAACACCCTTCATGTAATTCCAACCTTCTTCTCAGAAGCTTTTGAAACTGACATCAGCAAACCATCATCTTCCAAGTCTTTTATGCTGCTTTCCAGCTTTCTGGGATTAAAACCTGTACAGACGTTGCAGTATGACAAGAGGTAACAAAAGTGAATTCAAACAATTATTCTTTAACTTCTTTACTCCTCAGATTTTTATTACATCCAAAAAGCCTGGAGCAATGGCATTGACTCAGTGCTAAAAGACTGTGAATAGGGGGACTGACACAGCACATACCTTCCTCTCTTTTAGGAGGTTACACCTTGGCAGAACATGGTTTCCAGCATTTCAATCAGTTTTTGAAATTTAGAAAAAAGTTTTATTAGCTTTGCCTAAGTGGTGCACATTTCCTTACCAGACCTTATTAGGTGTATTTCAAGTAATATCTCAGCTGTAATTAAAGAATGATGTAAGAGCATTCTTAATTCTTTCTGCATTAAGTGTTACTTCAGGCCTTTATCAGTAAGATAAAATTACTACTTTCATTTAAGATAACTTCAGTAGCCCACCCCTAAAGATAATACTTTTCAGATGATAAAATTGTTTTAAATAATTGCTGTCTAAATTAAGTTGGACTCCCACAGTAAACCAGGAAGTTATACAGATTTTCTTCACATTAGAATAGAAATTGTTTCCCGAAAGGCATAAATTCTCAGTATTCAAGGAACTCACCCTGCACCTGAAGCTCAATCCTGTGAAAAAATACCTGCCCAAGGAACAGAACTGCCATTAAACTTTCCTTCTCTGAAACTTCTACTGACATTCTTAAATGTGTTACAAAAGTCAAGATAATTTGACAATTCTGGAAACATCCTAAAAAATAATATGCTGTGAAATACCAAGGGTTCTGACATCATTGATCATCAAACTGAGAAGAAAATGGAATGAGGTTTTCTCCGTCTGGTATAATTTTCACTGCTGGCACATGCAGTTATGGCTGTCCATCAGTTTGTACAGATGCCACCATCCCTCCACCAAATTTCACTACAGTACAGGAACAAATTGTAACTTACAGAAAAACTTTAATGGAGTTTGGCTTTTAAGTAGCCTTTGTAATTTTAATCAGCAATTCCATCTGATGAAAACACATAAATGTTCTCAAATTGATTTACTTCATCACTGATTAATCAAGTGCCTATCACACATTCAAAACAAACTTCCCCTTCTGTAAAAACTGTGAGAGAGACAGGAATAAGTCCTTACAATAGGCAGAGTCATGATCAAACGACATTGAAACTGGACAGCAAAGGCAAACAAGTCCAAACACACTTCCTTTAGGATTATATACAAGCTTGAAGTCCATGCGATCTGGGCACTACTTAAAAAGTCTCTTCAGACTTGAATCAGCCATTGCTTTGCAGAAAATGTATTATATATTAACAACAGAAAGAGTAAATTACAGCTGCCTGACTTAGTGAAGACCAGGAAGGAAACCTATGCCATGCTGGCTATATTAATTTTGCCATATATATATATATATATATATATATTTATTTATTTATTTATTTATTTATCTTACTGTGAAAGTAATGATGGTCAGCATGTGCTTTTTCACGTCAAGTAAACTTTCTAGAACATGTCTGAATTACCCTGCTGAACCAATTTAACTAAATTATTTTCTTGCAATGGGAAAAACATCCATTAAGACAAAGCCTGTGAGCATATTTGAATAACTTTAAACCACAGCTCTGCTGTAATTGCACATTTTATGACTGACTGGATATATGCTGCAAACTTAATACCCAGGTTTTATGTAAGCCAACCTGGAAAGCACAAAGACTTACACAGATATTAATTGAAGCAAAGCTCATTTTTTTTTTGGAATCTTTTTTTATGTAGCCAGAATCTCTGGTCATACTGCCTATTCCAGATAGGTAGCAGTGTATAATAACCCCCTCTGCACCCACCCATGGACACTAACATAATGCCAATATGGAACTGCCACCATTAATCTCATCAAACACACACAATTAATTCACAGTCTGTCCATCTATCTAGACCCTATTCTCCTTTAGAAATAGATGGCATGGCTGCATACTTTTTTACTCTAAAGTATGAGCTGAAAGCAGTCTAAAATAAAAATGCTGCAGGACACCACCACTAATTTTACTTTAACCATTAATTTAACACAAGAATTTAGCTGGTAAAGTATAGTGACACTGGTCAGTGTTCTTGGGGACCTCGGTGTTTTTTCCAGTTCTTGTCTTACATTACCATGCCAGACTATTAGCCTAGAGTAACCATCAGTCCCTCACTTTGGGGTTGCATAACATGCCTCAGTCCGAATTCCTATTTCCCTGCACATCTGAAGCAAAGCACATTATTCAGCAGAGGAAATCAGAGTGCATTCTCTGGTAAAGTCCAATTTAAAAACCCTCATATGATACCTTTTTAATATAGAAAGTTTTCTATTTTTATGTCACTGTGTCAGTTACTACTACCCAAAGGGATACAAGAACATACCCACTGGAACATGCCAGGAATTACTTTTGTTAACTAGATGACAACTGCTTCCGCTCCTCTGAAAACTAACCAGGTCTTCCAGTGTGCATTTCTCAGTTCTGTATCAGGCTCGAGGTTATCACAGGCTCCCTTGGTGTTATGGTACAAGATCCTACCTTAATAAAAAAAAACACATCATGATTGCTACTTACACACATACAGCGTTAGTAGTGCTAGAAACCAGAAGTATTTCGACTCAGGCAAGTCTTGTTCAGAGAGTTTAAACAACTAGCAGGCATTAACACTTCAACAAAGAGGGCCCAAAAACGACAAAGATAGCTAGAGATTTTAAAGAGCAATTTTATTCCGCAGTTTCGACGTTAAGTGTCCATTTCCAAAGGACGCAGCACAAGCAGCAGAGATGGCTGAGAACAGGGTACCAACGTTTTTTGCTCATCATTTCTGTGTCTGTGCCACCCAGCGACAAAACCTCCTGACCCTTCCGCCCTTACCCTTATTTAAAGTTACGTGCAGGCTACAGCCCGAGTGATTTTTCCGCAGCTGTTAGAGCTGAATCCCAACCGTAAGCCCTGCAAGATTTAATAGCCTGGCTTGTTCATCATCCACCGTCCCGGTGCTGCCCCCAAATACCGCCAAGTCCCGCGGGGCTCCGCACGGCGCTGCCGCCCCGCACACCCGCAGCGCCCACGCCGGGCGGGCACGGCCGGCTCCTTCCACCCGCACCCGCGGCCTCCACGTGGCCGCACCGAGAGGGAGCCAGCTCGGCAGGGCCGGGGCGCGCCCAAAGCCGCACTCCCGGCAGGAAGGCTGCCGGAGAGAAGCGGGAGAGCGGGCAGCGGGCAGCTCGAACACGCCGGGACACGGGGCCCACAGCACGCCGCCGCCTCCCTTTCTCTCTCCGCCCGAGCAGCCCAGGCAGCCGCAGCGCCGCCGCCACGTCCCGGGCCCCCCGTTCCGGGCGCGGGGGCGGGGAGGATTTACCTGCCGCATGGTCGCCTCACGAGCAGAGGAAGAAAGAGGGTGGGGGGGATGCGCCAGGGCCGCGGCGGCGCCTCGTGCTCCGCCGCCTCGGGGGGAGCCCGGGCGCGGCCCCCCCGCCCGCCGCCCCCCGGCCCCCCGCGCGCACCCCGCGGCCTCGCGCCCCGCCGCCACGTGATGAGGCGGCCGCGCCGCCGCGCGCCCCTCTCGCCGCTCCGCATCGCGGGCGAGCCGCTGTCCGCTACCGCCGCTCGGTCCCCGCTGCGGCTCCTCGCCCGCACCGCCGCCCCCCCGCCCCGGCGCGGCCCGGGCCGGCCGCCACCCGCTCCGCGGCGCCGGGCGGCTGTGGGGGAGGGCATGTAAACAAATGGGGTTTTATAGCTACCTCACTCGAGTGCCGTGTGCATCTCCCTCTCCGCTCGGTACCAAACCGCCGCGGCGCCTCCTCCTCCTCCTCCTGCCGCTCCGCCGGCGCTATTCACAGACCCGGCTACGCCGCGCTCGCCCTGCACACGCGGCCCCGCAGCCCGCGCTGCCCAATGCGCAGCCATTTCCTCCAGCGCTACGAAAGTGGCGTAGCGGCCCTGCCCGCCCGCCCCTCGCTGCGGCGGCTCCGCGCACGGCCCGGCCATGGCCGCGGGGCCCGGGCAGCGCCGGAGGCAGCCCCGCGGGCCCGGGCAGCGGCCGCCGGCCCTGTCCCGGCCGAGGGAGCCCGGCCCGGGCTGCCTGTGGGGAGCCGGGCCCGCGGGGCCGGGACCGAGCTGCCGCCTCTGCAGCCGCCTGGGGAAGAGGGTTCGTCAGCAACAGCGGGGTATTCGTACCTTCCTATCGGGGTGCCTTTCGAGGCCGAGGTGGGCACTAACCCCGTTTATTTAACTCCACAAACTCCTGCCAGGCGCGCTCATGGCCCCGAAGCCTGCGCGGGCAATGAAGGTCTCCCCATGGCGAGGAGGAGCCCCTCGTCACGACACACTCCATTCCTAGACAACAACTAGGGAGCTAAATAAAGCCCCCAAACCAAACCTTGGGTAAATCAAAACCCTCGCTAGCTCAACGCCGAGGATCGGGGACATTTTGGTTTATAACGTAAGACCTACAATATAGTGGAGTCTTTCACAACAAATCATAGTTTAAAATAGACCAGCATGTTTTGTAATGGTTATTTATAGAAAGCGTGTTCAAAGGCTGAAGCACAGTTATAGGAACGTTTCAGATAAGTTTTAGGCTGTTTCATTTTTCTCTTGGAGAGATTTGCGTACAATTTTCACGACCATTTCCTCCAAAAAATAACTAGTGTTTCCATTGCAGGCTTTAATCTGGAAGAAGCCTGCAATGTATCCAGAATGTATCTAGAAGCAAACCGACCTTCCCTCTATTTGCTAAGGATGCACACATTTTGCTTTTAGATTCTTCTATAATGAATAGAACTAACCTAATTTTTTCTAGAAAAGTTCCTTTGTTAAACTGGATGATTCACACCAGCACTATCTTAAGTCTGGCCTGGCAGAGACAGAGCCCTGCCCTAGCCTAGCCTATATCTTATCCTATATCCTACCCTATATTCCATCCTCTATCCTATCCTGTCCTATCCACGTCTCAAGTCCAGGGCGTGCCACATGGTTATCCCCTCCAAAAACCTCCAAAGTCACATGATTTTTCTTTGGTGACATGACAAAGATTACTTCTGCTGGTTTTTGCAACCAAAAGGAAGCTGTTACCTGTAAGAATCCAAAAACTACATAAGCATTAAACTGAAGTCACGGTGCAAGAGAAAACCAGAGCAAACTTCTCTAGATATGATAAATGTCCATTCTAATACAGCTGCTGTGCAAACAAAGACATGTAGACCTCTCAGATGACCTAGGAGCGCATCAGCTGTGTGCATTACCCTACACCAATTCTTTGGTATGTGATGCTGAATCTTTTCTGAACTTTTCTGATTAATCTCTTATTTACCCATGAGGGTCATGTCTCAGTGACAGAATTTATAATTTCATATCTCCTCCAGCATCTTTTTCTCTCTTTAGTATTTATTTTTGGGGAAAAAAAAAAAAAGATAACACAATCCCTCCCTCATTTTTTGCTGTATGTCTTACCAAATCCACCACTAGAATATAAACCATGCTAGTCCAAAGTCAGTAGCTCACATCAAGTTTTAGGGACTGTTATAAGGTGATTATGAGGTAGTATACCAAACCATTGCACCATATCACTTTGTATGTTGATTTGAATGATTTTTACCTTGAAGCAGGACCCTTATCTCTCAGAATTTTAGCACAGCAAATAAAATTCAGATCTGATTATGACAATGGTTATTAGACATTTATCACAGTGCCACTATTGATGACTAGGTGTGACTGATTTGTATTGTTGTTTGCTCTAGAAATAGATCCACTGAGTGGAAAAAGAAATTTTAAAATTAAGTTTTCTTTTTCCATCAGAGTTTATTCAGAGAGTTGTACTCAGTAATAAATAGAACATATGGGGTTTGTTAGCTTTTCTGAGTAAAATTCAAGTAACGTAAAATCTCCTTAAAAAACCCCCAAAAACTCTAATAAAATGAAATAGTGATGCTACACAGTGACTTTCCAGAAACTCACCCAGCCAAGGTGTACCAATAAATAGATCTCTGTTAGTGGGTTCTCCTCCCCTCCAGCTGTTACCCACTCTAACGTGTTTCTGTTCATTTTAAATCCAGAAGGGGCCATCAGCAGGCCTGCCAGCACTCTGCTAACATTTCCTGCTAACAAATGAGTCTCATTTGTAGTTCGAGTTGGGTTAGAACCTTCCCAGTCAGTCTGCTCGTGGCTTTCTCCTGATACATTGAGAAGTCTACTTGTATCTAGAATACTTTCCCTGTAGCTGTACATTGTATCTTGCATTTAGGCTTCTTCTCAGTAGTTTTAACCCTACATTTTAGTGCAAGAACTGCACTAAAGTATATGAAAAAGAAAAAAAAAGGACTTTCTGTAACATAAGTTCAGAAACCCAAACCCAAAATTATTAGATCAGGCATTTACCATGAAAAAAAAGCTGAGGAGTGTGTTTCCCTGTGAAGCCTGTGGAACAACTTTCTGTGCTGCAGGGAAGCTGGAACAGCAGAGCAGGGCAGCCAGTGCTGCAAGAGTGCTGAGAGCTTGAGAAAACACAAATGTATGCAACAAACCCAGACTGACTTTTCAAGCTTCAAAAGGAATATGTTACCATACTTTTAGAACAGAACTGGCTTGGGGTTTTTTTTTTCCCTCTCCCCTCACAGGGCACTTCCTTGCTGAGTAGGACTGCAGAGCACACGGTCATATTTTGGGCTGAGGAAAGGAATTTTATATAGATATATATATATATAGATATATAGAGATAGATAGATATAGATAGATATAGAGATAGATATAGATATATCGATAGATATATATATATAGATATATATCTACACATATATACATATATATATATATATATATACACATATATATACATATATACATATATATATTTATTTTTTATATATATATACACACAGATCTCACACACTGATTTCCTGTCCCCCCTTGCAACAACCCAATTGCAGATGAGGGGGTAGAAGGTTGACATGTATATGTATACAAAAGAAGTAGTTTGTTTAGAAAAATTATTTTAATAACCCCTCAAAAACAACCCCAACACCCCCCACCAAAACCCAAAGCTATACTGTAATTCTGCACACAGATTTAGTTCTTATATCCTGATAGTGCCTCTGACTCTAAATAGAAGAGTCTTGTGAGTATTCCTTGGAGAACTGGAACAGTTATACTGAAAAATATTTTAACTGGGAGAAATTAATGTAGAAAGCTGGTAGTTGAAGGTGCAAACAAATCTTGTTATATAAGTGGGAGAAAAATGTCACTACTTGTTGCCAAAATGAACTTGTTGGCAAATTTAGCTTTTTTCTTTTTGGTTGAAGAGCCCAACTTAATTTTCTTACTTTTGAAGTACTGATGTCTCATGAAAAAGCCAAGGTAATGGCTTGAAACATCAACTTCCTCCTTTTATTTTAAATCATCTTGTCCAAGATTTAATGAGAAATTAAGGCATTTGAATATTAACATAGCTGGGTTTGTAGCACCTTACACACATATTTTTTTTCCTGCTCTTTAAAACATTTTTTCTAGTTTCTGTCCCTGCCTTTCATTCATTCTGGGAGCCTGAAACAAAGTCAGAAATGCAATTTCTTCTGTGACAATGACCAACAAGTATTGTTCAGTTTGCTGGAGAAATTCAGTGGCAGAATTAACCTTGAGGAGAAAATGGCTAACAGGGCATAGAGGTTGTCAATGCAGACTTGCCAAGCAGAAGGATTTCACCCAGTTCCTCTGGAGTGGAAGAGCTTTGCTACAGGAATCTTGCTCACAAGTACACTGACAAGAAGTGAAATACCAGGGAAGTGAAATCCAGGGAATCATACAGAAATCATCATTTCCTACTCTGTGTCTTAAATATGCCGTGCTGACAGTTGTCTGTTCTGCTCTGAATGTACTGGTGTATTTTCTCTGGTTGGTTGTGTTGACAGATTTATCTGTACTGTCACTGCTTGGCAGTTTGGGCTGTGCTCATCTCCAGGCTCTGAGGTTGGTGCTGAAGCAGCAGAGACTTTGCTTATGGCAAGGACAGAAGGGAAGTGTTTGGGCATCAGGGGGAGCTTAAACAAGCAGGTAGTGATTCTGTGATTAAAGCTTGTGCTTGGAAATAGGAAGTGATGTCCTCCGGGGGATTTCACTGCCTCAGGACTGCTTGGTTTGTCTGCAGTGGCTTTAAACCCCAAGTTTATTTTACTCCATGGCCATATATATATAAATGGGACTTTTAGTAGAAACTATGTATGCTTTTTTTTCCACCCACCTGCCAAACTGGGTGCTCTCTCTGAAGCTTTTGCTTGGCAGGTTCCTTTAATTAGCTCTAATTGGTTTCAACTGTGTGAATTCCAGTGGTAAATCAAAGTAGATCTGGCTAGTTTTGCATGAACTAGTAAGTATAATTTGAAAGTTACTTTAGTTGTAAGATGGGGAAGAAAAAGGAAATTCACCTGAGCTTTTTTGTTTTATTTCTAGAAACCATTCTTATCCTCCTTCTCTTAAACATGTAGATACCCCTCTGTTCAGACAGTATCTAAACATGTATGATCATTTGTATAGGTTTTGAAGCAAAAGTATCAAAATCAATGATTTTTAAATATAATATCAGTGTAAGTACCAATGGGAAGTCAGTTCAAACAAAAATCTAGGAACTTTTTATTTGTTATTTTTTAACATGCCAAAACAAGATATAGGTTTTAAAGGTCTTTGTTTTAGAAGTTTTTGAATTGGTCTCTGTGGGGAAGGGCTGGGCTTTTTTGTTATGTTTTTAAACATGGGCTGACATTTTTAGAAAAAATATAAACCCTTTTTCATTGGCTCTAGACTTAAGGTTGCATAAACATTAAAGGGCATAAGCAGAAGGGTGTAATGCTGCAAGAGCAACTGAAGTCTTTGGTGCACTCAAAGGTTTGTCTGCAATTTGGGAAACAGCCAATATGACCTTTGGCTAATTTTGCAAGGCTAGCAAACACTGGTATACTTATCCACAGGAAAGCTTGCTGGCAAACTTGGCTTTGTTAAGTGACTCTCCCTTTGTTTAGTTATTATTTGTTTTAAGCATAGCTGTCTAGTCCTGCTCTCTAAAGCAGTCAAAAGCCCTTTCATTGGATCTAAGACAGGCAGGATTTGCTGGTTGCAGGTCTGGGATAAAATCTGACATGGAGGATATTAGAAAGTGTGTCACAGCCTTCTTCCTCTCTTGCAGGCTCAGGTTTATTTATTTTTCTCCCTTCCTGCCTGCCTGCTGAAAACACCTGTTTGCTTGTGGCATCTTGTCTGTAGGCAGGGTTGTGGGGAGATATCATCTTCATTCCAAAGGAAGTGGTGGGTGGGAAAGGCCAGTCAGCTGCTTCCTGCAGCACGAGTGGGGTGAGATTGCAGAGCACAAAGAATTTCTGGCCATGTTCACACGAGACCTCTGTATCAATAAATATGGATATTATCTGTTGGAGCCAGGCAGGGTTCAAAATATTAAACAAAGCTGTGCTAGCTGCCTGGGTGGAGTAGAAATTCCTCTAAAGGCTTTCACTTATAAAAGCAAAAGACTGATTCCAAAACTGACTCACCTGACCAAAGAGAAAATATTGGCTTTAATGTAATCTCTTTACAAGCTGAGGAATTTGTTTTACACCCTCTTTCAAACAGAATGGAAAAAAATTAATGAGACTGGCCCTGACATTATTTGAAGAAATCAATGAGGAGCTTAAAATAAGAAATCAAAGGTCAGCATCTTTTTATTGTCAGTCCCTGTCAAATTTTAACCACTAATTTGGTGAATTGGCGTTTTTTATATATGACCTAGACTTAGCTGAGTAATGGAAGCATAGCTCTTCTAAAGCTGGATTTTCGTAGGGCAGCTGGGGTGAATTTCCCCATTTCTTTCACCTCTGTTACACATGGGAGTGGAAATGACAAATTTTGAACTCCTGCAATTCTGCCATTATCAGCAGGAACAATCAGGAAGCCAAGACATCCTTAAGCTGCTGTTTGGGGCACCTCTGGGCCATTGCTCCTCTGTGAAATTTTGGCAGTGGAAAGAGAAGCCATCATGAACTTGAATGGATGTCATACAGCCTCATCCCATCTTTAGCACAGATCCAAAACCTCAGAGACACCTACAGAGAACAGGTAGGGCAAGAACATGCAGTGGCAGGGAAAACAAAGGTATTGTTTGCAGAAATAAAGCAAATTATTAAATGGGTGTTTTGTTTGCTTTTCTTTAAAGAAACTGTACCAGTAACAAAACCTGAAATCAAGAGAAAGGCTCTCAAAATCAAAAATATCAAAGGTTAGCCCACAGTTTAGGGAAAGAATTAACTTAAGGTCAGCTGTGTTTATCCTTCCATGCCTGGTAATTCAGAACTGGGAACTGAAGGGACCAATAGGCTGCTGGCTTTTAGGGCACTGTTAAAACTACATGACCTTTGATTTGAAATGCTGGTATGCACCTAAACTTTGATAATTTTCCCCCATCATTTACATTTGTAATTTTTACACCTGTATTTCATGATTTCTAGAGAAAATAAATAAAGAGGCAGAAGGAAGAGTGTGAATGATGTTGGGGAGTGCCCCAGTTTCAAAACCTTCAAGTACAACCATTTGACAGTGCTTTTAGGTGTTGCAGCTTTATTTTCCGTGTTGCTGCCCTGATCCTTTGCACAGTTGGATGATAATTTTTTGGGTTTAATGATACAAGAAGGAGTGTGAATGTAAGCGTAAAGAACTATGAAGAAGGGAGTAAACTTTAGCTGATGCACATGAAGATGAATTATGGAGACACCTAAATATGGTCTAAATGACAAGAAATGTGAAAACCAGAGATGAGTATCAGTGGAATTACAGGGAGAGACAGACCATGGGGATGTGGGATAGTAGAACTGGGAACAGAGAAATGGAGAGGCCTGTTACATAACTATTTCTGATCTGCATGGCTTATCAACCTCACTTGACACCTCCTTCTGTAAACCAGCAAACTTCTCTGAGAGCAAGCACAGACTGTCACAGTGGTGAATACTTCCTGTTATTTCTTAGAAGGGAAGAAAAGTTTTGAAGCATTTTCTCAAGCATGGGACTAAGGAGACAGCTCGTGACAGAGGGGATGTGGTCATGTGTCTTTGCTGACCCATCAGGTGATGTGTTTGCCAAGTTCTAGAGCATTGAGAGCCCTGAGGAGACTCAAGGGTGGCAATGCCAATAAGCAAGCAGAGAGAAAATAAAGCATTTCTGCAATGATTGGGCTGGACTAACTTTGCTGAGGTGTTGGACTGACATCCAGTCTGTCCATCCATGCATATGGACATGTCATGCAAGGAAATGAACTCACAAGCTCAGGGAAAGAAAAATCACTCAGAGACAAAACTCAATGCCAGTTTTGTCAACAGTGAAATTGAAAATAAAAAAAGAAAGAAAAAGTTACATTTGAAAATGCTTGATTTCACTCACACTGTTAGTGTCTTTCTACTCCTCTCAGATAACCTTGCCTTGTATTTCTTACACCTCTCTTCATAAGTACAAATGAAAAATCATTTCCATATGCACAAAGGGTAAACTCTTAATGATCTTCTCTAGGAACTCTAATGAAGTTATTGTGCACTTCTCCAAGAAAATCACAAGTGCATGCCTTTTCTTGGTTAAGGAGTGCATCCCAAGAATGTTCAAAATAAAATGTTGAACAGCAAATGCAGTTTGTTCTTTATAACAGATTCACATTATTGAATGTATACCAAAATGCATCTCAAGCATGCAGTTCATTCAAGGCTAAAAATTAACTGAAAAAAAAGGCCCAAATACTACTGCCTTTTGGACAGATAGGGGCAAAATTAAAGGACTTGTGAGTGAGCTGATATTTATTTTTTCATTTAATCATGGTGCCATCTCTCAACAATTGTCTGCTCATGGAACTGCTTCCAACAGGTGGCTTCCTTTAAACGTATGAAGAGTGTATGTGTATGATTCTGAAGAGTTTTTCCCTCCTGCTGAGGTTTGTTAGTTACTTCTCAGAAGAAAAAAAAATATTACCCATGAAGGTGCTTCCCCTGTTCGTCCATTAAAGTGAGTGGGTGGTGGCTCTCACTGAAAGCAATCTCACAGCAGCTTTTGCCTGTCAGGCCACTTACATAGTTACCTACATCCAGTACCTTAAAACAGTTCATAGAATCATAGCCTTACTTTGAACAGCATTTACTTCAGAGAATCACCATTCTCTATTTTTTGCAGGCAGTTTAGTATAAATCTTTGTAGCTGTGTAAGCATTAAATGTCATTTACATCTTCTGATTAGTTTTCTGTTGTTAGATATATGAGGGAAATCCAGTGGATTAATTGCAAGTGCAGTCTGAAGTTTGAAGGCCTATAATCTGTCGGATTTTCAGTTTACTAAAATTCTGAGAATAAGGCTCCAAAGCACGACATACTATCCTTTGGCAAATCAATACACATAATGGAAAGAGGGAATTGGCACACAGGACCTTCAAGGCATTGTTTCTTAAAGATAAACAGAAACTAAAGCTAAAGTCAATACTTACTAATGATTTGCAAGGAAGCTTGAAATGAGAATATTTTAGTTAAGCCAGGTACTTGAAGAGAGACTGCTTGGGGCTCTCCAGCTCACATTTAGCCAAGTTGGGCTGGCTCATTGCCAGATTCTAGGAAATTCTCAACTCAAAACCAGAGTTTTACTCAAGTTTATCTCAGATGACAGAAAAGCACTGATTTTGGACAGTGTGATTCTGGGATAACATTATTTATATTATGGGATGTGTCAAATTCATAGCCTAAGAATGACCAGAATTTGTTCCTGTTTTTCCAATGGGCTTTGGTTTTAAGCTAATGTGCTTTTCTTACTCTAAGAGAAATATACAAATTTTGGCCCCATTGTCTCAGAAGACATTAACAATATCACAGCTATCACTAATTAGATGGAAAATAGACTGGGTATGCAGCTCCTAAAAACAGTGAATCAGAAAATGAACTGCCAGTGCCTGGAAGTCCTGCAGGCATCCCCTTCTTGAAAGCAGCATGCACACATTACAGATCAGATCAGGCCACTTACACAATGTTGAGTGCCAGCTCCATCATTCAGGACAGCAGGGGCTGATTCTTGTCATTTCTCTCTTTCTCCTCTTCCTCCTGTACAGGAGGGAGAGACTGCATGGCCTTCAGTCATTTCCCTAAACAGGAAGAGTTGCTGTCTATGCAGTTTCTTTTTTAAACTACTGTATTTTTAAGGAGCTGTTTGAAGAAGGTTTTGTTATTTATTATTGTATTGAAATTGAACCTTGAGCTAGTAAAAACAATATTATGGTAGTGCTCTTGTTATAAAACCAGAGCTGCTGTTTTCACAAGAGGACACTTCAAATTGCTGCACAAAACCTTTGACTGCTGAGCACTGAGAGGTTTGCAGTGTACAAGTTACTGTGAACAGCCAAGCAGCAATAGATGGTTTTTCAGAAGGTACTGCTGGTAGTTTAACTGTAATTTAAAACATAGAAAAAAGTGATTTTTTTTTAGGGAAGGGTTTGGTGGATCAATACTACTGCAATGCTTTCCAATTTTTAATGCCACTTGTGTTGTACAGCAAAACAGCACAGAAACTGCATTTGTTTCCAAAATCAGTGATCTCCTGAGGCCACAGGATAGAGTCCTTTGTTAAGGACCTTGTAAGTCCACTCTTAGTTTTAATATAACCTGATCAGCAGTCACTGAGAAAGCTGAGCGAGGAGGAAAGAACAAGACTTCAAGAGTTTGGCAAAGGCAGATGGAATTGCCCCCCAAACATCTGTGTGTATTCATTGCACCATAACAGTTGTGTCTTCCTGACATTTCCCAGAGCTTTCTGTCTTGGTATGGCTCATGTTTAGCCCTTTGGCTGGAGCCACCAGCCAAGTCACCCAGCCACCTTGGATTACAGGTGTCTAAAGACAGCACACAACTCTGCTCTCTTGTCCTTAGAAAATCTGCTTTCCTGAAGTGTGACAGATGCAGTGAGAATTGCCACAGAAGGCTTTTCAGAGGTGATAGAATCATAGAATCATCAAGGTCAGAAGAGGTCTTTGAGATCATCCAGTCCAACCATCCATCTTCTACTACCACTAACCATGAGATGATTCTTCATGAGGCAGTTTGTATTATCAAGGATCTGCAAAAGCAACCAACCTCCTTTTTCCTAACATGACTTAAGTGTACTGTGGCTCTGATTTGTTAAGATTTTCTAAGCCTTCTGATGTTGACATTTTTGTAGCGAACTTTCTTACACGCTTTCTGTAAATAACTTATTGTTTTGCATTCTTTTGTGGAAGAAGAGAAATTTGATAGACTGTTGGTTTGTCTAGTGTCATTGGAGAGGTGGCACTGTCACCCTCCAATCCACTGTCCCTTTTGGAAAACTATAAATGTTAGAGAAAATAAACTTCCCTTTTCTCTTCACCTTGAGAACAGCGGTGTGCATCTGTGTTCTTTCGTGACCTGTAGTGACAAGTCTCACCTGGGTGGAGGCCCCAAAGGGACATTCTGGCTTCCACTTGTAGAAAACCAGGCCAGCAGTTTTGTTTTTTCTGGGGGCAGTTTTTCCATGTCCTTTTCTGCCAGTGTATTCTTCAAAAGAACATAATCTACCTGTCAGTCAGTCTCACCTGAGTGCCTGGCAAGATCATGGAGCAGATTCTCCTGGGAACTCTGCTGAGGCATATGGAAAATAAGGAGAGCGATGACAGCCTGAGGACATGGCTTCACTAAGGGCAAGTCATGCCTGATGAATGTGGTGACCTGCTGGCATGGGGTTAGCTGGTGATGGATAAGAGAAGAGCAACAGACATCATCTGCCTGGAGCTGTGCAAAGCACTTGACAGTGTCCCTCACAGTGACATGCTTGTCCCTGAAGTGGGAAGACATGGATTTGGTGGATGCATACTTGGTGGGTAATGGATTGGTTAGATGGTCACACTCAGAGCAAACAGCTCAATGTCCCGGTGGAGACCAGAGATAAGTGATGTTCCTGAGGGGCTGATGTTGGGATTGGCACTTTTTAAACTCAGTGACACAGACAGTGGGGTTGAGAGCACCCTCAGCAAATTTACCAACAGCACTGAGCTGTGTGGGGTGATGGGCACATTGGAGGGAAGGGATGCCATCCAGAGGGACCTGGGCAGGCTGGAGGGCTTGGCCCATGAGAACTTCATGAGGTTCAGCAAGTGCAAGGTTTTTTGAAGGACTGGAAACACAGTGCCTAAACTAGTGCTGGTGGTTCCTCTGTAGCAGTGCTTGCCAAGGTGGAATTTTTTTGTAACTGAATAGTAACAGGTACAGAGGGATGAATAAGAAAAATCTATGGCTGATAAGGGCTCAAATGTGAGAGTTCAGGTAACTATTTCTCCTCACTGCCCAGTCACTCTTCTCACTGCAGGCCCTTGAAATCTCTCAGCACTGACTGCTGTCACACCATGTCTCTCTCAGCCAGCCCAGCCCTGGTGACACAGAGGACATGCTATATGTATGCATTTGGTGCTGAGATACTGGTGAGGAATGATCTGGCCAGAATTAACTCTTATCCTTCAATTGCCATGCAGGGAGAGACCTTGAGAACACATTCCTATTTGCCATTTGCATAGTGAACCTACACCAGAGCAGACTTTCACAGCACCACTGAAGTTAATGCCTTAGTGAAAACAACATCTCCTCAATGGACTTTGTTTCCTTTAGCCTGACCTTATTTTCAGGGGATTAAAATTTAGCAATAATATTTTATGGTCTTGAAATCTCTTCAGTTTTTGGCAAAAAATCATGTTGTTAAGTTCAGAAAGTTTAGTTTCACTTTGTCACGTTCTAGGAGAAGCAAAACCACATACCAGAAGCCTCCCAGAAAATAAAAAAAGCTGACAGATAGAGCTTTTTTAGAGAACTTAATTCCACACTGATTTTTTAAAAAAAGTATATAAAAAGGGATGTACACGATTTTGATAACCATAGCTCTACTACTTTGTTGAGATATTTGAAGCTAGGATTTAGTACAATTTAATCTTAAGTACTGCAAAGCATCCACAAACTACAGGGAAGGAATGATTACTGAAATACCTAAAAAGCAACCAAGCCATATGTGAGTGACACGGTTTTAATCTTTACCCACACACTCCAAACATGTCCATTATCTTTGGCAGAAAGACAAAGCTGTTCGGAAAAATTGACACTGGTGTTCAGTAGGGAACAGGGAGTCCTGTGGAGACAATGGGATGTAAGACTTTCCTCCCTCCGCCCCCTATTGTGCTTGTGGCTGGTGAAGTTCCAGGAAAAAAGGAAAAAAGATTTCTAAAGGTTTCGATTACCCTGAAACAACCATTTTCAGTAGACACCTAATGAACCCAAAGGAAGTCCACTTGGTTTAATTTTTTTCCCTGAAAACGATGATCAAACAAGTTTACAAAGGAACACAGTACTTACCCTTCATCAGGCTCTGATTCAAGAGTTTAAAGCATTTCCCTGGCTTTACACAGGCAAGTAAGTATTTACCTCACTCAGTTGCTTAGTAGCTCCTGTCAAATCAATAGGAATGTAAATGTGCTATTAGTGAGTGCTTTAGTCTTGCTGAATCATGTCCTTTCCATGTCACAGTCATTACTGAAATATGTGGTTGGACCATGCACCACATTTGTTATGGGAGGCAGAGCTGTGCCACGACATCAGGCTGGTGCATGAGTGGTGGGGTAGGAGAGGGGGGATGATGAATATTTTCAGCTGTGAGACTACTAAGGGTTTAGATATTTAGCAAATTCTGCCATTTCCAAAGAAATCCTGGATGCTAGAATCCAGGCATTTTGAAAGCCATGTTATTTCTTTTGGTACACTGCATACACATTTAAAAAAAAGCCCAAAAACCAAACCAAAACAGCACTTTGATTTGGGCCAGGTATGTGACACCATAACAACCAGCAAAACAACATAACAAGTCTGCTTTTTTAAGGAAAGGCTTCATACACAACTCAGTATGGACCAAGATGGCAGTGTTTGCTTCTCTGATATCAGCATTTAGGACCCTCTGGTACGCAGAGAAATATTTATTATCCCAAATATGACATGGCTGAATGAGAAATGTATCCCAAGAAGCTGATACAAAACCTATGAATATCAATCTGCTCACTTCAGTCAGCTCTGAAATAAACTTCAATGTTAGTTTTGGTTCTCAAGGTTCAGTTTCAATATTTTTTTTTTTTGGATGAAAATAGCAGAGAAAATATAAAAGATAAGCCTAACACCTATAATGAAGTAGCAATGCTCAGCTATCATTAAGAGTCATGGCTTGCTTTCTTTCACATAGAAATCTTAGCACAGGAAGAAAGCTTCCCTTCCCTCTCACTCCTTCATGAAAATTGTTTAAGTTTTTAGTTCCTTGAAGCCATCACAGAAAATTTCTGATTTTGTTGTAAGCAGCAAGGTGTTTCTGTTTGATTGCTTCCAGCTGCCAGAAGCTATTGCAGAAATGTTGCAGCATTGCTATTCCAGAAATTATGTACTGTCTGCCTTGCTGCATTGCCTCTTTTGTTCATATGGTATAATCCTACATATATCATATGTTCACATATATATCCCTCTCTCTCTCTCTATCTAGTCCATATCTGTGTATCTGTCTTCATAGATATGCCCAAATCTAAAAACATTTAATGCAGAGATGGAATCAGGGTGAGTAATCTTGCAGAGGAATGAAGCAAGCATCTTGCTGTGAAGAAAATAAAATATTTATTGAGGTCAGAGGTGGAAGTTTACTAGATTAAGGCAGCACAGTGGGAATAGGAAACTATCTGTGCCCTGAGGATGGTTTTGTAGCTGAAGCAGGGGAAGATATGCAGTTAGCTCAGCCAAACCTAATTAGGTGCACAGCACTCAGCCTGTTCATAGACTCTGTCTCCAATGATTGACACTTCTCTTATGATCAGGCTGGTTTTTATTAGAAGGCTGGGGGTTTACCAGATCATTTTAATGATCAGTAAGTTGAAAGTAAAAGACAGGGTCATGATTTACCTGGTATAAATCTGGAAAATCCATGCATTGTGCTTTGTGTTGTCAAGCATAAATTACCATGTTCTTTCCAGAGTGTGATGTCTCTTGTGGGAGTAACTGGTTTGTTTTAGGATTCCTCATGTTAGATAAAATTAATGATGATATTTTCTTCTATTTCCTTATTCAGAACATTTATTTGTACAATCAGCTCTAAGCTTAGAGTTTTCTAGGCGAGTTTTTGAACACAGAATGAAATACAGGAATAAGGAAAAACCCTTTCAGGCAGTAAAGCTGCATTTTTAATCCCAGCAGTGATCTGTCATTCTCTGTTAAAAAGGATGCTGGATGTATTTTTAGACCAGCTTAATTCCAGTATCTGCATGAGGTTTCTCCTTGCAGTAACAGGAGTAGTGCTTTGCTGTGGAGAGTTGGCACCTCATCTGTGCAGAGGCAAGGGGCTTTCTCTTTTGTGAGAGAGGACAGTAAGCCAATAATTATGCCAAAGCTATATGAAATGAGTAGTATTAGGTCTACAATAAGAGGATATGGACTTTTAGAACAGCATTGCAGGGAACACCTGCAAAGTCCTTCATCTGAGAAGTCAGCCAGAGATTTGCTTCTCCTGAGCTATAGTTTTTCTTCTATTATCACTTCTAGTTACTGAAGACTTATTCACATGCAGATTTACTGGAGGTGAAGTGTGAAAGTGGGCTAATTTAACTCTCCCCTTACTCCTGCCTCTTGCTGTTTTCCTCAGAGTTAGCAACCAGTGATAAGAAATCAGAGAAGGGTATACCAATAGAGATAACAGTGAACAAATTGTTGAGGAGGTGGTAAGCATCTTTTATGCAGGTGGAATTATAAGAATGTTTTTTCTTGGCCAAGACAAGACAGATACAGTCATAAAAAGCCATGGGTTTTGAAATTCTGCGAATTTAATTGCTCTTTTGAGCCCCATCTGTTTATCCTGATGGGTACACTTTTAAAAGTCAGAATAAAAGAAAGGCACAAAGTGAACAACTAATGATCCTTAGCAGATGCACTGCCTTGCCCTTAATTCTCTCCTGAGAGGATGGAAGGGATAACTACCAGCTACCCCACATCTGAGCTAGAATTGGGTTCTGATTAATTGGAAGTACTGCTCTAGAGAAAGGCTTGGTGGGGGTGGGAGGTATAAGTGTGGGTGAGTGTTAACTGCAACCCTCAGTTTTGGGATGCAGTTCAAATAGAGCTGAAGACTGGACAGCAGGAATCCTCACACTGGAAAATACAGTTAAGATGTAGAGCATGGGTCTGCTTCACAGAGGGTTTTAAAATGTAATTCAAGATCATCTCAGGGTAATTAAAATCAAAGGGTCAGGATCAGTTTCAGACAAAATTAAAGAGATAGAAAACGCTCATAATTATATGTTCAGTGCTTTAACAGAGAAAATAAAAGGTTTGACCTGAAATGGAAAATGGAAACTAATCTGCATTATACACCTGTCACTTGAGTCAGGTGCCTAAAGGAATTGGCAGTGTCAAAAAGCCTTCTGCTCCCTTCCCCTTTGCACAGGTGGATGGCCAATGCACTGAAGTGCTATTTTAGAGAAAATTCAAAACCCATTGCTGGCCTGGAAGAATGCCTGAAAGGAAGCATTTTAGAACATTAAAGTATCTCTTCTGACATACTTAACCAATTTTCTGAGGGACACAGGTTATGAGAGATTTTTTTATCCTCAGTTTCAGCAATTTCCAGGCTGTATAGTACTGTCCCTGAAACTCTTGGAAAGCAGCTCTAGCTATTTGTCATTCACAAGCCACTCTTCCCACATTTGGGCTTTGAGTAGATTAAGATTCCAGATCCACATTTCTCTCACTGGTACACCTCTGGGGAAAAGTCTGAGAAGTTCCTTTAGCAATAGAGAATTACCTCAGCAGTGACAAACTCTCTAACAGTCCTAAAATTCAAGTGTGACATACATGGAGATCCCCATGGTGTGAGATGATCTGGCCAGTGATACTTTTGTGCTTCCTAGGAATCTTCAGGTCCTGGATAGGACCTTTTTTGAGAGAATAAATGCTCTGGCATATTGGTCCCATTCTCAGTGGAAGCCTTCAGACTGCTCAGATGCAGTAATTGCAGATTCATGCAGTTGTACAAGGGTTTTCATGCAGGACTGGCTTTTATCTGGAAATCTGTGGTATTTTACTGCAGTTTACATGCAGGAAGTTGAGGTTCCCTATGTGTGTCACATTTATTATATACAAAGAAAGGTGTGCCCTTGCAAAGTCATAGCTGTGAGCAAACAGGCCCTTCAACCTGCATAAAAGCTCAGAGATGTTGTCTTTTCACCTTAATCAGAATGGAAAACTGAGCATAAACTGACAGGGACATAAAGGAAAAATATTCTTCTATAGCTCCCTTTCAATGATGTCTAAAGGATCACGTTCTGAACATTAACTTTTTCAATTTAACATTAACTGTATCAGAAATGATGACATAAAAAAAGTTCCTGGTGCTACTCAAACCCTATGCAGAGGGACTAAAAGTGACTTAAAACCAGTGATGAGAAATACAAAACCTAGAAGCCATTTAATGTATCTGGTATTCAAAAAATTTAATGCCTTTGGTTTTTATTAGTTTTCCTGTATGGACCTAAAAGCCCACTTAGTGTTTCAGTTAGACACAATTAATTAGCAATATAATTTCTACTGGTCTGAGGAACAAGGCTTGTAAATGAATGCAAATAATTAGACTATGCTTGCAAGAATTAAGGCAAGTATTGCAATGCCTAAGATTGGAGCTTGAAATTAGAAGCACAAGAAAATCCCAGCAAGTTACACACCAGGAGACATGCACAACTGGAAACACAATACAGAGTTTTTGACAGTCAGTTTCACCCTGTCTCTCTGCCAGTAAATCATAATTTCCTTTAGAAGGAAAGAGTATGACTCATGGCTTTACTTTGAAAGAATTGAACAGCCAGCACTTCTTTAACACCTGGAATGAGATATTAGTCTTGAAATGGGAGCTTAACAGCGTTAGCTGGGGGGAATAATGAGAATATATCAAATGATGTGAGAGAACATAATAATCAGAAATACCAAAAAAACCCCAAACCAACCCAATACAGCGCTTCCCCTGCCCCAACACCTCCTTCAAATATGTCTCTTGGACCAGGGAAGGAATCATAAGGGCAATGGATATAAGAACAAGTTTGATAGAGTGAAAGGTTAAGCAGTACTTAAAACCTTAAGAAACCTGAACAGGCAAGACACTTAAAATTTATCAGCATTGATTATTTTATAATATTCATTCAGTCCCAAATAACTTCAGAATTCCTCTCCCCTTCCACTGAGCACTCCTTTATGCTTTCAATGTTCATTTCCTTTAGGCCTACCCAGGAGCAGCCATCACCTGCCTGGATAGTAATCAGATTATGCTAATGGTGCTCCAGAAGCCCAGACAAAGTTTTAACCTGCTGTGATGTAAAACACCCTTTCTTTTTGAGCAGCTCAAGACCCAGTCTGATGCTGTTTTCACACAGCTTCTCCTGCAACCCGATAGTTCATGTGCATATGCAACCTGCCAGTCTGATTTAATTGCTTAACTCAATTTACCTGCAGTTTATCCAAGATCAGACCTCGCAGGAAACAAAATGCTGCATTTTGTAGAAGTGCACTTGTGAAGACTGTCTCTTCTATACCCTGAACCCTTCTGCTCTGAAACTTGTTTCTGGGGGACATTGATATTGCCACCCCTAGATCTGGTATCTGACTTGAGGTGGCAGCCCTTACCTTTGCTTGATTTTAGCTACAGATGATGCATCACTGGCAAAGTAAATTTTTAATTAAATAAAACGTTTCTTAATAAAAAAAAAAGAAGACAAAAAATCACTTATATGCACGGTTAAAAACATTTCTTGCTTCATCAGAATATAACCAATGTATGATAAACCTTTTTAAATGCAGGGGTTTGATGAATCCATTTGGACAACTATGTAACCTTCTGCTTCACCACTTTCACACTGCTGCTAATCTGTTTAATGTCTAAAGCAGCCCTAGGGAACAGTTGGAGAGGAAGTGATGTAGTTTGCTTGTTTCTTTTGGAGCTGCTCCTGAGCTCATGCCATTAACACTCTACACATGAATGATGCGAAAATAGTCACGGTGTGTCATTGAAGTCTGGTGATGAGCACACTGACAGCACATTTCTCTCATTCATTGCTGCTCAAACACAGCACAGCTGATCCAGCTATATTCTTGTCTTATTCCATACATGCCTACTCTCTTTTTTTTTTTTTTTCTTTGCAATCATCCAGCAGGACTTATCAAGCTCGCTGTTTGCAAAGCAAATGGCACATACTGGGAGCCAGCCTTGTGCTGTTCATCCAGCTGCTAAGTGCATTTAGTGTGCAACAGGCTTCCATCTCGTAAAGCTCTGCTGAGAGCTTTAGCACCCAGCCCTCCCAAGTGAAGATGTTGCAGAAATTACAGCACTTTTGAATTCATACAAGAAATGGTCCCATGTATCATTATTACATCTGATAGCATGTTTCCCCACTAGAGAACCAATTTCCTGGAAGAGTATTTTATGCCCACAACAAATTTTAATCTGATTAATCTGAGCCTGAATTTCCATGTTTATTGCTTCTCTTTACACACTGAAGGATTACTTCTCTCTCTTAACTCTCTCTGATAATTCACAATCTATGGGACAGGACAAGCTAATAGATTTCTTGTAACTCCAAATTTATAAAGTAAGCTGATTTTTAATCCTTGGGTTTACACCTACATCCTTAGAGTTAAAGATTTTGGAGCAAACTCAAACATTCACTCTGCATCTGCAACTTTCTTAAGAATTCTGTAGAAGTTTTTTATGTTTCACCATTTCATTGTCTGGTAACATACTGTCTGCTCAGCAAGGATAACAGAAAGAAATAAGATATCCCACTATACTTACTGCCTGTCCTGGAGATGGACTCTGTCTTCACAGGGAGGGAAAAGAGACTAGAGAGTTTACTCTAATAAATGTAAAGCATTCCCTAAGCCTCTCCATCCACAGCAGTGCCACAGAAGACTACTGAGACAATATTTTATGGAGAAGGAGGTATAAAACACGTGGAGGATGTTTACATGATGCTGCTGCCAGGAACTGACCATGAAACAGGGCACTTTTGGGAAAAAGCTTATCATGAAACTACGTAAAATTCCCACCCCTGACTGCCAGTAGTGGCTTAGTGGATTCCCCTGAGATGATTTATAAACAAAGGACACCTAACTGTGCAAAGGACATGGTTATGTAATTCTGAGGCAATTTCTATGCTACAGAAATAAGATTATAGTAGTAATAAATTATTTCCTTTTTTTTTTTTCCTCGTATCAGACAATAGAACATCAACTATCAAAGAATTACGAGAGGTAATTTCTTTCCTGTTGCTTTTACGTCAGTTTTGACAGGAACTAATTACAGGTAGTTTGCTCAGACATGAAACTAATATTCTTTGTATATCTGCTGGAAAAATTGCACATTTAACTAAATAGAATTAGTATTCTAAACAGAATTAGTGTGATAAACATATCTGAGATCCTGAATAGCCATCAAATATCTGCCTGTCTAAACAAGCTGTTTCAAGACTGCAAGCCAAGTTTAGACACATGCATTTCTCTATGTTAAATATGAACATTATTCAAACCAGGGCAAATGATCTGTAGATTAGAATTATTTGTACAGGTAACTGAAACAAATTAAATGCTCCCCATTCCAAACCCATACTTGAGTGCTAAGGATTTAATCGTTCAGCTGGGGTAGAGTTACATGCTTACCTAGATAAAATGCTAGAATCTGCTGCAACTGTTTGTGAAGACTTCTTGCATTTCTCCTGGGCAAAGATTATAGATCAGCATTAACTTTCAAGACCTACTTTAGATGATCGAGGTTACCTTTCATATTTGCAACAGTGCCTTCTCTGTATAATATAAGGCTTTGCCATGAACATCTTATTTTATGACAAGAAGTGATATTTCTTGTAATAAAAGAAATGTGTGGAAAGATTTTTAAATTGTGTGAAAAGCCAATGTGAGCATACCTACACAGAGAATATTTTAATACTCGAGAAGTAAAAAATCATTGTGATTACAGAGTAGTTAGAAGAACTGCTCAAAGATTATCTCTCAAGTAGATTTCTAGGACAGAAAATAACAACAAGTACCTTACTAAAAATTCATATTTAAATATGAACTCTCTTCTAGATGCTGGACTTTCATTACAGGGTTAAGGCTAATACAGTCCAGATTTGTGCACCTCTGAGTTTTCTATCTAAATAATTCTCAAAGGTATTACAAAATAGTCAGAAACCTTTTATTTCTTGCACAAATAACAAACAAACAAACAAAATCCCCAAACACAAAAACCCCCACACCCGTCAAGTTTGGAAACAGAATGTTCTGAATACAAATACTCTGTCAAACTCACAGGACTTCCAACACAATCTAATTGCAAAAATTGACTGATTGAACTAAGAAATAGCTAAGGGATCCGAATTCAGATATCTGCTATAAATGAAATGTGATTTTATTTTTAGGTGAGGCAATAAGCAGAAAGAATAACACTGCTACAGGACATACAGGAGACTTTAATTTATGTACAAACCCTGAGTTAATGGGTGACACACATTTTAATGCAGATAGATGTAAAAAAGTTAGATAGGACCAATGAATAGATATTTGCTGATAAGAATGAAAGGGATGTGAGTGCCAGGCAAGTAAAAATAGACACATCTTCCGTTAAAGAGACACCTAAAGCAGCCAAAGTAATTTGAGAAAACATCACTAATGAGGGTGGATTCCAGGGAAGAAATGCCCAAATTGCCTCTCACAAAACAAACATAAGCAGTGGCCTGATTTTATGCTTTTTTAGATCTCTCTTGATACAGTCCTTTTTCTGAAATACACCACAAACCAGACTCGAGACACAAATATATTTCAGAATGCTCAGGAAGAAAAACAGGAGCTGTGCAAGGAATCCTTTGCAGCAAAAGCAAAGCTGTTACTTAAGGCCTGAATACTGAAGAGACACAGTACTTTTGCTGTAATCCCAGTCATTTCCAATGCCTCGACTTGTTGAATATTTCCTTTCATTGCTGTCACTCAGTTGCCCTTGTAACTCAGCTTGCATTTCCCAGCTGAGTTCTGTACAGGCTGTTTAACAGAACCCCTAAAAGCACAGTCCTAGAAGCCATTTTTTTCCTGTCTGGAGGGTGGTCAGAGAACCTCCAGATTCTACATGCTCTCACACAAGAAGTAGCAGGAAAATTAATTTGTTTTCATAAAGGTGAGAGTTGGAACATTTAGGATTTGACAAGTAACATGTCACTGAAAGAATGAAAGCTCCAAACAGAGCTATGCATCAAGGAAATTAATACCAAAGCAAACTTTGCTGTAATCATTTCAGGTTTGCTCGGGAAGCAAGGGGAGTGATGGCTAGGATCTGCCATGGGACATCCTTTCTTGGAGAACGGAGGGTTCTCACCTGTTTTGAGAATGAATGCATTTAAAAACTTTAAGGGCCTTTGGTGATCAAAAAAAAATCCAGTAAAATCAATAAAATCCAAACTTCCTAGATTTTTTAGATGAAGTAGGTAGGCTTAGGCCAAGGAGAGTGGGAGAGCTAGCAGACAGCACCATGAAGCTTATTCTGTGCCATTATTAAACCAATGCCTGTGCTGGCTGTAGAGATTTCAGCTACTGGCTTGAGGTTTCTTTTCTTGGAATGAAGATCAAAGCTCTGATTATATGGTGGCATTAACAATTTAATGTCTTTTTTTTTTTTTTTTTTTTACAAGAGGAGGCCTGTTACTGTTTGTGATGTTCATCCTGCCAAAATCCAGTTTGGGCTGTTGAACACTCCCTATCCAGAGCAACCTGGTTTTGTTGCTGCCTGTTTTATTGGAAAGAACATCACGCTGCAGGGTATGCATTGAATAGTTAATATACTTATTATCAAGTGCAGCCTTTGCCATCCTCTGCATTTCACAACCAGGTAGGCTGGTGTTGAAGGATCACAGAATTGTAAGTGTTCTCTGTTTTTTCATGTGGATGCCATCTTCACCAGGTGAAGGAGTGAGATTGAGCAAGAGCCCAAGCTGTTAGGACAGTCTCCCACCAAGGTCATTATCACTGGCCACCGAAAGCCACAGAGTGGCTTTAGCTCACTCACAGAGTCTGGTTAAAATCTGGACTATTTTCTGAGGGCAAAGTCATCTCCACAGAGCTGCTTCACTCAGCAGAATTGCTTATGAATTTGGCTAATTAGCATTGAAGGAAGGTAACTGAGGACCTCACTGCATACAGAGGAGTCAAAGCAGAGTGCTGATGCCATTCATCTGAAATCTGGGGCTTCAGCAGATTCTCAGGGAGAGGAGGATGCCACCTCCTCTCATCCAGAGCACTCTGGTTTGAGCTGGCTGTGAGTAGCTGTCCCTGCAACAGCCAATTTCTTGGCAGAGAAGCTGCCAGTGTGCAAAGCTATTGATGGTTTGGAGGAAATGCATTTCTGAGTGGTGTAGGTGTTAATTCCAATATATTTGCCTCCCTCTCCAGACCAGACACTCTTCCCCATTGTAGTGCAAAGCCTATTTAACTCCTATTCAGAAAGCAGCAACACGAATATCAAAACTCCATGCTAGCAGTACATTTGAAACCCAGGCTTTTGGGAGCAGGGAAACAACTCACCTAAATATGGAGATGTTTGCTTTCCTGTTTGGAATTCCCCCAGGCATGTACCTATTACAACCACTGACCTATTTTACCAATGAGCAGCTAAAGGGTGATGGTAGATAACAAATATTTAGTAACCAAGGATGCATCTTCTTGCTTTACTCAGAACTCTGGATGAGGGCATCCAGTTCCCAGTGAGTCTGGAAGTCAACAGGAACCCAAGAGCTGAGCTTAGCCTCCCTTTTGGCAAGGAAAGCACCACCTGGTGAACCACTTTGAAAGGCTGCAAGAAGTAAACTGGTTTGCAAACACGTAGTGAAGCCCTTTGTTCTCACAAAGAGAAAGGTGGAGGTACTTCCCTGCAGTGACACCAATCAGAGAGGGCCTGAGGATGGCATGAGGGGCAGGATGAAAGGAAGGGATGGTGTTCATGGTACAATGCCCAGCTCCATGTGCTTCCTGCACTGTTCCTAGCCAGGTTCTCAGGTACTGAAAAATTACTTGTTTGAAGGTCACCCATTCTTCTGTGTTTAAACAAAGTTTTTTGGTAAAGTGTTAGTCATTCACAGAAGGATTACACCATCAGAGCTGTAGTTTCATGCCAAGAAATCATAATATGGTTACACTCTGGGCCCAAGTCCAAAGTGAAAGTGGTTTGTAAAGCCTGGTTAAAATACTTGTATAGTTTAAGAATTCTTTATGCTCTCTTCCATCCTTAAAATCTACAGCCATGTATACACACAGTTTGAGCCTTATCTGTCTGTTTACATGCTCTTTAATCAGCTGAATTAAAAAGCATTCCTGCAAACTGCATGTGTTCATGGGAAGTTTATGGAGGTCACTAGATTTAGTGGCACTGTATATAACTTTATCTTGTCCTTTTCTGAAGGAATGTATTCCTGACAACGTCTCCAACTTTTGAGTTAGGAAAAAAGGGGCAAGGGAAACAAACACTTGGGGCAAAGCCATCAGTGGTCCTAAACTGGGAAAGCCTTCAGGATGTAGGGGACAGAGAGCATGGCACAGGCAATGGATTTGAGTTGGGGCTGCTCTGGTTACAGATTGGGAAGAGTTTGGTAATTTCTGGTAAAAGTGAAAATATCTTCCAGTGGAAAAGACATTTTCTTCCTCTCTCTTAGAAACCTTTTGTTATCCCCCCCAGCTGTTTCCCCAAGTTTATGATTAGCAGAGTATGTCTTTTCTTATATTAAACCCCAATATCTGTCTATAAGAAGGTCCAGCCTGTCATGCTAAACCAGCTGGAGCTAAACCAGTGTCATGGTGCAAGAGAGGCAGTTTCAGAGGCAGCAGGAGTGCCTTGTTGGAGCACAGAAAATTATGCTGACAGTTCTGCAGAAATGTAACTTCTTTAGGCTCTCAATCTCCTTCTAGCATGTCCAAAACAGAAAGAAGATAGAATGAGTACTAGCTCTGCTATGGACTGGATGGAGCTCTAGGAAGCTTGCCTGAAGTTTCCAAGTTATCCTGTGCTTTTGGGAAGGACTGTTTTGGAAAAAGTTTCAAAGCAAGAAAACACATCCAGCTTTTAAAGCTATTGATCAGTTTATATGTTTTAGACTTTCACCAGTGCAGACTAGAAAACTTTTAATAAAAGCCGTCTCCTGATTAACCTTTGCTGTTCTCTTTAGCTCCTAAGTTGAAATCTGCTGAAGTGTCCTTAATCTTTGCTACATGGGCCTCTAAAGCCCTCTGTACCTTTCAGTGGATCCAAACCCACACATTTGGGATTGTAAGCAAGAAACAAAGAAAGGAGGAAAGCCAGGAAGTCATCAGTCTAGGAAAAAAGTGAAAGTTTTAACTATGGCTCCTCCCAGCAATTGAATAAAGACTAACACAGCAGCGTGGCTGGAAAGACTGCTTCCCTCCTGAGCCCCAAGGTAAGCAGACACTGTAAATGCTCTGGGGGAGTGGCAGCAGAAAAAAGGTGGAAAATTTCTCTTAGCATGGGCTTTTTTGAGATGGGCCCAAACAAAATCTGAGTAACTCTTCAGCTATGAGATGTGCTGATCTAGGCTGTGGATGGGAGCTCTGCAGCTCATGACCATTGTTAGGTGAGAGTTTTTGTGGAACGTTTAAACACAAAAACTGATGTGATATGGCACATGGATGTGTTTGCCAGACAGCAAACAAGTGATGGCCACACACAAATATGCACATGATTTCTTTTGATGCTGGAAGCTTTCCCATTCAAAACAGTTGCCCTGAGTGATGGGTTGAAGATAAGCATTCAGCTTAGAACTGGGCACCATTAACTGTGTGGAAAGTACCTGCAAGTTGCACCCAAGTGCAGTGGGAAAATATGGGGGGGATTGCATTAACTCTCTGCATCTGTGATCATAAGTGGGAAAACTACCAGCTCATTGTGATGTTGGACTGAAACAAAGTAAAGTAAAAACACAAATAGCTTCACTAACACTCAGTTGCTATCACATGTGCCAGCATCATCTGGATTTAACAACAGCAGATCAGCAGGATCATTAAAAAACCCAAACAGACAAACAAAACTGAAACATAACCGAAACCAAAAACCCAACTCAAAACCTCCAAACCACACCCTCAAAATCACAAAGAATAAAGCTATTTTTATTGGAGATTCTTGAAGAAGCTATGAGTGGCTATACTGCCAGGTTTACTCAATATATTATAATTATTAAGTGACATATATATGAACTCATTTATGAGACGCTATTAGGAGAGCTAAGGATAGAATACTTTGAATTATGATGCTAAGAGTCCAAGCTAACTGTAGATCCATTTAAAGCTACTGAAAACCTACAGCTAATTACAGGCCATCAACAAAGCTGAGAGCAAGCCAGCATCACTAAGGGAATAAAAAAGAGAAAAAAAAAGAAAAAAAAAAAAAGGGAAACAAACCCCCAAAAAAATCTCCACCATAGAAAAACTAGGAATGGTAGAATAAGTTATGATGTAAGAGGCATCAATATCACAGCACCACACAGTGACTCCAAAACAGAGGCTGCCTTAACATTTGCTATAGAGGTTTAAGGGAGAATTTGTGCATGTTATTGAGAGTAAAGTTAAGTGGATTTCAGAGAGAAACTTTCCAGAAATCAACACTAATTATGTCCCTCTGGTAGTAAGAGATCAAAAAGTCATTACCAGATTAAACATATTTTTCATTTTTTGAGGCTTTGCTAGAGCACATGGCTCAGGTAGTTAATTTAGAAACTAGTCCCTCAGAGTTTCCCACTTTGCTGTACAGATAATGAGCAATTCTAAACACAGCTGGTCATTATACTTTTGTAAACTATTTGATCTGTCAACTTTTCTTGATAAAACTTTATCTATGAAACAGAGAAATGAACCAAATATTATGGAGGCAAATATATATTAAATATTATATAATATTATATTAAATATATTAAATATTATATTATATTATATTATATTATATTATATTATATTATATTATATTATATTATATTATATTATATTATATTATTTATTATATTATATTATATTATATTATATTATATTATAGTTAGAACAACAAAAACCCACAAAACCCTTATGATCCATCACCATTTAAGTTTGAAAATTCAGTTCCTTGAATTAAATTCTTCTGCCCAACACTTAAAATTACTTTTACTTTTCAGCCCATATCCATAAGTTATTGCTGCTCATAAAACAAATCAAATAGATATAGAAAGAGACAAGAGCAAAAATCAAAAGCAAAGTCTGGTTACCAATGCCATTTCCAGTGGAGAGATGAATTTCAAGCAGGTATGATCAATTACTGGTATTAAGAGCTGGATTATAATTACAGAGGTTCTAAATAGAGCCAGCATGTTTGGCCTAACTGATGATGGGAACAGCTGGGAATATGGACAGAAAGGCTGAAGGAATGGTAATGGCTACTGGCACTTGACATGACTAAGTGACAGAACAGGACGTGATTGTTGTTGTTTCCTTCCTTCAAGTATTGGAGTCAAAAAGCCAGAAGGCATTTTAAAGTTTATTTCTTTCCAAGCTCGTACCTTATTCATCCTGATTTCTGAACTCACACATCACTTGCTAAAATTCTTCAACATCTGGAGGATGACTAATTCTTCATGAGTTTGATATAAAATTTGCCCCTTTATGGCATGGCAGCAGTAGAGAGATGGGCCTGGAATTCAGTTTCCAGCAATCCCAATGCCAACACAACTGAGAGCCCCAGGTCCAGCTGGGGGTGGCTGTATGCTTAGCAGTGAATGCATTTCAAACTGCTGACAGTGCTTCTTTTTCTTCATGCAGCATTTGTTAACCTCAGTTAATATTCTAAAGAAGTAACATGATCCAGGTTTATTTATGTCTATAATCTGTTCCATCAATCTGTTACATCATATGTTTACATTTTGAGTAAAGGCCCAATTACTGAACTTTATTCACCTCTTCCAGTGCACCTTTGGCAAGAATTACTGCTGATGGTACCTCATGATATTTTAAAATACTCTGCAGTTAGGTTTCACACCACAGTAAGATTCAATCTGCTGTTACTGAACACCCACAATATTTACTGCAACTTGACTGTGAAAATTCCTGTTTATTAAATCTTTTAACCTGTAGTTCAGCAGCTCATTTCTCCACATTTCTGTGTGCTCACCATTAGGTCAGCCACAGAGTGTTCTCAGAAGTGGATAAATGCCTTGGAATGCTCCCAGGGATGCAGTGCTGTCACGTAACAATGCACACAGACACAGAGGATTAAAGGCAGTGATGCAGGCTTGCAGGCAGCTTTGCCCTACAAAAGGGGCAGACAGTCCCTGCAGGATCAGCAGGAGGAATTTCACTTGCACACACAGATTTACAGAGCTTTACACAGGAGGTACTCACTGAAGTAAACAAGATTATTTACCTGCATAAAATAAAGCATGCATGGAACTCTTCAAAGCCTGTGGACTCAGGTTTCTGCCCACCTGTTCCCCAACTAAATGTGTTGGATTTTCAGTACCCAGCCCCTTGCACATGCCATTTCTCTAAATTTATAATGTGGAGTGGAAAATGTGTGTATGTGCCTTGTTCACTGCAGAGAGAAACAGTGAAATGAACTTCATCTAGTTAGGAGTTTTCAGCTTAAGAGGTGACTTTCAGCTCTCCCTGTACGCCTGCTCTGACCATAAAACTCATACTGGGTCTCAGGAAGGTTCAGAGCCTGTTCTTGAGGTGCTGCCACAATATGTCCCATGTTTCAGTAAAAAAAAAAACACCAGAATTTATTTCTCTAATGCTCTAAGACTTTCAGTTCTCATTTGAGTTTTACATTGAAGAGTCAATAAAATGATTTGTCAATTCAGTTTCCTGGATGCTCTCAGTGCCTCTAAATGGAAGCAGATTTCTTCCAAGACACACTATGTTTTTTTTTTTTCCACAGAGATTCTGTCTAAGCTGCATTACCTGACTACATGGCCAGATAAAAAGTGTCAATGCAGATATTACTGTGAGTCCTTTGGCAGACAGCTTTTTGTAAAAGATTGTAATTTTGCTGTGTGCCAGTCTGTGAACAAAGACTTGCTTTCTCATACTTCGGATTTTCCACTTGCAGCCTGCTGCCCAACACATTAATTAAGGGCTGTTGGTCTTTAATCTCCATATTGCAAAGGTTTTATGGTCTTGCTTTGTACAGACCATAGTACTTAGAGAAAGAGTGAGCTGATCTCAGCTGGCTTGTCTAGAGGCTAATGATGTAAATATACATCTCTGGAGAGGAGCTTGTTCTCCTCTGTTTCACTGACACAATCAAAAGCCAGTTGCAAGCAGCAGTGTTCAGGTCAGGCCACTATCTAGTGCTGAATATTTTGGTTTGGACCGAGCAGAACTAATGTGAGATAGGATAATCTGCATGTGCCTTGTGTTAAACAAACAACCTAAAAACCAAGCCCATAAAAAACCCCAAGCCCCCCAAACCATGACTAGAAAAAGCCCTACACATATGATATCCTGCCATGTTATAACTTCTCAGCTGCAAGATTAAAAGAAGGTCAGATAATGAGAGAATCGATACTGAGGAAACTTGACTAATTAATTGTGACCACAAAGGAATTCTGCTGGGAAGGGGAGAGAGGGCAAGCAAGACCAGAAGAAAAGGAATCTGACTGGCAAGGGTGGAAAATGAAGGAACAATTCAAGATTTCCCACATGCCAACACATCACTTTCAACTGCTCTGTTTTTTTGTAGTTGTTTCAGGCTCTGATGAAGAGTTTTGCTCCTTCAGTTGGTCACTGGTAAGATTTCTTCCACTGCTGTGTTTACTCATGTAGACTCTAATGTGGACCTAGAGTGCTGCTTTTACCATCATCAGGTCACTTACATGTGTGCTCTCTCATTTTTCTGTTGTGTTTTGGTCTCTGTCCTTCCCGTGACCATCAGTGCCACCACCCCTGAAGATCTCGATTCCCTTCCTGCTGCAGAAATCTGTTTTCTCTCTGAGCCATGACCATGTTGTTACATCTTTTGTGAGCTTCATGTCAGCAGATCACCACCAGCTGAAGTAATAGCAAGGTTCAAGTCACCTGTAGGTCAAGGAAGTCAAATACTTCTCCATGTCCATTTCCATTACTTCACTGGAACAGAAGGAGCCCCAAGACCTTCAAGGTAATTTCCTGCTCAGCATGAGATTCCTGGAATGTTGTCTGGGTGCAGCTCCCATACTCTCTTTTGTACTGGCCCAATTTTGTCCTCATTCTCCACCATCCTTGATTTATTTCCCTAAAACTTGTAAACTGGGAGATTATTCACTCCAGCCTTCTCATTTCCTTACACCAACATTTGAACTGAACATCTGTGGCTCAGTGGTAATGTTAATAAATATTTGAATACAGGAAATGGGATGCTGTAGTGCTAGAGATAAAATGTGTGTTCACTCAGTCCTTACAATAAACATCTCTTCCATATCTCCTTTCCTCCCCACTGCATCTGCCATGATAGGTGACCCCCCAAAGCTTTGCTCTCCTACAGAGAAACTGGAAGGAGAAAGGGGAACTAACTGCTCCATCTATCAAGATTCCCTCTGGCCCAAATCTGTGTACACTCCCACTGGGGATTTTCCGTGGAAGCACATTTTGTGCTGCAGAACATGTGCTAGTTTACATCCTGTTTTCATTTCTGCAGAAAATTCACTTCCTAAACAGTACTGGGGGGAGTTTTTGTAATCTCTTGATGGGCCAGGCTGTATAAGGAGCCATGTTACTGAGGAACACAAAAACCTGGAGGTTTCAAATGGGCACAAGGTGTGCTGGCCCTCTTGAGACTCGCTGTTACTGTGCACAGAGTGCTGTGCAGGCCAGCAGGATTACCTCTGGAGACTTCACGAGGAAAAACAATTATTGATTAACCTGCACAGGAATATACACCCAGCACTGTACTTCCAGCTGATTCCTGCCATCACTTCTAAACCACAAAGAAATTATACCTTACTAATGTCTAATTATTCACCACCTCCACTACCTTTGCACCATTTCCAGCAGCATCACATTTTAGAGTATCTGGTACTCCATATTTCTTCTACCTCTAGATTCAGCTCACTCATTTGATAAATTCTGTGGCCTGGTAGATGAATGCCTTCCTCTACTAATGTTAAGAGTTTTTGCTACTTATATCTTGTCATCTCTAAAAGTCCAGTCAAGAATATGCTGAAAACTTGCTTTTTCCTAGGTCTTCATTAATTGAAAAAAAGAAAAAAAAGAAAAAAAAAAAAAAAAAAAAAAGAAAAAAAAGAAAAAAAGAAAAAAAAGAAAAAAAAAGAAAAAAAAGAAAAAAAAGAAAAAAAGGAAAAAGAAAAAAAGAAAAAAGAAAAAAAGAAAAAAAAGAAAAAAAAAGGAAAAAAAGAAAAAAGAAAAAAAGAAAAAAGAAAAAGAACAAAAAAAGAAAAAAAGAAAAAGAAAAAAAAAGAAAAAGAAGAAAAAAAAAAAAAAAAAAAAAGAAAAAAAAAAAAAAAAAAAAAGAAAAAAAAAGAAAAGAGGCTGGGAAGATAATGGTTTATTTTAAGCCAGTAGCAGCTCTATAAGGTTATGCAATTGTCAATGAAAATCTAGTTTGACCTACATACAGTTTATTAATGATGATGAACAAAAATGAAGCAAAGAAAATCTTATTATTACTTTTTCACAAGATTAATAATATTTGATATGAAGTTACAGAGAAACAGATACAGTGTTTTATACTATTTTCCAGTGTGTACTAAACACTCTTCAAAAGCATCCTGCATTTCAGATGTTAAGAAAACCCTCCAAGAATAAAATTCTTGTAAACCCTCCAAGAATAAAATCCCATTTGTCCCTCTCACTTAACCAGTCTCATAACAGGCAAGTGAACACAACAGATAAAGCCTAATCTGAAATGGTTAATATCAAAGCTTCTGTGTTAAAATGTATTAGTGTGCTTGCTCATCACTCCTCTCTCACAAGGCACATCAATGTTTATCATTTGGGCTTGAACATTCCATGCCCAGTACATGGCTGAGTTTGGACTTTTATTTTTAAGAGTGTGGGTGAGTAGGTGTGTAAAGCTCTGCCAGTTCTAGCTCTTTACCAAGAATTATGGTAACAATGTTCAATGTCTCACAGAGCAGACTGGATGTACAAAACAAAATGAGAGAATGAGAGGAACATGAGTAAAGGAGGGATCCTGTGCTGTGTCAAGAGAAGGAAAAATCCATCCAAGTTTGGCCAAGTTAAAAGCTTTTGATAGAAGCTCATAAATGCCATTTGGGCCCTCCTGCCCCAGCATCTAAGTATCTGGCTGTGGAATTGGTTTACACTTGCTGATTGTGCCCAGCTTCCTTAGAGTTCCTAGCACTTATTGGCTCTTCAAACTAGAAAGTGAAAGAGATGGACATTCCTGGTGGAGCTAATTTTGGACCAGGGCAGACACTGAATGCAGGAGCAGCCTGTCCATTTTTCCTAAATTCTTGAATGTAATTTTTCTGTGATAGTTGGACTTGATCTTGAAGGTCCTTTCCAACCTGAACAATTTATAGCTTTGTGTGACATTCAGGAAGAGGAGAAAAAAGAATTTTTGTTTTAAAGCAGAAGATCAGGAAATACTTTGAAGAGGAATCAAGTGAAATGAAAGTCAAGGCACTTCACTTATAATTTTGGGAGCAACCTTTGTACTAACTAGGTCCCATGCAAAACTGTGTAGAAAATGAGTCTGCAAATTCTCCTGCTGCTGTTTTTTTTTTTTGGTAGAAAATCTTATTTCCCTGGTTTTAATGACTTAAAAATATATGAGTAGACCTCATATATATAAGTGTAGACCACTACACTTCATTAAGAAGAAAGCAAAATGATATCCAACCCCAGCATCCTTCTCACTCTGCAGGCTAACAAAGAGAGAACAGCACAATGGCTTGTACAGTTCTTATCTTCTAAATCTTACCCTAATAGCAACAGTATGCAAATGAGTGCCCACCTTTAAAGGTAAACATAGTAATTCAATCTTTCCTATCCCAAATCAATATTGGAACTGTGAGCCTGATGGCATCTTGAAGCTTAGTAATTCAATCTTTCCTATCCCAGATCAATATTGGAACTGTGAGCCTCATGGCATCTTGAAGCTTGTTGTTCTTCCCTAGCACCTCTGTTACAGTGTCTTTTCTGACTTTTGGCCTTCCACAACTTACCAAAGTCACTGCAGGTCTTTCATTTCCTTACAGTTTGAAAGTGGCAGCTATAGAAATAAAGCTGGCTCTTCATTTAACTCTTCTCCTGCCCCCAATAAAATCCCATTAAACAGGGGGAAACTATAGAGTTTATTCATCACAGGATCCCAGTTTTAAATCAAGAATTAGGAGTTGTGGGATTCCTGTGTTGTGTGCCCATTATTGGCACAGCTAGTGGTGGATTTGGTGTGGCATGTTGCTGGCCCTGACCTCCTTGTGTCCCCCAGTGTGCACACAGCAGTAATCCTGCAGGGAAAAGCCCAGACTGCATCTCACCTAGCTGGGAGGAGAGGCAGGGCTGCCTGAACTGCTCTGCTTTGTTTGCACATGGTTGGGTTTTTCCCTGGCTGTATTGAACCTTGTTTTGTTTGAGCCATTGTTCAGGTCTTGGCTGTACAGGACTTATGTTCGAGATCTCTATTTTTTCCTGTAGTTTATCGGCCTTATCAGTCAAGATGGTTCCCTGTGGAACAGCTATATTTAGTTGGTTTTGGATTCAGTTTTAGTCTCATAGTGACAGCTGTGCCCTCAGAAGCAGCTTGTAAACAGTTCCATGGAAAGGCATAAAGCACTCCAGGGGCTCGCCAGAAGAGGAAATGGGGCCACAAGTGTAGGACAGATAAGATCCCAAAGGGGATAAAAATAAAGTTTAACTACAGAGACCAATCATTTCAAATGAGATTATGATAATAAGTGACATGAAGGGAGGCAAGGGGTTTTGGGGAACCACACAGATGAGCTTTGGGTGACGTGTATTAAAGAAGAAAGTGTGGTGCAGACAGTCTATAAGAAAGCCAGGTCTATTGCTTCATGCAGAAGAATAAAAATGAGATTTCCACTTTGTTAAATAATAGAACAGCTAGGAGAGGAGAACAGCTCTTTAGTGAGCAGTTTCAAAAAGCTGGTTTAAAAATTACTCCATTATCAGCCTAGAGCAATCCTGTTGGAAGGAGAGAAGCCACATTCTTGCCCCCAGCATCCTTAGCTACTCCTACTCTCCTTTCCTGTGTTTCCTGGGAGAAGCCCTGCAGCTTTTCTCAAACCTCGTCAGGATCAGCCTGGGCAACACCAAACATATCCATGGGCAACTTCTCTAGCACTCACTGTAGGAACTCTCTTCCCTGCTCATACAACAGCTCCCATAAAACTTTGGGGAACTTCGCTAAATTTAAAAGCTCTGCCACCAAATTGGTTAAAAGCGTCCAATCTCTCCAAAACTGTGACAAATGAGGCAATATAATTCTAAAAACAGTGGTTATTTAGGTCCTTGTATTTGCATTCTAATGAAGCTTGCAAAGGCTGAATGAAATTATGTACCTTCTGCACACCTGTTATAAACACCAAAAGTATTTGGCTGGTGGTTCTTTCCTCCCAGTCTTTTTGATTTCCCCTACAAAGATTTGAAGGCATGTCTCATGATATAAAATCCAAAAATATTTGCTACTTTCTTTGCAGAAGCTGTTTTACCTGGATTCATTTTACACTTCTGATAGCACTTGTCCAAGATTTCTCTGAACTATCACCATTAAGAAATGTTCTGGTAAAAACAAGGGTATTGTTCAAATATTTTCTGCCTTAATTCCCACAAATTTCTTAGAGGAAAAACCCAATCCCCCAAAAGAGCAATGCTTCAATCTCTTATGAGGTTGGAATATGCACCTAGACAGATGGAAAGAGGGTATGTGAGAGCTGCACTTGCATTGAAGGCACAGGTGTATTTTTAAAGCAACCTGTATCATCAAACTTTGGCTTATTTCAAGTAATTTGGTGATCTGTTGTTTTATATGTTGTCACACAGAGTTCATCCTGATTTTCAGCAAGGAATGGCATCAGGCAGAGAGGAAGACTTTTCCAGAAAACTTTGCTGTGTGGCCACCCAGCCTTGGCTTTTTGCACTGGTCATTGGCCAATCTGCATTTCTACAGGGCACTTGGTCATCTTGACCTATTAAAAAATGCACTTGAGGCTGATGTGATTTGGTTCAGGAATGTGATTTGGTTCTGATTTACAGAACTCAGCATGGTCTCAGGCAAAGTTTGGGGATTTCACAAGAGGAGGGGAGGAAGCCTAAGGTGTGGTAAGGTATGGTACCTGTCCCAGGCATGAAAACAGTTACTGTCCCATGTAATCCAACATTTTGGACATTTTTCTGTAGCTGGGTTATTCTGGCTTGCATAATTATAAATACACAACACATTTAGGTGGCGCAGAGCTAAAAAGAATAAAAATAAAATAAAATTAGATCTTGTTTTCTTCCTCTTTTGTTTTCCAGTGTGTTTGTTCCATTTTGCAGCATGAGGAAACCCCCAGCATTCCAGTGCTTTGGCTCTGCACACTGCTGTGGCTCATCAGATGTCCCCAGCACTGCAGGTGCTCTGTGGCTTCCTATCCCCACTAAAGGGAAAGTTATTTTCAGTGGGGATGGCCATAGGCTGTACAGCATTCCCTGGAGGCAATGTAATTAATCTCAACAACACCTGGCACCAGTTTCAATGACAACTTTCACCTGAGATATGTCTATCAAATGTTCTCAAATGAAGAAAAAATTCTTATTGGGAAAAAAGAAAGTAGTTCTCAGAAAGATGTTATAAAAATACACATGTCAGGACTGTAGACAACTTGTACAAGATCTTTCATTTCACTTATCAAGGGGTTTACCTGTGCTTGAGAATACCCAGAACACAGGTAAAAGTCTTGCAAATGCTAACTTTAGCCTCTTCTCACAGAAGCATTCTGTCATATAGTTATTGTTTATAAATATTCTGTTCTTCTTTCTTTCAAATTCCTCACTTCCAATGAAAGTTTTTCTGAAACAAATGTAAGCCACATCTGAGAGGTTGTTTTGTTTTGCCATACATAAGACCTTGAGATTAATTGCTTAATGCTTTGTATGGGTAAAAGTCAACCACAGAAACCTGGCAACAATATTTGAGTCACTAATTCTCTTTTCCAAGCTATGTATTAATGCCAAGTAGCCCCCAAATTAGCACAGATTAAAAAGAAATCATAAACCATACCAACATTTAGGGAAGCACACTGACATTTCTGTTGCATCATGGATAAAAACCACAGCAGCTCCTGCTGACCTGTGCTGAAGCTGAGTGTGAATAAGAAATGCTCATCAATGGAAACATCCAAGGAGCACAGACCACAGTGTTCCAAAGGCAGCTCCAAAGAGTTTGAGAGATTAAAGTTACTAGCATGGTGTGGCTCTGATCCCATAAAACACACTAGCTACATCACACACGTGGAATTTTATGGTTAGCTGAAAGGGAAAGTGAGGAAAGAAAGTTTGCAGGGTTAAACTTCTGTCTTGATAAAGAGAAAGGGTTGTAGCAGCTTTATACAAGAAGCACCCAAGGAAGGAAGAAATCTGTAGAATTTTTTCAAAATTTAAATGTTTGTCTTGAGTATGACAGAAGTTTTACATTAGTTTTTCTCAGTTTTCCTAGACCTTTCAGCAATCACCCAGCTACATGTTGAGTGAATTCTAAGAGCATAAGCAAACCCTGTCCCCTAAATAAGATTGTCACCTAAGCCCTGATTATTTCTGGCTTATTGAGAATTTGATGGGCATGGCCAGAATTCATCCTTTGGATTTGATTATTTTTAGTCCTTGTGGCACCATTTGCCCCTCTCCTGTTACCCAGGAGACAGCTGTCCATTGTTTTCTTTTGAAGAAAACCCCAAGCTGTGCAAAGCTATGCCTCCTGGTGCTGTGTATTCCACACCTGATCACACCCAGTTTTGGCTTGTTCTTCAGACATACCATTCCTGTACAAAACAGCTTTACCTCCCTCCATTACCCCAAATATTTCCTGCATTCTTTCCCCAGATTTTGAGGCTAGGAACACATGTAATCCCAGTCATCCCCTGATATCCTACAGATCTTCCTTTGCCTACAGAGGCTCAGCGAGCAGCAGCATCAACAGCAGATATTGCTGTGTTCTAGCAGCCTGTCCTGATTTTATGCACCTTCTTAATGGTGCTTTTCCTTCTGCCATCCAGGAAATTCTCCTAGCTAAAAACCACTGCTGTATTTAATCTCATTTCTCCAAGGAATAACCAGGGTACAAAAATCCAACAGCAGATGCACTGAGCCTTCTCTGGTAACCACACTGCCATTTCCTGATCTTCCAGACTCTTACCTGCTGTGATTGTGGCCAGTTGTGCAGCTAGATAAGAATATCATCTTTGTAGAAGTATCCTGATCATCTTCTAGAATCATTTAGGTTGGAAAAGACATTGAAGATTGAATTCAACCACAAAGCTAATGCTGCCCAGTCCACCAGAGGTGATGGGATGAGCAAATATGCTTTTCCAGGTGCTCTCCAGATTGCAGCTGGTGGCGATGATAGTGAAGATAAGGATTACAACTTTTGCTGTGCTTCCCTTCTAGTAAAACAGACATTTCCTCATGGACCTCCCCAAACTCCCCGCTGTACTGTTCCCACCTGCAATGCCACTAGAACTGACTGGAGTGTGGTTGGACAGTGATTGGAAGTGCTCAAACTTCCTGTGTGATCTTCCACCAGCACAGAAAGTGATCCCCTGCCCTGAAGGCCTTACAGACACGGAGTGCAAAGCACCCAGCTCTCAGGTTTCCCACTGCCCTTCCTGCCTCAGAGTGCAGGCTGGTTCAGGCTGGTGATTCACAGATCCATCTCTTTTCAGCATGGCTTCTCGGCCTTTTAGGTCATGGCACTACTTTTGCTAGCAGGGACCTTGTCTGTGTGAAGATACCTGCCTGATGTCTGGCCCCAGCAGTCTTCCAGCAGCTGCCTCATGTGCCCTGCTTTGCTCCAGTGCAGGCTCATCTCTGCACTCAGCAACACCCTGCACTCATCTGAGACAGACATTATCCTCTCATTGGAGTGCAGCCCTTGCACATTACAGAGTGCGTGTTCTCTACAGCACAAATCCTGGTGGGAGGTCTCCCGTCAGCTTTCTGAGCTTGTTTGCTCAGTTTGATGAGCTGCTAATTCTGTTTGATCTGGAGAACAGGCACAGCAACAAGACACACACAGTGCCCCCAGCACCAAGTCAAGACAGAGGACACTCAACAGAAGCTTTTGAAGGAAGTGAAAGATTTTGGCTGACTTCCACTGTCCAGTCCCATGACAAGAGCTGCTCCACACAGTGATCTGACTTCAGGCATGCTGAGCCTTTTAAAGAGGTTTTGTTGAAGTGTAAAACCCTCAGAACATCTTGGTAGAGATCAGTAGACAGCGATCTTAGTTATGAATGGCTCCAAATCAATTATCTGAACACCACTGTGTCTTAAAGGCAAACAGTACAGAAAATCAGCTGAGAAGAGGTTATTTGGAGAGATCTGTGTGTTTCTCAACACTAGGACCACCACAGCTGTCAGGCAAAAATGATGTGAGTAAAAACCAGTAATCCTGAAATAAGCAGTGTCTAGGCAGATGTTAGACAGCTGGATGAGTATGGAATAGCTGGAGGAGTATGGAATACTCCTGAGCCACACCTACCCTGGGAACTGACCAGCAGATTTGCCTGGTTAAGACCTATACAAAGCAACCTAAAAAAAGACCTATACCAAACCCCTATACACAACCTGCTGGGCTCTGTCTATAATGCATATTTTGAAGATATTGTTTGTATAAAGTTATGGTATTATTCAATCACATTATGAGCAATGCTATCTGCATCACATAAACTGCTTCATATATTGCAAGTTGATAATTAAAAACTATTAACCTTTTTTGATGCTCAGTCCTACAAGAGAAATCTGACCTTGATCTTCTGTTTACAGTACAAACCCATTACATTAAATCTGCAAAAAAAGAACAGTACAGATCCCATGGAAGTCATTGGCCTGAACTAGCCAAGCATGAAGTCTTCTAGTGGAATCCTGAAAGGAGGATTATGCTACCAGCACACACCTATTAGAAGGATAATTGTGCTGAAGAAATTAAACAACCTACACATGATGCCTCAAGCTGTTGTAGTTTTCTTGCAGTGTGTTTTAGAAGGCCATTGGCTGCATCCGCTTTTTTTCCAGATGCAGGGGAACACCTTCCTTTGAGACTGTGCCAATCTGAACTACAGAGGCAATCATGGACCATAATGGCTTGAAATTTAGACCAGCTTCAAGATGAGAGCACCGAGCTCATGTTCAGGCTAGAAATGTGACCCTGGTTGTTTCAAGTCCAAGGACAGCCCACAACCAGACTCAGTTCTTATATAACATTGTAAAACATTTCTAGGAGTCTCCCTCTTAATCTTTTAGCGAGAAATTCTTCTTATCCCAGACTAATGGGGTATGACTGGGCAGCACAGGAGAGCTGTGCCAACTGACAGTGCTTAACAAGGGCAGAGCTCTAGCTTTTCATCAAGGAAAAGCTTTTAAATAACAAGTTCCCTTCTGCTGCAGCTGGAAAGCTGAGCCTGAAATGTACCTCCCCAGCTCTCCTTCTGCAGCACTCTGCATGTAACATTACAAAGAAAATAAAAATTAGAGCAACTTCAAAGGGTTTTTTTTTTTTTTTTTTTTTTTTTTAATTAAGACACCAACTGTAGCTGTTTTAATCATCAGGAGCCAATACCAACAAAGGCTTTATTCTTGTCGGAGATATGCAATAAGGAAACATAGCACTAAGATTTTCAAGGTGTCCCTTGTCCTATAAAGATTAAAAATGTCAGTTTAAACCAAACAAAACCCCCCCCTTTCCTCTCTCCCAACCTCCACACCACAAAACCCAATCCTTCTGAGACAGAAACAAAAGCCAGAAGTCCCTGGAGTCTGTCTGTTGTTTCTGGAGGTGGGTCAGCTGGACATTGCCTTAAGTTCCAGTTAACTGATATTTTTAGGCTATTCCCACTTTGTGCGTACTGTTTGCTGAAAAGAACACAAAGCTGCAGTAATATCTTAGTATCTAAGTGTCCTAAACCCTGAGAGAAAACATGAATAGAGTGAGCTCTGTTCTAGACTGTCATTTTGACAAACTAACGTTTATGGTTTATACATAATTGCGTTATTAATACATAGCAAAAATAAAATTCTTTACAGGTTCTCCTTATATCTAATAGTTTTGCACTTGACCCAAGGACCAGTCCTAGAGTAACACCTGCTTGCTCATAGGAAAATGACTTCAAAACCCAGAGAGAGCAAGGCCCCAAACCCATCATTACAGCCAAGTGCAGTTTGCAAGACTGTGGGTAGTTCTATTACACCACCGGTGAGGTTTGGCACAACTGAGCCTTCCAAGACAAAGGCAGACAATGAATCAAAGCAGATCCTCTGCAACAAGCTAAAAATTTCAGCAGCAAAAAGCAAATCATTGGCCTTGAAGTGCAGCTCCTGCAGTCCCACAGCACACAGCCCATGCTCAGCCTCGGCACGCTGCACAGTTTTCCTCATCTGTTGCTCAAGAAGCAGGGCAGTGCAAAGACACTTACCTGGCTGTCCGTGGGCTACAGAGGTGCTGGCACAGGCTGGATCCCCTTTATACTGCAGCCCTTCCACTGCTCCCTCTTCCCAATGTTCAAGTAAAGGAGAGCTGTTTATGCTACTGCACTGATAAAAATCACCTCAGAGGGGCCCAGAGCTGCCCTCATGGCTCATAAATTATATAGTTTTACTCTGCTTGGCACAGGCTTGAACCCTGTTATAATTTAGGTTAAAAGACAACACAAAGTTTCTGCCTTTTCGGAGCCCTTCGGCAGTTCTGCTGCAAACCACAGGGTCTGGTCAGGCCTCTACAGGTGTTCCTAATTAGGAGAGAATCCACAGAAGGTACAAGCCTTAAAGATATATGGCTCTTAAGCACAAGCCTTCAAAACTCAGCCATATCACACCATCATCTTCACTGAGTTATGCCTACAAAGAGCGCAGATAAAACAGCGTTTAATCAGAACTGCTGCTTTCCTCTGCAAGCAGAAGATAATGGAATAGCTACCCTTGAGTTATCTCATCCTAATGTGAGTGCAGGGTTGAGTCACCTTCCTGTCTTTGCCTTGCTTTAACACCTGGATTTAAAAAAGTACTTCTGTCCTTGGAGGTAAGAGTTGTGTATAAAAAAACAGCATGGAGACTTCTTGCAGAATGAGTTTATTTTTGGGAGCAAATCACCTGGTCTCTTCTTCACATTTTCAAGAGAAGACTGAATGGCTTTAAAAAGCAAAGGCTTCAGAGAGACAGCATGAAACCATGCATGGAAATAAATATACAGCTGTGGCCTGGATGGTCATTAATGATGCACAGCCTGTGAGGAGGTATGGGAGTAACATTCTTCATTTTGAAAGAGTCAGAGAAAAAATGGCACTGGCAATTATGCCCCACAGTGCCCTGAAATATATTAGACCCTTTCTTAATGCAGGATAAAATGAGACAGGCTTACAAAAGCATTGTCACTGTCATACCCCAAAGGATTCTCCAAAACAAGAACCCTGGCTTTCCAAGCACCAAATTTCCAGAGCAATCTGTCAAGGAATTTATCATATAAAGCAGCTAGAAGGTCTGGGACCATAGACATTTGTCTTTTCAAAGGTCATAAAATACTGTCAGTGAAGCATTTTCCTGCTCCCTAAATTATGAGCAGCAGACCTGTTCTGTGGCTGAGCTGGTTGGACCTTGATTTTTGTTTGCTGAGGGAGTGAGGATCATTTATGGCCCGTGGAAATTCCCTGCGGGGTTCTCTGCAGCGGGTCTGTGCCCCTGGGGTTCCTGCTGCCAACCCCTCTGAAGATGTTGCAACGTTTCAGGACTCTCCTGATCACCAACTCCGGAAGAATTTCAGGAAGATGTCAGGATTGAGGGAGCCAGGTCAGGATTCCACCTGTGCAGAGGCAACATAAGCCAGTTATAAAGGGCTCTAGGCTTGTGCTACCATATTTTGAGTGCTGTTGTAGCACCTGGGGCATCTCTGAAAGTTCAGGGATAGCATAAGGCCTCTGTCTTTCCTCAGTACTGGACTGTGCCATCTAAATAAAATTTTGGGAGTCATGAAGGCAGAGGGAATGTTCATGCTCCTTTTGAAGCTAATTTAGCTGTTACTCTGAACCATGTCCTACGACTGTCCCCACTCTCTGTTAATGTTTATAGAAAGCTTTTGCCTTTGGGCTTCTCATCAAGATGTCTAAGGCATGTAAATAACTTTATAGAATCAACAACTGAGCTGTGAGGAAATTTGGACCACCTGATAAGGTCCCAAAACAAAGTTATGCAATTTCTGTAGTGGATTCAGCAGACTTAAACATGAAATACATTCATAGGCAAAGTCCTCCCAGAATCTCTAGGTTAGATTCTGATTGTATTTATCTTAGCTAATTTACAGGTGACTTTAAGAAGGGTGGTTTTAATGTCTCTGTACTCCCACACATCCATGGCTATTTTTAGAACGACCCAGGATGCATTTGCATTGATTTCAATGCCCAAACAAGAGCCTGCCTTGACACTAATGCAGAGCAGCTGGTTTTCAGGACCTTGACTGCACATTGCTACAGCAGCAGCCTGAACTGCAGCTGCCCTGCAGCAAATGCAGGAAGGGATGTTTTGGTTTCCTGATTCTGGCCAGGGGATGTTGTAAACCAGAATATATGGGATGTACAGGGAACAGCATGCCCCTCAAACTGTGCTGGAATAGGCAGGTTTCAGCAGCACAATACTGTGACATAATAATATTTTTATTCAGTAGCTGTTGTTTCTGAGGGCTTCTAAATGCTTGCTAGACCTTCTTCCCCATCTTTTATTCCAGAAACCCTCAGCATTCCCAGGCTCCAGTTTAACAGAATCTGCCTATCTCCACTGAATTCAGAAGTCCCCTGGATGGACTTGCTGGCCTAGTGTTGGTCAGCATCACCAGCTGAGTTAGGATCCTTCATTTGGTGGTGGAGCTGCTTACCAGTGCTCTTCTGGAAGTGTATTTTAATTCTGGATGTCTAGAAAGTCCTCAGCATCACCTCAGAAATGTGCCAAATCGACAACAATTTTCAAAAAGTTCAAATATGAGAAGCAATTATGTCAAGTAAGATTCTTGGCTGAGAGAAGCTGATGTTATCATTTAAAGAAAGATCTGGCAAAGCCAAAGTGTTAATGATACGAAAAGTAAATAAGCACAGGAGATAATGCAAAGATGCTGAGTTGGGCAGGAAATTATTTCTAATATGAAGTAAGTCTCTTTTATAATACTCACTCCGCCAAAATGGATGCATTTAAATTGCTGTTATGTGCCCTTATTCATTGCTATTTATAGAATATTAAATGCAGAGTTCATTTAATTCTGGCTAGGTCAGTAATTGTGGTAATGAACAAGGTCAAGCATTTGCTTTAAGAGGAATAAATGCTCATTTACAAAATAAAATTACTTTCTTTTTGTGATTTCATACAGGCATATAAAATAATCATGACCCTGTGCAGGCTCAAGTGAAAAGTTAGATTCCATGAAATCTTAATTTAAAGTCATGACAGTTCCCTGTGCACTACAAAATCTGTCACTGCTACGAAACAAGACCTATTTAATACCCACACATGTCAATTCTCAGCAAGAAAATTTTCAGATGAAAAGACTAATTATTATTTGATTAACTGGTAAAATGTGGCGGTATAAATAATACCAGATAATTAGATAATTTCCTTTTCCCACCGATAAATTCTTGATAAAGTTACTTTAGTACCAATTGTCTACAAATAGTTTTGATTAAGATTTCCACATTTTCATTCAGTGGTTCCACTTTGAATTGCTGTACAATGGATAAATATGATTTAAAACTTGTAGTGAGAATGTCACATATATAAACAGTTGTTTAATTCACAAAATAGATGATGAAGCTGGCTAGTTCAGCTTTTTAAAGTGGTTAACTTGCTTGTCTTGCCTTTACAAACAGAGAAATGGCTGCTTGATTTATTTTTTTAATAAATATCTTCATCATATTTTGTACTATAACCCAAAGTTAAATAATTCTTTAAATCTGCTAGCTTATAATATCATGCAATCCAATTACATCCATTTCAAAGGGTTTGATTAAAAGCTTTGAAACTAATGCCAATCAGTTTCTTCATTATTTCTTAATAAATCACAGGGTGATCAGTGGGTTCTGTGAGACACTTCTGTGTCTTCTGCATCCTCTGCAGAGATTGCATTGGAGGCCAGGTCGATGTCTAATTTGGGGCACAGCATGGCAAGTTAATGCAGACAAGAAAACCACAGAAATGAAACTCAACTGGTGTATGGAAAAGGGTGGGAGTGGATTTAGGAGTGTAGTTTTGTAACAGAACTCCCATTTCAGGGCAGTGGTCCCGGCGTGCTCACTGGCAGAGAATCTGACAGCTCTGCCTGGCCATGGGGAACGAGAGAAAGGCCTCCCAAAACTTCAGATCTCTCACTGAAGAAGTGGTGTGTTTATTTCTGTGGTAGTATGCTATATTTAAAATTTGTAAAGTAATAATTTAAAAGTAATAAAGCTCCTTCAGCTTTGTAAAAGAGAAGAAAACCATTCAAATTAGGGCTTTTTCCAGTAAGGCAGGCGATCTCTTTTCTGGTTTTAGCAGTGAGACATTAAAGGTGTGTGGAGGGATAGAATGTAAGAAAATAAAGACAGTGCAGAAGGCAGTCTCACACCTGAGGAGCTGCAGCTGTACAATCACCAAAGATTAGGAACAGGCCTGCCCTTAACAGGCCACAGCTGTGTCCAGTAAGAGGAGTGCTACAAAAGACTGGGTTAGCTGGTTATGAAGAGAAATTGAGTTGTTGGCTGTGAAGAAGAAGGGGTCAGTGCTGTGAGGAGCTGCCCGCAAGAAATCACCGAGAAGGTATGAGAGCCCTGAAAAAAGATGACAACAAAGGTGCACAAGTAAACCGGCAAATTATTTATTGCCTGAGCTAATTTCTCAGCTATAAAATAACTTCAGTTGTGCAGGCAGAGCAGGAAAATGCCATGGGATAGGTATCTATTTTATGGTGATGGTGAAAAGAAACGGGAAACAAAATGAACTAATATGCAAGTAAATACTGCAGGAATGTCACTGGGGACACAGCAATGGAAAAGGACAAGCAATGGGAGAAAAGAAAATGAAGGAAGAGAAATATAAATTAAAAAGCAACAAGAAGCGTGTGGGAACCAGCCTGGTACTTTGATACTCATACTAATTTACAGTAAAGGTAAGTATGAAGTCTTATTAAACACGCAGCTGCAATGCAAAAGAATACTCTTACAAAACTTGCTTTGTCCAGCTGCCAGTGCTCCTGAGTCTTCTAAAATGTAGTTAAGGTATATCTCCATTTAAAGGGCTCTCCTAGTCTGACTTCTCCTCCATATACTGTGAGCATCACATCCTGCATTCACTGTGTGGGGGCACAGTAACTGCAGAAGGAAATACCTGGCATTTTTAAAGAGTCTGCATTTCTCCCATGTTCTCTGCACCTTCTTTGAATATCCAAAGCTTCAATATATTGAAGGCACTAAGTATAGTTTCTTCTTTCATGTGGGCAGAGATTAGTCAATGTGTCCTTAGAAGAGTTGCCAAGAACTAAACTGACTTTGCTATAGCTTTCAGTTTAGGCTCAAAACCTTTGTAGCTGCTATTTTCTTCATTTAACACAAGCATTCAGTGATAACCTGTGAATCCAATTACAACATCTTACTCAGAGGTTTTCAGTTTTCTTAATTTCTTTATAAACAACAAAAGTGTTCCCTTAAAAATGTAAAATGCCTCTTAATTTATGAATTCATTTGAAGAGATGCCATCATTCCACTTACTACTCTTGTGTTAAATTAGTACTTTTCAATTCAGTCTTCACCAATGAGCCTCAAGGACTTTGTTCCTTCCCTGCACATAATAGGACTTCCTACCTTCCTTTCTATCCCAAATAGAAAAGTGAAATCATTGCCAGTGTTTGGGCTCTAGGCGGTTTTTGGCCTCCAGTTTTGTTCTCACAGTTTTTCCTCCTCCCCCCCCCCCAGTGCAGAGGCAGTGATTATGCCTGTGGTGGTGTGACGTGCTGGTGCCTGTGTGTGCAGGAACCTCTCCTTGCCAGGGAGGCTCTGCCTGGGCACTGAGCACAGGAGTGTTGGTCACACTGAGAGCTGAGGCTGAGCCCAGTACCACGGGGCAGTGTTCTTCCTCCTGCACAGCCCCCTGAAACACAGGCATCCCCATCATCCATGGGCTTTTATCCCTATTTCACCCTAGGCTTCTTGAAATTGGAAGGGGGGAATTCACGACAGTATTGTGTCCTCAGTTTAATTTTGGGCATAGAACCAAGTTCTGAGGTTTGAAAAATGTTTGCTTCCTGTTGATCTTACTCCTTTTGCTACCTCAGCTGCTGAAGCCAGCATAGTTTACTTCCTATACTCTTCTTGGAATTATAATATTGCCCCCCAAAAGCTAATCAACATTGGTTAAAATGATAGAAGCCAATGGATTGCTCAACTTTTGACATGCTTGCATTTACACCAGTCTCTGATATTCTCACTCATGATACTACAGTTCATTTGGAGTTGAGTATTTATGGAATCCTACTCCAGTTTGGTGGATCATAATAAAGGGGAAAATACTCATCTGCATTTAGAAATACAAGTATATAACTCTTCTGCTGATGTTCCAGTGAGGATGGTGAAGAATAGTCAGGACTGAAAGGATCGAATAGAAGGCTATAAATCCCAAAATCTTACTAGATTTTTATTTTTAAAATCTTAGAAGCTAAGAGGGGATCTAAATGCTCTACTGACTTCCAGGGGCAAACATTAAGTGTTTAGCAGATATTCCATTCAGAGAGCACTTTCTTGTGTAAAAGGAATTCTTTTGTTTGTGAGATTTTTCAGCTATTAGGTGGATCTTTATTATATTCCCTTTTTAGTGCCTGAAAGGTTGTTGGGACTTGCAGTCATTCTCATATTCAAAATGATGTAATGAGAAAACAGCTAATGCGCTCAGTTTTTTTAAGGAACTAACATGGGAAGTCTTGGAACACAAATTTTGGTAATTAACATGTTTGCTGACAGAAGCTATTTGTGTGTTGATGGCAAGCTGTTTCTGTACTGTATTTTGTGTGCAGATGAAACTGCATGTAGGTACCTTCAGAGCTGAAAAATGCCTGATGTGGAGCACCTCTCCTATCTTTTGGTAAAGTGCCTGAAGGACAGGATTGGAGAGAAATTGCTTGGGTATGGATACCGACCTTGAAGGGTAAATCTCAACTACAAGGATAATTTATACCCTCTTTTAGGAGTCTGTGTTGTGAGTCGTTTCTATTGCAGGGTAATGTGATGGAGCACAATGCTGCCTTAGGTGTCTATTGAATCCATTAGGCTCTGAAAATTGCAGCTCACTGATTATTGACTTACTCTGCAACAGTTTACTGTGTGTGTGTGAAGCTTTTGCTATCAAAAAGCTTTGGCGATTCCACACTAGAAAGTAATTTTCCATATGGCTCGCTGGGAATTTAGGCACATAAACAGACACTCAGCAGTGATAATTAATGTAGTTTATTGAACAGCTTTCAGATTAGGGACACAATTTTCAGAGCTTTGTCAGTTTCTGTCTGAATGCAGTGTTTATGTGCCAGGGAATTTGCCTTTTCCTCTTGTGTTTTATTTTCCTTTGTTCTCCATTTGGATGATAAAAGGTAAATGCAAAGGTGGGATTGTGCTGATGCAGTGGAAACATACTTCATTGCAGTTTATGGACAGAACCTCTGCAAGAAGTTATGTTTATGTGATCATCTCATCTTGCCACAGATGTTTTAGATTAAGCTGCTTCCTACACAGTCTGCACAAAGTACATGAGCTGACTCTGAAATATGTTGCCTAGAAAATTGGTATGGAGTAGGAGCTGGTGTGAAATTACAACGAGCAGTTTAAGTGCAGACGTGGCCATATCTATCCAGTTGTTTGCATTTAAATGTTTATGAGCAGAAGAGGAGCTGGAAACCAGGACCTGCTCCATAACCAGGTCTGCTGGGTGTCCTGAGTGGGTGTGAGTATAAATAGCAACATATGGGGAAGAGATTCATTTGTACTCTACACAGTCCTGCAACATCTTTCTTTTGATAGAAGGAAAACAACCAGGCACAGCAAGCTTATGATGCTGCACAAATCTGTCACAGGCAAGGAAAGCACAGCCCCAGCCTCATCTGTTCTGAGCCTCTTCCAAAAGGAGAGGGGGGGAGGGCCTGCTTGGGAATTGCAGCCGTGCACATCCTGCCCAGCATCCTCAGGGAAGCCCAGGCCAGCAGGACTGCATCCTCAGGCAGCTCTGACTCTGTGCTCTGCCAGAGCCACCCCTCTGTCAGGACAGAGTCCCCTGGTGCACAGAGTGCCCCCTGAGCTGGCAGCCAGCACTGGCACTGTCCCTGACCTGGGGCTTTTGTCCTGAATTTGGCCTTCAAGAATTATTTGGGTTTGGAAACTGGTGTTTTTCTCCCCTACAGATTTCCTCTCTCCTTCTCCCCCCTGGCTTTTCCTTAGTTTTGGTCTTTGTTTTCTTTTGTTTTTCATAGTTTTAGGTAAAATTCTGTGCTTCAAGTTCATATTTTTTAATAATTGGGGATGTTTCTCTGGTTGATGAAGGTCATGGCTAAGGTTCCAGGATTAGGTATGGTTAAAAGCTGCTCTGCCAAGTTTCTCATAAATAATTCCCAGCAGAATTCTCTTCTAGTGTTTGTCATGCTAACGTAATTTCAATTCAGAATTAAAGACAAATGCTGTTAGGAGTCAATGAAGCAAATGCAGGAAAGGATTATTTAACATAACACTGATAAAACTGGCAGTAGATTAGAAGAAATTTCTTGCCTGTGCAAGTGTTGTAAGTTTCTGCATTTATGACATTTTCTTTTAAATCTGAAGGTTTGATGCATTCATTTTATGGGTAAACTGATTTTTCTTATTTTGTTTTTTTTTTTTTTTCAACTTAGTTTAAGGTTCCTCAAAAAATAAATGCTCTTTTATGTATTAATTTTGCACCCTGATTATGAATTAACAGTATTTTTCTATATATAATTCACAATAACAGAGAGAAAATTTTGAAGAGATTTGAATACTTAAAAGATAATATAGCACTGTAAATTCATAATGCTTTGGTAACTTGTAAAGCTTGTTGTGGGCTCAAGCTAATAATTGTGTCAGGGAGTCTGGTAACACAGAGTCTGCATCTCAGTGACTAATATCATCCAAACTCTTCAGTGACTAGTCTCATCCAAAAAAGGCCTGTTCTTTGAAGTCAGCAGATACCAGGTCAGACTTTAAAGGGAAATCATGCATAATTATGTTATGAAAAGGTGAGGTTCCTTTTAATTTTTTATATGAATACCTCAATGATCAACATCATGGATTCCTTTATAGTTTTTGGTTATTTTGGGGTGGGGTGAGGGGGGGGGGGGAGTAAAAGATAAATGTATAGCTAGTGAGGGAAAAGGATTTCCATCATATAAAACATTTTAGGGTTTCTACATCCCTTTTAATAAGAACCAGCGTGAAAAACTTTGGCTTTTCAGTATCTGAAATGCAATTTGGAAAATGCTCTCAGGCTTGAAATGGCTCATTTAAGAAACTTTAATGCCTCTTTTTATTTTGACTCTGCTTTAATGTGAAGTGTACTTCAACTTTTTATTTTACTCTATTAAATCCTAGGAATTGGTCTGTATCAAAAGAGATGTAGGTTATGCTTTTGAGGAAGTGCTTAATAGTTTTTGGCATGACAGATCTGGCTTTCTCAGCAGCAGCTTGTGCTACCACGTTTTGGTGAAGCTGACACCAGAGAAACATAAAGACACCTCTCATAAGAGCAAGAAGTTCTTCTGGTGCTCCTGAAATATCTCATCCTGGCTACAGTTTTTAGAGGAGCCCTGTGACAACTGGCAGTGCTTCTTCACCCCATCAGACAGGACACCCCATCTGCCACGAGGCAGCCTGTAAAAGCCTGAGAGTGTTATGGGCCAGGATGCAGATGCTGCTCTTTCACAGAAAGATTTATGCTGGAAGAACTCACTTGGATACCTTTGAAGAAAAGCAGCTGGAAAAACAAGGTGTCTAGGTGAATTCTTGAATTTCTTCCAGAGACAAAGTGACCCAGACTGATAATCCATGCATTCCTACAGTGGCAGGAAAATGCACAGCTGTGTCCCAGCAGCAGCTCCCTCTCCCAGCTTTATGTTTTTTCCTTCTATTCAGACTCATAGGTGATACAGTTAAACAGGCACAAGACTTTGATCTTTCCCAGAGTCTAAATGTTTCAAACTGTAAATCCTAAGAATGCTGCAAAAGTCATTAAATGCAATACTGAAGAGGTTCTTCAAATCAAAAGATTTTGAGGTTCTACTTTAATGAATTCTCAAGCTGTTATCACTTAGACATAATTCATTTTAATTGTGCTTCCAATTGCTTTTGAAAATTCAAATTCAGAACAGGAATTTTTGGCCTCACCCAGCTTTAACTGTTCCCTTAGTAATATCTATGCAAAGTATTAATTACTAAATTGAACTTGCAAGCATTTAAAAAATGGTTTCCTTCTCTCCTTGAAAGCATTTCATTCACAGCACAATTTCATTCATCAGAAGCATTGAAGCATCTCAGGATACCTGCATATTTATTTTCTCCCTTGGCTGCCAGCTGAGGCACTAAATCTTATGCTTTCTTTTCAGATTTTTTGCTGCTCTGTGGAGCAGTCAGGCTGAGAATCCTCTGCAGCCCTTTGGGGTGAAGGAAGATGGTGTGAAAAAGAAGCCACAGAAGGAACACCTGTGCAACTAGTAGGAAGAAATTTTTTTTTTGGGAACAGAAGAATTAATTGCTGGATGTTGTGGCTGTGTGGAAAATTAGGTCACCCTAATTTTTCATACTATTTTAAGACCAGGTAGCTAATCACAAAGCAGTAGTGTAATGAGGCCAGTTAGACAAGTCACAGACACCTGTACAAGCAGGAGAGCTGCCAGGGTGTGTGAGTTCAGCAAGGAGCAGCTCAGCAAGGGTTTTGCTCAGTATCCTACCATGCCAACACTTCATTTTGTGCATTTTCTGATTAATCATAAAATCTCATCCAGCTCACTTCCAAAGCCAACTGGATCAGGTTGTGTTCCTTAGACACAGAGCCCCTCCCTGTCCCTCTCCAATGGAAATTCTCCAGGAAATGTCTGATGGAAACCATGCCAAGGTGCCACCAGGCTGAATTTCTTGCTAAATTTTAGTATTTCTCTGGATTTGACCTGTTCCTTATAATGACAATTATTTTGGTTATACAAAACATCTGCCTTACCTTTTCTCCTTGACATGTAGAAGTTTGAACACTACTGTATTGTACTGGATTATTTTCTCTTTTTTTTTCTTTCTCTTTTCTTCTTTTTTAATGCTGTTTTGACATCCAATCAATTTTTTACCTCCCTTTGAAGAAGCTACTCAAAAGGGCAGGAGCACGTGGGCTAACTTCAGGGATGGTAAAGAAAAGGTATTTTTAGAGTAAGGGGAACACAAAAAAACAACTGGTTTATTTATTGTGAAAAGCTGTGGAGGTCCTTATCCTTGAGGCTGGCTGATGGCATATCTGCCACTCAGGACAGACACTTCAAAGGGCAGGGACATTCTACAACACTTCAAGGAATTTCCCACTCTGCCAATAATGCTGCAGAGGAAAACACTCAAGTACAAGCAGCACAGCACTGCAGAAAATCCAGGCAGGATGTTTAACAAACCTTCCAGTTTTATGAAGTAGGGGAATTCCATTAGGAGTGTGGACTATTTGCTTTAACACAATCATTCATTGGGATAAGAGAAGCAGAACTTGCTCTGTAGGTTTGTAATTGCTGAAATTAATAAGTGTGGCTCATCACTCTCTGCAGTACTGTACCAATTTACTGTGCTCTTTTATCTCAATTACTCTCTGTGTGTGTCTTATTTCTCTATTAAACTTCAGTAATTGTAACACTGTGGTAATAACATTGACATACTGAGTATTATATGATGGGCCATTTTACATTGCTCTGACTGCCTTATTTACATTATAATTATTAGTGTCTATATAAATGTGATTCATTGAACTAATAAAGTTTTCAGACAACTGCCATAGCTTTTTTTTTTTTTTTTTTTTTTTTTTTTTTGTGTGCAGAAATGTTCCTTGCACTCTTAGTTGGATTTCCCTTCACTTTCAAGGCTGGAATTTGGACAATAAAGAAAAAAGTAAATTTCCACTTTGGCCCCATAGGAATGATGTTTAATACCTGATTTATCTTGATTCTGTTAGACTGACAGAGCAAATGGGAAGTACCAGAGTTGCATTTTCTCAGCTGATCTGTTCTTTTGTTCAGAAGTACTGCCAAAAGCACCCTTCTCACCCATCCTGAAGAACTGATAACCAAATGATGATTTTTTTTGAGATTAAGAAGTTAGCACTCTGAAATCTTAGTGTGGTTCATTAGCCATGCAATTCTCCCCCAGAAGAATTTGGGCAATGCCTTTTGAAAGGGCACAGGTGCTTCAGCCTTTCTCTGTCTGCAGAGCTGAATGAGCTCATGCCTCCTGCCCTGTGTTCCTTGCAGGGACCAAGTCTGCAGCCACTCCTACCACAACTTAAAAGTCAGTTAAGAATGTGGTAAATGAAGACAGAACATAATCCAGATTATAGCCTCATGCTTTTCAGGTCTTCTTAATTTGCTAGAGTTGTAGGAAATCCTTCAACCTCCATCTAGCACACCACCAGTTTGTAACTTTAAAAACTACACATGGTAGATTTTGTGATAGTAAGATTGAGATAAATAATAATTATCTAAGAGATAGGTAAATATGGACTGTAAAAAGTTAAATCTATTTATGGTTCTCCTCCTGTGCCCTGCTCTAAAACAACTCAGTTGTTGGCCATTTCTTAGGAGATGGAGATTTCTCCCTGGTGGAATGCAGTTGTTTCCTGTTACTTTTCTTTCCAAACAACTGTGATAAGAGGGATTTCACTCCATCTCTCTTGTTTCTCTGAGCATTTGTTGACAGTAGGCTCTGTGCAGCACGGTGGGTTGGGATAATAACATGTTATATTGTGTGTCAGCCCTTTGTCCTTGGCATACATTGATTTTTTATTTTTTTTTCCCTGAGGTGACCTTCACATCCTGGCTGTGTTGAGCACGAAGGGTATTCATTTCAGACTCCTTCTCTGCATGCTTAGCTAAGTCCTGCTGATGCTACCAGAAATTACAAACCCACTGTGTCAGGAGATCCCAAATTGCCATGTCTGTGGGTCAGAGATCCCAGTGCTGCCATTCCAAGCGGTTTTAGAACCCACTTTTAAAGCTTTTAGTTTTCCAGTGTCTGACTTACATTTCAGATATTTATTCCAGCTGCTGGAAACACTCACAGCCTGTGACACCACCTCTGTGAGATGTTTATCACTAGTGTTTGTAAGGGATGAAGGACAACCTGATTTAAATGAGGAATGGAATTTAGAACCATCAAAGGTCTGTGTTAAGATTTTGCTCTTTTGAGGGTTTGATACTTTGTCATTAGAGGCACATTTTCCCTGCTCTGTTTATTGGTGTAATACACCTGCAATCATACTCCCTGTAGCTTCTTCTAGCTAACCACGTGGGGAAAACCTGCAAAAAGGATCTTTACACAGACAGTCCCTGGTAAGCTTTACTGTAGCAGAGATTATTCCCTGCTATAGCAATATCGAGATGCAAAGCCTTGTTATCAATGCAGACAGGTCTGAATGGAGGAGCAAACAGCAAGAAAAATGGCTTTCAATGTAATTATTTTGCAGACCAGGGAATAACTGTGGTATTCAAAGCTGGTTTATCTCTGTTTCTCTTCTGTCCACAGCACATTAATGCAGTAGTTTTGGTATCTTCTCAGTGGAAAGAAAAATGGACAAAATAAGAAATTACTCAGCAGCCATAGGGAACTGGTGTCTAGGTCTGGGGAACTCTAATTATACTCTAGGCTTAAAGGATTGGCATTTTTACTGCAAATTAGATTGTGGATAAAAGGTTAAAGTCTAAATCCAAAGTAATACAGACCCTCTTTTCCAGGCTTTGATCCAAGAATCTGTGTTTGTGGCTGTGTAAGGACTGCATAGTCATTCCCAGACTCCACGTGGAAAGGAATGAGAAACAACATAGTTCCTGAAATGTTAGCTTCTGGAGAGGGAAATGCTACAGATCTTCAGTTAAATCAAAGAGGAGAAGCATGATTTGATCCTTTTTGTAGTGCCCCAAAGGGATATGAGGTGTTGATATTATGGACAGAAGACTCTCAAAAGGTCTGGAGTCTTTGAAAGGCCAGTACCAGGGAGCTGGTAAAATCCACCACAGGATATTAATCAGATTTCCAATGCTCCTTGCTACCATCTGGCCAGAAAAAAGGCAAGATTCTGATGGAAATGCTACCTATTCCTGGGTCTGCTGGTCCTTGAAAAAGAAGCTGTCAATTACTCAGTAATTCAATTCAAAGTTGCTTCTATTTCTCCCAGGTGATTCAAACAGGGTGGAATAAATCTGCCCCTCTTGCAGCCAAGGAGATTTGTTGTGCACTATAAACTGTCATGAAGCTCTCCAGAAGAGAATGAATAAAGCAAATCTGTGGAAAAGCAAGTGCTCCCCAAGGATTTATTCTCTCCACATTTAAATATCCTCTTTTCCTAGTGCTATCTAGTGCAATATGCAGCCCACCCATGAGTAAATGTCAGGCTGTTGCACTAAGACCTGTCAGATCTGGGGTCCCAAAAGCTGCTGCTCTCAAGGTTTCTCCATTGCTGTCCATCCTGAGCTATAAATCAAGAAAAGAGCACATCCCACTTCTTCACAAGCTCAGATAAGGAAATCAATTTTGCTTCATGAAAGACAAACCTACTGGTCTGGAAGATGAATGAATAATTCCAATCACTTTATGGCAAAAGAGTCTCAGTGATTGATCCCAAACCAGACAAAAGCCTTGTCCTGCATCACAAAGCTGGGATTCTGGACAAAGGGAAAGGGAGGAGGATACATAATTTGTGCATGTCACTAAAGTGCTACACATCCAATATCAGCTGCAGTTTATGCAGGAAAGCCCCAGAAATAGAAACAACCAGTCTCTGGGGAACTGGAGGATAAAAGCTGGAATGCTTATCCAGTGCAAGGATCTTACTTGCTTCACTTCCTTAGGCTTTCACAAGAACTAAACCAAGCCCTAAACAAACATTTACCACATTTGAGCAAGATATTAAAGTAGATTCTCTGATTATATCTGACAATTATTTTTATCTATTTTTCTAGTGAAGATGAACTGCAATTGCCTGCAAAATTTAAAATACATTGACAATGTGATTATGTTGCAGATATTTCTGCAGTGTTGATATTGTCCTTCTGAACAAAGTGATCTTTCAGGACTGTTCATTTGAATGTCTATTTTAGATTAAATAATTAAAGAAATGGATGCAAAATACTAATTTAAATAAAATTTTACAGCAATGCCATTGGGTTGTCACCTTCATGTTTAAAAATATGCATTAAAGCCAGAACATCAGAGTAATGCAATTAAGATATGCTTTGCAAATGGAGCATCTATAAATCATATTTCAGAAAAAACAGCCCTGAAGAAGAGCCTTTAATTTACACTAGAAGCAAACATTAGCTGTTGTTTGCCTGTGCTAATTTGGTTTGTTGGTATTTACCTAAGTCTGAAGTGTTCAGATCCAAATCCTAACTTCCCCACAATTGAGAGTATTGCTTTGTTCTTGAGCTTTTCATGTATTTGCCACATCAGTCAGTTTTTCTTTGAAGTTTTCTCCTGCTAAACTCCTCCTGTGAAGACAGTTTCACCCTCTATCACCCTGTGAATCTTGCAGGCACAATTTTTGGCACCAGCTTGAAATGCCAGCAAATATTTAAGGCATGGAAGAAAATCTTTGTACAAGAGAATATGCTGGAGAACTCCATCCTCATGTTAAAAAGATGCTATGGTTTATTATAGATGCATCATACCTGTAAGTCACAACTAGTAACAAACTTTTGGTTTTGTTCCTGTGAAAACCAGGTTGATTCTGTCAATTCTGTGTATTATTTTATCATGTTGAATTTTAAGTGCTGAAAAGCTCTGTAGACTATTTCCTGCACCCACATTGGTGCTGTGATGTTTCCTCACTTTCCCCGTTTTCCTTTCCAGAGGGGAAGAACACACTGTGAGTACTGGGACAGGTGCAAGAGAGCATGTGTCCAAAGGCTTTGGCTTAGAGCACAAGTGACCACATGGATCTGATCAGATGGTTGGTTTAAAGTCCATCCATCACTCACAGCCTTGCTCTGATGCTGCTGAAGCTTAAAAAAGTGGGAGGATGGCCAGGGAGGAGAGGAGAATAAAGGCACTGTGGTTGATCTGAGTCAAGTACCTCTGAGGTTAAACAAAGCTCTGGTGCCTGGGAGGGCACCTTGGCCACGTTTTGCCTGGAGCATGCCAGGCAGATAGAATCCAAAAAGCTACACCAGGCTTCCTGGAGGTGTCCAGCATCCTTGGGGTTCCATTCACCACACACTCTATTTAGCTTTGATGGCTTTAAATAATAACCTGTTTGAAATCTCAGTGGGCTGTAGGGTTTCTCAACCAAAATGCCAGAGGAAAGAGAGAAACTGGGAAGGTTTTCCTTCTACTCCTCTGCTTGTTGCTGTGTCTGAGCAATTTTAGGTCTCAGCTCTAAACCTCACTGCTGCTTTGCTGAAGGATTGTTTACTTGTTGAAGGATTGCTTATTAAATATAATCACTGATACATATCAAGAAACATTTTCATTAATTGCATGAGAAAACACCATTACACATTTCAATATTTTAGAAACTGGGCTTTCCATGTGGAATGCCTAGCTATGTGTGAAAAGTTACAAAAATAAGAATTTACTTGGAAGCTGAACCAGTATGTGTGAGAAGTGAACTGATGATGGGCTTCTTGTGTGTTGCCTCACATGGAACACCTGGGGTTTGCAATCCTCCTGTTGGCACAGAGTTATTATCCCTAGCAGCTCTTTGTCAGGATATCTTATGGTAATGCCTGCCAAGAAAGCTGACTTAGCAGCTGTGTGATGTACACTATGTATAGCTGTGGTATATAACAGTGACAGAGACTCTAGAATGAAGAAGTTAAAAACAACAGGAACCAAAAAAGATTATTATTTTTAAATGGCTTACAAATATAAATTCCAGACACATTCTGATAACTTTGCCTTTGCTAAAGAACTTGGATTTTACAGGCAGAAAGATTTGACCTCATTTTAGAACAAAGATAACATATTTTAGCAGATGTTAAGTTAACCTGATTGTCAGGTAATAACATGGAAGTTGTTGTAATCCTAGTTATATACAGCACATGATGCTGAATATAAAGTACCTAAACATTTTTCAGTATTGATTTCAATACCATGGTAATTAAGAACAGGTGCATATAAATTAGATGTGAGGCACTCTAATTGTTACTAATGAAATCCTTTACAATAACTTTACATAATGAAATTCATAATTAAACATTAATGACCAAGATCATTAGTGGCAATTTTATTCCACTTACACATGATTTTGGCCTTAGGTGAAGCCTAATGTTTTAGTAAATCTGTCATTCATGCTGCTGCTCCTCTGTTTGCTTCACAACTACATCATATTCTAGCCTTGAAAACCTTCTGGATATTGACTTCTTTTATGGATTTAAAGGAACACTGCTTCAGATTGACAACACAGGTGGCAAACCTAACAAATTGCCCCAGGTATTATGATGAACCAGGATATTTTGTGGCCGAGTATCTCTAGAGAGCAATCAGCAGGAAATCCAGCCAACCAGGTAAGTCTGCATGTTTTAAAATAGACTTTGATTTTCTCTAGTGGCTTCAGGTAACAGCTGATACTTCTCAGCTTTCTTTGTCATTGCATTCAGCATTGCACACCCTTTTCCCTTTGGTGCCAGCCAAGCCATTGATGAAACAGCTGTTTTTCCACAGCTGCAGCCTTATCCCTCAAGCTGAAGCCTAGCCTTGTGTTTTTATTGCTTCAATACAGGGAGGTTTGGGAATAAACTGCACAAGACTTTGCCAGGATGCTGCACTAGATCTGGCACAGAAATTCCTAGAATTTGGCCAAACAGCAAAGAGACTCTTAATGCACTTGTGTGTGATAATTCTGTCCAACTGAAGAAGAGAGGTAGCTCATATTTCACTTGAGTACTTGCATTTAAGTAGCTGAGGAGGTTGGGGTCACAGGTACATTTACTGATTCAAAATCTTTGCTCCAAGAAATGCCAATTGCACAGTGAAAAGCAGGCAATATTCCTAGAATTGTGCTTGTCCAAGCTTTGTAATAGGGAGTTACCTTTAATGGCTGCAATTTCAAGGAGTAATTTACAACGTGCTTACTACCTGTAAAAATTTAAAAAGGCCCCATTTTATACCCTCTGCTTGTTCTACAATTGTTTACAATATTAAAAGGTTGAGTTCAAAATATTGAAGATTATTTCTTCTACAACCAGTATCACAATTAGAAATAGAAGAATTTCCAAAGGCTTGAATATAAGCAATCTAAAGCTCAGTAGATGAGGACATTCACCAAATTTCCAGTGTTTCTTCCTATAAATATGTTTGTTCTTACCAGATTCTTGCTTAACTATTTGTGTTAATGCTAAAAAAAAGAAATTGAACCAAACTGTGTTTTTTCACATACTCCTCTTGTAATGCTACATAAACTGTCTTCTGTGTTTATCAATAAATGAGTCAGAATCTATTGATTTTTTTTTCCCCCCTGGTGCTCTTGCATGATCTCAATTTATTTCATGAAATGAAGCACACTTTGTTTTCATTGTATTGCATTTCTACCATGGCTTTCCCCTCCCATTTTCTCTTTCCATACAGTACTTCCTATCTGCCCTGAGATGCAGAGTTTACAAAACCACAGCCAGAAATGCAAACACTTATAAGATGGAGAAACTTGGAAAGTAAAATGGCAGGTGAAATTGAATAGAAATTAATTAAATAAATGATGAGCAGCAATCATGCATGGGATGATGAGTTCCAAGCTGACCATTATGACTCAGAAATCTTGGTGTTGTGATGGTTGTGTGAAAAAGACAACTTTGTGCCCAGTGACAGTCAGAAAGGCAAATGGAATGAAGCACCTTTCCAGTGCCTGCATTTCAAAATAGAGAACTCTAAAAGTGGGAAGTTGTTGTACACATGCATAAGCTCTGCCTATTCCTACAGTCTTCCCTTGGCATCCCAGATGGAAGAGAAATCACCTCTGGGCTGATCCAGTACAGGTGTGCTGCATTCCTGCTTTAAGCAATACATTGAGAGGTGATAATTGTGTGTGGGTAATATAAAGACCTAGTTCTATTGCTTTATATAAATATAAAGCAATAGAACTAGGATGGAGATCCTTGCTTAGTTACTAATAAATTGGGGTTTGGAATGTCTGTACCCAGTGCTCACCTGGCTCTTGCTCTGGCTTCAGCCTGGCTGAGCTGTGTGTGTGACCAGGATCAGTATATACACTGCTGTCCTTTCCTAGGAAAGAATTTGGGAATTGTCAGAGAGCTTGCACTCCTTCAGAAAGCTAACCTCTATGAGGCTGCAGCATGAAGAACAGAAATTGCAGTTTTGATCCCTTTTTGGCTTGCTGCAGATAAGGACACCCTTCAGTGTTATTTTTACAATGCTGATGTAGTCCCATGCTTACACCTATTCTCCTCCTGTGTTTGTTTGGCAAGGAGAACGGCTGCTTGTTCAGAAACATTTGCAAAAATATTATATATTAGAAAACCCTACTAAGTGCAAAAGTAGGGTCAATCCCTTCAGGGACTTCCTAAGGCAAAGACTGCAGCAAACTGGGAAAAGATATCACAGAAATTGGTGCTGTGTTCCTACTTGGTTTCAATGTTCCTGCCTGGACATCTGCCTGTTATCAGAGACTTTTGGTCCATTGTCAGCATGCTCAATCTCATGAGTGTCTGATCACAGCTTCTGTGTTTGTACAGCAACAGTGGCAAGCTACACTTTCACAAACTTTTAAGAACCCAAATATCATAAGACACTCTTTTCAGATAAAAGTATTGACATATAACAATAATTTAGATAATAACTATCAAGGCCTCAATTCTATTTCAGCATCTTAATTAACTCAATACTATTCTCCAGAAGAAAGAGATTGGGAATCTGATCATCCTGAGTGCATGCAAATCACCCTCGTTTCAGTGGGTGGTTTGAGCAGACTAAGAATCCAGGAGCTGGCTTGGAAAACTGCTGGAGAGAGCCCATCTGGGAGGGAGTGGCCAGCTCCTTCTGCAGGAGAGGATCCTCACCCTGTGCCCAGGCTGCAGTCAGTGCCAGCCTCAGGGATGGCTCTGGTTAGGCAGCCCCCTCTCACTGGGAAGACGAGAGCTTGGAGATGGATTGTGGGTTCTGCAGGGATCTGGGGCAGAGTTGGTGGCCTGGAACTGGCAGCTGTGGCTGCTGAGCCAGTGGGTGGATACAGCTGGAGCTGTCTCCAGGCAAATGGCTTCATTCCTGCTCTAATGGATTGCAATGATCAGGCCTAGAAGCACTGTGTGTGCATTGCTGGGGCCAAATTGGAGTTGGACAAGAAAGGACAGTTTTCTGGTGCTGCAGGGAGAAGGTGACATTTTAGCAGCCACCACTAAGGATATTAAGATGTAGCAAAACCCTCCAGAGAGCATATTTCTCATGTGAACAGAGGCCACTGCCTCTGGAACGGTGACTTTACTGTGTTTCTGTTAATTTCCTACCAGCAGCTTTCTTTTTCTTTTCACATTCAGTCATAGCTTTCAATGGGCTTCTAATAAATTTTGATTTGCCAGTAAATTTTAAAATGATACTCATTCCTTGTGCTTTGTTGGCCCTGCACTGCTGCCATTTGCAGAGCATCATTTCCAACAATAGCTTCATGCAAGTGAATTAGAGAGAGGAAAAGAACTGAACCTCTCTGGACCTCCTGTGTGAAGGGCTGGGGGCAGCAGCTGGATTTCCCAGTGATTTCTGCTCAAAGATGAAAGATTTGAGCTATTTATTTTTTCCTCTGGCTTACAAAAGGCTGTGGTTTCATCTGCTGGTGAATAGTGTTGGATACAAGAAACATCAAAATAAAAATGATGCAGCACTTGTTCTCACTGAAAAACTGAGTTTGAAATGATGTTGACTTTTTGTGCATCTTGAAAGTCAATACACACAGAAAACAAATTTAAAGGAACATTGCTTCAATATGCTCGTGTAAAGCAGCAAGAGGAAGATGTGCTGCAGCAGGGTGCCTTCTCTCATCTAAAATCCTCAAACTTTAATTTTATTCTGGAAAGAAGGTCATTCCAGAAGACTTTTCACCAGTAATCCCACTTCAGACCTTCTTGTGCCTTTAGGAGACTTAGATTAAAGTTTTATCCAAGAGGAAATTAAAATAAAAAGCCCAGCAATTTTGCCTCTGAGAAGAAAAGCAGTGACATGCTTTAAACAAAAATTTATATACCACAGGCAGATTTACTGGGGAAAAACACATTTTTAACTTGAGGAGGGAAAAGGACCTTTAACAATGTCATGTGTATCAGTGTGTGTATATCTTCAAAGTCAAATCTGCCTAATCTCATAATAAAAGAAGGTTTTAGTCTTATCAGCAAATGGAAAGATGACATTAATACTGACAATAAAGACAGCATATTCTGATCATGCCTTAGCCACCACAAAGCTATTAGCTGTGATAATGGAATTTTTAATGTCGATCACTGCATAATAAAAACATATCTAGATCTGCAGCTTGCTGGTGTTCTGTAACACAAAATGTATTGTACAAATTATTGGTTTATGCAAATTTTCTGTGTCTCTGAAGGTCATATTTGTCTCTGATTCTCCCAAGTTACTGATATTCCATACTCCTAAATGATCCCACTTGAGTGGTCTTGGATGCCTGCATAGTTCAGTGGCATGAAGTGAAAACAAGGAATACCCCAGGTAACAAACTTTTACATTTTTCTGCTTTTGTATGTGCCTGCATTCTGTTTTTAGCCATATGAAGGCAATCCCCTTTAGCTGTCTAAACCAAATGGGTGCTAATTATGAGCTGAGGCATTGTTTGAGAAAAATGAACCAAAATATTTCTCTACTCTCTGACTCATTAAAGCAGCACTTCATGTACTGCTTCTGAAAAAATATTTCAGAAACACTGACCTTTATTTAGGAAATTATATACTTCAATGGCAAGAGCACTATATCTACTATTATTATTATTATTATTATTATTATTATTATTTACTGTCATAAGTAGATCTGGAAAAATCAGTGTCTGGAGCAATTATACTTTGTAATTTCTGGGATCTTGGATTTGTAAGTTTTCCTTGCTGGGGAAAGCTGCTTGGAATTAAAGGGGAAAATGGGTGACATTGTGATGAACATATTGCTGTGATTAATTACCATTCATGGCTAGCCAGATAAACTGCCATTGGCACTCAGAAATGCATACACATGATAAGAAAATACTAGCTCTTTTAAATGTGTTGTTTCTAATAGTTTTTTATGAAAATAAAATGTTTCTAAAACTCTTCAGAAACTGAGATTTCTCATTTTAGACTAGAAGTGTCATAAAAACCAGATTATTATTATTCTGACAATTGTTAGGAGTCACACTTGCAAAAAATTTGCCATCACACTTGAAGAAAATCAGGAGATTATATGAAGGTTTTGTGTTAGCTGTACTGTATTTCTGGAAGTGCTTTTGAACTCAATTATGAAGCATTGTGAAACTAATTTTAGAGAAGATAAAGCACCGGTGAAAATACGTTTATTCTATGGCATTATGGTGCAGTTCAGGAAAGTAAGAATCAGAATTAATAATGTCTTTGTATTTTTTAAAAACACACAAGTAAAAAATGTAAACATTTGCTGGTAGCTGATGCAGACTGAAACATTGTGGTGGTTTCTTCACTTGGGGGCACCATTTGTGGTGGTGCTCACAGGGGTCCCAGGATGAGGGAAGAGAGGAGAAAGTTGACTCCATGTTCAGAAGGCTGATTTATTATTTTATGATAGATAATATATTAAAACTATACTAAAAGAACAGAAGAAAGGATTTCATCAGAAGGCTGGCTAAGAATAGAAAAGGAATGAATAACAAAGGTTTGTCTGTGACCCAGACAGTCTGGACAGCTGGGCTGGGATTGGCCATGAATGAGAAACAACCACAGAGACCAATCCCAGCCCCACCTGGTGCATCCCACAGCAGCAGAGAATCATTGTTTGCAGTTTGTTTTTGGGGCTTCTCAGGAGAAAAAATCCTAAGGAAAGGATTTTTCAGAAAATATCATGGCTACAGAAACATGATTTTTGCTGAGCAGAGCAGAGCCTGCAGTGCAATAAGTAAGTTTTCACCGAGAGGGAGTTTCTGTCTTTGATGAGCACAAGGCTCAAACTCTTTATTTAGCCTCAGTGCATGGAGTGCTCTGGGTGCTGTGCTGAGACCTTGGCTGCTGCCCTGCTCAGGCACAATCCCAGCACAGGGACACACAGCCTTTGACTTTTACAGCTCTTCTCATCCTCCCCCCCAGCTTCACTGCAGCAGAGAGCCCTTCAGGATCTGAGAATATCAGAGACTGATTTCCTGTCTATTATATGTGTGTTTTCTAGGAAATGTGGGCCTGCTCCTGCTTTCATTGGGCTTTATCTGTAAACTTTCATCTGAGGCACACAAGTGATTTAACCTGGGCAGTACCAAGCTGAAATGATAATGCTGGAAAATTAAAAGGCCTTTCCACTCTGAAGAAGAGCAATCCCTTTCATGGTGACAAACACATCTGCAGGAGTGCAGCCTTGCTCAGGGAGATGGAAAAATGATCTCCTCTACTTTTTCTTATTCTGTGTGTCACATCACACCTGTCACCTTCTGAATTGTTAAAGATTTTCTTCACTGTAGAATCATCCTTAGTTCTGGACAGTGCCGTTTTGATGATGCACTGGGGTATCTGCATCTGAAAGGTGACTTATGCCATGTCTGATCCTCATTTAAAAAAAAATAAAATTAAATATCCCCCAAAGTTCTTGTAATGACCACTTTTGGAGCATGTGCTGCAGCTCTCTGTCCATCCAGAGCAGACTAAACACAGCAACCTCTGATAGCCTGTGCTGGACTGTAGGTTGAGTTTGCCCAGTTCTCCTCTTTGCAGAACAACAGAGGTTCCCTCTTACTATGTATTTTGAATGTTTCTTGAGACTAGAAACTACCTTTTATCTCTGCATTACTTCAGTGAAAAAAATCTTATTTTCTATCTCCATTTTCAGGTTCAACATTGGCTTCAAAGGGAGGAGTATTTGTTTCCCTCTGATGGGCTTACACTGCTTTTCTGGATGGAATTGAGACAGAACAGCAACTCTGTTAGACTCTGGGTAAATTGCTTTAGGTAATAAATTTCCTTTAAAAAACAGTTCAGACTAATAGAAGAATCTGATCAGTTTGTGTGGTTGGACACCACACTGACAGCATTGTTACAGACTCTCCCAGCTTCCAGGAAGCCACAGGAACCTGTAAATTATTTTAGAGAGAGAAGGTATTTTAGACAAACAATGAAGATAAAGTGTGGGTCTGACAGACAAATAGCAAGAGCCTGCCAGATATTATGTCTGTTTGCATGGCTAGCTGTTTGAGAAGCAGAAAAATGAGGCTGTCAGTTTTGTTACTGACAACTGCACAATTCACCTCCTAAGTAAACTCAATTAAAGGCATAGCTATGAATTGGGAAAAGCCCAAAGCTAGATTACAGTCTATAAAAGGATTAGAGCCTGATAATTGTATAATGGAGAGCAAGCAGCTACTTCTGTTATCAGGAGTAGCAAGAGGTGCTTAGTAAAGCAGTTATTCAATGTTAATCATGGAGAACCTTTGTGAAAGAGCATTGCTTTCCATGATTTATCCAACCAGAGCACAAATGTTGTTAAATAATTGTAATGAGTTTAAGAAATATAGGCAGCTTGTCACTGTTTAATTTAAGTCCAGGCTCTGCTGTATAGCTGGAATAATCTTCTCTGCTTTTCATAGCCTGCTTTAAAAGAGAAGCCTACTATTTCTTTTCATAGCTGTCTGGCAGAATTCCACAGTGCTTTACAACAACAGAATGTCAAGGAGCTGCATTTCCAGTCCTGAGCTGCATTTCCAGTCCTGGGCTGCATTTCCAGCCCTGAGATGCATTTCTATTCCTGGGCTGAATTTCCAATCCCAAGCTGCATTTCCAGTCCTGAGCTGCATTTCCAATCCTGAGCTGCATTTCCAATCCAGAGCTGCATTTCCAATCCTGAGCTGCATTTCCAATCCCGAGCTGCATTTCCAATCCCTGCATTTCCTATAAGGCCATGTGTTCTGTGTCATGCTGAAATTCAGAACTGACCCAAGCACCTTTCCAGGATAACTCCTTGTTTGACCTTCAGCAGAGGGTTGGGGCAGCCTGGCTCTGTTTTCAGGGAGTGAGTCCTGCCCTGGTGCTGGTGGGCAGACTCTGCAGTGCCACATCCTCTCTAAATGAACGATGTGACCATGTCCTAGTGTGCCATGTCAGGGGTACAGCCAGCCAAGGGACAAAGAGCAGAGGGGACATGGAGGGGCGCAGAAGTGCTCTGGTCTCCAGGTCTGCCAGGAGCCCAGAACTGCTGATGAACTTGGGAGAGATCTGAACAAGAACAGGGGCAGAGAAGCCGGGCTGGCAGGCTGGAAATGGGGATGGAGCAGAGGAGTTTGCAGCTGCTGTGGCATTCCAGCTCCCACTGCCTCAGGAGGAACTGGGAACTTGCACTGAGCACTGCACCTCTACATGGTCAGAGAGAGCTGGAAACAGGTTCCTTCTTACAGGACACAAAATCCAGATTATTCTGGCAGACTAGAAAATAGAGATATTTCTCATTTTAGCTGCAAAGAACTAAGGAGAGACATTTGAAAAGCAAATCTAACCAAATCCCAGTTGATTTGGATTTACTGTACAAGGATTTACATAATTTTTGAGGAAAAATTACTTTTGAAAGTCATGATTTATAACTCAAAAATGGAATACAGATTGATTATTTCAATACAATTGCTCAGAGAAACAATTTGACCATAGGACAGAATTTCAGAATTGGACTTTTAAATTCAAATTAAAAGAAAGGCTCTCAGAATCAACAGCACTGGGTACTATATGTGATTAATATTTACATAAAAATATAATCCTTTTTTTTTGCAGATTTGAGATTGATCCACTAAGGATAGAATATACTATGAATAGGAATGTGAAATTTAGATCTGGGTCTAAACTAAGATTAGATGTGTTTAGACCTGAGTTTTGATGTAGTTCTTTACAAAAAGAACACTCAGTTGGGAAGCTGTAATTTGAATGTACCAGATTTGGATGAAATTTTTCATCAGATGAGTTTCTTCATGGCATAAATATTTCAGGACTAAAGGACCTGAGTATGTCTGTAAGCAACACACTTTCCAAAATAATTTCGAGGTGCATCAGTTTAAGAATAATTTTTTTGTCTTGAGTTCTGTCCTTAGAATTTATCATTGGTTTACTCTGGAAATGTTAAGGATGCACTTAGGGATTATAGCACCAAATCTCAAAATATTTGTGAATCAGAACTACAAAATATTGCTTATTTTTATATTTTCTTAAGGTTTTTTATTTCTGTAACACCCTCAGAAACCTCAGATACTCTTTTACTTGCTGTTCACAAATTATGCACTAGGGATTAAAATGTCTGTCACAAAATGTGTTTAAATGACTGTATCCTATTTTTGCCCTGCATTTAAATGACAGTCTCTCTAAAAAATACAGCAGATAAAATGTTCACCTCAGCATTTTGCAGAGTGCTGGTCTGAAAAATGTTGATATGCTGTTTCTCCTCAATTAGAATTAAAAAAAACCCCAAACAACCCAAAATTCAGCCAATGCCAAAAAATGCCTTATGAAAGGTACTCTTTGCAGAATGAGGGTAGGAAAAAACCCTCAAAGCATAAAACTGTTTTAAAATGCTAGTTCTAGCCTTTTGGCTATATTGTTATGTTCTGGACTGAAATAATGAGTTAGAAAACATTAACAAAATGTTGATTTTAATAACTAAGAATTCCTGGATAAGTATTTATTTCTGAATTATAAGCAATTAATATGTATACCCATATATATATATATATATATATATATATATATACACATGGATGGATATACATATACCTGCTCCCTATTTATTATTCATATATATATATATGAATAATAAATAGGGAGCAGGTTAATAAAAATCTAAGAGAATTAATGACCAATCCAGGATTAGTGACAAGTTACAAGTTTCACTTACAAGTTACACTTGACTGGTGTTTTAATTGAAAATAACATTTAATACACAACTACCTCTACTCCTGGCCTGAAGGCTCCCTCTATCTTTCACCTTATTTAAAAAAAAAGATCTTAGTACTGCTGTTTCTGTGTAGATCTGGCAAAAAATGTAAGCTTCTTTTCTGGCTACACATTAAATGGAATTGTGTGCTTTCACAGCTAAAAATGGGTCTAAACGTACAAAAGATGCAAGGAATGACAGAAGTGCATAGGACACAAACAGCAGTAAAAGAACTTCCTCTGTGGGTCAGACAATGAATGTGTCACTGTGTTGAAATTCAATTCAAAGGGAGGCTTCACCAATTTTTATTGATTTTAATTCTCAAATATCTCGTTTCTGTTTTAAAAATTAGTCTAAGGACAACATAATGTATTTTATTGCCTTTAAAAGAATGCATAAAAATTCTCAAGGATTCATCTGGGAAAAAAATGAGTTTAAGAGTAACAGTTTCAGTGCCACATAATTTTTCCTACTCATATTATTGGAAAAGCATTGTGCATAATGCCATGCCTTGTTTTGTATATTTGTCTCTCCTAGAGAAGATATTTCTCCTCGATGGTTGAGGAGATTCCTGTGAGAATCTATTTTTTGACTGTCTCTTTTGGGTGCTGTATAGTGTCACCAGCTTTTGGAATTGCCTGTTGAAAGATGGTCTGATAAGACATGTTAGAGACAACTGCTGATACAGACAGTGAGAACTGACTGCAGCTGGGTGAGACAGAATTCTGGTGCAAAGTAAAAAGCCAGCATGCAGCACCTTTGCTTAATGGAATATATAAAGTATTGCCACACATTGACATTCACCAGGGAGTAGCTAACTCTTACAAAATTCACACCACAGGAAGCCTTGTGCTCTTCTGCTTTTACAGCCCACCACAAAACATGTCCAGTCAGTAGGCAATGTAGAAAGCACAGAGAAAAACCTGCAGGTGCACAGGACAGACCTGTGCTCCCTTGCTGTTCTTCTCTGAAATACAGAGTGCATGGTGGTTGTGAGCAAGATATTTACCAAACTGAGAACTGATTGTAGGGGACATTATATGGAAGAGGAGTACTGCTGCTAGAAGACACTTTAAAATATTCATAAGGCTATTGGAGAACCCCAAGCAAAACTTTCATGAGGATGAAATGTTCATTGGAAAAAGAGCCTGTACTCTTGAGCCAGCAGCTAGGGTGAATAATGTACAGCTGCTCCCAGTAAAGACCACGCTGGGAATATCTGGATTCAAAATAATCTGTATATTTTTGGTGTTCCCTAAAGGACTTCTTGCCTGCATGTGGGTGTGCCTGACTGAAATGAGCAAGCAGTTTTGTGGATTGTCATTCTGTGTGGAAGACAAGTGTAAGGCTGGAATAAGAGATTAATGCAGGACATGGAAAAGTCTCCAGCAGAAACTTGCTCATGTCAGTCTGAAATGTCCACCTGAAAAATCCCCAATTGTGGGAAAGGAAAATAAGAAGAGAGATAACCAAGCTGGAGTTTGCTGACAAGTGCAGACTGAGCCTGTGCATGCCTCTATTTCCAACAGCAGTGATGGTGAGGACTGTCTCTTTGAAGGCAGAGAGTGGGCAGAGGGCTTCCCAAGCACAGAAGTGACAGATGGAAGAAGTGGATTAGGATAGCACTGATGGGATAGATGTGGGCAGCAAGGAGCAGAAAATCTCCCTGGTCTGGATGGCAGGAGCCCTGTGACAGAAGGGTCTGTGAGGAGAATGCTGGGTTGCAGCCCCCTTGGAGGCTGAGGGGCATTTGGAAAAGCAGCAGCAGAGTCACAGACATGCAGTCACAGACATGCAGTCACACACATGCAGTCACAGACATGCAGTCACACACATGCAGTCACAGACATGCAGTCACAGACATGCAGGCACAGACATGCAGTCACAGACATGCAGTCACAGACATGCAGTCACACACATGCAGTCACGCACATGCAGTCACAGACATGCAGTCACAGACATGCAGTCACACACATGCAGTCACAGACATGCAGTCACAGACATGCAGTCACACACATGCAGTCACACACATGCAGTCACGCACATGCAGTCACAGACATGCAGTCACAGACATGCAGGCACAGACATGCAGTCACAGACATGCAGTCACAGACATGCAGTCACAGACATGCAGTCACGCACATGCAGTCACAGACATGCAGTCACAGACATGCAGTCATGCACATGCAGTCACGCACATGCAGTCACAGACATGCAGTCACAGACATGCAGTCACAGACATGCAGTCACACACATGCAGTCACAGACATGCAGTCACAGACATGCAGTCATGCACATGCAGTCACAGACATGCAGTCACAGACATGCAGTCACAGACATGCAGTCATGCACATGCAGTCACAGACATGCAGTCACAGACATGCAGTCACAGACATGCAGTCACACACATGCAGTCACGCACATGCAGTCACAGACATGCAGTCACAGACATGCAGTCACACACATGCAGTCACAGACATGCAGTCACAGACATGCAGTCACAGACATGCAGTCACGCACATGCAGTCACAGACATGCAGTCACAGACATGCAGTCACAGACATGCAGTCACGCACATGCAGTCACAGACATGCAGTCACAGACATGCAGTCACAGACATGCAGTCACGCACATGCAGTCACACACATGCAGTCACAGACATGCAGTCACGCACATGCAGTCATGCACATGCAGTCACAGACATGCAGTCACAGACATGCAGTCATGCACATGCAGTCACGCACATGCAGTCACAGACATGCAGTCACAGACATGCAGTCACAGACATGCAGTCACACACATGCAGTCACACACATGCAGTCACACACATGCAGTCACAGACATGCAGTCACAGACATGCAGTCACACACATGCAGTCACACACATGCAGTCACGCACATGCAGTCACAGACATGCAGTCACAGACATGCAGTCACAGACATGCAGTCACACACATGCAGTCACACACATGCAGTCACAGACATGCAGTCACGCACATGCAGTCACAGACATGCAGTCACAGACATGCAGTCACAGACATGCAGTCACAGACATGCAGTCACACACATGCAGTCACACACATGCAGTCACACACATGCAGTCGAGGACTTGAGAAAGAGCTGGGTGATTTCACAGAGCCTCACCTGCATCAGGTCAGCAGCAGGCCCTGCTGTGGCCATGAGAAAAGACAACTGCAGCTGCACAGTGGCTGAAAGGATGCAGAGGTGCTGCAGTAAATCAGAAAGAGCACAGAGAGCAGCACTGCTCAGTCTGGGATGTTTCCTCCTCTGTGTCTGTCCTGAGCTTTGGGAATGTCTTTGCAAACTAACACAAAGCACAGGCAGCTCTCTCCAGCTCTTCAGGCTCTCAGGATTCTCTATCCCAAAAGATGGTGGACATTAAAAAGCTTTTAATTTCTGATTTTAGAGGTGCTCAGTCCTTGAACTTCCATGAGGCTGCAAGGGCATTGAAAAAAGTAGTCCTAACACTGTATTTTGGCAAGAAGAATTTAATTACCTTTCCATTGCAAAGCTAAATTTTCTTGTTTTTCATTGCAGGCTGACAGATTCTTTCATTCTTTGATATTAAGAATTCATCTCAATAATGTTAGCGTGTTACCTTTGAGTTATAGAAAGTTATGAAACAACAGAAAAGAAGATATCGCTTCCAAGAAAACAGAGGTAATTTGTTTAGTTTTCCTTCTGTTTATTTTGTTTTGGTCTTTATGAATGCAAACTTTCAATTATACTGTAAGAAATGCTAGTTCTGCAATTTCCTTGCAGGTGGGTTAATTCATCTGACATGAACACTATCAGAAGGTCCAATCTTTGTCATTAAAGCTGTGAATTCCATGTGAGCAAGCTCCTGCTCCCACTGGAGTTAATGCTGCTTGGAGAAGATGCAGGGCTTTCCTCTTAGGAGAAATCTGAAGAGGATATATTGCTAATTTAGAGAAAACCTGAAAATTAGAACAATAGCTTTAAAAAGATTAACCAAGAACCCTAAATAGAACAAGGTATTTTAATTTAGATGTTAAATGAAGTCTAATTTAACTTTCATGTGTGGGGAATTATGAGTAGCTAGTAGAAGAGTGGGGTTTTGGAGCACAGGCTCTCCAGAGACTGTCATCAGAAGGATGGTGATTTTCTTTCCCATTCTGACACAGACATTTCCAAGTCTTCAGACCCAAAATGTTGTGCAGAAGGAGAGTGCTATTTGTAACAATCATGAGAGTTACAAATAAACTGTATTCACAGTTTTTCTCAAGTTTTGAGAGGGACGAGTCAGAAGCATTGGTAATTGTGATGTTTTCACTCTTTTGCTACTAAATAAATTTTAAAGGATATATCTCTGGATAAACACTCAGTTAAATGTCAGAACACACTCCTGCTTCAAAGCAGAGTTTAAAATGTGTGCAAAGGCTCCTTCTTTGCCTCTCTGCATGCCTTCTCTTTAGTAAAAGCACACAAGAGACACAGCCTTAAGATCTCTGTGTGAACCAGAGTCAGCTGGACATCCCAGAAGTCCCTGAAATGGAGACTTGATCAAAATCCTCACAAAGGTAGGGATTAAAACCACTGAAGCTGAGGTCTGAGAGAGACCACACATATTTATCTGTGTCTGTGACAGAGTTCACTTGAGTGTCTCAAACATTCCCTGTGCCTACCAAGAGCTTTGCTCTGCTCTGTGCATTGAAACATTCCTTTGGCACAAAATAAACCAAATATTGTGGTGGCAGAAGGCTCAGGGTTATCACACAAGTGCCACTGGTACCTCTCACTCAGCTATTTTACTCTATCAAGTAAAAATGTAAAGGGGAAAGTGGCCAAGGAAGAGAATCTGGAATAGACAGCAGCAATTCTGAATAAAGCAGGGTTTCTCTTGCAAGATCTTGGTTTTTCTCCAATTAGTATTGATAGATTTTAGAGGAAATTATTATTCAGTACTAATTGTGGAGGAAAAGGAGGGTGGGAACTGGCTTCATTTTTCCTTTGAAAATTCTTTCATCCTACTTTTCTTGGAGCCATTTTTAAAAAGTTGAATGAAAATAGGTCATCACTTACTAGATTTGGTTGATTTGGTGGGCACTAGTCCAGATAACAGAAGGGTCCAGGGGATTTGCCAGGCCATTAATAGGTCCAGCATTCCAACAAGTGCTGGAATGACAATCTTTATGGAAACCACTGGCTGATATTTGAAATCAAGTGCAAATGGGTGTTGGTATAGCACAGGTGATGGTGCATGGGGGAGAAAAAATTTTATCAGAGGTCAGAAAATAGTCAAAAAGATCCTGTTTTACAAAACACCCTGGTGGTGGCTGCCATGAAACACACTTCTGTGGGGTTTTCATATTCCCTTGCTCCCAGGAAGGACCACTGAGGTCTAGGAAAGGCAGATGGACAAACACAAGTGAAATCCATGTTGACATCAATCCCTTCAGGGTTCATGGTTAAGCTGCAGGGTGATGGGAATTTTCCATGTTTTTTTGGCATTAGAAATCTCAAACCCAGTGATTCTTTTGGAAAAGGGAAAGACCAAAGATTCAGTCAGCTAATGAGAACATAAACTGCTGAGATCAAAGTGTCAGCACCAGCAATTGGTCTAAAATATGGGGTCCTAATCACTGGAACTGATGGATAAGAAGAGAACCATTTCACATCTGACAAAGCAAAATGTAATTATTATGAAAGTGGTGAGAGGGCAGGTAAATGACTTGCCCCCAAATTTAAAAAGTCAAACCTAGTTAATTTTATCTCAGATAATAAAAACAGCAGTGATAAGGCTGTTACAGATTGGTGAAAAATTAATGAAGTCTTTAATGAACTTTATGGCAAATTACATAAATCAGACCTAACTTAATAAAAGCCCAGAAGATTTTTAGTAGTGATTAGATTTTTTCAGTTGCTGAATGATAAAAAAATAACTCCAGTAAAATACTCTCTGTCCTACTGGAAGATTCTGCAAGATGTTAAAGCAGAGGAACCAGAGCCAATTACCAATGGTTTCATCAGAGAGATCATTAAATAAGCTTGGAGTTTTATTTTGAACTGATCACTTGAAGAGCTGACCAGAGTGTGTTTTGAAATAGCTTCAGAGCAAACAACAAAGCCAATGTTTCTTTTTGGATGAAGGTGAGGAAAGAGCTGTTCATGCTGTGCAGACACATAGATAACAACATTTCACACAGTGAAGGGTTTCTCTGGAGTGGGGGGAAGTGATGGGAAGCCTTAGTTTGTAATGTTTCAAAATTTATTTAAATAAACCTTAGAGAGGAACAAAAGACAAAGCCAAACAGAGACAAGATGGATTCCAAGGGCTGTCCTCAGATTAGGGATCCTCACAGCAGTCATGTGAGATAAATTTGCATTAAATGCTCAGGTGTTAGGATCTAGACATATTTATAAATAGGCACAAATTCCAACAGGGATATTTAGAAGCAGACAGAGACAGCACGTGGGCCTGATTTCTATTACATGTCAGTATGTTGGGAAAATGTAAATTTTCTTCTTGCCTCTGTGATGTACTTGCAATTCAACCATCAATAATCATATGTTAAAAACTTATTTCAGATTCAGAGGAGGGCCCACATTTCCTGCAGGTTTTTCTAATTTATGTTACTTATCAGGGACCAGTAAAGGAAAAAGAAGAAAAAGGATTGTGCCTTGTCTCCTAAACTATGCCAAGAAGCCTTGAACCAAATTAGTCACATGAGAATCACAGGCAGATTTATTTTACAAATTCTGATTTATTTTAGAATTTATCAACTGGTGAATAAAATTGTCCTTCCTCTTTCTCAGAGTTGCAGAGTTGTATCAGAAGGAATATTCAAATCAGCTATGTCTGAGCCTATACAAATGGAGAAGTCCATTACAGGAGTTGAAGATATCACAGAAGGGTGAATTAAGGGGAGGACTGGTGGCTTGCTTCCAAAAAGATGACGCTGAACAACAGGCAGACCATCAGATAATTTGTAAATGAAATAACCTTGTATTACTCTTTAATTAGAACAATCCTCCACTCCAATAAATGTTGCCACTCTGTGCAGCACCAGAGATCCCCCTCACACTTTCCATATTCCAAAAAAAGCAGCCCAACAAACCTGTTCTCTGGCTGCCTGGAGTCAGTGCAGTGCAGACAGGCACAGTGAGAACTTACTGAGTGACTATTCCTTGTGCCTTGCTGGTGGTGGAATTCACAGAGCAAAAGTCAAACAATCTTCCCACAGTATTGCAACCAGTTTATGAAAATATCATGTAAGAGTTGTCAGCTTCATACTCCCTAAACAAAGATATCCTACTTTTCCTTTTTTTTTTTTTTTTTTTTTTAACCTTGTTTTCAATTTCTCCTTGGTACCATAAAGTAGAATTATGGGACATTCCCAATTTGAACCTCAAATTATAGCATGAAGCCTTTACCCAAACTAATCCTCAGGACTTTAACATGAACCTATTTAAATAAAGACTTGTCCAGACACTGGCAACCACGGAGGCTGTTAAATAAAACTAGATAGATGGATGTTCAGGAGTGGAATTTGGCTTCAAACATTGACAAATCATCCAGTACCCACACTGAGAAGCAAGATGACCTCTCATCTCCAGGCACTTGGTGACATGAGATTGTACAGGAGCTACCACTCTGTTCACTAAGTATGGCACACTCTGATGCAACCAGAGCAATAAAATGCAGCAGAGCAATAAAGAAAAAAAACTTGTTTTGATAACACCTCCTCAGCAGGACACCTGAGCACTCAGCAAACATCTGTCTTTACACGAGGATGCTTTTGAAATTACCTTTGAGCACCACAGAGTGAGCTGTTTGTGCCTCCCACTCTGAGCAGGAAGGGGAGAAGGGAGGCTCAGTGCAGCCCTGGAGAGCAAAGCTGACTGAATAAAGTCAGAGAGGTCTTTCTTGTCAGACAGATTGTACAGGAGTGCTCTCTGCCCCAGCCACAGGAAGGAGGGAGGAAGAATTTGCCCAGGAGCATTGCCATCTCTTGCACACAAGTCTGCAGCCCAGGAAAAGCTCTGCTGTTTCCAACCTTGGAGTTTTCCAAAATGTATCTGGGTGCAGCCCTAGGTAACCTGGTCTCACCTGAAAGCTGACTCTGCTTTGAACAGGAGCTGTGATTAGAGACCTCCTGAAGCCCACCCCAGTCTGAATTATCTGATGATTCCCAGTGCAGCTGCACCATAACTGTGCCCAGGCACAAATACAGAATTTTCCTCGTAGCTCTCATTTAAAAAGAAGCTGGAAAAATGTGCCCAAACTATTTGTATATAAATGTGTAACAATTTGTGATGGAAATGTGCTCCCTGCAGAATTGTGCTGTAACCATGGCAACTTCCATTGAGATAGACATCCATTGTAAATCTAGAAGGATCTCATTTAGAAAAGATTTAGTTGTACTACTCACTCTATTTATGAATATTCCAATCATGTAAAAAACACTCCAGTTTGTTACAGAATTGTTTTTAAATAGTGCAGCTGTGTGATTAAGAATGCTATCAGAAGCTTTTACATTGAACAGATTTTGAATTTTATTTTATGATTCTTCTGCAACTTAGATATTTTGGAGACTGATTTGGAATCCTTTGCTATAAAATCATTGCAGATTTATTTAGTCTGGCTTCTAGTATTCCCCTCTTCTTTGCCTGATTATATTGTTTCACATCTAGACTACTGGGAAATATGTTTTAAAATACTCAGCTTCTTGTATGAGGAAAAATCCACAAATAAACAAAGGTTCACCCCTCTTAGTACCTTAGCTGTGAGTTCTCTTTAAAATCCTCAGCTCTCTGCTGCCTCTCACAGAAGCAAAATGCTTCCCTGTTTTTTCTGCCCATCCTGTAACCTTCCTCAGTGGAATATTGGCCTTTATTTCTCACTAACCTTGTGTAAATTCTCAGCTGGTGGTCTTGTCTCCAAGGTGTCAAACTCAGTGTTCAAATTTGGGACAGTAATTTTGTGTCTTGCTGACAGGCTGATTTACCTACTTACAACTACAATTTAGGATGCACAGAAGTATGTCCTAGGAGAGCTTAAAAATTTGCAGGGGACATTAAGGTTACAGCTTTTATTTATATATATTTTTTACTGTTGGTTTACTAGTGCAGTCAAATGAAGAAAGAGAATGAATCATGAATCATCTAAGCTATGCTTCCTTTTCTTAACACCAGAGCAGAACAAATCCCATTCAAGGTGTATTTCTTGGCATGGGAAGGCATCAGCCAGACATCAGTAAAGTTGATATGCGCCAAATAGCAATTTAGAAATTCAGAGCAGCCTCCTGAAAAGAGCACAGCTCTAGGGACAGAGTGGCACTGGTGATATTGCATAACAGAGCCTATTCATGAAGCATGGATGCATGTAAATGGCTAAATATTTGATAGTGATTTTAATTTTGTTGGGGGATGTCTCTTTTTTTTTTTTTTGATACTGCTCTGATCCCATTTATTTAGGGCATAAAATCAGCATCCACAGATGCCCAAGGGCCTTCGAACAAACTCTACCTGATGATTAACTGTGCAAAAATATGAAGGGCCTTGGGGAACCTCCAATTACATACATCCAGGCTTGTTCAGGCCTTGGTTTCTGTACTGACAGCATCTGCATTTCTGCAGGTTTTAGAGGGAAGTAATTGCTTTTCCTGGAAGAAAGACAGACCTCCTGAAATGGCTTGGGAAAAAGTCAGCAAATCCATTATTAAAGGCCATCTGAAATGCTTAAGACAGACTCAGTCTTTAATATAGATGTGTCTCAATAAATGAAATCAGATGTGTTGTTGAGGAAAAAGATACTTCCACTACTCTCCTGATAAATTTGTTTAATAGAAGAATACTTGACTCATAAGAGATGTTTAATTTTTCAGGACCTTTTATGACCAATACCAAGCACACTGATGTGATTACTCAGTTCTACAGTTTCCTTCTCAACAAGAGCAAAGAGAAATGCTGTTTGTACATACAGAACCCTCCAGCCAAACTCCCTTTTCCATTACTCCAGCTCTGATACACCCAACTATTTTGTCTTGACCATTTTAAAATCTCTTCAGAAATCAGAGCTGTCTCAGGGAAGTTTCACTTTATCAGCAATATTGCATCCTGCTCCAGAGATAACACAGCTCGCCTGGTAAAGCTGCCTGAGGTTACAATTCTCTCTGATATCTTCATGGAAAAGGAAGAAATGCCATCAGTTTTGGAGGCAGCTATTTTCTTCAACTTGCCAGAGAGTTAAAAGCAATTAATTGCATCTCATAACAATAGCAGTCTTTTACAGAGTGTTTACTCCTCCTGTTTTCTCATTTAACTTCCATTTAGGACAGTGGTTCAGGACTGTGCTTTGGAATTTAGGATTTGACCTACATCTCATTTTTAAATTAAAGCCAGTCCTCTCCTGCTGTGATCCTACTTTTCTAATCAGCTCCCTCTCATTTTTGAAAGGCAGCAGGAGCATTTCTCTCACCCCACAAGGGCGAGATGTTTAGCAGTGTAACAGAATGAGTGAACCAAATGCACCTGTGGCTGTGGCTTCTGTCAGGTCTAATTAAACCTGTAGCAGTAAACTTTCAAAACTGTTTGGAAACCAGAGTTTGCCACCTTACAGGGTTGAAATCAACACAGTCAGAGCCCTTCCCATAGGATTTCTGCCTCACCTGGGGAGCAGCCACTGAAACACAGGCTGGAATTGGTCTTTCCCATTGATGCAGCCAAAAGGAGAAGGACTCCTGTGTACATAAGCTTGGTTGGATGGATGTGCCTGGTTTAAGGTACATGTTAGATCCACACTTGCTTTTAGCCAGGGCCTTGGGAACTTTCAGCCTACTTCATATTTCTGAGTGTCCCTGTAATAAGGGAAGATCTTTTCTATCAGGTCAGTCCTTCTCCCTTTACTGGAAATGGAACAGTGAAAGGGACATCCAGCTTGTGGGATGGATGTGTTGAAAAAGCTTTCTTATAAATACAATTACTGTGACATGCAGTAATTGTGAATTGAAGTTTCTCCACATTCCCTAAACTTGAATCTGAATTTTCTGGGAGCAGCCATACTTACATGGAGGCAAGAACTATTTTGTTCTGGCTATGGCTCACAGCACTCACACTTGAGACACTTCCTCATGGCAACCTCAACTTTTGGTTTTTTCACAGTGTTAACAAAAGCCAGATCAAAAATATGTGTTTGCCCTTTATTATGGAAAACCCAACTGTGCTGCTGCAGCTGGCTAACCGAGTGCTAAAGCCCAGAGTCAGGAATCATTCCCTGTGCTCTTTCCTGTCACCCACCAAGCCAAGAGAGGGCAAAACAATCTCCTGAAGAGCTCTGAACTGTACTTTTAAACCCCTTCCCCTGGGCAGGGCCCATCCTTTCAGTTTCCCTGGATGAGAATGCTCAGAATGGAGCATCAGCTTTCTGTAGAGAACCCAATCACCACAAACCTTCCACAGCTCATACAGATGGGGAGTGGAAGGAGCTGATCTGACTGCAAGTTTCACGTGGCTGCTCCTTTGTAGAAAGCAAGTAACTGCACCAGTTTTTACCAAAAACTGTACCAGTGTTTTGTAACTGCACAAAATGCTTTTTTGGATAATTTATTTTGGCCACTGTCAGGGCCAGATCAGGAGGAAAGCACAGCACACCCAAGGTTTCAAAGCCAGCACCCACAGCCAGTGACATCATTACATGAGGATCTCATGTTTGTTAATAGACAAATGAGATGGTATTTCTAACCCTTAATTATGGACCAAACAAAAAAAAAAAACAAAAACAACAACAAAAAAAAAAAACACCAAACAAAAAACCAAAAAACAAAACAAAACAAAAAAACCAAAAACCAAACCACCAAAAAACCAAAAAAAGAAAATCCGGAAAGCCTGGAGGTCTCTTTGTCACAGTACTGAAATATGCTAAAAAACCCCAAGCTGCCTTAATTCAGATTTGGGACTTATGCCCATCTTTATTACCTAATTAATTATAAAGATGAACTAGCAGGAAGTGCAATTATCTGTATTTTCTGCTGAGTTTCAAAGCGTTTGGCAAAGAGATGGGCAAAATCTTATTTGTTGAGCAGGAAATTTGTCAGTCTTTATCATTTCAGGAAGCTAAAAGTATTTGAAAATTTGCCAAAAAATTTCAGTCAAAGGAGGGAATTTTACAAGAAATGTTTCCATTTTAAATACAGATTTGTTCATTTTTAATTTTACAGTAGATCATTAAAAAGAATCAAAATATTTAGAACAAACTTTTTGAAATATAACACTATTTGGTTGACAATATAACATTTTGTGTTCTGGCAAGAGATCATGAGATATTTTGTCTCTTTGAAAATCTTTTTCTCTATCAGCACTTTTCACCTAGGACAGAAAATTCCCATCCCATTACCCCACCAGTGCCCTGGAGTCCATCATGGTTCATTCCTGACACAACAGCCACTTGCATATTAAATTCCCAAATGTGGGCAGCCACAAATCACTAAGATGTTCAAATACAATCTTGTTCAGGAGACCTTCCATGAGAGGTATTCTTCCATTTCTGGCCAAAACCCTTTCAAACTAGGAGCCCCCCAGCACTTTAAATAGCCCTGCTCTTTGTTTTGGGCTCTTTTCTTTCAGTTTTGGGCTCTGTCAGGCCCCTCTGACCTGATGCTGACATCAATCCCAAAAGCAACAAACTGCAGTTGCTGAAAGCAGATTCTGTCTATATAGATGGATTTACTTCTCTGGAAGGAATGAATATAATGCTGCAGCTACTGTAGGAAATAACAAATGAGGTTAAAAAGTGCCTGATTAGTCATTTGGGCCCATGATTATGGGAGGTTTTAGAAATGGTTTATTTGAAACACAAAACTTGCACGGACAGAAAATGACAGTAAATGTTTAGGTGCTCCCTGCCATGGTGATTTTGGTTGGATTGGAAGGAATTTGAAACTAAAACCAGCAACAGCAGCTTGTCACTGAATAACTAGTCAGGCATGGAATCTAAGGGGATCATCCACAGGAGGGAGCAGCTTTTGAGTATGTAACCCTTGTTAAGTCTTATTCTAATTCTAGCATATTAAAATGCTTTGTTTTCACCTAAGACTCTGAACTAGATTAAAAAACACTACTTTTTTATTGTAAGAATAATAAAAAAGGATTAATGTTAAATTGCTACTCCACCTTAAATTAAAAAAAATCTGGTTTTACACAAATTAGTGTCAGTGTAGAAAAATTCCATCTGAGCAGCTGAAATCCTTACTCTTCCTATGAACTGGAGTAACAAGGTGACAAGGGATCATCCACTGCTACTGGAAAGTGGCAAAAAGCAGTTAAGTCTTTTCAGTCTTTTCTCCTAACACAGAAACTGTGTGGGACAATGCCAGGGGAACCCTCACTATATAAACTTGGTGTTTCTCTGGCATGTAAAGCTGCAACAAAACACAAACTGCATAGACCTCAAAAAAAAAAAAAAAAAAAAAATCAATAAACAAGTGAAATTGGTAAAAAAGAAGTGCAAGGCTACTCCCTTGACCATAAAGTCATCTATGCCATTACATAAACTATCTCCCTCCTCAATATTAGACCCAAGACACTGCTGTGAAGATCCTGAAAATGTTTTACTTGACTTGATACAAAATGCCAACTAAAAACAGATAAAAATCCAGAAATTTTATGTGCTTAAGTGTGATTGCAATGACAGGTACACTTTCAACAAACAAAACCATCTTAATTTTTTAACTTTTTGCTTTTCTTAAACCTCTGCAAGGTGGAAGAGGAAGCAAAAATAGAAATGGAAGCATTAGTCCTGTGAAGAATAAAATCCCACAGCTGCTTTTTAAGACTTGAAATGAAGTTGCCTAGGAGCCATCCTTCTTCTTCATTGCTGTTTCTGTCCCTGCCTCCAAAAAAAAGTCATCTGCAACTTATATTAGTATTTCCTTATTGCATCACAGCTTGGATTTGCTTTTCTACTACTGCTAGAGTGCCTTACTGTTTAATTTTATTGTGTGCAGTGCCTGTCAGTCTGTGATCTTCCAATCCACCTGTGCTCCCCATCCTTTGGAGATATGTGCTAGCAGTCCTCTGCAGCTGCTGAGGAAAACCTCCTGCATTTTTTGTGTGCCACAGGACATGCTCTGTGTCCATTCTTCCAACAGGAAGCTGCAGCAGACAATCTGCAGGCAATGCCAGTTTGGATTGTTCTGATTTTATCACTGCTTTGGTATAGATATTGGGGCCATAAAGGAAAAACAGAGGGTTGATATTGTCTTGAATACCATGGCTTAAAAGTCCTCAGGTTTGGTGTCCTGTTGTCCCTCCTGTTCACTGAGAGGATCCTGCTGATCTTTATGTTGTGGTCATTGTTGTGCAGTAAACTTTCACCAATTTTGTTCTTAATTTTGATCTCTGAAATCAGTCTTGTTTGCCCCTAATCTCTCCCCAGAGCAATTTTCCTGAGCTGGCCTTGTTTTCTGGTTGTTACTGAATGTATGGATGTTTACAGGGACAAGGATGGAAATTATTTTAGTTGCAATGTTTATTCATTAACTCAGTTTAAGAATGCCTGCCAACGCTGAAGGATACATAACTCTAATGAAGTACTTACAAAATGCCAGAGAAAGTCTAAGTTAGTCTCTGAGGTTTTCAAAATATTCATTAAAATATATCAGAATGCAGAATGTTTTTCAACCACAAAGACAACCCTGCTACTGCAAATTTCATTATGCATTTTTAGTTGAAATAGTCATATAACATTTAACATAAAGCCATAAACCTGATGCTATTTTGGTCCAATCTGTGCCATTTGAAAGAAGTGTAAGGGATTTATTTTCTAAAATATCCAAAATCAAACTGAAAGAATGAAAATCCATATTTGAGCAAGTTCTGCATAATTACATTTAATTAATTTAGGAATGTATAGGACAGTTCCAAAGCTGAGAAGAATACTCTCTAGGTTCAAGGTTTTCCAAAATATTTCCCCTTACATTTCCACTAAAATTAACAGAAGAGTTCAGAGTACACTGAACAGTGATTTTCCTTAATGGAGCATAACCATGGAAAAAGTACAAGATTAGTTCTTCTACCCTGGGATAGAGGAATTATCAAAATGCCTGTCCTTTCAATTTTCTCTTTATACCAATCACCAAATTGGTCTCTCTTTTTATGAAACATGCAAACTAAATCTTTGTTGCATGTCCTGGCAAATAGAAGCAGAAGTAAAAGAGTAAAATAATGTAATTGGTATATGTGAAAAAAAAGGCGAAATAAAATCTGGAAAACTAATTTTCTTTATAATCTGCAGAAACAATTTCATCTTTCCCCCAAGAAATTTGAGTAAATGTGGTTCATGTCCAAAGGTCCCACTGATTTTCAAGTCTTGAAAAGAACCTAAGAAGCAGCAGGAAACATGTTGAAACTACTTATAAAGAGGGCAAGGTTGTTGATTAGTTCTACTTTTTAGTGTGGTGAAAAGTAGAAAACCTAGAATAGGAAAAGATTAGGTTCTCCTGGTGTGTTATACAAGGCAAGTTAATTCTGACAAAAAAAGGAGTTAATATTTTTAATTTTCAGTCCTTCATTAATGACTCTTTTCCTTTCTGCCCTGTGTGAATAGGGTATTACTCTAAAGTTAACATGCATGGCATGGTGATTTCACTGAATGATTTGCTAAGACCTCATGCACCATTCCCTCATTGAAATATAATGAATAATCATTTATGACTTGTCAGGTAATAATGTGCAATAATAAGGGCTGATGGAGGTTTAAACCCACACCTGAGGAGGTGAATGCCACATGCAGCTGAAGTACTCAGGGCATTCTTAAAGAAAACACTTTGGCAAGTGCACTTTTACTGAGGATTCCTCAATTTAGTCTCATGCCATTAAGAGATACAAATGTATGCTTTATTTTGTATATTGATGGTCTGCATTTGCCAGCAGATTTCTCTGTGCTCAGCTGCTTTGAGGCTCCTTAAGACATTTCCCTTGAAGTTCTTCTAAATAGTAGATACAAAATTTCTATGGAAAACTTCAAGAGTTTACTTATCCTGGGACAGAGGTGAGAGAATTGTATTGGTGCAGAGAGCATGGGTTGTCTTTCTTTTGTACTGTGACAAAAATCTGTTAAGATTATGGCAGTGAGTAGTTAAAAGATAAGATTTTAGAAGGCTTTGAAAACCTCAACAAATCATTTAAAATAAAGAGACCAAAGAACAAAAGCATATACTCAGTCTCAGAAAAAAGCTGTAACAATACCATATAAATAGCACCTAGAGAGGCTCCTAGAAAACAGAAAAGCCAAGAATTCACCTTAGTTACCTAACATTGACCATATCGACTCAATTCTTGCTGTAAAAATTGGTCCTACCCATGGCCTTTGAAAGCACAAACTGTATAAAAGATTTTCTGAGTTTTCCTTGAAAGTCTAGTGCTTCACCCCTCTAGTACCAGGCAGAAAAATTACCAGAATTGTCATGCATCATATCCATTTTGCTGGGCTCAACAGAGAGCTTACCAGAAATACATATTTCATTTGCCTTAAAAAAAAAAAGTGTTCTTTTTTTCAATTCTTAAGTGTTCCTGGTGACACTGCAGAATTTCATGGTCACTTTGTCACAGCTGACTTGATTGGCACCTCAAGGGAGGCCAGTAAATAGCAGACAGCTCTCAGCTATTTTTTCTGTCAGTAGAGATTCAAAATGCTTTTGATGGATTCAGAGACTGTTTCATATGATATTTTATTAACTCCTGCAAACTGTATGAAAACAATTCAAAACATCTCTTAGATGAAACAGCTTTAGCAAGAGCTAAATTGAGTCCCACGATTCAGCAATATCCCATATGGTGCCTCATATGTCACAAAACCTGCCTGGATCTTGAGAGTGAAGGTGATTTTTTTTTTCCCTGTAGGACTTCAATCGACATTAGAACAAACCAAACACAAGTATGCTGTCCCTCCTGGTTCTCCTTCTTGGAAAAATGCTATTTTTATGCTGCTCTGTGCTTAAATCACCCTGAGATAAATTGAGTATTTATCTTCCAGTGACTACTACTTGAGGTCTTGGAACTCTCTTGATATTTGCAGGCATGAACCACTGAAGAACTTGGCTTATTAATAATTAAATTTATACAAAGCTATTGCAAATGGAGACAAACAGCATCCTCTCCAAGCAACTGCTGATACAATCTCCCATGTTGGCCTCAGGTGTGAGATACAGATTTCAAATGAAACATTTGGAACCATCCTGGTTTGCCACTGATTGACAACAATAATTTTTTTTTTTCATTTTATTTGTTCTCTGTGCTTTCTCTGATGCCCTTTTGCAAAAGAAGATGGCAACATAACTCTCAATTTGCTAAGGCATGAATGAAGAGTAGCAGAATGACTTTTAATGTGGGAAATGTGAAGCCATATGGAATTCCTTTTATGGCATAAGCAGTCCTTTTTGCAGTTTTTCCTATTAGCTAACTTTCAATTCATAATGAGAGAACATCAGATTTCTAGGGAAAATCAGGCAATTCTGGCACTGAAACAGCTGCCACATTCCTGAATGGTGAGCATGGAGAGGCATGGCCAGAAATGGCTGGGTATGGGCTTTTAGGGGCACTTCACCTACACCAGATCCCTGAGGCAAATGCCTTGCACCCCGAATTTTTGCTTTTCATTTGAAACTCAAAATGTTCAAAACCCCCACGTACAAACCCTGTTATATTGATAACTGAAAAAAAAAAATCACGAAAGCAACTGTTACCAAGAAACTTCATTTTGTGTCTTACAAAATCTGGCTGATATTGATGTCACACAAAGATAATGGCTGTTGAGCCATTAGGTGGAAGAATGGAACACATGAAGAAGAGGTTGCCAAAGCAACGCCAGTTAACAGGCACACAAAGGAATTAATGAAGATCTTTACAATTTCTGTATAAAGCATTTCTCATTCTATGTATGTGTTATTTTTTTTAACTGAAAAATTGAAGAATGCACTATTAGCAGATTCTGATTAGCAGGAAACAAAAGCATAATGCCACTGTCCAAGCACAGAATTTACTGAAACTAAAAAAACAAACAAAAAAAATTATGATAAAATTTTGAAATCAACTAGAACATCAATAGGAGACATTAATGTGGTTATAGTCCCTTGATGGTGATCCTGCTCTGACATTTCCACAAAACACAGTGGGATCCCTTGCAGTTTTTTCTCACTCCATCCTGACACATCAAGCAGCAGTTGAATTACTTGAATTCTCACAACTCTACCAGCAAACTGTATTTTACTCTGCTAGTTTGTTACCCCGGCAAGGGATGTGATAATTACTGAGATCACAAGGGCGCCATCTAAAAACATTGTCACCTTCCAACTCAGTGGCACAAAAACACTTGTCTTACAAGAACAGCAGAGAGCTTACTATTTGTGCCAAAATTCACTTATGGGAACAATTTTGTGTCTGCAGTTAAAATAGCTGCCTTTTTTTTTATTTTATTCCATTTTTCAAAAGCATAGCGGATTGACCTAAGTAATTAATTTTTTCATCCACAGGCCTCTAATTGGTCTGTCTTTGCCATCATTTTTAATGCAAGCAACTCCAAAACTACTATTTTTCCATGTGGGTAGCAGGACTGGCCATTAACTCAGAGACTTTCCAAAGAGTGCTATTCCAGCTAATGTTCATTCTGCAATGTCACTCTTGTTCCCTCCAGTGCTCCCTTTCTTGGGTTTCTCTTCCAGGTAGGCTACTGGTTGTTTCTGTCTATCATTTGCTCAAGTGCTCTTTAACACTGATTCTCTTTGTGTTTTTGAGCACAGAAATGGAAGTATTGGATTTTGCACTGTAAGCTTTGGCTAGGATAATCAGGTTACTTGGTAAGAAAATCTGCTTTGACTTAGTCTTCCTACTTGCCACAAAAAGGAATAGCTCAGGCTAGCAGATAGTTTCTTTCTGTAAGAACAGTGATTATCTAATTCCAGAAAAATGGCTGCTCACAGAGCCACCAAGAATCACAGTTTGATTGATAAGGGAGGGGATAACTCTCATCAGAGCTGTTATTTTGCTGATTAGATGAACGAGGCCATCACTTAGAGAGCTTTCTGGCAGCAGGCCCTAATTCAAGAGTTCTGAGAATTTTGGTTTTCTCAGTAGGGCTTTAAGTGGGCTACCTCACACCTGTCCTTCACAGAGCTCTGCTGAGGCTGAGAAGAGGGGAACAGCTTGCCACTAGATATCTACCATTTAAAAGGAAGCATGGGAGAAAGAAATGTGCATTATTCTAACATGACTGCCCTGAAGATTCCTTAGCCAGAAGCACATTTTGCTGCTCATTCTTTTTACTGTTCTACAATCAAATAATAACAGTGCAGTTGCTGCTTTCCTATTCCTCTTTGAAAGCAGTTCCACATGTTTCTCGACACATACCTCATTAAGACCTGGAAACTGCCTTATTCTGGAGGAAAGAAATTTTATGTAAACTGTATTATATGGACAGAAAGAATTGGAGCATAAATTTGAGGATGATGTTTGCTCATAAAACAAGTGAGAACCTATGTCTGTTAATTGAAAGAAAAAAATATTCAGTGACATAATCAGGAATGTTTAGAAGAAAAAACCCAAGAGTGGTGTTTCAAAAACAAAGATAAACCAGAAAGATACTTTGAAAAAATCGCCTCGAAATACGATGCTTAACCACTTGGTGTCACTCTTAACTCGTGCTGGAGTCAGCTCTGCACCATCTATGCCAGCAGGAAACACAGTTGTAATAAAGAAAAGTGACAGACTGGGCACGATTTCACTAGCTGTATTTTGGAAAGAAAATTCAGGTGTTCAGAGATTCAAACTGACTGACCTAACTGTTCTGTAGAGGTTGTGTGGTGGATGCATGTTTCACAGCAGAAACAGACCATTCATAGTCCCTGTCATCTGCAAAACCTTCACCTATTAAATCCAACTGTTTGGTTTGTTATCATCTCCTCTCTAGTTCTTAACAAGGACTGAAAATGCAAATGTCCCACAGTTGCTATCTTTATGCACTGTTGTAATTGGAAATAAATTAACTTTAAAAAATTGCCACCAAACCCTTGGCTTGGCAACTAGGGTTGGTGAGTAACTATGAATAACTATGGTGAGTGAATATTATGCCTTGGCTGTAGGGTTGGACTTTTACATGAACAGCCTGCTCAATCAACTTAAAACTTTTTAAAGTAGTGGCCTTAGAAGCCAAATTGGGCATTTGGCTTCTACTCTCCTGTGGGCCACATTGCAAAAATAAATGGATTAGATCATCCTAATGCTGGCACGTGCAAACACCACTCTGTTGCATGCTGACAGGCACCATGGACAATAACCCAGCCCTCCCAGCCAGCCCCTGCACTGGATGGTGCCTTGCAGTGCATTCAGACCCACCATGAATAAGTTTTTCCCAGCTTTATGTGAGCAAACCCTTTGGCTGCCATTAGCATCACTGGGAGTTACTGGGAGTGACACAACTTCATTTCTCAGCAGAAGTGCCATTGACAATGCACCCTCCTCTTGGCCTGGCCATGGGATGGAGACAGAATTATGGATGAAGGCTGGAAAAATGGTAGCTCAGGAGACAGACACTGCTATCACATTACAGCTTCTTAATTCTGCTAGCTGCCAGTGGGTTGACTTTCATGTTTATTGCCCAAAGGGAATTTAGAAAAGCAGCATTTATAAAACAGCATACTCGTATTTATAGTGTGGCTTATCAATGAGAGTTTAGGAACAACATGCTCTGGGATTTCAAATACTTGAATGAGAACAAGAAAAAAGGGTAATAAGAAAGCAATAAAGGTCTTCTCTGCTGGCTTCCTGTTTCCTGGCAATACTCGTGTGTTGGATATTTGGAAAGCATACCAGGATTTTTTTTTTTTACATATAAGATTTCCTACTCATTCTCCTTGTTTTCTACTGCAAAAAGTATTATGTGAAAGCAGGCTACCTCTCCTCTCCTCTTTCTTTAACACACCATCTTGTTTAATGCTGAATTCCATCTTCCACAGGATGACCACAGGTTGTCATTTTTACTGGCACTAACAGGAGAAAAGCAAATATGACACCAGTGACTCAGACCTGCATTTCTGGTACCTCACTGGGGAGATGGCAGTGCAGGAAGGGACCTGCCATCCTCATCCCCTGCTTGGTGAGCACTGCCTCCCTCATTAGTACCTCTGCTCTCAAATCCCTGCAATAGTTTGTAAATTCTCCTTTCTTGCCACCAGTCTTTCTGAATAATATCTAAGTTTACCTACTTCAGATTTTCTCCTGTGAGCTTAAAATTTCATTCTAATGTAGCAAAGGGAGTTTGCAGGCAAAATTGATTTGTTCAGACTTATAGAAGCATTCTTTGGATTAGCAAAGGAATGAACTGAAGCCCACTGAATAGCAGGCTACAATGACACATCCTTCCTATCTTCATTGGCTACCTTAGATTCCTGTTTGGGTTTTTACATTTCAGGTTTCATATTTCTGGTTCTGATAATGAACTGGGGTAAAATCAGTTGAGAGCTGCAATCAAGAGCTCTGATTTCTGGGCTCAAGGGAGAAAGTTGTTCCCTGGCACCTACAAAGCGTGAATTTGCTGGACTGTACTGATTTTAAGTTTGTAACAATGCCTAGTTTCATGTTCACCCCTTACTTCTGGATGTACTGCAATGTAATGGTACAGAAAACTGGTCTGAAGCATAATGGCATTATTTTCAGAGCTGCAAGTGACTTAGGGTTCTACCAGAAAAGGTAAATGATGAGAAATGGTGTTTCACAGCAAAGGCAGCATCCACCAAAACTTGCTGACACAAAGCAATAATCTTTTCAGCTCATTGGTGAGCCCATCACCATATTGATGCATCAAGCCAATGTTTTCATCCACTCAGAATGTATCTGAAGGAAAAAAAAAAACAGAAAAACACACACATAAACTGGTTAAATCAGGGGCAGCAAGGCAGGAAAGCTTCGAGAAGGCTGCTAAGAGATAGAATCATCTCTTGATTGCCCATTTCTGGCTGCTCTGTCACAAACCCAGCATTGTTCCCAAGATCCCTGGCACAACCCATAACTCACCAGCTGAGACTGACAAAACACCACCATCTACTGGTCTTGCCATCACAGAGGCTCTCAGCCCTTCACCAGTCCCACAGAGCCACAAAGTGTTCCCGTTTATCCCTGGAATTCATGGGTAAGGCATCATCCCTCAGAGCCCCCTGCAGCAGTGCCTGCTGTTGCTTTGCCCTCTCTGCAAATGTGGCTCAGCTGATGGTGCACAGGTCCTGGACAAAAAACCATCAGTGCTGCTCATCCCCGTGGTGAGCTGGAGCTCCAGGTGCCCAGGCAGGGGCTGCATTTCAGCTCTGGCTCTGTCTGGGCAGCAGCCAGCCAAGGGCAGCTTGCACTGGCACCCACTGGGTGGGCACAGGAGTGGGCAAGTTTGGGATGACCTCCTCTGTTACCCTCCATTTCCCTATCTCAGATCAGTTTTTAATCTCATTGGCACAAACCCTGCTTTCATCTACAGCACTGAGTTTTCTGTCACCCTGCCCTCACTTTCTCCAGTGGGTTGCAAAGTCCTTCCCCCCTAGAAAACAAAGAGATTCAGCATTGTTGATTCAGCTGGATTTTTGGTGAATTAAAAGATACAAAATCCCATCAGAGAATAAATATTTTGCCTTTTATGGAATCTAGACAAGTACTTGGTGAGTGGTAGTAAATTCCATGGTGATGTTACATTTTCAGTTAAAAATATTAACCAGTTATTCTCAAGACAGGTGGTTTTTAATAATTTATAATGATGAAATTAAAGGAAAAATTTAAGAATTTGATACACTTCAAGAGTATTTAGAAATGCCAGGGAAAACAAACTCTTGCAACTCTGCTGTCTAGTTGTCATTATGAAAGCCCAGGACAGAGGGGCTGACTGAAAATACATTATTCCAGATAAAAACCCACAAATCCACAAGACCTACAGAAACAAGTAAGAGCCTTCACTTCCCACCCCCCAGCCCCAGAAAGCCACTGGAAACCTACAAACATCCATGTAGTAAAAAGAGGAGAAATTTATATTTCCTCTCTTTGGTCCCAGCCATACTCTGGCTTTTATGTATTTTATGTCAATTATTAAGCATGACTGCAGTTATTATACTTTTAGGTGTTGAAGTCACATCCCATGATTAGTTTTTAATATAATTTTGTGATTGAATACTTGAAGTCAGCAATAGCCTTGTTCTACTCATGTAATTTCTTTTATTGTGCTGTTTTCCCATATAATATAGAAGGTTCATTAAGAGAGCAGCAAGCTGAGGGATATTACTGAAAGCACACACTTAAAGGAAAAGTACATAGTCAATACAAACATATTAATTGGTGTACATCACACAACAATAATTCTTTCACCAATATATTAAAGTTTTATGAGCTGTTTTCTTTCTGCTTCTGTGGAAAGGCATTAATAATCAGTCAGCTGATCTAGGGTGCACCTATACCATATACCTTGTGTGTTGACTGCTTGGGTCTAAGGATATCAGCAGAGCAGGAGATATTTATAGCTTTGCATGCTCCAGACAACCAAACATGGCTAAAAGTAACTCTAAAACAAGGTGAGTAAATTAGATTTATCATGAGGTTGAAAGCATAAAGAGAGGAACCATATATATTAGATATTGTCTCCTTTACAAAGGAAAGAAGTACTAATAAAAGCTATTTAAAAACTTGAATTAATGCATATTTTATAGACTCTACAGCATTAAGGGGGAGATTAAACTTAAAGGTGGCCATTTCAGGCTTTACACAGCATTTTATAAATTTACTTCCATCCCTTGAAGTAATGTGGGTGTAATGCCTGCAGACCAATTATGTTACCAGAATGAAGTAACCACCTACAGCAGCTTTGCTTGGGATGCAAAACTGCAGAGACACCTTCACTTTCAAAGTCCCTGTTTTTATACCATACATAGAAAATGATGTCTTTTTCTAGGAGACACTTCTTGTTTTCATAAAGTTTTTACCATTTTGATAGATTTCAAGAGGCATTTAAAAGTCTCAGACAAAGTATAATCAAAACTGAGGGAATAACAGGATTAGTTACTGTGATTTGACTGAGTGAATTGGAAAGATTCAGGCTGTGATACAAAACCTACTGGAGCTAAATGAAAGAGTTGTACTCTCTGAAAATGTAACTTTATGTAAGACTCACTCAAATTCACACAACTGCAGCTTGTTTCTGGGCCTTGGGATCCCATGTGCTCTGCATTTGAAAGTACAATCTGTACTGACAAGAAACCAAGAAGAGTTTGGGAGAATCAAGGGATCCTGAACAGCAGAAAGCCCAAGCAGCCCCAGAAGCCTCTTGTTGGAAAATCAAGGACAGGGTGAAAGAAATAAAATTGAACTAAAAAAAATGAGGAGGAATGCTGTAAAGAAAATTTCACTGAGTGATGAATAAAAGAAGTACAATGTATTTGCATTCAATACACTTGGCAGATCACACCAAAGAGAGCCAAGGGATTTGTTCTATCAGTTTTCTATTCCCAATGAGAGCTATGTAAAAGTGGTTAAGTTTATCAGTTTATCATAAGAAGGGACCTTTCCTTTTATTAGGGAAGCCAACTTAAAAGGTGTTTTCTGTTTGTAGATGAACAAAATTGGTTACAATGGTTAAAAGTTTATAGACTGGGAGAAAGTGCAGTTACTGCAGTTATTTTAGTTAGTAAATGAAAGAAAACTAAGTTGGTATATTTGAAGAGTGAAATCAATGATATTATTAGGAAGATAGTGTTTGGATTTTTTTTTATTGTATTTGTACACAAGTATAGGCATGATAGATATAAAACAGGAAGACCAAAATCAGCAATGAATTTGCTAACAGCATAAATTCTAAAACTATCTTCTTTCAAATATGCCAGAGAGTCTGTAGGGCCAATACATGTTTACAGCAGGAAAGATGTCCAAAAAATGAACTTTTTCTCCTACACTTCTTGCAAATGAATCCAGTTAAGCTGTACCACAAATGTCCTTTATGATGGACATGTCAGACAGACCAGCCAAGTATCAGTAGAACAGAATTAAAAACAGATTGGTAAAATGAATAATCCACAAATCCCCAAGACCAAGAGATATTCAGTAAGATGTTCTAGAGGCATTCAGGTATGAAATTACTATAATGTGGTAATATGTAATCTTTTGCTCATAAGTACCTTGGTGCCAGAAAAATGGAGGTGACTGATGTAATACCAAGATTTTAAGACAGTTCTTAGGGGATTTGGAGAACTACAGACTAGTAAACCACTTAAAAGGACTTTCAGAATGATCTCAGGGCACCAAAGGATAAAGTCCTAAAAGGCCACATAAAATTTAATGTACAAAAATCTAAAGTGTTATAAATTGGAAAACAATTACAACTTTAGACAGAGTTTGAATTTGCATTACATTTTTCATGCCTACTTTTGGTGAAGATTTCAGAAAGCTGTCATTCTACTTCTGATGCTAACCGTGGTTTTTGAAACTGAGAAATTAAACCATAGGTTTAATATGTGCTGCATAAACCCCAAATTTGGAAGCAAAACTAAATTTAGAGATAAGCTATCCAACATGGAAGTCAAAAAGAATATTTCCATTTCTATCCTTATTGAAATTCCAATAAATTTTAGCCAACTAAGAAAAAAATAAATTACTGAATATTTAAGCATTTGACTAAGTAATATCCCTTGTAATTCAGAGTCCACTTGTATTTTATATCTTTCATTAAGCAAAAGGCTTATTTTCCTCATTTGCAGTCTTCAACCTCAGTCTTTTTATACTGTATTCTGAATAAACCAAATATGTAAAATTAATTTCCTTATCTGGAGGCAATTCAGAACTTATTTAACTCTTCAGATTATTTAACTTTTGTAATTTTGCCTTTTGTTAATGAAATAATAGGGCACAGCTCTGGCTGGTAAATCTGACTCCTGGTGGGTCTTTCCTGGTGAGTTTTGTGTTCTGTGAATGATGGGGGGGGCACCACTTCAGTGGGTGACAAAAATTTCCTGCTCTAAGCATTATACAAGTAAGTAAAGAACATTTTCTTTGCACTAGGTGGAGGGGAAGACTTAATTGCCTAGAACAGAGACTGCCAGGGATTTTAGAGATGTTTTGTAAAAAATACTTGCAGAAGCTGCCCAAAAGAGATTGACAGCAGAGAGCAGAGATGGATTTTTATGAAGACAAGGTTGTACACTGTTTTCTGCATGGGTTTTACTTATTTACATAGGAATTACACCAGGATATGCTTAGATACACACAGAAGAAGATAAAAAAAGGCATTTTGGCCCAGGGAGGAGTACAGGGCACACTGTGGTCCCCTCCTAACTCACCACTGGTGAGTAAAGTTCTGCAACATCTGGTGCAATGGCCATAGAAACAGTACCTCCATAACCATGACAAATAATGAGAAATGTGAAAAATGGTGGAACAAGGAACTAACAAAAACCTTCCCTCGTAGGAAAATATGCTTTCACCTGTAATATTCAAATAAAAAAAACAAATCTTCCCCTATGTGACATGGAAGAAGCATTTTTTAGAAGTATTTGAAGACAAAGAGCTCTTTATCTACAACCAAAATGCCTTCCTCTCTGAAGTACAATGTAGTAAGTGATTAACCAGCACTAGCAGCACAACACAGCTCTTAACAGTGAGAACTGGGGAACATAATCAGCAAATAATGCAAATTACTGCTAATCAAATAAATTAATTCATTGCTTATGATTAGTGAAGAATTCAATTCCATCTGCAAAGTGCTGTCTGTAGGAAATTCAGCCCACGAATACGCAGCTTGATCAGTAAAGTTTGTAAATAACTTTGCAGCTGAGTGTGTTGTTCAACTAGTGAAGTTGTAGCTCAGTTGCCAAAGTACTTCAAAATCTCCACAGCTGAGTTGTGGAGGAACTCAGCTAGAGAGACAGGTGCCCGGATCTGTGACAACTGCAACTAAATTAGGAGTGTATTCATCTTCACCAACAGTACACGCAAAGGAGAGTATAATTAATATCTCAGTCATTACACTGCTCAGCTCAGCAAAACGTACAACCACATGACCTGCAAAGTACAGAGTTAAATTAATGAATGCACCTCGGTCAAGACAGAGAGAGTCTGGTCCTTAGCTTATCCCCCTGGTGGCCATGGTGTTTGGGAAGTCATGGGAGTGGGCTGTGCCTGCAGGACAGCACACTTGCCAGGGAATAGTACTGAACTAGGATAACATGCAGCTGCAATGCATTTTCCCCTCCCTAATTTCCTGCATTACTAAGAGCATGCAAAGTCCTCTGCAGCATTAGAATAATATTCTCCAGGGATGCATCATGAGGCTGTGGCTTATCAGCTTTTAGAGTAGCTCTTTTCTGTTTGGGATAAGACCTGGAGTTGAAGTATCATGTGTGGAGGTACCTTCCAGCTGTGCAGACCTGTTCTGTGGTATTTTATGTTTGGGTTTGAGCTGTAATACCTGCAGTTATGGCAGGAGCAGTTTCAGTTGTTTTGCTGTCCTGAGCTGGAGCTGACTCCACAGTGGTCAGTTGTGCTTTCATATTCAGTCCTAGTGCTGCTCAAACTGGCCTTCATAGTTAACCCCTGCATTTTTCTATCAGCAAAGCAATGAGTTAAACTGGAAATTAATGTGGCTGAAGACTAAGGCCCTTCCCCTTTCCAACCTGCTTTCAGCCAGACAAGAGTTCTGCTCTAGCTTGCTGCTCAGTGACATGAACAGCTTTGGGAAGGGGCAGTAAAAGACAGGAGTTTGGAACAGGGTTTGCTGGTGCTTCTTCTGCAAGGGATGCATGAGGCACTATGGCCTCACCAAATTTTGAGTCTCAAGAAATCAAAGATCACAGCCTGGGCTCTGTACAGACCTGCTGACTACAGCTACAGTCTCAGTGGTGATCAAAGCCAGCCAAGAACTGGAATTACTGCTCTGCCTGCAGATAAACCACCACAAGCATGTCCTTAGTAATATTTATTTGCAAGACACTTGTATGGACAAAGCCTGTACTAATGTCTACTAAAATGTGGAGAGTTGAGAAAACAGAATGCGTGTCACACTTTCAGTGACCCCTAAGTAAAGATGCCTAACACCTGAAAATACAGCCCAGCAGAAGATAACTAAAAGTTGTAATACATATGCTCTTTACATCATGTGCAAATAATTCTTGCTCTAAGTAACACCCAACTGCCTGCAAGCTGAACAAACAGTGACACTAAATTTGAGTTAAAGTTATTTTTCTGTTGGTTTCCTCATACAATCCACTCAGAGCCTGGTATTAAAGTGACATTTTGCTCTCTAAGATGCTCTAATTAAAAGTTCCATTCATATTTTGTTTCTTATTTTCATACCAAATTAACTTTTTAGAAGAGATTAGCATGGCAAATATATCCTGAAGTACAGAATGCAAGTGCTTCTTGCATAAACTCTAGGAATAAACATTTTGATAAGTCAATTGGTGATTGAAAATGCTTCCTTTGTTGACTCTAATTTATTAGGAGCACAAAGAACAGTGACTGGAAAACTTTCTTCCTTCACAGAAGGAGATGGTCACATACATGCATCCATCACCACACTTTAAAACCTCAGTGAGCCAAGGTAGAGATGGTCAGAAGGGCAGTTCAAAATTCCTCATTTTACAGAAGGAATAGCTTTTAAAGTAAAATGAAATCATCTCTATTTTATAGGGGAGTACAGTCCACATCAGAAAATCATAAACCCCTTCTCTCTAGTTTTCAATTTCTTGGCTTTAGCAACAATTTCTTGGGTCTAACAACATTGTATATATCATCACCACTATGGAGTCAAAGTACATACTTTATGAAGTTCTAACTTGCTTCAAGTGAAATTTACTCATTCCATAATTTTGCAGGGAAACACAGAGTTCATCCTTGACCAAATGCAGGTATTTTGTAGCCCATTGGAGAGTAATGGCTATCAGCAATTTAACATTTAGCTATCCCCCTTAATCCTGCACTAAATGACAAAATGACCACTGCCTTCACTGGGCCACAGAACAAGGCAGGTAAGAAAGATGCACACAGCTGCTTCTACAAAGCTGAGGCAGTTGGCCATGGAATTGAACATCCAATATTACTTGAGGAAGAAGTAGCCTTAAAACTTGGTGTCCACTAACTTGATAACCAGTCAATCTCATCAATCTTCCCTGTGTGCACTCAGCCTCAATCTCTATGTAAATCCTTCAGCCATAACTTAATTTTTCATTCAGGTCTTTTGCGAAGCATGGAAGTCCACCCAATAAAGCAGATTAATCCCAAATAAATACCCATTTTCATCATGAATGCCAATCAAATAAATTTTAGTGACTGAAAAGTCTGCTTGGTGAAAATTGTGACATTATCATTAATCACGTTTATTCCACAGTTTGCTGGCATTCAAATAGTTATAGAGGAGTGACAACAGAGATCTGTACATAAAAAGGCTAACTTTGCCCAGAAAATGTGCTAAAAAGAGCTGGGAATGGATAGAAAGGGTGTTTTATAGCCCAGATACTGCAGTGAACTACAAGCTCAAAACTATTCTGTTACCCAAAAGATGGCATTTTCTGCCAATATTGGTCCAATTAAAATCTCAGTCTAATGAACTATTTGAACAAGCTTTGAGAGAGGATGTTACTCTGCAAGGGCTTTGCATCAGCATCTGCAATATTTTATAGGATAGCCATGCATCTCCTAAGCAAAGGTATTGAGCTGTTCATGCAGTATTTGTTATGTGATACAGAGCCTGCAAAAAGACCCCACAAGAGACGTGGGCATGGAAGGGAATCCAAGCCATCCTTTCTATTTACAGCTGTGGGGAACAGTTTGGCTGGGAACAGCTGGGACTGTCTGTCTAATGGATTTGAATGTGCATTCAACTTGTTGCTTAGATCATCGAGCTGGTTATGTAAATGAGATTTCTATGGAAGATGATGAGTACAGGTTTTTATATTTCCTTTCCCTTCTCATATGGTGTAATGATGATAAAAAGCATTTTCACCAGGAAAATGCTTTTTATCACCAGACAATCATTCTATTCTGATGGTGGACACTACTGTCAGATTGATTTACACAGAGCAGGAAGAATCGGGAAAGATTTTTCTTCGTTGTAAAATGCAGGAAAAAAAAAAAGGAAATGTTTTTGATACAGATAAGATTCTGTAGGAATTAATAATTCATTACACAGATTTCTACTCCACCATGACGAGTACAGGAATCTACAATGATTTTGGATCAAGGTGCATGACAGGATCCTGGAGGTGTAGTACCAGGTTTGCACCTTCACTGCATGCAAGACCAATTTAGGGCCATGAATTTGGTTTAGAAATTCAAGAGACTGTAACTTAGTAACCTTTCAAGCGCTACAAAGAAGTCTTAGAAGTATTTCAGACATCACTCAAAGGTGTCAGCTTTCCTAAAAAAATTATTTCACAATCAATTTTCTAATCTTCTAGAACTGAATCTCCGAAATTGGGTATTACCACAGGAAAAGAAAGATCTGCTTCCAAACGAATACAGAAAGAATTCTAGACAAAGTCTTCTACAGATATTACACCCCTAAGCATGTGTGGTGCCACTAGCCTTTGGAATGTTAGCTTTTGGGTCTACAGTTTTGTTAGGCTAATAAATAGATTCTAATAGACTAGCATGTGAAATCAGGAGTGTCCATTTAAAGATTAAAAGCAGGAAGAGAAAACCAATATTGAAATGGAATTATTTTGATAGTTTACATATTTTAAAAATTATAATAATTGTAAAATAAAGCATCTGTGGTTTGTAATGACTTTGTGTTTTTATTAGTCTTTACATTTGAATAACCTTAAAAACCAAAATTATTTAAAAAAAAATATTTCAGTGCCTAAATAAGTTAAAATTTACATATCATTTAGGGGAATAGACATTGGCAACTAACTTAATGGCATTTTTTAGGAGTAAGAACTGCAACCACATCAATTATAAAATTTGCATAGAAGTATTTTAGAAATCAGTATATTAGACTTATTTAGATACTGTCTTATTAATGTTCCTAGCAGATTGCACTTCTAGAAGAGTGGGTTGCAGTTAGAATAGCAAGCTGAATGTGCAACAATGACATTAGAAATTAAAGGATGAAAATAGTACAGTAATCTGAATTGCCTGGTTGAATTGATTGCCACTGACTTTGCTTTTTTTCATTTAGGCCAGAAAGAATGTAATATTCTGCTTTCAAATGATTCAACATTTTCAGAACGTTCCTGTCACTGTTAAGTGCAAGTCTCCTGCTTTTTTAAGGACGTAATATCAGTGTGTAGGTAGTGTAAAAACTGTGGCTTAAGAATCAGGCATAGTTTCTTTCATTAATACAAAATGCAGTTTTGCTAAACAAAACAGTTTAGTTGTTACTGAAGCAGACAACCTTCCTTTTAAATCACAAGAGCTTTCATCCTCTTTGAACATTTATTTCCTTCTTTTGGAATGTTAAATTGTTTCTCTTCCAAGCTGTCCTGGGAAAAAACATCTCTGGTTTCAGCACAGTGGAGCAACATGTCTATTATGTACAGTATAATGAAACTTATCCTTGGTCAACAAAGAGCTAAAATATTTGATAGAAGTTTATTTGTGTATTTCTTTAATATGTGAAAAGAGCTATTATAATAGAGATGGAAAAATATATTCACAAGCATGGATGCACACAGGACCTGTGATTTCCTGTTTGAAGCCTCTGTGGCCACTGAACCATCACAGAGATTTATCTGCCAAAGGGCCCTCATGGTTTGGGTACCTGTGGCTATCCAGCACATTTTTGTGAATATTTCATTTTTCATATTCACCCTTCGTGTAAGACTTTAAACTTTGTGCATACTTCCAGCTGTATTTTTTCTGGTACTTTCAACAGGCAGAATCCAGTCTTTTGAGGAGTCTCAGAGGTAATTTCCATCTGAAGCCATTGCTATTCAATGGCAATATAAGTGAGGAGGCCAGAGATCACTCCACTGCTACTGAGCTCATGCCAGTCATGAGTACTACAGATGTTTATTCTATCAGCAGATGGAAACTTCATGGGTCATTTTGCCTCCTTCCCAAGGGTAAATGTCAGTTTGTCTGAGACTTGAAAACTCTCTTTCTTGTCACCAGGTCAGAACGCTGACCTAATCAGTAACAGCAACATTTTAGGTTAGACATGGGGGAATCTTTTGATACATTAGCTGCTGACTCAAGCATATGCCCATGAAAATGTGTCCTTTCCCCTTCGAGACCCAGGTTCTATCTTGCGTGTTTGATATCAAGGCTGTTATTTTTAGCAGACATCATGTCATTTTTACCTTTGAGAACAGTTTTAATGGACCATGGATGAGCCATCAGAAAAAAATAAATTGACTCTAACCTGAATTCCACGCTACATAAGGTACATCATGAACAACTCTGCACTAATGCATTTTAAAATTCAGACTGAGCTACCCATTAATTATGTTCAATAGAAGCATGAGAGTATTCCTCTTTTAATTTATCAGTACAGCATTCAAATCATACAAGCACATTTCAGAGAGAAGTTATTTTTTTCCATAATCTTCAAAAATCAGAAACCTTATAAGAATCACAGCTCAGGGATCAGACTGGATAGTTGACTGTAATTAAACAAGTGAAGGTACAGCTCAAAAATCTTCCCACATTCAATACATTGCCAGAACTCATTGGACATTGTGGGTGCAGTTCTACATTCGTTGCTGTGCTTGAGTGTGTCTTGTGTAGCATAAAAAGAAGAAAACTGATAAAGACAGGTTTAAGTTCTACTTCCTCTGATTCTCAGATTGCCCAGAAATTGAAAATACTAAAATTACCATTAACATGCCTCCAGTCTACTTGAAGCAGCCAGTTGTTTGAAATGAAACATGTTCTATATGCTCAAAATTTCCAAACAAATTATGGGTTAGAAACCCACAAAGAGTAAAATTTCTGTTAGCACTATTTTAATCACAAACTCTAAAGAGCAAAAAGCAACATGTTACCTCTACTTCTTTAAATTTATAAGGTCAAGATGGTCTTAGTCAATGAAGAGTGAAAATTACTACATATTTTTAACAAGAACCACTGTGCTACAAAGTGTGAACCCTCTCTTTGACCTAGTTGACCACCACACCTGTGTAAATTGATCAGTAATCTCTTCCTGAAGAAAAATTACACTATAAATATTAAAAACCAATTAACTATAAGATGTATTGAACCCTCACACAGTCCATAAAACACGCCTGTGTTTGTTACAAAATAAATCTAACAAGCAACTTTTACATGACTTAAGACAAATGAATACTATACTAACCTCCATAATAACTTTGCAACCTAATTTACCATTCCCTACCATGATTCCTATAGAATAAAATATTGTTGTAATAGATTAAAAAAATTATTTCTTTACCATTCCTTTAACAGAACAAGATAAAAAATTTATGGTCACAATACCAACGATCAATCATTCCACACCGACACAAAAGTATCAAGAGAAACTTCTTCCCCAAAACATGAAATATTCACCAAATACATGTCAATAGTTTCTAACACAAACTTTAACTCCAGTGAGAGAAAAACATCCTCATCTAGGAATTAATACTTATGAAAGGTAAAGAAAATGGAACACTATTTTCCCTCTAAAGCCACTTACAGCACTACTTCTCACTACTGATATCCTTATTTTATGCACACATGTCCTTCTGACCTGAAAGGGCAATGAAGTTAAATTTATCATGCCTACAGAGTGACAAACCATTAGAACACCTGTTAAAACCCGTGCTTGCCTCACACTCTCTGCTAGATTTCAAGTTCCAGTTTTGATTGTTGCACATATAACCCTGTTTAACAAAGTTCAATCAAGTTGGCAAGGATTATTATCCATAAAGCCTATGCAAACGAGATCCTCTGAAGTGGAATCACTTGATTCCATATTTTCACAGAAGATGTGTTAAAGTTGCACTGCTGTGCTACACATCTGATCTCTGATCCTAGGGCCTGAGTGACAGCCAGGTTTGTACAAGACAGTCACCTGGATTTGGAGGGCATGTACACTTTTGAAAGACGTGCACAACTGCCTTTTTCTAGAGTAATTTTGTTATCATCCCTGCCACTTTCCTGCTGCTGGATCTTGGAAAAGCTCCACCCCTATCTGTTCCCCATTTTCCCCATTTCTGGAAACAGAATATTGTCATTAATCAGTACAGCCTTGGGGATCCTGCAGTTCATTGACCAGGGCTGAAACACTATTGCTATTATTACTCTAAAGCAACTTATATTATTGCATAGCTGATGCTGTCCTGAGTTTTCCCAATAATCTGTTTTGTGATTTGAAGTAATTTCCTGATATGCAGCTGAGAAATCAGCTTGAGTCCAGTCTTAAACCTTTAATGTCCTTCTAATTAGGCAGTTACTTGTATGAAGAACTGTTCCTTAGAAGGAAAAGCTTATAGAACTAGGTTTTTTATTGCAAAGGATAAAATGTTGAAAGCATGCCTTAAATTATTCATGAAGGTCATGACTACTTATAATAAATACATGTATATAATAACTACTTATAATAAATACATGTACATCTATATATACACAAAATAAGTTTGGAGAGTCAACTGTGCCGTGGCCTCAAGGCTGTTTCAACTTTGCATGTTCAATCCAGCATGTACATTCACCTCAACAAGAAATTGCAACAAATGTACACAGCTGGGTTGAGAACAATCTGAGTGCTACTGTTTTATAAAGTGTTCCTCAAGAAATATTTTAGGAAACTTCTTGTATATGCACTTACTTTAACTCTATCCCTGTGTTATACAGTGAATATCGTTTCACTTTCAAATATTGGAATTCTAATCCTTTGCCTCTTGAGAACCTGACTCACTGCAATTTCAATGAAAGAGTTTTTTGTTTTCTGAGAGTTTTCCTCACATTTTTTGTTTCAGAACTCTGGGTTACAGGGCCATATTCTTGTCTTTTGTGTTATAGTGTTGTCCCTGAAGAAATTAGATTGCATTTTACTTCAGACTCTGTGAAACTGACAACTGCTGATGCTCCAGTCTGAAGATCAAGGTACCAACGATCCTCAGAAGAAGATACATTTCCTAGGGCACTGGAGATTACATATCTAGCAGAACTGAAATCAAAGGCATGGTAAGTGATAATATCTGGAATCTTTCTCAGATCCTGCAAAACACAATGGAACAAATCAACAAAGGGAGACTGGAATTTTTTTTTTTTCTTTTGCTTCATCTCGGTGCATAAATGGAATTCTAGTTCTTCTGTGCTTTTGCTCAAAATATGGAAAAGCCAATAAAAAAATTTCTAGAAATATTATTTTTCAGTTTCAGAGAATCTCTTGTGTTATTGTACTCCCTACATTACCTGTTTTGTAATTAAGGGAACAGTGTATTTATTACAGTTTCTAAAATTCTATGAAATAAGGTTCTTTACAGTTTTGTCTCAGGAAAACTTCTCCAAAATTTATAAAGATCATGTAATAAGAAAGGGCTTTGAGGACTTTGCTGGCTCATGGAGTCAAATATCAAAATGAACACAGGAGCAGGGAAAAACATGGACTATTATATTAAAAGGCAAAGAAGGACAAAACCTACTTAATAGATGAAGAAATTACACTGTAATTTTTGAGTACATGCAAGACATTGTAATCTACTCATTAGAAGGAAAGGCATCATCAGTCACAATACCCAAAATCCAGATGCTGAGATATCCTTCTTCAGGACTAAAATTTTCTAATTACTGGTAAATCAAATGAAGGGAAAATTAAGTATTAGGTGGCTGCCCTGACTTTGAAGTACTTCATCCTCCTCCTCGTAGTGAAGCAGAGCTCAGAAAAATAGAGAAATCACAGAGAACAAATGATGAAATCTCCATTCCAGCACTCTACAGGATATTATACAGAACAAAGGTTCATCAGGAAGGACCATTTTTCAGCCTGGAGAGAAGATGAGCCTGTGAAATTGTGATTATTATGCAGGTTCTCTTGGGGGTCTAACAGGTGTTGATATCCAGCGTCATAAATGCACCTGAAGCAATGAGAGCATTAAGACAGTGTACACACCAACAGTATAGTAGAATACTCAAAAAAGTACTCAAACCACAGGGAATTGATTGACCTTTAAACACAAGAAAATAGAATTTAGAGGGAAAAGTGTAAAACTACTTTCAGTCAATCCTTTCCTACTGGAATCAAATCACATATGAATGAGAGCTGATGGTAATCATTATAAATCAGGGTTACAAATCTCAGAAATGCAGTAAAGAAAGAAAACAGACATGGAAAGAAGCCTACAGGTAGCTGAATCAGTGAATATAAACCACATTTTTTTACAAAACAGTTCTAGCAATAACTCTGACCTACAACTAAAAGTGGATAAGATAAATAATAAATTAAAGGAATGTACATTTCTTTGTCAAAGGACAAAATGGAAATGTTTTCAGGGAGATAAAAGTGATAAAACATATATGAAAACTGTAGTAAAATGTATCATTTTAACAATTGATCCATTTTTAATTTGAAGGAAAAAAGTCCTATCCATCTATAAATAATTTAAAATTAGATGGGAAAACCCTCTGAATGAATGCTGTAGTTTCTAAGGGAATTAATTATTGAAGTCCAATTTGTATTTACACAAAATCTGAGAACAGATGATTATTTGTCTCCTCTGTCCTTTTAAAATCAATTAGCCCAATAGGAACATGTGTAATACTTTGCAGAAGAACCAGAAGTCCAAAGTATGAATCCAACCTCCATGTGAAAGAAATCTTAGGCTGTGATGTTCAAGTGCTTGACAGGTTGGCAACATGTGCCAGTGACCACTTTTAGGCAATCTTAGATCAAACTCTTGGTAGGCTTTTTGAGGAGTCTCTTGATTACAAAGAATTCTGAATGTCAAAAATATACTGGCTTTTCATGGCAAAACCCCAAATGTGCCTTTTCTCCTTCTTTTCAGAAGCCATGAGGAATCATGAGCCCACCTTTCTGATCTTCCCTGACATGAATCAAAGGGCTTGCAGGGAACAGAGCAGTGCTACACCTGCAACCCAAAACTGCTAATGAGTGATAACACCCCCAGGAGAACACTGCTGGAGCAAAGAGCAGAGGCAGGGGATTTTCCACATTTGAATTGAAACATCACTTCAGCAGCATGGCAAAAGGAAATTCACTTTCCAAAAGATCTGAGATGCATAGAAACCCAAGACATTACAAATGCTGTCAAATAAATGTACTCTCCAATGCTATAACAAAGCAGGCACTGCTCCTCTTTGCCATGTTATTACCCTGCCACCCTGCCAGAGATATGCTAAAGTGTTGAACAGGAAACCAGGGCTCAGGTACCAGAAGCTGTCCAATTAGATAGCAGCTCTCTGCTCACTCATGGTCTGAGAATGAGAAAATGGAAGGGTCCCACTGAGGATATGAAATCTCAGCACTTCCCTGAAATAGCTCCTAGTCTGCAGAGGTGAAATGAAATATTAGATGATTGTAAATAATGTAAATTTTTAATTTTGGATTGAATTGGCATTCACACTGTACAGTAGGCAAAATTTTCTCCCATTTTATCAGAGTGATTTCTACTGAATTTGGGTGGTAAATGTTTAGGTTTTTTGCCTCTCAGTTAAATTATTGCTTCTATTGAAGCCGGAATCACCTATGATCTATACAAGTGGATACTTGTGTTCTATTGTTCTATGCACTTTCCATTTAAATTTTTGTTTTTAGTCACCCCATTAAACATTTTATTTCTTTTTTTTTTTAAAGGAAGCTATCAAGCAATATTTACAAAGAGCATATGACTCAAACCAAATGTCTGAACTATTTGTGGATGGGATTTGCTTCTCTTGGTTTTTGGCTGTTCATACTTCTGTCCTCTCTTAATTTTTCCAGTTATACATTAGAACCAGTATTTGCAAGAATGAAAGAAGCAGTTACATGGCAACATCCATGGGAAGATTTTTACACTCATAAGAAATTATTCAGATGAAAAAATATTAAGACTAATCTTAAGCATTTGCTCTTTCATGAATTAATTATTGGTGCACGATCTGCCAGAAGAAGAGGACAACTGATTTTCAGTTTTTTAAAGTGGATGACAATATTTCATGTATCCACTGAAATTAACTTGTTAAGTTTACTGCGTTCAAAGCCCTGTGAAGGATTTTATTTTCTAAATTATTTTAAAGAAAAAATCGTTCTCCACCAAAATAAAAATATTTATGGGATGTTTAAAATCATTAGGCTTTCATTTTCTATAATACTTCCTAAATGTACCATTATTATCAGCACAGACCTCTGTAAAGTCTCTGAACAATTGCCAGCAGGAGTCCAAAGCCAAATAGAAATGAAAGTTTGAACTGTACTTTTGTACATTAACAAAAGCAGCCCCTAGCACCAAAAGAATTGACTGATCACTTTGGGCAGAAAATGTGTGGCTACTCTTGGCTATTTTCTTTTCAGATGACACACTTGCAGGGTCAGAGTTTTCATGAACCCTTAGTAGTAGGTGTATGGACATGGTGCACACTGAGATCACCTCTGCAAAGTGCTGCAAGCTTTCACAGCTGCTCAACCAATTTTCCTTTTGGGTAGATGGATAGAAATCCCCCAGCTAAAAACCCTCCTCTGAAACTCCACCTGCAAACCAGCTCATCATCAAAGGTCTGCAAGAGATCATAAGAGACTCTCTTCCACTATATGGACTCAAGAAACATTTAAAACTTTCAGAAACTTTTCTGACTCTCCATCCCTGAAAATCTGTTTTCATATGAGGCTTGTAGGATATAATAGTGGAGGGAACATGAAGATGAGCTTGAGATAGAAAAAAATAAGGGTGAGACACTTGTGTCTTGGTGTGAAGTGCCAGCCTGTTAGCTACTGATAGAAGTTCAGATGAGAAAGGCATTATCAAAGTTACTGATAATAAGGTAACTGTGTCAGATCCTGGGAGAGGCTGAGAATCTGCTAGTCATCCCCAAGGATGAAAGAAAATGTTTCTCTGTGTATAATCAAAGGTGTAATTTGTAAAATTCACAGAAAGTCTCAGAAGATGCTGTAACAGCAAGAAAGCATCACAGCGCCAGCTCACATTCTTGCTTCAAAACAGGATTCTACTGTGGTCTTGTTCACAGGGGTTCCAGGATGAGGGAAGAGACGAGAAAGTTGACTCCATGTATCAGAAGTTTGATTTATTATTATATGATAGATAATATATTAAAACTATACTAAAAGAACAGAGGAAAGGATTTCACTACAAGGCTAAGCTAAGAATAGAAAGGAATGAATAACAAAGGCTCGTCTCTGACCAAGACAGTCTAGCCAGGTGAATCTGTGATTGGCCCTTAATTGGAAACAGCCTGATGAGGCCAATCACAGATTCCCCCTGTTGCATTCCACAGCAGCAGATAAGAATTGTTTACAGTTTGTTCCTGAGGCCTCTCAGCTTCTCAGGAGGGGAAAAATCCTAAGGAAAGGATTTTTCATAAAACATGTCGGTGACATTCTACCACTTTCATGTTCCAGTTATTTGTACATCTCTGCAGTTTGTGTTATTTGCACCCTCTGTATTGTTATTTGCAGTTAATTTGACAAAGCAGGAAGATTTCTTCAACTATAGATGGTATTTTGGGATTTATTTTTAAAATTTATTTTGGAAAGAGGTTTTAGGTGTTCTGAGAATAATTTGGAACTCATTGTTTTGTTATTTCGCGCTTTAGTCGAAAGTTGAAAGCATTCTGACATTACATGGACTCTCCAGAAAGTCAGAGCTTAACTGCCACTTGGTTTTACTTTTTGTTTTATCCAGGTCTGCAAATGTTTGCTCGTGACTAAACAAAGTAATAAGTGATAATGCCACAGCAGGCGACCAGGATCCAATGCAAGTCACTTCAGCCTCAAAATAAATTGCTTCTCATGAGAAAGGGACATGCCATAAGCTGAAGAGGGATGCACACAATGCTGTTTAAAGATGTAGTGTTTGGCACAGGGCGGCATACAAAATGCCATGTAAAAGGCAGGCACAGCCCTACACCAGCAATCACAGCACAACACTGGGGCTGTGAGTTTTGCTAGCTCAGGTGCAGCTTGTGAATCCATGCAGGGATGTTCTACCCCAGCTTTAGAGAGAAAACAAGTGAACATGCTTTGGGGAGAAATGTGGCAATGTGGTATGCATGTAAACATCTTGGCTACAGCGAGCACTTAATTATGAGCTTGTCTTTTTGAACAAGTTACAACACAATATTCCTTCCCAGTGCATGTTTTTTTTTCTTAATTTTTTTTCATAAATTCTCATCTAGGCGAGGGAAAATATATTTTCAGTGAGATATGGATTCTCTTCAGCTTCACAGGTTTTTAAGCAACTGTGATGCCATAATAAGGCACTAACCCAGCAGCATGCTCTGCATACCAATGGCTGCATTTCTTATGCAGCCTCACTTCTGCCCAGTGGAACTTCCTTCAGAAAAAGGAACACAAGTTATTGCATTTGCTGCTAGGTTATATAACAGAACTTCACAGGAATGAATAAGGAAAACAATAACATATTTTCCTCAACCTTTACAAAACTATCAGCATGCCACCTATATTTTAGAGGAGGATACAGGATTGAGGACAGAAGATCTTTCTTTCTTTTATACTCCTTAGCTGAGTGTGCCTTCTCATCTTGTACGTACACAGAGGAGAATATTCTTAGGTCAAGAAAGAAATACACCCCTTGTTTTCCCTGGCAGGGTAGGAACAGCTGCTTTGGTACACCCATCCTAGTAACTGGTCTGGACAGCAGCACAACTTCTCACTCACTTTGGACAGATTAGGAAACTAGCACAGGGCAGACTTGCTGATGTTTCTATGAAGCACTTCATCTGCCAAGATGGAGCTCAAGTTCAGCTCCCCAGGGTCATGTGCCCTACCCCCAGTTAAGCTCAGTTGTGAAGTAATGTCATTGAATCAATGCAACTGACCAGGCACCTAAAGTGAACCTGGTGCTCCTCTGCTCTGCTGGATGTCTCACCCATGCCAGCACAGGGCCTGGCATGAATGTCTCCTCTTTGCAGAGTTCTAATGGAAAATAGATCTAACCTTTCTTTTCTCATTTAGAGAGAAATTTATTCCTGCCAAGGGGACAAAGGAAGTTAGGGGAACTGGAGGGCTCTTTGCAGAAGAGAGGTGGGGTGGAGGTTATGATCTCCCCAAGATTCAAACTGCTCCTGCAGATTCAAGGTCTTGATTCTGGGCAATGTAGAAGGCAGCACAGCCTCTAAACTTTAAGAGAATTTGGTTTCATACTTGCATAATGGAATTTTAAAAGACAACATGCCTCTTTAAATGGCAGCTCTTTATTACCAATGACTGGTACTGCTAAATGTGTCTACAAGGAAAAGATAATAAGGAGCCTTGAGACTCTTGCACAATGTATTTTCCCAGTAGGTAACAATTTATATCTGAAAAAGCCTCTGCATTAAATGTGGCAAAATGATCTTTTAAGTTCAACCAAACCCGGGTTTTGAATGGCAGCCTTGTTTATTGCAGTAGCAGCCCAGTGCCACACTTGAAGGGTTGGAGGTTAAATGGAACAGACACAGCCCAGCTCATCTCCAAGGATGTTGTTTACAAGCAGAAACAACAAAGCCTAATAAGACTCTAGGGGATAAATTAGCAATAAGAAGAAAAATCTCCCAATTAAAATTTTCCTGAAGCTTGAAGGCTTAAAGCCATTAAGCAGCGGTCAGATCTGGATGTAAAAACAAAAATTCCCCCCAACCCTCTTAGCTGTGATGAGGCTGAGACAGAACAACAGAGGGAGTACATTCAGAGCCAGACAGACCATAGGCAATCTGTTCTAATAATAGGTATGTGTCTAGACTTAGGGCCAAGTTCTGAGAAACTACTATTGTTAAAATCAGTGAGAACTCTGCTCAGGGAAAAAAAAAAAGGCGAGGTACTTCAGCATTTGGTCATAACACATTAAATATTGCACTCACAGTAAAAAACTCACACAACACAGAGACATCAAATGAATCCTTTTTCACAGAAAAAACCTGGTTCTGACTGACTTTGTTAGTATGTGCCAAGTGATGCAGATCTGGGTCTTGTTTATGTCTTAATTTTCGTTTGGAAACTTGCAAGATTTAGGCAAGGTGTAAAGAATAAACCTCAGTTTCTGTGGAGGTAACAGTTATAATCTTCTGACAGAGTATTCTGTCAGTCATCTGCAGATTCTGGGCTAAGAACTGAGTGTTCTGGATTTCTTGTCTGACTCATTGACAGGAACACAGTCACAGAACCTACTTGTGTGAGCAATGGATGCCCACCAAAATCTTGTTTTATTGTGGCCATACCCCTATTGTGCATAAAGAGCAACTGTCCAGCAGCATGTAAAGAAAAGCATCAACAAAGTTTCTGTATTTTATGTATTTCTTACTCTCAAAATGTAGTAGATAAAGTGCCTAAGGGAAACTTGAACAAATGCAAAACTTCTCAATTTCTAGACCTCTCAAATTTTCAGGCTTTTATACAGCTCAAGTCTTTTGGGAGGGGGAAGTTAACAGGTAAGCCTTCCTAAAGTGAGAAATAGGTTGTGCAGTGGTACAGAAGTTCAGATAATACCAGGGGAATTTGAGTCTAACTCCATCTGCAGGGTAACAAAATGAAGCAGCTGAAAATTTCCAGGCATATTAATACTACCCCACCTCTTCTTGAGCTTACTTAAAAGGTATCCCATCCTTCACTTTCAATTCCCCTCAGCCCATGTATCTTTCACATCTTATTAATTTCATCTAGTATCTAAGTCAAAAAGTAGTAGTAAGAATTGCAGGTTCTTTGAGCTGCACAAGAACACATATTCCAATTTCCACAAAAGCCTTCTGACAAGTTCAAGAACTGTCACTTTTTTTCTGAATTTGATTGTTGTGAAAGAATAATGCATTCATTGTTACATTTCTGTATGTCTGTTCAGACAGCTTTACTTGCTACTGAATTCTCAAGGGGACTTTAACAAGCCTAAAGTCCTGCAGCTCACTGAAAAGTGTGAAGCCATCCTGGCACTCTGCCCTTCCAGAAATAAGAGCAGTGTTCTACACCCAAATGCTGGAATTAACCCTCATGCCAACTGGATATAAAAATAATCAGTTCCTAACAGAAGCATCTTCTCCGCTTGTTGTACTCACCTCAATATCAGTAGTGGAAGCCAAAGTTGAGTTAACACAACCACCCTGCAGCCATCCCACCCCTCACTAAATATTTACAGCTTTCTAAGGCGAGCCAAGGTTACAACTTCTTCCATTTTCCCATTTTTTCTGATCTTTAGTGCTTCTTTGCAGGCTGCCTGTCCTTCACTTTACATATATACAATAAACTGTTCTTCTGCACATACTTTAAAGCAAAAGCTAAACATTCAGAGATATTTCTCCCAGTTGAAAAACAGCTGATTGCTTATTCTTATTAAGCCAGCATGTAAATCTATGAAAGGTGACCAGGGAAACTGCCATCATAAATCTGCTGAAGTTCCTGCTAGATGCATGACATGCTCTCTTGACATCTTTGTGCTCCTAATGATAACCATGAGTGCCATAAAAAAAAGAAAAAAGGCATTAAGAAATAGGGAAGAAGAATACATTTTATGTTAATTTTGTCAAAAAAGTCCTCAGGACTTATTTTATAGTATTGTCAGGAAAGCTGAGGGAGATAAATAGCCAGGAAATCCCTCATGATTATTAATGAAGATGACATTGCTTTGTTTGGCTTCCTCTAAATTACTGACAAAATTCTTATTCCATGTGTGTTTTTTATTCCACTCTCTCTTCCCTTTCTGTCAGCCAGCATCTTTGTTTACTTCTATTTGTATCAAAACAAAGATCATCAGTGTCTGCTGATGTCACCATGCCTTGGAGAATGTCATGAACTTTGCCAACAGTTTATCTCCTTGTGCTTTCCAAGCCTGACTGAGATTCTGCTGCAATGCAGGGATCCACTTCATTGTGTTTTCTCTCCTTCAGTAATTTTGGACAAGACTAAATGATGAACAAAATCTGGGCAACCCCTGAGCTACACACACTTGGCATCAGGATGTACCAATCAAAACAAGGCTGTATCTCCCAAGAGCAGTCATTTCCATCTATTGTTTTGCTGAAAAGTAGGTTTTTCTTTATGCAGAAAGACATACAAAAATTTGAAATACTTCAGAGGTGCAGTTGCAGAAGATACAGGGATAAAGTGAAGTACAATCTGGGCAGGACGCCAGGACACCCCCAGGCACCCCAACAAGAATTCCCAAGGTAAATACAGCCTCACTGAAGACTGCAGTGTTCTGGCATCTATTTTTTAAAAATTGGTTGTTGAGTTAGGCAGACTAAGGGGATGTCAGGTAAGCTGGCACCTGCACAATGTCTCTGTCTTCCCCATATATATATATATGTATGTCCAAGTTATGGTTTCCCTGATTAATAAACATTTATTTTTCTCAGATGTTCATTGACTGGCCTTGCATAACCAGTTATGAAGCTAAGGCTCACCTTCAGAAAAGATTATAGATGAGGTTTTTTCCTTGAGAGATACTTAAGACTAGCAGCTTTTGGGGAAAAATTGCACAAAAGGAAAAGTATTAATTACAATTTACAGTCAAACAAGACTAACCCTTCAAAACAAAAATCCCTTGTTACAATTCCGAAGTGATAATAGGCAATGCTTGTTTGCACTATGTCAGGACCTTAAGTGTCAGGAATTTGAAGGATTTACTAAAACAGTGATGAGATAAAATTGGTTCACAATATGACTTAGCAGGTCTTTAAACACCCAGTAAAGATTAGAAGTATGGGATCTAGTTGCATCCACTAAAATAAATCTGTAGCTATTAAAGCAAATCAGACATAAATTCTATTATATAGAACATATTTTAATGTTATTTCTTATTTTTTAATTCTTATAAATATGAAATATATAATTATAAATTATGGTTTAAGACCTTGACCAAATGTTCCAGATTCCATTATTTTTGGCAACAAATTACTATGCAAGTAGAAAGCTTGCATATTTCCAAATTTTCATTCTAAACAGCACAAGACTTTAGAGCCAAGAGGGCCATTCAGCTATTGTTTAAACATTAAATTAATAATTAACTATATACTTTTGAAAAGCAGTGATAGTGGTATGGTCCCACATTGTGGCTGCCACTAAAGCCTCAAATATTGGAAAAAACACACCAAGAGAAATAAATCCCCATAAGATAGAAGATCATGAGCTTCTTCTCTCTTGTCTTTTTTTTTTGGTGGTAATTAATATGTTATCTCTAAACCACACCCATTCTTAAGTGTGTTTGAAAGACCCAAAATAAGCTTCTAGAGTAGAATATGCAGAATATTTGGATTCTGCAAGCATACATGTGGCTCTGCTGTGACAGACATCCAAAGCCATGCACATCAAAAGCTGTTGACACCACAGAAATGGTGAAGGCACTAAAAATGACAAATTACTGCTTCTATTTTGATCAGCAGTAATTTATAAAGGCAGTGGAAGCTGAGATAGGTAGAGAAAAGAAAAGCAAGTATGAAAATAAATTCTTAGCTTATATGTGCTTACTCAAATTTAGCATCTTTAAGAGCTCACTTGAAGGCAAATTTAAACCCTGGTAGGGCAGTTAAAAACTCATCAGCAAGATGTTGCAGAAGAACCATTTTAAACACCAAAGAAAACTTAAATATTGGAAGAATTTTTTTTTTATTGGAGATTAAAAAATACAGAGAAGGGAGTAATTGCATCCAGTATCTTTGGCATACAGAGACTTTCATGTTTAGCTTAGGGCCTCCACACAAATCCAAGGGACTGAGTCAATCCCAGCCCTGCTCAGATGAAATTAAGTGGTTCTGCTGAATGAATTGGAGGAATAATGGTCTAGAGCAAACAGGAGGAAATTGCCTGTGAGAGGATAGGCTGTGCTTGATACTGTCAATTTGTTTGTACCTCAGCCTCCAAATACAAGCCACCTGAAGCATGCACTGAGCTGACAGAAAGGTATGCTTTCCAGAAGTGGCACCAGAATATAAATAAATTGGATAGCACTTAGAGACCTGAAAGCCATTGAAAAGCAGGGAGATGAAAGGCAAATGCCACAGCAACAGCAATATTTTCTCCAAAGCACAGAAAATGTAAAAAAGAGAAGTATGAATAGGATAAAGAGGAAAGAATGCTGGGTTTCAATAATGAGGTGCCATCCATTTTCATGGAATTGAAGTAAATTCAAGGCAGGATGCTTTAAACAGCACTGCATTTCAAAAATCCCTCTCTAATTGTTTTCTTGATCTAATGTGCAATATGGAAACATAAGAGGAGCCAGCTGTGGATTGCAGTGTAGGCAGCTTTGTCTTCACCTGTGATTTCCATTTTGCCATAAAGTACTGAGATTAATATTTGTGTTGCAACTGCATTGTAAAATATTTCGTTTGCATAATTGTACTTTGTCTAATGCTTTCATATGTCTCTTTTAATGAAACACTATTCCATGATACAGTGCTATGTTAAAATGTCTCATGACATTGGCAAGTTTAGAATGCTGGCATTTCCCACATAATACTCAGCCTGCTGAACACTTTTACTTAAATGCACACTTTTTAACCAATCAGGCATGACTTGTTCATTTTTCATAATATTATGGCATATTACATCTCAAAATAAAAGCTTAGATACTTCCTTTTCAGATACATGAATGTCCAATTGCTATCTGAAATAATATAGCTGCTAAACCAGAACGAATCAAATGTAGATGATTATTGAAATGCTTTTGCAAAACACATGAAAGCAGGTGACAGTCTCTTGTTCCTTTAAAAATAATTTTAAGTGGTTTGTTTTTTTTCTTTTTTTTTTTTCCTCTCAATACACTTGTGTGCTTCATCAGCTGCATCAGGACTGGTAATACCAAACTGTCCTTTCTCCCTGCAGCACAACAAGACAAGCACAAGACAAGGGAGAATTATGTTTGTGACAATGCAAGAAGTCAAACGATGTAGTGGTTGGGAGCAGAGGGAAAACAAAGTATGTGCATCGAAAAAATATATCAGGGATTGTGTTGTAGGTTAATGGAGCCTGCTGATTGCTCTGTGTGTGCAGATCTGTACAGGTGGAAAAGAAATAATGATGCAATAAAGTGCCTGGTTACACAGCAAGCATGTTTAGAATGATGACAGATAATTGCTGGAATGTAAACATAATGGGAACCATAAAGTAAAAAAAAAAGAACTATTATTAGTTTTCATCTTACTCCTAATTGCAACAGTAACTTTAAACAGATAAAGAGGACATAAAATTAAGGCAGTAAATGAATGAAAAGTAGTTCAGAAAACTAAAACCTCTTAGAGAATATAAATTACAAGTTACTTCCATCAGTCTATATTAATAAAAAATTTAATACAAAGCCCAAATACTGCAAGACTATCATGAACTAGAGGGAGAAAGGAGGTGGCACCTGCTGACACCTTCAGTTCCTGCAGCAGAAAGGAATTAACAGAATTTACTAAATTAATATTTCCAAAACACCTCTTTGATGCTTTGGAGAAAGTCATATTCCCTTCTCCAGATCTGGGAACAGCTTAATGCTGAGCTTGTGAGCACCCAAGATGTGGGCACATTCAGAGATACCTTAATATCCCAAAATGAGCTGCAAATGCCACCAACATTTTGGTTGCAGTTGTGGCTGATCTCCCAAACTGTCTGTGTCCAGATAGCTCTAAATTATTTCAGTAAAGTAACACACTTGATTAAACCCTGACCCACGCCAACAGTGTGTGCATGCATATGCAGCCATTACAGACACAAAACCACATCCATTCCCCTGCCTCTCTCTCTTGTGACATAAAGCATTCACACATGCTGCTAACCTCTGACTCCAGTTTGTCACTGCTTTGACCAGCCTCTATCTGAAAGTTATTCTGGACAAAACCTCTGGACCAAACACCAAGTTTATGAAGAATTTAATTTAAAAAAAAACCCATACAATTTAATACCCACAGAATACCAATTAATGGTATGAGTTTTTTTAATTTAAAAAAAACCCTTACCATTAATTGGTATTCTGAGAAGACAACAGTCTGCTGCATTTTCTGTTACATGCTATTGGTAGATATAGACAAAAAAAACCATTTTAGAAGTATTTTTTATGCTGCTGAAGTGAAAGACTGTCTCTGGAGATGCTTTATGGGCCGACAAAGGTGCATTATTGGAGGTTCAGTTCTATGTAGCTGGTGGCAGTAGAACCCCAGAGCTGCACAGAAACCCACACGTGCAGATAGAGGTTGTGCTGGGTCAGGGCTGACTGCATTTGCAAATCCTCTCTGCTTTGCTGGAACAGATTTTATAATTACCAAACTGCAAATGAAAATGGTGGTGCTGGAGGGAATTGTTTCTTAAATTGTAGCTCTCCATAAATATTACGAGGCTGAGGTACTGCCAGCAGAGACAGATGAGTCATCTAATATTCCCAATAAATATGCTTGAACTTTTAAGTGCTTTTACTCCAACCATGCTTTCACCCCTTTGAATTTACTTCTGTGAGCATTTGGAGCAATGAAATTTTGCTGGCACAAGTTTAAAAACAAATACATGATTTTCATGGTAGCTCCTCCTGGTGGACCACAGATTATTTAGGATTGAACGTGCTCACAAACACCTTCTGAAAGTGCTAACTGCACCTTCTGATACCAGATCTGCTGTCCCATTATGCCTGTCAGAATAAAAAGGAGCTATCTCAAATAATTGTTTTCTCATTGCTGACAGGTGCAATTCTGCTGTTTCTGCTTCTTCCTTTGCCTTTATCTCCAACTACTAATGAGAGCAGCCAGGGCTTCAGGGCTCCCTCCTGCATGCTCATTGCTTAAATTCCATTAAAATTAAAAGAGGAAATTTAGAACACACTTGACATTGATGCTGCATGGCCCAATCCCATCAACATGTCCTTGGATGTTTACCTCTTCTGGCATATTCTTGTTCATAAAAGGAAACTGAGCTAAACAGATTCTCTCTGTCAACTCAATGTTAATGATCCATTTTATTTGCTTTTCTTGTGAGTGGGAGCAGAGAGAGCATTAATACGAAGACAAAACCCTGAAATGAAAACAATTTCATGTTCTCATTAAGGTGTAAAATATGGAGGAATTATTAAATATTTGTGTATTGCAGGTATAGAGCAGCACCAGCTGAGCTCAGTATTGGGCAGTAAACAAAATGACACTACAGTGGTTTTCCACTTTGAACCTGCTTTACCACCAAACCACCAGTGAGAAATATTTCATTTAAACTATTGTCCAACAAGAAAACACCCCAACGTGGACCATCCAAGAATGGTTGCCTTGAGGAGCTGAGGAAGTCCAGTTAGGCCTAGATGTAATTTCAGTTTTGATGACTGACTGGTGCCTTGAGAGGCTACCTGGAACATTGGCCAGGCATTGTTAAAGGAATAAAGTAGGTATTGATTAAAAAGGCTTTCAAAGAATGCACCTTAGGCAGTACAAGAGCCTGGCTGAGGCTACACCCAAGATGAAGTGAACCCATGAGTTCTCTCACTTTTATAAGTTTTGGTTCATTTCCATATTGGGGATAATTGTCCAATTACAGCTTCAGGTATGAAGTCCCATCCTCCCAGATTGCTCTCCTCAGTTCGCTGTTGTTTGCACTTTTTGGGCCTGAAGCTCCAACAGCATCCTTGGTTCTTGGGCTGGAAAGGGATTTTTGTCTGACTAAACTGTGAGGAGAACTTCCTAACACTTGATGTGGAGTTCAGAGTTATAGACTAATGCAGTACAGGATCTGGAAAATGTGAAAGCTAAAACTTAAGACACCGCTACCACACAGAAACATAATGCAAAAGAAAACATTATTAAATGTATTCTTCTCATAACATACTGGTAAAACATAGGGAATGGCTCAATTAAATACCTGTGCTGTAGCATGCATATTAACTGCTCCTAAAATGACACTGAGTCCTTTTCTGTGAAATTGATCTCTCTGGCCATAAAATGAGACCTTTACTTCTTTCTGCACTCTTATTAATTGCATGGCACTTCACTAGCTCTTGTTGAACCGAAGCTGAAGAATTAAGCCACAGAAAGATCACTTTTTTCCTTTCTGCTTGCATGCCAATTAATGAGATCTAAGCAGCAGCTTGTGTCTCAAAGCAGAGTGGATTTGACTGTGTGCAAGGAACTTTCCAAGCTGTGGGAGTAAAAGCAAGGCAAGACTGTGTGGTCTAGGCTGTGACTGCAGCACATTGAGCTTGATGTCCTGTTTTAATGAGCCCCATTCACAATGGCCAGTCTTTATTTAGAACCATTCAAATATCCTATAAGTTTATTTATGAGCATCCCAACATTTTCCTGTGTTAATTACCATGCAGAGAAAAATCTTGCCCCTATCCTAACAATAGCAAAGCTATAAAAAAAGGGAAAGTATCTCTAGCTCAGCAGAGGCAGCAGGAAGACAGAGCTACACTTCACTGTTGTATACCAAGTAATTTCTAGGTGAAAAAGCCTTATGAAGCCAATTTCTCCTCTGGAGGACTATCATCTACTCTGCAAATGAGGATTTTTTCCTATTCAGGTCAAGAGATTTGATCTTCCAGCTCTGTCTAGAACATCACAAAGTGGGATCTCTAAGAAAAAAACCATTACATTACAGTCTCTAGCTAGTCTTTACAGAATATTTCCCTTAGACTTGCTTAGACTCCTTTGTTTTATCCTGCCCACTCTTTTCTTGATATAGGTACCCCAAGTCTGGTTCAAACCTCTATTTTTCTGCAGAATGCTACCATGTCCAATTAGAGTATGCCATTATGACAAAATTCCTGCAGAGGCAATCAGTATGGAAGAGAAAACACAATGTAAATGTGGCTGAGGTGCTTTGGTACCACGGATATAAGCAAAACTGAGTCCTTGAATCCCAGATGCTTCTCTGTCTGTTTTGGCATTTATTTGGCATCATCACAGCTTACTGTGCTGCTAAAGCCAGGAGCCTGTTTGATAAGGTAACTGCAGGCAGGTGTTTCAATATATTTGAGAACTCTGCCTGGACAGTTATGGCTAACTTTTTATCCCTGCATGTGCAATATGAACCTGCTAAAATAATCTGCCAGATCAAAACACTTTATAGTTCATTAGGTAGGTGACAAACATTCACTGTTCAGACCCATCTCAATACAAGACCAAACTAGTAAAATCTTCCATCAGACTCAAGCATGTAAAACTTGAAATACATCTTTCTTTAATGCATTCTTGCATGTAAGCTGTCAAACCCTCCAGCATTGCAGAAAAAAAGTGTTAGGATAAAATTACAAATGAACCCCCTCCTATGAAAAATGGCTAAAGGTGCAACCAAGTTGAATATTGGAGCTGTAATATAGACAAGACAAAACAGTAATCATGATTTTTTGGCTCTCTACGCATGATTTTGTCACTCATTGGTGCAGAGAAAGAGCCAAGATGTTTTATGCATGGGGACCTGATAATACTTCCTAGCCATTTTTCACTCATTCAGATTCTGTAGGTCAGAAGTGATCCATTCAGCAGTTCCAATAGATACCCATGCCTTACAGTCTGCTTCTCCAGTGTAGTCTTTATCAAAAAATATGGTACCTGCATTTGCAGTACCTGCCACCACCCAAAGTGACTCACACCAGAGTGAAATGCAGTGGCATCACCCTGCAACACCTTGAGCAGGTAGAACTCTACATGTGCAAGGCTAGATCAGGCCTACAGGATTCCTTTAGTTGCAGCTGTTGGTTGCAGAAGCAGGAATGTTGCCCTGGATTTGCTCAATAGTCCATTTCTTAGTCCTGGTGGTGGTTAATAGCACAGGCTTTGGAGAAAAGCTTTTACATACGAGTCATTCCTTTCTCATCTGCCACAAGTGAGATTGATGCAGAGTGCAGAAACCTGCCCATGGCTAATCCCAGTACAAAGCATTGGAAAATGAATCCCTTTTGTTACACCAACTATTACTCTGACTATTGCTTCATCATGGAAAGCAATTGCTTTCTGATCTCTGAGATGATCTGTTTGTCCTAAAGCAAATGAACTAACAACCCTTGTAACAATCCAAGACAAGATAGAAAAGTATCTACCCAACCAGCCCATTTCTATGTAACAAGTCAAATTAGACTTCACAAAATAATGGGCTCTCTTAAATCAGAACATGAAAAACATAACTAATAAGAAATATATTGTGCATAACATGGATAAAGCATTTAACAGATTGCTGGCTTCCTGACACTCACCCTCTGGGCTTATATGCCATGAATGAAATTGCTACTGTGCTGTCAGTAGGTTTTCACATTTGTTCCTTACACACTGAAGCAGTCAGATTTAATTGATGAAAAGAAATGACAGTAAGCTCAGAAGGTGTAAAAGAGTTAGATTAAATGCTATATTAAAAAAGAAAAGTTAACCTTAACTCCCAAACCTGCAGGAAAGCTTTGTGTAGAAAGTAGAACCACATGTGTACTTAAATAATCAACAACATGTTTACTGAGAATTTTTCAAGGATATAAACTATAATAAGCTATGACAAAAAATGGGAACATTTTCTTGACAGCTTTTTCTGTATTAGAATTCTGCTTTGTTTAGTTACTTCAAAAGTTGATTTTAAAGTATTTAAGTACAACCCCCCTGCATCCAGCACTTCTGCTGTCAGACATCACATACAGCAATGCTTTGCTTAGCTTATAGAAGTTTGGCCAACATATGGTAGCTCAACTGGAAAATAAAATACAACTGGGACACACCCTCATTTCCCAATTGCAATGGCCCAAAGAATAAATACTGGCTGCTGCTGAAAGGAACATTTCTCTCTAAGCCTTGAAAATGTAATGATGAGTCTAGAAGGAAGACCTTTATTTTTTTTATTGCTGCTAGCTATTTCTTACCAGGAGAAATACAGGTGGTCACATCTGCTGAGATCCCCCTGTGCATATATCTGAAGATGGATGTCCTCATGTTTGAGAGGCTGGAAATGCCCCTGCTGGGCTCTGGTGTCCTGCACAACCTGTCAGGTAATGATCCTGTGGGCAAGAGGACTTCATTGTGAGAGGGCATTCTGCAGAGAGAAATTATTTCCAACACCATCTGCTGGACATTTTGCCCTCCATCACGATCCTTCTAGGCTGACAAAACTTTTGAAAAGTACCCTGGAGGATGTCCTCACCCTCACAGACTGGTCAAGCTACAAACACACTTCCTGTCCCTCCTTCTGTTGGACCTTGCTGCTTGTGCTTTGCACATGAAAATGAATTTCATTTCAAGTTTCAGCCATGTTGCAGCAGAGAGAACACTGACACCTCTGAAAAGCAAACTCTGCACAGGAAGGTTAACCTGGTCTGGCCCCTGTCTACATGGCTTTAAACAAAGTAATTAATGACTATTCTCAATATCCATTTCTAGGACTGTAATAACTTTGTTAACACAAGTTAAAGATTTGAAGAGGAAAACAAAACTTGAAGGAAAAGACCGGCTAGTTATTTTCATACTTTCTTTTTCCAAATCCCACTGTACTTTTCTAAGTGAAAATCTATTTGGAGAAAAATGCAAGCAAATTGTCAGTGATGTTTTACCTATCAGCAATTTAACAGCCACTTCAATTCCCAAATGGAACTTGAAATAAAACACTACAACTAGGTTAATTTGAGGACTCACCATTTTCATTTCAAAGGCTTTTTTTAACATTAATTTGTCCTGAGGCATAAATGAAATACAGACAAACTGTATTAGATTTTAATTTGTTAAAAGTAGATTACAGGCCTTCTCTGCAGAGATGCTGAACACTCAGTTCTCACAGAAGTAAACTTTATTCCCCACAGTAAAGGCAGCAATAGCAGGTACCCACTGAGAACTACAAAGGAGAATTTTTTCAAGGGGTTCACCTGTAAAGCACAGACATTCTGACTCTGAGCCCCCAATGTAAAACCAGTACAGAAATTTAGGTTTAGCAGAGCTAGACTAGATATACAAGTTAATTCTGTCTTTAATTAAATGCTTGAATTTAGAGGAAAACTGTTTGTCCAATATTTAGGCTGAAAAAAAAAAAATCAAGTTTTCTCCCCCCATCCTATAATTTTAGATGTTTATCTTGTCCTATGAAGTGACATTTCTCAAATCTGACCAACTTGAAAGGCAGACATGCATGTGAACACAGTGGGAGGATTTCAAAACCACTGCTGAGCTCAAGTCATTAATTAGATTAAGGGAAAAGCCCTTCCCACATGAGGCTCCTTAGGGCTGGTAGCCCATCAATGGTGCAGAAGCCTCTTTATGGCAGGAGGCTTTGAAATCAGAAATGGTGAATTAAATAACCCTGGCGAGAGACCTAGGTGATAAACAGATCCAAGTTCTTGAAAACTCTGGGCCTATGCTTTGTTTTTCTGCTGTCCCTTTCAATTGCTAGGGATTTTTTTCCAACTGAAGGCAAAAATGGCACCCAAAACCTGTCTCAGGAATACCCTAGGGACCAGTTTTCCTGCAGAAGTGTGGGTAGGATGAAATTTTTTTGCCTTCAGGCTCCCTCCATACAAGAGTGGCTCCAATGGGACTGTGCTAAAAAGGACTTTTCTTTTAGCCTGAATCCTGCAAAGGAGTGAGTGTCTCAAGTGATGTTTCACATGTCTGCTTTGAAGCAGCAAAGAGTCCGAGAAGGAAAAGAACAAGCCATTAGTCATTCTGCTTTGGAATAACCACGAAGATCATGTGCATCCTCCAGCTCCTTCCAATGAATATCTTCTTGTGAGGGCTTCCAGGGTACATCATATCCAGAGGGAAGTTACTCTACTCCCACACCTGTTTTGTGGAGTTCTCTATGACTGCCTATGAAAAAGGCCAGATTCATTATTAAGCATGGAGAGATTTCAAAATCCCTTACTCAGAATCCAAGTTTGTTTGCTTTTCCTTCCTTCCACTGGCAAGTTAATCTGAAACAAAACAACTTTTCTTCTGGAATAAAACCACCCAAACCTAGTTTTCTGAATCACAAATAAACATTTATGTTTAGTTATTAAAAACCCAAATTCTTTCCACATAAGCATTCCCCCCACTGATATCTTAGCCACAAAGCACTGAGTTTTATAGTGCTTTTCCCTGTTTTCTAACTGATTTCTTGTGATTCTTTTTTCTACTCTACTTTGAAATACACTTTCTGAACTGCAGAGCCTAGAAACACCAGGTTGTAAAGCAGAAACTGGAAGTCTTCTCCTTAAGTGAGTTTCCAATTTAGATAAATGCATATTACTGTAGTATTGTCTGCTCCCCTGCAGTTATTATGGAGAACACCCAGCTGCTACATCCACTGGGGTCATTATTTGGTGATCCAAGGTAAAAGACAGGTTGCTAAGAGTAACCACCTCACAATCAGTCCCTGGAATCACATGAGATTCATGCAAAATCCTGATTAATAAGAAATGGAGGTTAATAATAAGGTTTTTCCATGAGTTCACATGAAAATCTTTAGAACATGTCTTCCACAAGAGGGAATATGAAGGAATTTACTTTTTCTCTACAAGAATTATTTGCACCACTTTCTCCTGGTCTCAGATTTAAAGGCCTACACCCTACCAGCTGCATCTGAAGTAATTCTCTCCTGTTGGAAGACTCTTCCCCACTTGCAGGGAGAGATCTGTAAATGGCTTTTTCCCCTCATCAGTTGAGGAATAAATGTCAGACACAGGCAAGATGCAGACTTATATACCTGGTTAGTGGAAAAGCACAGTAGTATCACACAGTGAAACAATAGTTGAGCCAACAAACTTGCCAAAACTAACAAATAAAAAAATCCAGTAACAGAAAGCAATTTTAAACAGAGATAATCAAAATTAGATAAGAAGGGGGCAGCCCTCCCTCTCAAGCAACTATACAACCTCTCAAGAAACTGTTTTCAATCTAAAGCACCTGCAGTTGCAGGCAGTTTCCAGACTTACCTGCAACTGAAATAATACATGGATAGTAAGAACCTGAAGAAATTTCCAAAACATATATTAAGTTAGAGTCCACGTGTTTTTACTGACAAAAGCACATGACTGCAGGCACACATATATCTTGCAAGGAGACCTTCATAGGGCACACTCAGCCCCAGGGTTGCTTGAAATGATATGGAGAAAGGCATTTTAGTGCTTCATCCTGAAAACCAGCAGGTTTTGGGGATAGCAGGAAGCTATAGTATCATTGAGGTGTCACTGGGAAAAAGAATAAGTTGGAAATCAGGATGGTGATTCCAGTTTGCCCAAGGAATTCAGTTCACTGGGAAGCTTTAAAAGATCATGCTGTACCCAATCCTACTAGCAGAAGCATGCTGGATCTATCAGGCAACAGAAACCTGAAAAAAAAAAACCCTATTAAAAACTCTCCACTGTGCACTAGAAGGAAGAAGTCTTATCTCTGGTTTGCAGTGCTGGTGGAACAGGAATAAGTGTTGGCTCTAGGAAAGTCAATGTGGAAGGCACAGAAAATAAGAGTAACATCTTGATGGCTATATTTGCATTTTTTGCCTTTGAGGAAACACATGCTACCAAGATTTCCCAAATCATCTTAGAGTGAAATACACTCTTCAGAAGAGTTTGAAGGAATTCTTTGTTCTTTATAATATGAAATAGGGTTCTGTTAGAAAATAGGAATATAGGAAACCACAATAGCAAGAAAGTATACTGGAAGGGCAAAAAAGAAACCCCTCTAGGCAAAAGGCCCTTTTTCCTACCACAGAACTTATATGAGAGGTTATAATACTTAAATTGGTCAGGTGCATTTCTTTCTCAGTTGTATTACCATATATTTAGGACTGCATTTGTTACAATTTAGGCATTAACTTCAAACACTTGAGCTACAAATCCAGCAAGAGGGACAAAAGTCACCAAAGCAGCAAAATGCTTTGTATCTAAGGAAGGTTATAGCCCTGACCTTTTAGGGTATCTTATTTTAGCTAGACAAAAATCAGCAATGTGTTGATGATATTCATCTAGAACATCATATTCTACTTCCATGTAAAAAACCTCAATCTTATTTGAAAAGGTCTATTCCAAATCCCAGTAAAGCCAATGGGGATCACTATGATTTCATCTGTCTTATGGTACAAATGTAAACTTTGTAGCACATTTTTTTCCCATTAAAAATGCCCCAAACATTCATTGGTGTAATTTATGGAGACTATTACCACAAGGATTACTAAGGATGACTAAGATCCTCCTAAAAGGGGTGTATTCCCAATAACTTAAATGAAATTTAATAAGAAATAGGAATTCTACTCTCAGAGGTCTCTGAAAATCCTGACCAAAACTAGCCAGTCTTCTCTCATTATCTGTTTGATGAGTCTGTGTATTTCTATCTACGTGCAGCCATAATGACAGACTAAAGCTAAGAAATGCAATTTGTATTTCTTCATTCCAGATCCCCAGAACTCTCCCAGATGTGCATTTACTATGAACAAATTACTGAGGTCTGAAGCAACTGTAAATTAATTTAGCACTGGAAAATTAAAGAGAGCTATCACTGTATAACAGCAGTAGAGGAAAGTTGCTTATTATTTACCTGAAGTAATTTGAAAGATGCTTACAAATCCTTTTTCAATTTTACTCTTTTGCCTGAACATAACACAGTTACCAGTTGCTACTGAGGATAAGAAAGTTGATGCTGTAACAAGTGTGCTATTTTTAATTTATAAATTTAATTTAATGCAGCTGGTGTTGACACAAATAAATATTAGGATATTATAGGTTAGTCAGAATATTAGAAGCACAAAGAGAAAAGTATGCTAACGTTACATGAATGGGAGTCAGGAAATAGGACTGACTGACACTACTCATTCTCCAGTGTGTTGGACATTAAACTTCCATGTATGCTTTTAAAATTGCAAGTATAAACAAGAGTCACCTGGAGTCCAGTTGGAATACTTCACTGAGACTTTGAAACAGACCCTTTGTCAGTCAAAGCCCAGGTGCCTTGCAGCCTTCTCCCATTCTTCTATGTAACAGCCTACCCTGGACCTAAAAAAAATTATTACCAAAGGGATTTAAAGAAATTCTTCACTATTTTGTGCCCAAGGCACAAATTTTCTTCAGTCTTTTTCAGGATTGCTGCATCTACAGGTGGAGGAGATCCTCTCAGCTTTGAGGAACCCTTTTTCAGTTCTATAAGCTACAGCTGTTTTTGCAGGATTGATCCAGTGACATGTGAGGCTAGGAGGGAAGAACTAGAACTTTAAATAACTGCAGCTCTACCTGGTACCTTTCCAAAGCAATCTGATTTCAATTAGTCAAATTAGGACACTTCACATGTCTGAATTAACAGAGCCCTTGTCTCAGATAAATTGCATACTTCATAGCAATAGAAAAAGTTGTTCATGATAAAAGAATCAAAACACACTCATTTTCCCACAAGTTTTCAATGTTATAGCTCATTTGCTTTAGTTGGTGGAATGATCTGGCAAACTCTTCCAACCTGCACAGTTTGATTGTAGTTAATAGGACCCTGTGCAGGGGAAGGCTGCTGGTGTCTCTGCTGTGAAGACAGCAACAAGGAAACTTGAAACAACATAGTAAAAAACTGAAATGAGTTTATAACACTCTGGATGACAATATTTGACTGTCTAAACTTTTAATAATTAGTTGTGAACTAGAAGAAGATTTATTTGAATATTAAATGGAATGGAAGGTTTCTGAAAGGTGAATGCACATTACAGACCAGATAAGCTTACAGAGCCTTTTGAGACTTACTGATGAACACTGAAGGTGGGACAGGTGATGACAATCTCTGAATTAAATAGCATTTAGATTTGCAATTTATCTCCTTAAGCAGTCACAGTTAATCCATTTCTTTATTTATAAGCCATGCTAGATTTAAATTGTAAAAAAAGTTCAGAAAAAATTTATACTGTAAGACAGTTTCAGGAGTCTATTTCTCACGATGACGTAAATGAGTATAAACAGAATATATTTGTTACATTTTCAAACCATAGGTTAATTTCAGTGCTCTTTCCACCTCCTCATCTAAACAAATAACAAGATCACAGATGCAAACTGTATTTTGTTACATGTTAAGACTGGAAAAAAAATCAGTGAAGAACATTTAAAAACAGCTTATCCCTTCAGAACATTGATAGTTTTTAGAATCATAGAATCATTAAGGTTGTGCTAGACCTAAAAGAACATCAAGTCCACCACTAAACCAAGTGCCACACCTATGTTCTTCAAAATGCCTCCAGGGATGGTGACTCAATCAATTCCTTGGGCAGTGTGACCAACATTTAGATAATTTTTTTTCTAAGATCAGATCAAAGCCTCCCCTGGGGCAACTTGAGGCCATTTCCTCCCTGTCACTTGTTGCCTGGGAGAAAAGACTGCCCCCTCCTCACTACAGCCTCCTTTTAATGGCAGTTGAAATAAGGCAGTGCTGAGTGTCCCTTTGAGCCTCCTTTTCTCTGGGCTGAAGGCATGGTGACCCAAGGGCAGGACCTGCCCCTCTTCCTTGAACCTCACAGAACTGGCCTCAGCCATTGATCCAGATTGTCCAGATCCCTTCTGCCCTCCAACAGATCAACACTGCTGCCCAGCTTGATGTCACCTGCAAACTCACAGGGGGCGTGCTCGATTCCCTCCTCCAGATCACTGATACTAAACAGGAGCAGCTTCACCACAGCCTTGGAGAGAGAGTTTGAAGGAAGAAAAAGCCTTTGATTTTCGTCATTGTTTTGGGCACACTTGGAAATCTTTGGGGGAAAGAGAACAGAAAATACAGTCTTAAAGGACAGTGAAACCTCTGAGACATGACCAGGAATAATTACAGAATTCCATCCAACAACGTTACTTAGCCCTGTGAGGAAGTGTTGAACTATATGATCCTTATGGGTCCCTTCCAACTTGAGATGGTCTGCAATTCTATGATGTGAATTATTTAAGATGAGCAGTATGTACTGAGTCACACTTGCCTTTGACATGCATCATATCCTGTTAAGGACAGTGCAGTCTAATGCATAAGCACTCCAATTTTCAGCACTGAGGACTGCACAAATACAGGGCAACAGAGATTCAGGCTCAAGTGTCTGTAATTTTTTTTAAAAAGGAGAAATGGAAACATTAGGGTGAAATCCTACTGCCATGTATAATATAGTAAGATTTCAGCTTTACTGTCTTTGTAGGCTGCAGTCACCATTTCTCAATCCTTTTGCTTTTCTCCAGCACTGAGTGAAAAAGTTCAGCCTAACAGCTTCAGTGCCTCAGAAAAAACAGGTTCCTAAAATACTTCAATAAACTCATAATGTACTCCTTTTAGAGATGCTGTTTCATGAGTTCTGTTTACAGTGACTTAGCAATACTGGAAAGCAAACCAACACCAACTTTACCCAAGATCTCAAGACCTATAATTATTTTAATTCAGATAGCAAACACAAGGGGGTGGTGGAGATTGCATCATGCTTTTTCTTGCCATTCTGGGACAGATCTAAGATCTTAGCAGTCCTCCTCCACCCGCCTCTTCTGACTCATGCTCTTCCTACTGTCATTCCTTTGTAATAACTTTATTCCTTCTTCAATTATCTTTGGGTAAATTCCAGAAAACTGGTGTCCACAGAAGTCACCTGGCTCCATGGTTTTGTCAGATGAACATCTACTCCCTGATAGCTCCCAGGGCTGCAGATGCAGTAACAGCCCTAAAGATTTCAATCTCCAGGGCATTAGCATCAGCCAGTAATAAAACCTATAATTCAGAAACCACAGTCCAAGTCAGACAGTGAAACTGAGGCTTCCTTTAACAACAGCTTCCCTGAAGCTTATGGCTGAAAATATGAAGCAACATGCATTCATAAATTGGAGTAAATTATGGATTACTAATGTGGCTGGAAGTAAAATTAACAGCACATGGCCATAACAAGTTAAAACTCTCTCTAAACTATGTACTTCTACATGTAACTTTTTAGGATGTTTTTTCCTTTATGTTCTCCTTCTAATACAAGAGAATGATCTAGTAAAAAAAAAAAAAAGGCTTATTTATTGGAAGTAGGCATCTTTGTCCTTTGCAGAGGTCTTAGGGCTCTTCAGCAGTATTTGACCCATAATATCCTTGTTCTTTCAGAATGAATAGCTTGTGTATAATAATTATTTACAATAAACTCTGTTTTTTTGTCTTTTAAATATTTACTTCATCATTATAAAACCTAAAATCTTTCCAAAGACAATTGCTTTAAGGAAGGGTTCCATCCTTCACTACCAATCGAAATACTAAAATTGGGAGGTAGAACACGAGCAGTAAAATAAAGTCAGCAGATGGGAAATGCTTTTAGCAAAAAAGCACATTCAGAACAGATAGTTAAGAGCCTGGCTGCTTCTGCAAAATAGGAGGAATGAGAGAGAAAACAACTTGTTCATACAAAGCAGTTCAGAATTCCTTGAAAGATGCTTTTCACAACCACTATCAGTGTAGAAAAGGCTTTTGGGATATCTGTAAGCTCTCACTTGTATTTTACATTTTGGCTGATTGACTCTCTGATAAAGAAGTTTTTTTTCCTCTTCCAAAAGCTTTTCATGATGCATGTGTGGGACTTTATCAGGCAGGTGAGAGTAATCAACAACAATGGTGAAGAGAAAATGATGTTCAGGCTTCTTTTCTGAAAGAAGTATTTATAAATATCTGCACTTACAAACAATTCTTGCTACAAATGAGCATGAATAAATGCACATTTACTGAGAAGAGAAATCAATAAGATTTAATCTGGATTTGATTAAGTTTAAATTGTTTTGAAAACTGGACTAGTTTTTCTTATTAAGTAAATGTTATTTTTGTTGTGCAAGAAGATTTACTTTATGTTAGGGTCATGAGCAACCTCTGCTACAAGAAGATTCTATTTAAGTGCAAGTTTTACCACAAGATTGTTTTTAACAACTGTCCACTTACAGAACTAGACAAACACTCTGTACTGCTATGCATAGAAAAAAGCAGCATTAAATTAAAGCAGCCTTTTCTCAGCTCTGCAACAGGAGGCTGATGTCCTGCCAGCAGTGCATGGATAGAGCTATGCCACTGGACAGGATATGCTTGTGGTCAGTTCTGTGTAGAGTACAGAAATAGGCCTTTGAAACACACAGTTAATCGTAGCCAGTTTAATAATTCATTAAACTTACAATCTACAACATTTCTGCCAGAATAATTAAAGACAAAAAAGAAGTATTTTCAGTGGTAACATGGGGAATATTGAAAGGATTTTTGAAAAAATTATCACAGAATTGTGGGCTATAAACAACAGGGGTTTGAAATAACACCATTTTTAGCATGTCACACTGTGCCTGGACATGATTTCATTATACAACTGAAGCTGATGAGTTTAGAATTTGCATGCAACATTAAACTTTATTTCTGATTTAAGTATTTTTAACTGTAAAACACTGTCAAAGAAGGAAATAGAGAAACATACATTTAAGGATACTAAGCGGGGGAGAGAAAATATGCTTATTGTTCTTCTCAGAACTCAAGAAATAACTGAACATTCCTGTTTATCCACTGAATTAGATATACAAACATCCACTGATTTGACATACAAACTGTCTTTGCATTTCAGAGAGACTCTCTTGACTCATCCCAAAAATGGGTATTGAAGTTGGACCTTTCCTATGAGTGCCAAACACACAGATCTGGGTGGAGTGAAAACAACCCAATCCACCCCAAACCATAAAAACCCCATGCTACTGTTGTGGTGCTTTCCAGAATGGAAAAGATGAAAGCACAAGTGAAGATCTAAATCACACGGTGCTATAAATATTGTATCTGAAAGAGGTATTAAAGCCTTAGCCACAGGAAATACCATATGGAAGAAGAATCATGACTTCCATAATTGCAGGAATAAAGGCATATCTTGCTGTGGATGCTCAGCAGCTGTTTCATGAGGTTAACAACTCCCTGGCCCCTTACTTTGAGAAAGATTGCCCCTTACAGCCCGGCTTACTTGATCATGCAAAGACTAAAGGTCTGATTAGCCTACAAAAAAAAAAAATCAGGAATATTTCTCTAACTTCATATAGACCCTCAAATCAAGTGTCATTTTCAGTGAGTTACTATGCATAACTAACTTAACACTCAGTTTGTGATGAAGCATACAAAACTGAAAGCTTTTCCTTTAATTTTTAATTTAAGAAATACAAAGCCCAGGAGGAATTTTAGATATTCAGTTATCTTCCTCCACAATTCCAGCAATGTGGAACAGGTCTATTTTTCTTTCTCATTAGGTATCTAGGTGTCATAGCAATACTAATTTCTCCTCCAAATAACCATCTGCAAAACCCTGTTAGTTATTTGTTCAGACAAGATGACACTAAAAAGCACACCCTTCTTCATTACAGTTTCTGCAGCAGTAAATTGTCACTCTAAAATGAACAAAAAACTTCAAGCAGGAGATTTTCAGACATTCTTTGTTGGCTTAACACCAATTTCCACTGATTTTTCAGGAAACAGAACTCTACTAAATGAAAATTTTCAGTGAGGTTGAGGACTACAAAATTATGATGTCCAAAAATAAGAGGATTAAAACAGTCTTCTGTAAATTGCAAACCAGTTGCTTGTATACTACAATTCAATGATTCATTTTAATACTGTCTGTAGCCAGTGACATGCTTAAGAATATTCATAATATTAAACATTGTGTAGGTGATTTCAGTGGAAAAAGGAACTGGCAGAGGGAAAGGCAAAAACCTTTACTGAGTTTGCTCCCAAAACCAATTTTTTTTCTTAGTACTGCTGAAAAAACAAAAATGTTATGGTTTGCTACAGGTATTCTGACCTGTTTGTCTGCAGGACTTGGCAAATATTTTTATAAGAGGAATGAACTGATGAAGTTCCTTTTCCTAGCCACCCATGAGAAATGCTCAAAACAAGGGAGTCAGCTTTTCCCCAGTAGAACCTTCTCTCAGTAAGATTTTCATAAATGAAAAGATATTATTTTGTTAGGATTGTCCCAAGTGAATAATTGTCAAAATAATAATGCCAAATAACCACACCCATCAGAGCTGCTCCTACAAGGTAAAACCTGTGAGTTCCTTCTTTTTGCTGCAGGGGCTTTTGCTTTGAATTAAACCCCTCACAGAATACTAGTTTGTTATCAGGAAAGGAAAAGAAAGACTAAATGGCACCAGCTTAGTCTTTTGCTCAACTGAGCTTGAAGGTGGCTCTGAAAATACACTAGCAGCACCAAATCCATTTAACCCAAGACTCATTCAACTTGAAATAAGTCAAGTCACTGCACAGAGTCTAGTTGCAAACAAATTAAAAAAAAAAAAAATCAAGTCTTTAAGAGTTTTTCGTGTTAGCAGTGAGTTGCAATGTGTGTGTTAGCAGGCTTTTGGAAGTGTTTCTTGGAGATAAAATTTGAATAATCTATGTGGTTTAATTTAAATAATTTATGCATAAAGCACTGCAGAGTTATAATTGTAATTATAGTATTCAGCTCAGTAGCAACAAGGTACATTTGAAGCTGGATTTTGATTTTACTGTATATCTTATGTTCCAAATTTCATTTTGTTTTGAACAAATCCTTCGGAGAACAAGAAGATGGCTCAGAGCTTCACAAAAATTCTTGAGTGAAGTTTTAGAGAGTTTCTTTGCTAGACATTTTTTTATTATTATTTAAAGTCTGAAATCCAATCTTGCATGCTTCTGTGTCATAGTGATAAAGTAAAGGTGGCTGAAAAGTGCCTCTGGTCAGAGAGGAAGGACTTTTCTACTTTTCTCATGAAGGAGCAGCTGTTCCTATCAATAATTTCCTGAAGCAATGGGCCTGGAGTGTAAACAATATTTTATACGGATGGCAGCAGAACAGATTACATTATTTCTGAATTTTTGCACTTCACTGTGGAGAATGGATTAACCCTGTGTGACATAAATTCAAATCTTAGTTGCTTGAAATGAATGAAAGGGTTAAAGTATTGTAAAGAGGAAAAAATTTCTACAGAATAATGTAGTCAGAAGAGTGCCATTAACTTGGTTCAGGGAGGGAGAACACTGTGGCATTAGCAGCACTTCAGAAATGGCATGTTGAAGCCTGAACAGACAAAATGTTTGTTCCCACCACTCATATTAACACTGGTGGGTTTTTTTTCTGAACTTGTAACACATGCCCAGAGACAGATAAGGGGCAAATCCTGAATACAGCCATTCAGGGTTCTGGACAAGTATGAGGGGAATGGACAACTGATACTTGTGTGCTTTTCCGAATTGAAGATGTACTGCCAGCATCAGAGATAAGAGAGAGGATCATTGTTACAGTCTGGTAGGACATACCTGATGTTTGCAGTGAGAACCAGATGAGTAAGTAAGGCTGAACTTCAAATGCTAACAATGAACTCAAGGGTCTCCAGATTTCAAGTCCCTGGAGCAATAATCCCAGAGGACTAGCAACAGGCAAGGGAGCACACCTGTGGATTCCACTGCTCCTGAGCAGGTCTTGCAAGAAGAACCCAAACAACTGCCAGATTTTCAGGGGTGAATGTCAAATAGGACCCTCAATCTCAGAAAGAAGGTAAAAGTTTATACCTCCATTTCTTTCCACAAAGAATGTGTTAGTCCATACCATCCTGCTGCTTGAAAAGCAGCTCTGGGAGGTAGTGACACAATCACTGGTTGACCTCTTTGCCAGTTCTAGATTTAGCTCTTTCTACTTTGCCCAGTATTAGGTGTGATGTTTGATGATCACACTCATCCCTTACCCACCCACACCTATATGTGCAAGGTCACTATGTCTTTCTGAAATGTGGATTAATGAGTAGTCTGTAAGACCTTGTGTCTTCAGAAGATTTCATGTGAAAGAAGCAAGCAAAATTACCAAAGGAAAAAGCTAAAGAGAAAGAGAAGCAGCTACATTTATTTCAGTAGCCTCCCTACAAGCTCATTTGAAAGTATTAGAAGTAGGTAAACCAGAGAGCTTCAGAAGCTTAATATTTCAGCTGAAGAATTAGAGGTTCACAGATATTTCAAGACAGGAAAGCAAGGTAAGTGCAAGTTCCTTCTACGCTGCCATCATAACATGCTTCCAGCATGCATTAATAAAGCTGTCATTATTCCAGCTAATCCCTAAGTTTCTAATCAGAAAGTAAAACCCCTACCAATTTTTTATTTTCTTCAACATCTACACATCATTGTGATTTGGTTTTACAACTGGAAGACAATGCATTTTCTGAATTAAATGTGTTCTTGCAACATTAAGTCTGAATCTGAACTGAGAGGACCTTTCTTCTCCTTTATTTTGAGCGACAGCATTTTCCTGGGATGGTGTAGAAAAGACATTTCTGGTGTCTGGAAGAGACCAAAACCCAGCAAAGCCTCAACCACCAATCAAAATCCTAAGAATATGCTGATCAAAAGCTTTAAGGGTTGCATCAACATGCCTTTAATATGCCTCCAGGATGATGACTCCACCACTCCCCAGGCAGCCTGTTCTCCCATGGGACAGCCTGAGGCCATTTCTTATCCTGTCACTTGTTTCTCTGGAGAAGAGACCGACACCTGTCTTGCTACAGCCTCCTGTTGGGTTGTTGTAGAGAGTACTTAGGTGTTCCCTGAGACTCCTTTCTTCCAGGATAAACTCCCTCAGCCACTTCTCCTCTAAGAGGAGGAGTGCTCCAACCCTTACACCAGCTTCAATTCTCTCCTTTGGACACACTCCAGTATCCCAATATCTTTCTTGTAGTGAGTGGCCTAAAAACACACAGTAATTTCAAGTATGACCTTGTAATCACTGCTCTAGTACTGCTGGCCACATTCTGTGTGGTACAAGCCAGGATGCTGTTGGCTTTCTTGGCTACCTGGGCACACTGCAGGCTCATAGTCAGCCATAGACCCACAGCTCCAGGATGTCATGTTTAAGGGGAAAGTATCTGCTAAATGTGGCCTGGTATTCCAAAACTAAAGTATTGCAAAGATCTAGATAATGAAACTGGTAGACTCTTATTCTTAGAATTGAATTCATTGAAGCTGATAGATACTGTGCTCTTGATCTAAGAAACTTTATCAAAGCAGCCAGTTGGATAAACAAGCAATCTGCAAGGTGTTAAAAAAGGGATTAAACAGGTGAAACCTTCAGAAGGTGGGTTTTGCTTCCTTAGTGGTCAAAATTAGAGCTGCCATATGCTTTACAGCTTCAAGCTTCTCTCAAGTCACCATGAACACACATACCCACCCACCAGGTATTAACCAGCCATTTCAAAAAATATGGCTCTATTTATAGATCAGTTTTCATTAGCACTGCACCTACATGTTCAGCTTTGCTAAAGAAACCCAGCACCAGTCTGCAAACACTAGAATACTAGTCTGTATTTCTCAGTGCCACACTGAGAAATACAGACTGCCAGAGGGAAAAAAAATACAAAAAATCCTGCTGCTTCAAGCCCTTCAATCCTTAGTTTGGAGTTCCAACTGATTTGCATTATGTTTTTCTAGATTAAGAGATAGTAAATATCAGATTATTGGGAAAAAAGAATTGATTTTTACTAGATGCCACTGTTTAAGTAGCAAAATTGTACTTCTCTATTTCCCAGCATAGAAACAGTTAAGGTTTAGAATCTGAAGTTGAGGCAGATAAGTTAACAAGATAAATTAAAAAATTGAGAGCAATTATGTAAGATTTTGTACCACTTTAACTGAGTTGCTATTTAAGCTTACTTGAATTTTAAATATGCTTTAAAACCAGTGTCTGGCAGGTCCAAATCATTACGCCTGATTAAAAAAAGCAAAATATTCCCTTTCAAGACAGACACATGGATGGATTGTTTGGAAAAAAATTCCACCCCATAAAAAAATTCTCAAATCCCCAGTAACATGATGTGAAGCCTGAGACAACATGGCTACCTTCCCTGCAGATAGTCCAGGATCATACTGGCCCACAGGAGAGCTTGCATGAAGGGAAAAGCAAGCAAAATAAACCTCTGGAACAAGACATGTGATGATAAACAATACTATTCCAAATTCCATACTGTTTTTTTTTCAGCACTCTGGAAACAGCATTGCTGTTTCAGCCTGTGATGGTGCAAGGATTCAGCTGTGACAATGTCCCTGCTAGTCCAAGCAGCCAAGGTCATTTAGCAATTTTACTGGGCTTGTGTGAAAGTGCCTGAAACAACATTCATGTTGTAATAAAAAAATAAAACAGCAAACCAACGACCAGAAAACACATCCAAAACCCCCAACTCTAACTGGCTTCAGTAGACCATGAATGAGTCAACACAGGGCACAACTAGACTGACAAACTGAAATGTAAAGTTAAGAAAAAAAAAAAACTAAAAAAAGAGAGGGAGAATGTGTACAGATTCATGTTGGCACCTGTAGGCAGAATGTCTGAAGCTCAGCTCACTCATGGGAATATTTCTATCCACCTGACCTGCTGTATTACACACACCCAGGCTGGTGCATGACTAAAAAATGCATTAAATATGACTAAAAAAATGTATTAAAGAACCTGACAACTGTGAACAGACTATAAATAGAAGGGTTCAGATTACCTGTAGCATGACTCTCAGAGCAAAGCCCTTGTTTTTAATAGCACATACACTCTCTTCATCCCACAGCAGGCAGCTGTCTCATAACTGATGGCTAAGGTGGCATCCATTGATTGGCCAGCTTTCCAATCACTTTCCAAACTTTCCTGTTCAACGAGGTGAGATGCACAATGGCAGTTTATTTACCTGCTGGCAAACCTTTTCTTTGAAGGGTCACTGCTCTTAAATATAGTGGCACCTGTGCACTGCTTTGCTTTTAAGCCTGTCAAGGTTTCCATTATAAACCCATTTCTGGATGTTTATTCTGCAATACCCAAGCCCACCGTGGGTTGCAGCACGACTTGTAAGGTCTTAGCAAGTGTTTTTCCTAAAAAATCATGTCTGTTTTGGTCCATCCCAAATACCTCAGGAATGACTTTCTGCTTCTCCTCTGTGGGAAGCTAATACTTGCCTTTTTTTTTTAAGGAAACAAATGTTTTACAGGTAGGAAAAACTTAAACAGAAAGGTACTCCTACAAGAAAGTATAATGATCTTACAAGAAATATTAGTCTGCACACCCAAACCCCAGGGCTCCATAATTTGCCATCTTAAATCCTTTGCATCTGTTGGAATGAATTGTTGTTCTGCCTTGGCTCACCTTGGATCATTGCTATTTGATATTGACTTTTTATTTTCTTCTCCACCTATCTTGCCTATTTGGCATTCTCTTTTCCTGAAGGCAGGAGACAGTACTACTGTTGAAGAGAGGGTACACTAAACCATGTAGATTACCTGCTCTATATTTCATATTGTGTGTAACTTTGCAGACAAGAGAATGAAAGGCAGCCTCTATATGTTCTCTTACCTGAAGCAGGAGAAAAAAGTACCCAAAGAGAACTACCAAAGTTATTCACTTCTGTTCAATCATGGTAATATACACATAAAGACTGGAGCAGACTGTCACAGGGACAGTGATCAAATGGTACAAGAAGAAGAAACCCAGCAGAGAAACAATGAACACCAGCAGTCATAAGCAAGCAGACACTGGAAAGAGACAGATGTGTACGTGCTACCTGTGGCTGAGAAACAAGTGATGTGTGAAAGGTACTCACTTTTTTTTTTGGTGGGAACATAAACCAAGTTTCAAGGCTCACAGCTGCACTTGTCCACAACACACTGGGATCTTGCAGAAGAAGCAGTGAGACCACAAGCCCAGCTCGTTGCCATTTACACATCAGGTTCATAAACCCTTATTCAACTCTTACCATAAAGAACTGAGGTTGTTGAACTACCTGTGTGAGGTACCAGCCTCTGATGTACACCAAAGCTCTTAAGGCAATGCAAAACCAAACAATAAGTCCATGGAAGAAATTAGTGGTTTGGAATGAGTTCAGAGTTTCTGCTTTGGCATTAGGATGGCACCTGCTGTGACAAGAGATCCTTGCAAAAAGAGTTCCTGCAGCCAGAGTAATTGCTATGCACGTGTACACAGCAGAAGTGGGAAGGGAAGAAAGTGTTTGTGTTAGCATTGAGAGTTACACCTGGGGCACCCTTCTTTCCTCCCACAGCCTTGCATGCTTCTGAAATGCAGAAGGAGTTTTGTATTTTCTAACCTACTGCTAGTCATGCACTTTCAAATCCCTAATGATTCTCCATTTTGATCACAGATAAAGGCAGCAAAAGGGAGCAGGTTGTGAAAGACATTGTGTATTCCTTAACACAGCTACACAAAAGCTTTTGTGTTTGCTGTGACCCTGTTTGAAAGAGTTATCCACTAGCTGGGAAGAGAAATAGTCTATCTTCAAAGTTTCTATCCTCTCCTGTATTCCTTTTCTATGATCATCTGAATGACAGAATCTTGCTTTTGATCCCAAATGGGTAATTCAATAAATCATTCTCATTCAAGTAAGTGAAACTACAACAGCAGATTTAGAATAACAATGACAAATAGATAGAATTTCTGGTCTTTGCCAGAGTTCAAATCTAACTCTTCTTCCCATATAGGAAGAGGTCATTGTCTTCTGATGTGTAAACAAAGTTAAACTTCAGTTCTGTCCAGACCCCATAAACTTTATGATTTGAGAAGTGACTTAATAATTAATATAACTATATATTAAGCAGAAATCTAATTATTTCTTGGCCAGATATTAGTTCCCCATGGGCATTAGGAATCTATTTTTTTTTTGTTTGAATGCTGAATGTCTAAGTAGGAAAGAAATACAAACCTTTTTGTTTTAATGAAAATCCCTCAAACTCCAAAAGCCCTACAGAAATAACCATCTCTGAGCATAACTGTCAGCTGCCCATCACAAATCATTACCATGACTCTGAATGCCCTTCATGATGCCTGCTTAAGTGGATTGTTTAGCTTGGGTTTTGTGCATTTGTTGTGTGTGTAGTGGGTCTCTTAATTTGAGTTATGGGGGTTTTTTTGTTTGGGTGGGTTTTTTGTTATTTTTTTTTTCTTTTGCTTGCTTGTTTTTTATTTCCTCTGAATTCATGCAGTAACACATTGTAATCATTTAGTGACCATGGATTTGCACATAAGTGAACCAGTTTAAGACAATCACAAATATTTAGCCACGTAAAGAACACAGGAAGTTGTTATAGCTCTGATTTTAAAAAGCATGAACAAATGTCTGGATGCATGTAAGAGAGACACTGTCTTCTAGGCCTAACTGGTTTTTCACTTTTTGTAGAGCACCAAAAATTAGCAAAAGTATTTTTGCCATGATAAAAATGCCACAGAAACTATTTACCACACAAAACCTTTTTCTTTTGGGAATAGAAAATATCCTCTCATCAAAAGTGACACTGAAATTAACAGAGACCAAAGAGTTTTTGATCTCCTCATTTTAGATTTGCAACACAGCAGGAAAGCTGTATCTTCCCTTGAACTGAATTTAGCTCTGCAATCCTCTGCAAAACTAAATGTCGTGTCAAGAGTGAGATGGGAGATTAATACCAAATCTGAAATCTGGCTAGGAAAAGTGGCCAAAAATAAAAATCATAAAATACCCTAAAGGACCGATAAACTGCAATAAATTTGTTTTACTCATAACTTTGAGGTCCTGCAATGCAGGATTTCCAAGTGTGACAGGATAATGAAAAAGTTATATGACACCCACTACCATCCTTTTTACTACTTTAGATAAAAACCACTCTTTTCCTTTTCCCCTAGGACTGCCTAGATACAAGGTGCTTGTCTTTAATTTGATGCCACCATCATCAAGTTTTCAACAGTCTTGACAGGCTCAGGGCTCTCTCTTTGCCCCATACCTCTCCAGAAATTACTGTAGCACCATAAACTACAAATCACCTTTAAAGGTGACCTTCAAAAGCAACAAATGGACTTATTCCCTTTTGTTACTGATTAAGAAGTAAAGACAAAAATCAGAGATTTGGAGTTGGATAGTCTGCTTAATAATTCGTTTTTTTTAGTGTTTGTTAATTTTGGCTCTTAAATTTACTTCCCACTAACTTTATCTTCCCTAATTTTCCCATGTAACTCCCATTTAGTTTTTTCCAAACTTTCTATGCCAAATTAAATTGCATTAAAATGGCAAGTGAGTTGCAGCAAATAAATCAGATTTCCAGGCACAATTAGGGATATGTATGCAAACATGAGACACAAACCCAATCAGATCCTCATCCTTTCCCCCTCTTCTTTGCATTTTTGGGCTAAAACAAGAACTAATCACCACTGAGAAAAATGACCACTATTTCCTTCAGTCTAGGTATCTCTAGATGAGACCAGGGACACCTCACACTTACACAATGAGGTGATTGTTCTCAGCTGTCCAAGAGCAGGATTGTACACACTGGGCTCTCAGTGACTGACACTCAGGGCTTGCTGCATTTAGGTGGGCTGATACCAATCAGGTGTCAGGGGAAAAAAGGGTTCTGAACTGCAGTGACTGAGATTTCTTCCAGCTCTGTCTGGAAGAAGAAGAATGAACAAAGACCACCTCAAAACCTCTGGTTGCTGGAAACAATAGATTGCATTTTGGATTTACATCCATAGGCCAACCACTCCCTGGCATCACAGCCTTCCAACCTGGCTCTGATAGACTCAAAAGTTGCAGTACTCTCAGTGGAGAGTAGGAGCAGAGGGAACTCTCCAGTCCCCAGCAGGACAGAAGGCACCCTTACTTTCTTCATAGGGCACATCCTACTATGTCTCTATTTGGCCACAGTTACCAGAAATCTCTGTGATTGTTATAAATGTCTCTGTAATTTTCCCCTACTTACAATCTATACTTGCATGTTTCTGGTATTGTACCTTCTTCAGCAGCAATGTCCTTTCGAAAGTCATCTGAATGACATTCAATGGTTAGAAAGAACACTTAACCTTTGTGCCAGGGACTACACCTCATTTTAACAATTCAGAATTTTAATAAATCAATTCATCAATTAACCCACTGAGTATTTTTCCTGGTTTATGTATTGAATTGATTTTTTTTACATATATTGTGTAAGAAACAGATGATATAACTATTTGAGAAATACGTGAACTGTGACAACAGCCAGCTTCTTAATAAAGCTAAGAAACACCAGGTGAATCATTTAGAAGCAAGCAGTGTCTGTTCTGCATGCACTTGTTCTTCTACTGAGGAAATTACTTTTTCATTAATTCACAGATTTCTTAGTAAGGAAGTGATTATAATGCCTTATCACTGACCAGAGTATACCAAAAGTTTTTATGTGGTAAAGAACTTAATACTCTGCTGGTAATTAAGACAGATTTGTTAGTGTATGTACATATGTTCAATACTCTGTTTACATATTACAGTAGCAGATGATTCCCTGAGTGCTATTTTTCTGATGTTATCACACATCATTCTAATGCCAGACTTGACTGTCATATCTCCATGCTTGTACCAACTCATGTTACAGAAGAGATGTTGAAGATTCCAGAAAGCAAACCAGAAAAAACAGGGTAAGGGTCTTAATTCTTTTATCTTATAGTTAAATCAAATAAATTTCTAAACCTTGAGAATGAAGGTTTCAGGTTACCTTTCGCTATAGCTTGCAGACCAGTGCCATTTTAAAAATAATTTTTTCCATATGCTTTGCAATACAATCAGATGCTGAAAGGAATTGACTGCAGTTTTCCTATTGACTTCAAAGGTGAACCAAGTCCCATAATCACTTGTAATGGGGGTATCTTGAATCCTTCAGTACAGGGACATCAACAACATAGAAATATTATAAAAAATAGAGCCATTTTATAGTTGCTACAATTCAAGGAATTGGAGCCAAGTGTGATCTCCACTATTACCTCTGCCATTGTGTTCCCAGAAAACACCTTAAAAAAGTAACAGGATCAGATAGCCCCTGGTTCAGGCTTTGTAGGAATTGCACCAACACTGAATCCTGCCCTACTTTTTCTCTTTCCTCTAAAGAAATTGCATTTCACCATCACTATTTGGGGTGCACTTGCAACAGGTAAACTGACTCTTGGAAGTGTCTGAAGAGCCCTGCTGTCCCCCGGAGCTGTATTTGTATCATGCTTACTATCAGTTATGCTTTCCAGACAAAAAGAAAAAACAAAACACAGGGCACTCGCCAGCTGCCACAGGTCCCTGCCGGTGCCACCAGCGCTCACCCTTTTTCCTGCTGGGCTCCTGTCACTGGAGATGCTTCAACCAGCTGGGACAGTGACCCAGGCCACCAGGCAGCTCCCTCTGAAAATTGTTTCCCCTCAGTCAACCACCTTGTTGCTTTTTCCAGACATTTTCTCAAGGATTTTTTTCCCACCTGAAGCTCAGCCCCCCTTTCCCCTCAGCGCCCCTTTCCGTCCAGGCCCCTCACACGCTCCCCCTCACGTGAGGGGGCTCGCGGGGCCCAGGGACCGCACACATTCCACTGCTCCAGGGGCTCCCCAGTGAAAGGACACAGTTTGTGGTGATTGGGAGTGGGACTGGGCCGAGCCTCATCCCTGAAGTGCTACAGCAGTGCAGAACAGGCGAGTGCCACTGAAGGTAAGGAGCCATGGAGTGCTGAGGGGCACAGACCAACCACTGCAGGGAGCAGAGCGCACACAGGACGTGTGGAAGTGCTGGTGCTTCTGTGGTGTACCTCCACTGTCACCCCAAAAACCACACAGAAGGGTTACCCACCCCCTGCTTGGTGATGGTTTAATGCTGCCTCCCAAAATGCCGCCCTGCTTGCTTGGACTGTCCGGCTGAGGGGCTGGTGCCTCAGGCTAGAAGGGACTGACTCCATTTTGGCAGGAGGGCATCAGAGCTCCCTGAGCTGCACATGCTGAGGGCTGTTTGTGATGTTCATAAGTGGCCTTCTCACGGCTGGAGATGATACAGATCCCCAATAAAAGGATACAGTTAGTGGTGATTGGGAGTGGGACTGGGCTGAGCCTCATCCCTGAAGTGCTACAGCAGCGCAGGACAGGCGAGTGCCACTGAAGGTAAGGAGCCATGGAGTGCTGGGGGGACAGAGCGCACACAGGGGCAAGGCATGGGGGATGGAGGGTGAGAAAGTGCTGGTGCTTCTGTGGTGTACCTCCACTGTCACCCCAAAAACCACACAGAAGGGTTACCCACCCCCTGCTTGGTGATGGTTTAATGCTGCCTTCCAAAGTGCCGCCCTGCTTGCTCGGACTGCCTGGCTGAGGGACTGGTGCCTCAGGCTAGAAGGGACTGACTCCATTTTGGCAGGAGGGCATCAGAGCTCCCTGAGCTGCACATGCTGAGGGCTGTTTGTGATGTTCCTAAGTGGCCTTCTCACGGCTGGAGATGATACAGATCCCCAATAAAAGGATACAGTTACTGGTGATTGGGAGTGGGACTGGGCTGAGCCTCATCCCTGAAGTGCTACAGCAGTGCAGGACAGGCGAGTGCCACTGAAGGTAAGGAGCCATGGAGTGCTGAGGGGCACAGACCAACCACTGCAGGGAGCAGAGCACACACAGGGCGTGTGGAAGTGCTGGTGCTTCTGTGGTGTACCTCCACTGTCAACCCAAAAACCCCACAGAAGGGTTACCCACCCCCTGCTTGGTGATGGTTTAATGCTGCCTCCCAAAATGCCGCCCTGCTTGCTCGGACTGCCTGGCTGAGGGACTGGTGCCTCAGGCTAGAAGGGACTGACTCCATTTTGGCAGGAGGGCATCAGAGCTCCCTGAGCTGCACATGCTGAGGGCTGTTTGTGATGTTCCTAAGTGGCCTTCTCACGGCTGGAGATGATACAGATCCCCAATAAAAGGATACAGTTAGTGGTGATTGGGAGTGGGACTGGGCTGAGCCTCATCCCTGAAGTGCTACAGCAGCGCAGGACAGGCGAGTGCCACTGAAGGGAAGGAGCCATGGAGTGCTGAGGGGCACAGACCAACCACTGCAGGGAGCAGAGCGCACACAGGACGTGTGGAAGTGCTGGTGCTTCTGTGGTGTACCTCCACTGTCACCCCCAAAAACACACAGAAGGGTAACCCACCCCCTGCTTGGTGATGGTTTAATGCTGCCTCCCAAAATGCCGCCCTGCTTGCTTGGACTGCCTGGCTGAGGGGCTGGTGCCTCAGGCTAGAAGGGACTGACTCCATTTTGGCAGGAGGGCATCAGAGCTCCCTGAGCTGCACATGCTGAGGGCTGTTTGTGATGTTCATAAGTGGCCTTCTCATGGCTGGAGAAGATACAGGGGGAGAAAAAGACTAAAACCCATATCAGACACTAACTGTGTTTGCCCGAGGAGATGTGCTGTCATTCCCTGGCAGGCCTCCCTGCACCTCACAAATCTGGGCTGATTTCAAGCATCTGACAGAGGCAGAAATCTAAAACAATATAGAGCTCCCACAAGCATCATCAGAGTTGGAGCATTTTTTCACCTGTTGGCTAGAGCAGCATGTTTATAACATAAACCATTGCATGTTGAGTGACAATCCCTTGGACATGCAGGGAAAGAGGCAGAGCAGCATGGCCCTTGCTGTTGGGAGGCTTTCGGGATGAAGCCCCCTTTTTCACCTCAAACCAGAGTTAGTACTTTAACAGGAGAAGCAACTTGTTCACTTATTCAGAATTTTAAAAAAGCACTTTTTCATCTTGAAAATAAAGCCTTAGGGAGCTGGTGTATTTGCATGGAAGGGTACTGTCATGGAAGGGCGATGCCTGGAGCATGGAAGCAAGGATGCTGCTGTCTCCCTGGGTGTTTGGCAGCTTTCTGGAAGGAGATTCAAAATGTCTGTGAGACAGACACACTGTCAAGTCTGTTTTAACAGGGAGAGGGCCAAAACCTACAGTTCATTTACTGGGTGCCCTTGGCAAAAAATATTTGCCTTCAGGATTTAGAGTAAGCACCGGGAGTCTGGTTAGCAGGGCCTGAATATTTTGCTGACTCATAGTATACATAATGAAAGCTTAATAAAATGGAATATATATCTAGTTCATGAAGTCTCTTGATACTGTGTTGTAATTTAGTCCACCAACAGCCTTTATTTAAAGTTGGATTCCATGAGCCTGTTATAATGAGCTAAAAAGTGCACAGATAAGCAGTTATTTCTGAAAATGTGGCTCCCTATCGATATATATTTTGCACAGCCTGTATATCTTAATTGAATTGAAATGAGCATGGGACCCTAGGGTTTTTTAGGTCTAGTGAGGCATTAAATACTCCAAAAGCACAATAAAAATGAAAAAAACCCTCTACTTCTCCAAACTATTGAATCTTATTGCTCAGCTGTGGGCAAAACACCCCTACTACCTGGGAAAAACACAAAAAAGCATTGCTTGAAGCTCTTCATGGTCTATATCTGTAGCCTTCATGCCTTCATACCTTCATAATCTTACTTATCTTCTGCCATTTTGATGCATCCACCTTCTAATCTCATCTTCAAGTTGCCTTACATGTGCTCATATTTTTTCCTTCTTTTCTTTTTGAAGCTTCTCACTCCAGGAATACTTCTGCATTGCTTAGAAAAAACCCCACAGTTTTGGCAATGGTGGCAAACCATTGCCCTCTCCATTCAGATGGCGTTCTGATTTACTTATTTCTAAGGAAGTCCGTCTCTCTTGGAGTTGAATTAAGATCATGTAGACACAGCCTGTAAAATTTTTGAATAATTTAGGTTATGTACATATATCAGCATGAAAATGAACAGTTGCTGCTCTGTGTATTAAATACACAACAGGTTGAAGCTGATGTGAGGAATGATCCAACGCAAAGAAAACAGTGGAGAGAAAATAATTTTCCAAGGTTAATATTTTAAAAGCATAATAACTAATAATTCTAAAATTTGTTCTTATTTATTATCCTGCTTCCTGCCTTTTATATACCAGAGCAATCCTGAATGCTCTAAACAAGGCACTGATCAACCCATTTTTGAATGAAATTTGGAGACACCATAGGGTAAGGCACTTAGAAGAAAGATCTGAGGTCTTGGAGGCTTACCCAAATTGAGCTAAATCTCTGAATATTTTGGCTTGGGAATGGCTCTTGGATGATGCTAATTACATTGTCACATAGGGAGTATTATTGATCACCTTCCACCACCAAGACTCTTACAGTGTCAATCAAAACCAAGCAGCTTGCTGACATTCAGACTCCAGCTGTACAAATGTTCTCTTTTTGGGGCTCATTAATTTGCTCCTGCTGGCATCTTTTCAGCCAGAAAAAAAAAAGCCTTCATGTTTTCATTCAGTACAAACAAAATGGTATGAAAATATTTTGCATAAACTTGAATTCTATTTAGCTAAAGATGGTCTTTCTTAAAAAATAATCAAAAGAACTCATTTAGGCATTAGAACTACAAGTGCCACACTGTTGGGATGTATGGTTTTTACTCTGTGTTTTGATATCTGAAGCAAAGTTCACCTGGTAGTAGGTAAAAATGCCCAGACTAGTCATTAGACTTGAAATCAAAGGCTGAAAGATTTCATTATGACAGAAGGAGATGTTGCTCAAAAATTAAGTTACATTAATTCAAATGCCAAGCAGAATATTTTGATGGATTGTAGTGTAGCACTGGACAAAGAAAAGCATGTCTACAACTGTTGTGAATTGCTAAATTAATTTCATCTATAAGGAGAAGAATATTCATTTAATTTTTCTCATCCAGTTGGTAGTATGACTGAAGAATAACTCAAATTCAGTGGCACCAGCTGCACAGATGATGGTAGTGTAGCAAAGGATGATGAGAAAAGGTGATCCAAGAGTGATAAACAATTTCATTAGAAGAGCTCAAACCTTCAAGAGAAGGCAAAGCACAATCTGTGGATTCTACTGCTCCTAAAAGTTGTGATAACCTTTGTAATGTCAGTGGGTTTTAAACTATGGCTGATTTTTCATGTACTTAGACATAAATGGAACAGACCAAAAGAGTGTGTGGGATGTGGGATGTTGATCTGCTGGTAAAAATCAGGAGAAACTATGTAATAACAAAGGAACAAACAAAGATGTAATTAAGTGATGAATCAGTTAATAGGTGAAGAAATTGTTTACATAGCTCAGCAATATGGGCTTGATTCCACATCATATTGAAGTAAATTTAAATATATCTGAAGAGCATTAGTCAATTTTGGATTAAGCCCCTTTTCCATATATTTTAATGTTGCTTTAAGAATATTTTGTAATTCTTGAATTTGAGGTTTTGAGAAGTGTGTTTTTTCCTGATCTTTCTTAAAGTCAAATACTATCTTATTTTTTCCACCCAAGGACTCAGTGTGACAGCTTAAGCACATGAGCAGCCATGTTCAAGTTAATGAGATGATCTGTGTGCTAAAGCTCTACATTTTTGTAAATTGTCACTTGAAATAAAAATTCAGATATCACCATGAATGACAAGAAATTAATTCTGAAGTTCATCACAGTTGATACAATTCTAAATATTTGTGGTTCAAAGACACTAAAATATCTCAACATATCCTGCTGAACCTTAAATTTCTTTCTTTGATTGTCTCAGCTTCATTTCAGTTAAGGATATGCAAGAAAGCCAAGACTTGCTATATTTCTTGATATCAAAGAAGCTTTATTTCACACCCTATTTACATATTTGATCTCTGAAGTAAAACATTAGAGACTATTTCATATAGTTTTATTTTGCTATAAAGGCAACCAGTCCAGTTTATCAGAATATGAATAAGTGCAAATGGAAAAGAAGCAGGATTGACTACACAATGTCTTTGCTCATGGTTGCCAAATAAACAGATATATAAGAAATAAAGCAGACAATAATAATTTAAGGAAATCCTAAACACATTAAAATGTATCTAAAATCTGAATGTTTTTCTCTGTCTTGTCTGTTTTGAAACAGTCTCTTAAAAAAAGTATTCCAGGGCTTTGTGTTAGAATCAGCATTTTCAAATGAGTAAATATGAGGTAAATGTGTGAATTCAAACCAAAGTATGAGGGATTTAGTCTCTGTTGTGTCAACAGGATTGAAATGAATCAACCTGTAAAGCCTGATGGGAGCACCAGGCTCTCCCCAGAAATATGTACTTACCTTAAAACATTTTCTTACATTCATGTCCAACATGTTTCTCTTTTTTTGTCACCAGCAGCAAAAACCTTTCAGGTACTTTCTATCTTGTGGATTTCTATTGTGTTCTTCTCACATAGTTTTATATTTCACATTTCAAATTTTGTTTATGTAGTTGTGACTCTCAGGTGAAGTCTTCTTGTCCAGTACACACGCAGAAGGTAACACTTTTTTGGATTAATTTGCAGAGATTCAGTGTATTACTGAGCCTCAATGAAGTAAAATACATTAGTCAGGCTAAGAAAGTAACAAGATTTGTGCCTAACCTGAGACATAAATTTAGTGAGCATTATGCCTTGTGCAATAGATTATTGGGGAAAGTCTTGCTGAGAGGATGGTGACTTCTGCTGGATCCCATACCTTAAATCTCCTTTTCAAGCAGAAGTTCACACCGATATTTCTCAGAATCTAATCACAGTACCAAGACTCCTTTTGCTCTCTAAGTGTATTTTTACTCTAAACTGTAGAGGGTGATCTTGTCCCCCAATGAGTTGCAGCTGGGTCAGTTGCTGAAGATTGGAGGTGAAGATTGGAGGTGGGCCTGATCTTAACAGGCCACACCTGCAATCAATAAGAACTAGTGCTATATAAGAGTAAGGAAAGAGGAGTGAGGAGAGTCAGATTATTGTGAGGACCTGGAGAAGTCAGTGTGCAGAGGAGCTGCCTGTGAGGAACATCAAGAAGGTATGAAGCTCTGATAATATGAGATCCTCGTGCTATGATGATGATAGAACCTTTGCTATCTAAGACAACACTAAACCAATGCTAATAACAAAGGAAGTGGCAAAATAAACATGAAAAGTATTGTATTGTTTAAGGCACAAATGGAGATCTTATGTTTAGAATCTCTTTATATAAACTCTCAGCAAGTATCCTCTGACTTTTGTAATAGGAGTTCAGAAATAGTTTGGGTACTCTTAATATTTATAATCTGCAGTGTTTTGTATTTCTTACAAAACTTTTAATTGCTCAATCTGCATCTATAATCAGTGGCAAAAAACCAAATAACATCTGATTTTGATGCAAGTGTTTTACAGCTCTTCCTATGTCATGAATCAAATGACAAGATAACCAGCTCAGCTTGATGTTGGAGGTGGAATCCTTTCACTGTACCTAAGATATTAAATCTTTCTTTCTTATTTTAAAAAATGCCAAGTAATTAAAACAATTATCATTAAAAATAAAATAAATGAAGCATAGAAGAATAAGAGAACAGAAAAAATTAGAAGAATGAACAAGAGGGAGAGCAAAGGTGTCTTACTGGTGTATTTTGCCAAAGGCCAAAAAAGCAGTTTCCATGCAAAGTTGTTTTCCTGTTACTCAGAGTTGTGGCTGAAGTTGAAATCAGCATGACAGCTGTGCAAACTCCACTTTAAAACCTGGTATTTCACATGTTCACTTGGCATTTGAGTTCCATGAGGTTCCTCTTGCACCAAGCCATTTTCTCTGGGATGATAGAAGTCTCATAAAGGTCAATTCTTATCTTCCTAAGTGTTATTAGACCAGAGCTAAAACCTTTAAGTTAAAGCTGACAAAGTTAGCAAAACTAAAATGCCATTTACTGCTCTCTTTGTTGATCACATCTAGAGAAAATGTGAAGAGAGTTAATATGTGCTAGAAGGATCCTGATTTTGTTTGTGGAAAAGTCCTTCTCTTCCTTTCTCCCCAAAGTGTCTTTACTCCTAGAAATGTGAAGAATAACAGAAAACAAAAAAAGCCCAAATGATGGCACCTAGTAAAATAGTTGGAATATAAAAATATATATATTTTTATATTCCAACTATTCCAACTATTTTACTAGGTGCCATCATTTGATTTGTCTCTCAATTTATGGAGAGAACCAAAGGAATTAATATATTTCAATGGCATTTTAATCCTGTATTTTAAAGCATCACTCTGTAGCTTGCTGTCTGCTTTCCATGACACTGAAGTCTGTACTTGCTTGTAGTTAATTTTCAGCTTGGCTGACTGACTTTTGATGCTCCTGCTGAAAGTGTCTGTGGTGCAGCATCCTTCTGGGAGATCGACTATAGTGACTGCTTATTTCATCTCTATTATCACACCACTCTGCATATATTATCTTATAGATATCTGCAGCCCTTCTGTTACAGCTTGCTGAACTGCTTATCCTGGAAAAGTCAAAGTCACTGGGAGAAAGTACTTACTCAGACAATGCATGTTAATTCAACAATGAGAGTCTCTGATTAACACAGCAGGACTGAGTTCTTGTGAATACTGTGCATTCTGAAGCTGAGTGCTGATTAAATCAGGAAAAAAAAAAAGCCTCTGTTGCCTTGTTAAACAGGACCTGGGCAGTCAGCCTGCAGCTGCCATCCAGCTGAACTTGCCAGACTTTGGCAAGAGTTAGAGCTGGCTAAAGAAAGTTTCTCAGGCCTATGCAAAGGTAATTTCCTTTCCATCTGCCACTGTGGAACGTGGTTTGATTTACTCAGCCAGCAAATCTTGTCAGTCCCTGGAAAAATGATGCCTTCACAGTACTACTTGACCTAGGTTTTTCTGATGCCATTAGCAGCACAGTTTTCATGAGCTTGTAGTCCAGCTACTTCCCTCAAAGGTGCTGCCATGCTATAATTTTAGTGCTGCTAGTTGTCCAGTGTAGAAGGAAAAAAATCCAGTGTAGTTGTATATTGTTTTATAGTTATGTATTGGCTGTGGTGCTAATCTGAGACTCTAGTTTGAGTAACAAAATTCACAGCTTCATAGGATATCCAATTTGGACAGAAGTGTGACTTCTCCATAAATAACATCAGTTCCTTCCTACAGCTTTGATTTTGCTTTGCCTGCACACTCAAAGACCATGAAGTGGCTGTATCAGCTGTTCAGTCAGTTCTACCATCTGAAAAGATCAGCACAATGGGAAACAGTTTGCTCAGAAGGGCTGATCCAATCTGAGCAAACAGGAAGTTTAGCATTAACTGATACCTGAGCAGCTCAAGTTAAAAGAAAAAGCAAACCCACTGAAAAAACTTCTTTTATTCCACCTATTTTTAATTTTCATACTTTCCTATAATCAGGATGAGGACGACTAAAATACACACATTTTTAAGAATACAGTAAGTGAGAACTGACTGGAGAACTCTTTCTAACTACATCAGTGGATAAACACTGGGGAAACGGAATTGGTTTAATAGCCGAAGACTGACTATGCAGAGGAGCAAGTGGCCATGAATACATTTAGGAATATGTAAAAAGAATGATTCTAATCTTCAGAGGGATCAGATGTGAGAACAGCTTTTTAAAACTTTGTAATAAAACTAAAATATTAAGCTGGATTGGTTTATGATCATGTTTAAACATAATAGCTGAGACTGACTTGATATTTTAAGGGGCCCCTTCTAGAACTGAATTCTCTATTGTCATCTCTCTATGCTGAGGTCCCTGACAAAACATAATTTCCAAGCAAAAAAATTACATAGGAAATCACATATGAAATCTAACTGTTTAACTGTGTGCTGTTCTCCTTTGCAAAGTTAAATATGCAGACTCTAACCATATATCTCTATTCACAATTAACTATCTACTCCAGCACCAGAAATCAAGGCTAATTCTAGGCCTTCATGGCACCAGACAACTTCTACCTTACACAATGGCCAACAAGAGCTCTACACCCTGTCCAAAGATATCTCCAAAATATCTTGCAATTAAATTGGGGATACCAAAGGTGTGTGTTTTGGGATTATAATCTCTGTGTTTCTGCAGCAGCATTCTCTGAGTTTAACACATTGAGGGTGGATTCCTGGGAGGAACAGCTCTATGTGTATTCCTATAACTGGAAACTCAAACACTTAGAGGAAGATTCAGCACTAACAGATACATTAAAATTGTTTGTTAGGAATATTAGAGATAATTCAAAATTCATTTTTCTTCATCTTTATAGTATGCTTGACACTAGGTTAGTTGAGGGTGAAGTACTCACTGTTACTGGAGCCAATAGCTAACATGTTTGGCAGTCCAGTTAATTCCTTAAACTATATTAGCTTAATGAAGCATGTATAGGCTCCCATAGTCTTTGCACTTATATGACAACTTGTCATTAATATTAATTAATGACACATCAGCACACATTTGAAGTGAATGATGAAAATGATCAACCAACCATGAAAATGCATTAAAACAACACTCAAGCAAGGCATCAGAGAGACAGAATCTAGATAAACATGCACCAGGTTTTTGCTGTGGTAATTGTCTTTGCATTGTAGGAGGCCCCAAACAGATTTGACGGATTGCTTCTGCTTTCCCAGCTTGCTGCTGTTTCTTCCCTTTTTAAAGATATTTCCTCAGTGATGTATAGAATGGAAGACAGCAGTGAGTAATGGTGCCAGAAATATGGGAAATGCAGGTGATACCAGAAAAAATCAGAAAAAAAATTTCTACATCTGTCCATAGATCAGAAGTTTAGAGACCAGGTTAGGGTTTTTTCAGCCACTCACTCCTGTCTCAAACTGATGATAAAGGAATGGGAGGAGAGATTTAACAACATTTGGTCAGGTGGCTCAGTGTGAGCCAGAAAGCATAACAGTATTTTAGGAAGAAGAATTCCTGTTCCTCCTCTGCCTTCTCTTTATATAATTTGTTGTGCCTGTTCTTGTACCGTTGCTTTGAACTGTGTTCATGGAAAAGTAACAGATACTGCAATGGCACTTTGTACCTCAGTCAAACTTTTCAGACAAGGACCTCAGAGCACCATTTAAAGTTGCTAATTCCAGGCATATTTCCAGCAGATGTGTCTACATGTGGACCAAAGCACTTTCTGCATGGTTCTGTGTGTCCAAGAAATGTCATGGCTTTTATAACCACAGGGGAGAGATGGATCCTGATGCCTGTAAGAAAGAGACTGACTTTTTGTATGTCAGCAAGTAAGGGGGAAATGGGCTGAAAATGGGAATGAGTATACACATTTTGACTTCATAGCTCTGCAGAAAACAATGGGAAGAAGCTATTGACAGCAGTAGTTCTTTAGCTGGATAAATGGTCCCAAACCTGGGAAGCTCTGTAATGCTTTTTCATGGGGTTGCACAATGGCTATATATGAAATAAAATTAAAAAGTAGCCAAACCTTAAGGGAGAAAGCACAGATATTTTGAAGTCAGTAATAATATTATCAGAATTTCATTTTGAAAAGATTCCAAATTGTTGGATGAAAGAGGGTAGACATAGGAAAAGGAAATTCTTTACACTAAAATTTAACAGGTCGCAAAATATTTGATATATGAAACATTGAAAATGCTATTCCATGAGTTGATTAAAATTTTCTTCAGCAAAGCTTTTGTGAAAATATTGCTATGTGTTGAATGAAATAATAGGCCTTTTTAATCTTTTAAATTTTACTACACTTCTGTAACAAAAGACACAAAAATCAATTCTCTCCAGTGGTTCACAGAATTATTTCACTTTATAATGCTAGAAATGTGCCTTTTCACTTGGCTGTGTCCCTTTAAGACATTCTAACAAAGTATGTTCAACTTTGAAAATTTCTACCATCTTATTTCAATAATCAAATGATTTCACACATTTTTGGGCAAAATGAATCTCATTGTAACATTGTATCTTAGCTGGTATAGAGCTGTGGTTTGCTTGTAATACTACCATTAAGCACACATTTATTTTTATTTAATGTGATAAGGATGCAGGATTGAGGATTGAGACAGGAACCTTGCTTCTGTAGAAGTAATTCTTTTCTTATACACTGCAAGTGAAGAATTTTGTGATCTTCTGCTTTTGGTGATTGGAAATTCAAAAGTAAACCTCTCAAAGTACTTAATTTTAAATCAAATATGATTCAGCACTTCAAATGTTTAATATATGACTTGCAATGTGGCTTCACCTAAAAGAAAATTGAAGGAACATGAAGAGTTAAGAAGAAAGTTTGGACAAATGACTTGGTTGTAATCCTGACCACAGCAAACTCACTTCAACCTGCTGATTTGATGGGGCTGGGATTTCACCTTGAAGTGAAACTAAAAGTGCAGAGATTCTCCTAAGTGTTTGTTCTGTCTGGCAACACAGAACACCTAGTAGCAGGAACACACATTAAAACATCAAAGCCTTTATTTGCTCTGTGCCAGTTCAAGGTACATTGTACAGTTCCAAACACTTCAGCACAACTTTCCTCTCCTAATGTGAGACTTATTTTCTCCTGTAAAGAAGAACTTGTAGCCAGCTTTCTAAAGATAGTGCCATGCTGTCCTAAATTGCTTGTTCTCACAACAAAACAGGCATTTTCTTAGCACAAAGGAAATGGCTAATTAAAATTTAATTAACATATTGAATACCTTGGATGTTTTTAAATTAAGACGTACTTGAGAAGTAATGGCTTTTCCTTACAGTTTTTAGTTTTTCTCCTTTACAATCAAGAAAGAGCACTTAGGTAAACTCAGTTAAAAAGTCCTATATTTTATATATAGAAGAAAAAAAAGTGGTGAAAGACAGTAAAGAAAGAAATGGAAGTATAAATAGCAATAAAATTTACAAGGCAATTTCCTACAGTGATTTCTAGCAATAGCCTGATTTCTACATGGTTGGGTCCTTAGTTTTTATGCTTACCCATGCTGAATGACACACAGAGCAGAAGAGTGTGCCTAAATCCTGGTGGTTTCACTGGGATGTGCACAACTGAAAAGCTGGCAGGTGCCACCAGGACTAAGGATGGACTAAATTAATGTTTTTGACCATGTGTTAATTCACATATATTGGTGTTCCCTAGAGGACAGCAAACTATTTTCTCAGACCAGAGAACTGAGGAATGAGAGAAGGCTTTTACCTCTACCTACAGTTGTTCTGAGACTGCACAATTACAGCAGTGCAGTTTAAATTCAACAATGTTTTATTATAGACACTTATTTTTAATATATTGCAAAACCAGCCACATATATAAATGTACTGAATTTATGGGGAAAAGTAAAAAAAATAGTTAAAAAGACCCTCAACTTTTCTTCTCACCACCACAGGAAAATAAATTCTTCATTTTGTACTTCTGAGTCACTGCCATATTTACCAGAGCTAAAGCAATTACAATCACAATTTAGTTAATTCTTATAGCAGATCTCCCAAATATACCTGTTAATTTATCTGAATTTGAGGTTCACATGCCATGGACCAACAGAGGCAAACATGGCCAGGTCTCTGATGATGTCTTACATGTCTCATGCTCCATGTGGAAAGTCCATTACCATGCCTTCAAAAGTGATTTCTAAATACAAATGCAATGGCTAACAGATTCTTGTCTCCCACCTGTCTTAAAAGATAGGTAATTTCCTTGCCCTGTGCTCCCCTGTTTTCTCTAGAATGAAGTATAGGGCAGAATTTTATTTGTTGAGTTATTAGCAGTAACTCAGGCACACTGCTGACCTAAATTCTTCCTGCTCAGAATCACTGAAGTAGAAAATAATGAAGGCAGTGTTGTTTCTCAAATGCAAAACTTAAAATTACTGGAATGCCTGCAAGTTCAAGGCCTCCAGATTTACTATTCAATTCCTTCTAATAAACTCTTATATAGAAAATTTTACCTATTTGTTAGCTATTCCTGTACTGAACTAGATAGCTTAATATGATAGTTTATCTCTCTTTTTTTTTCTTTTCCCTGAAAGCCCTAGTTATTAAAAAGATTGTGAATATCATTTATAGTGGAGACACAATCCACAATTTTATGTGCAGCTATATATTTTTTATTTTCATGTTCATGTGGAATTTAGTGCTTGAGCACAGCATTACAGAATATCTGCAAAGATTTGAATGATGATTGTGATGTCTTCTATTGCTGTTTGAATGTAATCATTTGGCCAAAGTAAATATTTGGAACTTAAATGTCTTGATCTTCTACTTCTTTCTTTACAAGGGTGAATATTTTTATGCCAGAAAGGATTCTTGTTCATGCTGTTTGGTAGCTTTCAAATGATGTATCACTTTGAGCAACATTTCTTTGAAAAAACAACCAAACAACTTCATTAAAGCTGGTGTTGGCACGTGTCAGTGCTGCAAATAATCAGCATGTCAGCAGCAGCAGTTCTCATCAGTGACATTTGTATTTGACTAGAATAAATTATTCCAGCCAATGGCAGTTAAAGCTCTGTGTACAGTTTTGGCCATCCCAGCAGGAAATCCCACCTAAGATAAAGACACCAATATGGCAATCCCCCAGTCCCCCTTGCACACTCAGATGTGTTGGTAAATATCTTCCTTTTGCTGCTTCTCTTACTTCACTGTGATTACTGCAGTCAGCCAACTACTGCGTTCTGGCTGAGATTAGGGATTTTTTTTTTTTTTTAATACACAGGGAGCTGTCTACCTGTCAAAGATTTCCTCTCAGTCCCCAGGAGTGAGAGGAGCTGAACAGCATGGCTGGAGAAAATAAATTGCTGAGGACTGTTCCCTACTGTGCCAAAAGCAATGCAGAAATACAAATGAGAGCAAATAGTGCAGGCAAAGCCTCCCAGCACTGTGCTGCACAAAATGTCTCTAGACAGAAGCAGGAGGAGACTTGACATCCCTGGTGTCCATAAAGGCCAGGGACACCCCATTCTGTCAAGTGTTGTGGCTGATACTGCCATGTTCTTTGGCCTTCATTTCAGAAGCAAACAATGCATGATGAACCTTTAGTTTTACTTCCTGATTTATCAGAAGAAAATGGAATTATGATTTTTTTTCCTTACAACATGGTTTTAGGGGATTTCAGAGGACTGCATATCAAATAAAAGATCAGTTTCTGTTCAAAAAGTGTATCTGCATACCATAGAGATTAATTTTGTTTCTGTGAAGGATTTTTGTTCATCAGCAGCTGTAGCTTGCACGTGTTTGCTTTCCCAGTAAAGAGTTGCTCTCAGCTCCTATAAGATGGTTGAGTTTCCTCCTCAACTGCTGCCTCTGCCCTGTATTGGTGTTATTCAAATGCGGTGCTGCTCAAGGCAGGTCCGAGCCCTGTCTGGGCTCTGTGTGGACAGTGTCTGTGCAGCCACACTCTGCAGCCAGCTCTGAAGACAAGGAAGGAAGGTGGAGGTTGGGCACTCTGCTTACTGCCTCTGAAGTGCTCTTGTTTGCATGAAAATAACTACTTTACCATAAGACAAATTTAGGAAATATAAAAGAGCCTGGGTATGTGGTATAAAGTAGCTGGATTCATATACTGTAAGGTATTCTACTAATAGAAGATCTAGCTTTGCTAATGTAATTTTGTATTATTCATATTGTATATTGAATTTTCACTTTTCATATTGCAGTTTGTATTTGATCTCATTATCATACTCTCCTAGACTGCCATACCACACCAGGGAGTTGTTAGGTTGAGCATTTGGTCTAGTTTTATTTTCTGATTCCTGCTGCTCCCTTTAGAGGTGTCATTAACATGAGAATTTGTTGTTCTATATTTTCAATCACTTGTATGCCTCAAAGGGCTCATCAGAACTCATTATTTGAAAGTGTGAGTGTGTGCAATAGAGACTGATAGAGTGCTATACAGGCATATATATTGTATATGCATTTTATATATTGGTGTGTTTGAGAGGGGAAGCTCATGACTGAAGTCCTGTATGTAAAGCAAGAAACTTAAATATGTCATTGCTATTTAATGTTGAAATAAGAAGGAGGTTATATCCTGAGTTCCTCTGAAAATCTTGCTACTCATATTTAGATCAGTGTGACTTGAAAGTATGACTTGAAGTCTTTAACTACAGATTCTTATGCACGACTGAACTGTTCCTCTAAATGCAGGTATGTGTGTATAACAGAAGTCAAATGAATGTATAAACATTTCCACTTCATGGCATGGCAGTATTACACAAGACCTGTTCAGGGTGGTATTGAATACTGGGAAAGGATGCCCCTTGAAACAATGCAATTTATATTTTGAAGGTTACCAAACTCAACACTGAGACTATAACATTCCTGTTGCTCTTATTATTACTATTCTTTCTGGGTAATAAATACTGGCTGTTCTGTTCATTTCTTTCCTTGGTAATACCTGGAGTATTTTCCTTAAGTTAGCTATTAATCTTTACAGTATTACCTCTCTTGTATATTCTCTATGTGCCTCAATATTTTTTTCTTCCCTTTTTTCTTTTCCTATTTGCTTCCTCATTTCTGCTGTTGCAGGGCCAAAAGTTTAGACCAACCTTTGCAGAAGGTAACTTGACTTCATTGAAGTGGTCCTTGTGGCTCTGTGTAGTCTGGTGGATGGGTTGTTTGTAGCTCTGTTTCCTTTTCAGGAAAACTTTCTGAAAGCCTGAAATGAGCCTGAGTTCTAATTACACTGAAAAAGGTGCATTTTTATTAGAAGAAATTAATTCTATCACAAATGATACTTTTTTTCACTACAGGGCTTTCTTGTCGTGATAAAAATGGCTCTTAAATGGCACAGATCCCCTGTGAACAACATGAGAAACATAAGGAGTAAGTCTTACATGAAAATAGAACATTCATTTTAGACACTTTAGGAGAGTTAAAGAAAGACACCCTCCAGTCAGGGATCTAATCAGTAAACCCCCAAATCCATGTGGAGGGCATTATTCATGTTTCTTGGATAAAGTAAGAATTCTGGTACATGATGAACTTCTGCTAAGATCAGTTTTGGTCAAGAAGAAGTCACCTGCTCAGGGAGTATTGTGCTACTGCCCAGCTTTCCTATTACAGGAAGAAAATGAGCAGATCAGATCCTGTTTTGTGATCCTCTGCCATTGCATTTAGTATAGAAATGAAATTATGCACCTGGGAAAGACTGCAACCAACACTGATTGCATTAGAAAATCAACATTTTCCTCCATCACTGCAAATATATTTCCTGTGCAAGAAACTCCCTGGAACTCAACCATAACCCTAGATTCATCCCTTGAAGCTCAGCATTAGCCAGCCTACAGGTGTCTGTCATCTCCGCTTGCCCTCTGCTGTAAAGCTGCACTTGTTCACTCGTGCCACAAAAGCAAACGTACTCTCACATCCTTTGTAGGCACTTCTCAATATTGTTGGCATCAGCTTTCTTCCCCACACTGCCTGCGGGCTTTCTGTGAGTGCTCTCCAGCAGCCTCAGGTGGCTGGATGTGTGTCCCCTGTTGAGGCAGAGCACAATGCTCAGGACAAGGAAATCAGGAAATGCGCAGTGCTTGGAGATAGCTGGAGATCAAACAGGATGGCTGCTGCTCTCTGCATGGGAACGTGAGCTCTGCAGCACATCTAATACATGAGTGTTTGTCTCTCAGTACTGCCAGATGGGTATAAATCTGGCCTCTCAGGATTTGGAGTGCTAAATTTGTCAAGATGGCATTGTGAGTGTATTAGCTGCTGGCTGCTAAACTCTTTGTTCACCAAGAAGGCTGCTCTTGACACTTCCTGATAAGCTCTGTGAAATGTTTGTCATTTTTACTTGCCTTTTTTTTTCCCCCAACATTTCTAACCAGTGTTTATCTTGCCCAGGATTTAAAACTACATTTGCTTTAAGCTATGTGAAATAACATGTAAGTAAACAATATAAACATCAACTCAGTGATTTAAACAACATCTTCACTATTTAAATCTGTCTCCACATTTTCCCACTACTGTTACACATTTTTGAATACATATGGCCTTCTAAGAAAAATCATATAAGCATATTAATTTTTATTTCCAGTTCTCAAACATAAGATTTAGCAGTAAGTTTCCACCCTAGTCAGGCAAATACCCTCCCCTGTGCTGCTTATGCCAGGATGTACAGTACTATCAATTGGTTTATTACTTCTATTCTTTCTAAGCTTTTGATTGCAGTCATGAACTCCAAAAGAACTCATTAAGCTTTTTTTTTTCACTTTTATTTCCATGTGTGTGGAGCACTCTTAAAAAATAAAAGTTCTAACCTAAATAAAACTATTCTGAATGTATTCTAAAAATCAAACCAGGTCCTAGCTCAGCAGAAAGAGTTTGTGTACTTACAAGAAGTCCTTGGTTCTGCACACAGGCTGTCATTAATTCTAGGCTCTCAGAATAAGGGATAAGGTTCAGCATTCCACAAACAACAAGGATAGCCCTAAGCAAAGAGTTGAACTAAAGCTGGCCAGGTTCAAAGAGAAGTTTCTGATGCTAAGGTAGCTAGAAAGATAAATTAACTCCCAAGTTTAAATAACATGAAGTGATGCACAATCTGAAGTTTTGTGGCATACAATAATTCCTAGAGATTAGAAGAATTTGCAAGAAAAGAGGAAGAAACACTACCTTGCATGCATTTCAGAGGGTGACAGGAGTCTTTGAGTCTTTGATGACTCTTTGATGAGTCCTTTTCTCTTTTATGTCCCCCTCTGAAGTATTTTGTTTTTCCTTAAGGTTTTTTTTTTTCACTAAACAATACATATTTGTCTGGGAAGTCAGCTAGTAGAAAGTGGATTAGTTCAATTGAAATGGACATTTACACTAATTCACACCAGTTCAGGACTAGCCTCACATACCAGAGCTACACAGTCCTTTGAAAAATGACAGCATTTTTTTTTATAACAACAGAACTGTTCTTTGGGCTATAGAAAACAAGTCAAGCTTCAAACAACATTATGTTCAGTAGAAATATTTGGCCTAGAGAGTATGGTGTTGATTTCCCCTACCATAAAAGCAGTCTTACTTCTACAATAGCTTAAATAAATTACTTGTTAACATTTACAGCTGTTAACTTACTCACTCATCCCATCACAACAGATCAGTGTCAGCTGGAGTGAAAATTCTCTTAAAGCAACTGCATTTAACAAGACAGGAGAAATTAGCTGTGGGAAGCTGAAACATTTAATTACATGCTGTTTCCTGGGAATGAACCACTTTCCTTGGCATGGCAGTCCAGTGAGGTTCCCCAGAGTCTGGGTGAGCTCAGAGATGTGCCTGGACATTGTTCTAACAGTAACACAACTTGAGAAACAACTTATCCTGGCTCTGAGTGGCCTGTCTGAAGAGGTGTGCCTGTCTCAGAGGGGCACTGGAATCAAAGCCCTGCCATAGGAGTTTTATTCGTTTGATGTGTTTTAATTGGTATGAAATGGCCAGGATTGGATCAAAATAAGGAAGTGTCTATTTGATGATAATGCCAATGAAGAAAAGTGCATTTTTAACCTCAAATATAGTTAGCTTCTCAAACTATTTACCTTAACGGGATGCAAAAGAAAGACAGCATTCTCTTATGCTGATTCAATATTGTTGCTTTTTTTAGGGGGGGTCCACCTCTATGATGGCTGTTCCAAATAAAATATGTGGTTCCACTGTATTTGACTAGAAACAGTTTTTAGGCTGCTCTAACAAAAATAGAAAGAAAAGCAAACATGACTTTAATTCTGTCAATGCAAATTAAAAATATGTTAAGAAAAAAAATCTGATGTTGGTAATGGCCTCATATAACAAGGTTATAAATAAATTGCTCACTGTTCTCATGTATTTTTAGTAAACAGAATTGGGAATAGCACAACAAATCCCCTGTGCCCAATTAAAGTCTCTTAACTAATTTAACAAATACATTGTAAATGGGTAGCTGGAGATACTTTAAGTAAACATACATTTCACAGAGGAACTTTAATAGCCAAACAAATGGAAAATCAGTTCAAATGCTTTAGCTTTCTCAATTGTCCTAAATAAATTAGTCATAAGAAAACAAACACAATTAACAAGCACAATCATCATACTTTTTTTTTTTTTAATTCAGATGACAGTGTTTTGCTGTGTGTCTTTCATGAATATCTTAACTGAGAAGCAATTTACAAGGTGCTCTATGCCTCAGTAGAGCTCTTTTTCCTTTTTACCCAGGGTTGCAATTATTTTGATGTGCTTTCTTGTTTTGCTTTCAATTTATTTCCAAATGAATGGCAAAAAAAAAAAAAAACCAGCTTACTTCAAAAATCTGAGGAGTTAAGTTAGTGGGGCAGTAACTGTGTGTCTGATTTGAGAAGGAGGCACAGATCTCTGCTGTGCTCCCTCAGCAGGGCCGTGCCAGCCATCCGACCGCCGAAATGGAACATCTGCCTTTCCAGGGAGCATTGCTCTGGCATTTTGCCTGCACTGATTTTGTCCTTGTGGAATCCCTGTAAAGAGTGCAAACTGTGCACCAATTAAAGGGGACTGAAGGACACACATAGCAGCTGAGCAGCATGTGTGCTGGGTCTGCCTGTGATGGGACTGTATCAAGCAGGAAGATCAAGTGTAAAAAGAGACAGCTGTGGAAAGCCTACTCAAGAGCAGATAAAATTAACTCAAGTTAACAAATCAGGAGGCAGAAAACAACAGTACAATTGTTGTCTTAGATATAGTAGGTTCTATCATCATCATAGCACAAGGATTTAATATTATCAGAGCTTCATACCTTCTTAATGTTCCTCACAGGCAGCTCCTCTACACACTGACTGTTCCAGGTCCTCACAGTAATCTGACTCCCCTCACTCCTCTTTCCTTACTCTTATATAGCACTAGTCCTTATTGATTACAGGTGTAGCCTGTCAAGATCAGACCTGCCTCCAGTCTTCAGCAACTGACCCAGCTGTAATTCATTGGGGGACAAGATCACCCTCTACATACAGTGTCTTTTTTTTTTCTTTTCTGCAGCACTTAATAAGGTAATGGATGGTGAATAAGTCTTTCCCTCTCCTTTCCACATAATTTTTATATAAAAAAATATTAGTGATATCTTTATCAATCAGACATATTTCACTCATGGTACTTTCATGCAAACTACATGAACATAAATTAAAGAACAGATTCTTCTCCCTTCACTGTGAAAACTTATGCAACTTGCAGGCTTTGTGCTTGGATAGTTATAGGAACAACCAGAAACGTGAGCTGTGTATCCAGGTATCACAAAGTAGCAGTCAGGACATCTTGGTCTACAGAAGAACTTACTTGGCGTACTCCTCTGAGTGGTGCTCTGGTTTGTGCTATATGGAAAAAGTAAAGCAAAACATGACTTCATAACTTGGAAAGATTGGTCTCATACGGCATTGGTGAGTCAGCCCCTCGGTTGTGATCAAAACTTCAGGCTCATATATTTTTGAAAAATAGGAGAAAGAGTGAAAAAGAAGGACCTGAAAGCTATAAAAAATACCTTGTGGTGCCAAACAAAAAAGATTGCTGAAGTGAGTTGATGAAAACAATGAAAAACTACTTGATCAAGCTCAAAACCAATGTTTTGGACAATTTCACAACCTATCTCAAAAGAGTTAGTCTTTGTAGTAAGAAATACATAATTCTCATAACTCTAAGATTTGACAGAACGTGTATGGAATAAATAAATTGTTAATGCATTTAGGAATAGTTATGTCCAAAAAAGATTAAACTATGAGAGACCTACCAGAATTCCTGCAGGCCAAATTCAGATACAATTCTTTAGGCACTTCTTGATTTGAAGAACATCAGTAATTAAAGAGATGTCTGTTGGGCTTCATTTGCACATTACAGTGAGTAATAACTGCCTGCTACTTTAGATTTATGCCTGTGCATAAGTGAAGTTCAAATATCTATATGTTAATATTAAAAGGGAAAGCACCAAACATATTGGTGCAGCAAATGTCACAGTGCCATATTTCCTAATAGCTGTGTCTCTGATGCAGTTCATGACCGTCTAGAGAGGCTGAAAGTCTTTTTGCTAACAGACTTTGCTAAACTGGATTTGTTGGATGGGTGCTGAAGACAAGATTCCTTGGAGGAAACTCTAGCTGCAGCAACAGCAGTAAAAATTCATTTATTCATTTATTGTTCTCCATATCTTGCATAATGCAATTTTCAGTATTGCATTGGGTGAGATATGGAGAACACAGAGACCAGCTAGAAAGGTGGGCAGATGGACTGCTGCTCTTTATCTAAACCAGTTCTCACACAGGTATATGAACTTCCAAGAGTTTTCCTGAGGGAAGTTCCACACCACTGGCAATATTGCTGAGGGAAAGCACAGTGCCTTCTGCTGAAATTGATACAGTCTCTGATGCTGACAGGGAACAGTTAAGAAACCAGTTGTGATTTTCAGTTTTCATCAAAATTTGATTTAAAATCCACACAAGCTGGGGGAATGTTTCAAGCCTGCATTTGCAGTAGCTAATCCAACACTAAAGAGAGATGCATTTGAATGCTCAAGTTTAGATGAAGATGGGAATGCAATCCACAAAAGCACTTTTTCACTTCCTCTCCACAGACATAATGAAGTGTTTTCCCAAGCCAGAAGGTACCTCTAGGAACTGGTTTTACTCTCAGCTGTCAGGTGTCTAAGCCTCCCGACCTTAAACTGGTCACTCTGTTGCTAATTGTTCTCTGTTCCCATTAATGTCTAATTAACAAAGCCACTCAAAGTCAATATTGTTAATGGAAAGATCTAAGAAAATGTCATCAAATTATTTTCATTAAGTTAACTTTTTTGACATTTACTGGGTTAATAAGGCAGTCTTATGAAAGGAAATTTTATACAAATTGAAACCAGGCTCTAAACCAACATTGAATGGTATTGGCCCTTTCCACCACACAATGACTTTACCTTGCCAATTTTCAAACTTGTGATTCTGTGCAACTATGAGGACCCGTGTGTAGGTAAATTTTGCCCTTTCTCCACACCAGGAAAAAAAAAAAAAGCCTTCCTTCCTTTCTCTATTTCATTTGTGTTGGTTTCTTTTTTCCCCACACAACTACTTCTTTAATTAAAATGAATTGTCTATGGAAAATGAACTGATAAATCTGCATGTGAACATGGTAGGAGGAAAGAAAATTTTCCCCTGCCACTTCCATCATGACCTACAGGAATCACCATAAGACAATTCCCCCTAATTTTTTTCAGTCCCTTGTCTTTCCTCAGGCTGCCAACATGACAGTAGTTATGAAAGTGATTTTGCAGTGTGGACCAGGCTCAACCCAGACAGCATAAACTGCAGCACACTGTGAGAACCCTCTCCCTGCAGAACATTTATCTGAGAGGGGTAATTCTCTAAAGGGTGCCCAGTTGTCCCATTCAATGAGAGTGGCTGTGAGCAGGCAGCCCCAGAGCCCCTCAGACACTGCTGGGCAGGGGAGGGTTTGAGGCAGAGCTGTTCTCTTTCCCAGCTGCTGTGCAGTGCTAAGATCAGGCTCCTCTTCTCTGTGCCTTGCAAGACAAAGCTTAATAATGTTGGATGGCTGCTTAATTAGTTTGGGGATTTTCTCTGGATCTCCTCCACAGAAAATCCAGCCACTGAGGGACAAATTAAAGATCCATGTGTCTCTTGTGAGAGACATGAGCATGAGCCTCTGTGATATCTACCACACCTTCATGCAGCAAACATTTGAATAGCCCATGTTCTCAAAAGATTTTCTCAGGCACAATATTTCATAAAAATGAATAGATTAAGGGGTGATATTTGCTCCCTTACCAAACAAAACAAAATGAATGAGTTGATTTAGGCTGAGCCTTAGGAGTTTGGCATTCATTCTGTCATTTAAATAGATATATTGCAGTGTTTTGGACACTACTTCCAACTTTGGATGTTGGGAAGTACACTCTGAATCAACTGCAAAGAAAGGGGCACAATTCAGCTCTCACATTCTGTACAACAAGGAAGTATCTCATGCTTTTGAGAAAATTGTGGTGTGTAATTGAGTGGAGCATGTCTTTAGTGACAACTGCATTTCAGAAGGGAAACCATGACAGCAAACAGTCCTGGACCATGTAGGAAATCAACCTGCAATTTAGTCTGCTTTTCATTACGTTGAATAATGTAAAATTCACACTAAGGCAATATAGATGGCATGTTTACCACTTGTATATCAATAACAGAAATTCTATAAATTTGTATTTTCACATGTATTCTATATGTTCCTTAGAACCAAAAGATGATTTAGAGTAATACCTTTTCACTGGAGAGAACATAGAATTTTACCTGACTTGTAAAGTCATTTCTCATTTCTTCTTGAATGGCTTGACAGGATGAGAGAAGACAAGATTTCTTGCTAAGTTATCAAAATCATAACTGCCCTGGACTGTTAAAAAAAGAAGTTTTTACTCTTTGAATTTCATTTAGCTCTGGCTGGTAGGATGAGAAAAACTTGGATATTCTGTTTGTCATAGAAGGGATCCTTAGTGCATAGTAAAGAAATCTATATAAGTTGACTTCAAGGAGTTTATGAGATTTTAAAAGTGGCCTTGTGGGTTTGTAGCAGCTCCAGAGCAGGAGAAGCATGGTGTGCCATGCAACCTGCAGGCTTTATGCTTGCCATAACTCACTGAAGTGTGTAGGGAAGAGGATAATTGCATGTAGAGAAAAATATAGCACTTGCAGAGGGCAAACTGCACCAACATATATCCCTGCATGGAAGTATTACTTGGGAAAAAGGAGGGCATTTACTTGTCCAGTATTTCTGAATTAGTACCAGTCTTCTTCTTCCTTTTTTTTTTTTTTTTTTTCATTAGAGCCCTTTCTTGCAAAGGCAAACAGTGAACAGTCTTTCCTTGCACATACAGGGAAGCAAATAATTTTAATGTATTGGAAGTCTATAAACACAGAGAAATTAATCACTGTGATCCACAAGATATTTCTCTGCACTTCTTCACCTGAGTCTTTAGTCAGCTACTCTTGCTCAAATTCACAGCCATTGATAGATACCTATTTTTCTCCCAGGCAGAATCCTAAATCTGAAAGATGTGTTTTGGTGGAATGGATGTGCTTGGTAATCATGCCATGCTTTTTAATTCATCTTCAGACTTACGTGCAAGTCATGATAATGGCAGATTCACAGTTACTAGGAAGGAAGGACTAAAGGGGGAAGAAAACAGGCAAATTTTCCTAACAATTAAATTCAGCCATTCCCAATGTTATGATATGGTCAGCTGAATACTTTTGGCAAACTTGAGGCAGGAGCCTCCTAAGAATTGTGTGCCTATACTTCCTACTTCTTGTTAGGATAAAAAATGACAGCTCATTTCTTTATGTCAGCTCTGACAAGAGCACATCTCTACATGAAGACAGTTAATCTTTTTCTGCTCTGTTTTCATATCTCTCCACTCTCATTTGGGAGAGGAGAGAGTTTGAGAAACTAGAGAGGAAGAACTAGAAAAGGCCTAACATATTTAGTGGAAAAAAACTCTCTATACCTAGAGACACATCACAGAGAATTAGAGGATTTTGGTACTGTTTTAAAACTACTGTTTTTTGCTGCTAGTTTTGGCTTTTGTTTTTAAGCACAGTGTTTCCCTATGCAATGTGGTATTGCTGTATGACTTAATGAATTAGGAGATGTTCTTAGGTAAAAGAATTTTTCTATTTTTACCATATTATTAAAGTTCCCAGATGCATACAACAAAAGATTAATTTTCCTTTTGGCTCTCTGTAGGGAGGAGGATATGATTATATTATTTCAGTTCAGTTTCTCTTCCCTAATTTACACATGCTAGTGCTTCTGTTTATCCTAGGTTATTAGGGAAGGTGCTGTGGGAAATTGATGGTAATCAGGCAAATGAAGGGTTTAGAAATAGAAGGATAATCGATGAAAAATCACTGGTAAAGGAAGTATGAAATAATCTCAGTGTTTAATTGGTGAGGCAGGGCTACCAGATTTCTGCAGCTGCAGTCTCAGGTACTGTACAGGGGGTCAACCCTCTGTGCATTGTCACCTTCTGCAGTTCAAGGAAGATCATACATAACTGGTACCTGCACAGCTTCTCTCCATCATCTGGCCTGAAGCTCTATTTCACACAAGTGTAAAGGCTCTGGGCAGTGTCTGCTCAGGATCAGAGTGCTGTGTGTTTGCTGAAGGCAGCACTGTGTCCCTGTCTCCCAGACCATTCTTCAGTCTGTGCACAATCACTCTCTCAGGGTCTTCCCTTTCCTCATTTGCAGAACCCAGCCTTGAAGAAACTTTTATTACTATTTTCCTCATCCCTTCTCACATACTTTTTCCATTTTTTGCTTCTTTTCTCCTTGACCACCCCCCACCCTCTGCCATGGTTTATAGTATTTTCCTTTACATTCTTCTCTTTCATATGAGTTTTCAACTTTTCCTTGTGAATCCCTACCAGGACTTGTCACTGTCTTTCTCTGTTTTCCAGGTTTTTCCTCATTCCTTCCTTTGCACTTATGTCTTATCTCCTTTACTTTATTCCTCTTTACACTTCTGTGTCTCATTCCACTAGAAGTACCCTTATGTTGCTCTTTACTCTTCCTCCTGACTAACTGCCAGCATGAAAAACTTCACCAAGAAATAGGAATCTCCCAAAAAGCAGTGCTTCTGAGTGCTCTAATACATGTCTGCTTTTTATAAACTTGAGAGAGAGAAAGCAACACAGAAATGTTGTGCAGAAAATTGTTAGCCATTTTCTCAATGGGGGAGAATTCTCAGCAGAGACTTAGACCTCCTATTTTGACATATCCTCCCACAGAGAAGGTACAAGATAGCAGAGCCTGATATAGCCAGGTACACTCTCACCTGTAAAAGAGACATGGGAATAAGCTGGGAACAATTCTGACCCAGCCAATGACCTAGACTATGTTAGAAGAAAATTATGTGTTCTGGAGCTGCACTGCATGTTTTCCCAAATGCAGATGAAGAAAAGCCATTTAATATCTGCTTCCTTTCCTTGTTCCTGCACCAGTCACTGTGGAAGTAAAATGCTGGTTGGAACTGGCCTGTTGACCTGAGATCTGCTGCAGCTGTGTGTCTCTGGGAGCACAAAGCAGTCAGTCCTACAAGTGGGAAAAGATTCAGTTGGAATTAAATGGCTGGGGGGGGGGTCAGAGTCAGAGGGAACAGGCAACAGCATCTCTTGAAGATCCTTCCAGTAAGCACCACAATGAGCAGGGCTGGCTTGAAGGCAGTCTGCTCATCTCTTATGGGCTCCTGCTGCTTGGATGTGTAAACATGCCATTTATGTCTAAGCTGCTCTTGTTTTTATTCACTGTGCAGGTGTAAATCCATGTAAAAGCAATGTCAGTGCCACTGGCAACACTGCCATCAAACATCTCCTAGGATGTGCTGTGTGTCTGCAGAGCCCACTGGCTGTCAGAGCACTGGAGGGCAGGGAGGGGGGCCTGGGGGACCTGCAAGCACTGCCCTGCTCCCAGCCTGTCTGCAATAAAGGCAGAAGGGAGCACCCCAGGAGGCTGAGTGCCCCTGCTCACACCCGCTGCTGCTGGGTGTGCAGACTGGTCAGGGAAAGCAGCAGCTCCAGATGGCAATGGGAAGAAAGTGTTCTGCTTGCTGACTTACACCCTGTGCAATCCTGGACCTTCCAGTAAGTGCTTCTTATCAATGTGTTAATTTTAAAACAACATGAAAATATTTGTAAAGCACACTGCAAATATTCTGTCAGCCATTGTACACTCCCAGGTCTAACTCAGCAGTATTGTACATTTCTCTATATTGAAAATGTCCATATGTTTTCTAACTTTCTTGTGAATGAAATGCAGTGTGAATGACATTTGTCAAGACTGAGGTCTAGAGCTGTGGTGATGGCTGAATCATCAGTCATTCCTTGAGGAAAGATGCACAGGAACTTAGAAGAAGAAGAAACAAGTCTGATATCTCTCTCTCTCTCTCTCTGTATATTTTTTTTCCCCTAATAATTCAGAACAACTGCTATTGTGCTCTTCAAGAGTTACAAAGTGAATCTATCTACTAATCTATAACTATTTCTGGATTTGACTTTAATATTTTTCCTGTATGTAAACCTGACAACATTTTCCAAAAGAAGAGAGCATTAGTGTCCCTGTTTTGCAGCTAGGGAAATTAAATGATAAATAAATGAAATACCATGAAGAAGAGCACAGGAAAATCCTTCCAGTGGAAGAACTAGGCCAATGGCTGTTCTGGTGTATCTTAAGCACCTTCTACTCCAGACCTGTTGACTCCTCCAATTCAGTGGAATGACTTCTGAAGTGGCACCTAGCTATGGAACACTAAGGTTTTAGCCTTGCTGATTGAATTCTCAACTCTAAATTCTCAGGATATATCATTATTATTGTATATAAACTCCTCCTTCCACAATTTTCTGGGCAGTGGGAGTTGTGAGAATTAATATATTAATGTATTGGAACATAGAGATAATTACTAAAGTTAAAGCAATGAATACATTTGCTCTTACTTGACAGGTTACATCATCTGTGAAGTGTGCTGTAATTTATTGTTCACACTGGTTGATGAGATCTGAATATTTAAACTAACATTTCAAAAACTACATGTGATAGGGTTGATTTTCCTTAATTGAAATTCTATGAGCAATTGCTCGTTTTTATTTAAATACAACTGTTGATACTAGAATGTGAAGTAGTCTGAAGAAAAATATTCAGAGTATGTCTTAAAAATATGCCCTTACAATTTTATTTTTGCATAATAAATAACAGCATTGTATTAATATCATGTTGAAATTAATTGTTGAGAAAGGTAATGGTAAGCATTTTAGTTCTTTAATAGCAGGAAGTATTACTGTCATTATAGTTCATTAAAATCTAAGATATCTCAATACACATCTTGGCCAGGAGTCCTGTGCTACAGTGTTGAAAATGCTAGCCAACTGCCATTCAATAATTTTATAACTGCTTATAATTGTATCAGACAGGGTTGTCAAAGGTGAAAATTTATTTTGCACTCTCTAATATTTGTGTGGCAAATTTCATTTGCTTTAGAACACTCATTCTCAGGAGATGAGCACTCTGAATTTCTGAAATCTCACACATTAGGAAAAAAAAACCACACTTCATAGAGTTTGAACAGCAAAAAACCCAACTAAAGTAGTTCTTAAAGAGCTGAGACATTTTAAAAACCCTCTTGTCTCTTTCCTGGAAGTACCACAGGAGAGTCATTGGTTGGAAGTACCACAGGAGTGTTATTAGCAACTCAGAACTCGTGCATTCAAATGCTAAAGAATTATACAGAATCACAGAGTCACATAATATGCTGAGTTGGAAGGGACCTGGAATGAAGAAAGCTTCTTGGAGAGTTAAAAAAATGCTATTTGAATGATTTTGGCAATTTTCTAAGGAACTGCTTCTCTGTCTCTCTGTTTTTAAATGACTTGTTTAATGAACTCTTTCCCTTACTGGTGAAACTCTTCCTATAAATAAAAGTGTAAAAAAACCCCTGCAACAGGTTAACAAGTGGGAGTTAACAAGTGAACAGGAAGAAGGAAAATCTGGGAAAAGAAACTGACTGCAAACATCCTCCTGTCTCATCAGCATGAGGCAGTGGAGACCATTGTGCAGTAGGTGTCCAGTCAATTTCCTGATTCTGCAATAAAGCTCATTTCTGAATAATAATAAAATTAATACCCTGCTGTTTCATAATTTGGTTTGCAAAGGAGTACTTTGCCTCATTGAAGTCAAATCACTTCAGATTTAGAGGGTCAGAGACCCATGAAATTTTAACAGCATTGATAATAAATCATGCTAGACAAATTGTATTGCAGTATTTGGAAAAAACCCCAAACTTAAATCAGTACATGGAAGAACCACAAGAGTGTAGGGGGCAAACCTATTGTTGGTACAGGGGCTCCACTATTGGCACTTACAAGAAAAAGCACAGCAGAAAATTTGAAACTGTTTCCTGTTCCATTTTAAAGAAGTGCTGGGGCCTGCATTCCCACCCAAGGGTGTTATCAGGTGCCCTCTGGGCTTGTTTGTGGCTCCTTGTGCCCATTTTCCAGGAGGTACTATCACAACTGTTCACTGTCTCCTGAAGACATGGCTACAGTAATTCTTTTCTTTTAAAACTGCATTTCTTACCTCAGAAAATGTTTGCTTCCAACTCATACAATTTTTGGCATTACATACTCTTTTAAAAGCCAGCCTCAGTTGCTTTTTCAGTTGTGTGTCCTTTTATTTCTGACAGGCTGCTGGCAATCCAGCTAGGATGCCACACAGTGTTTGATATCCCACGACTAGAGCACGTGCAGAATTCAGAAACTAGGCTGAATTAGGCTCACCATTATTAATGAATTTTGAATTATGCAGTTAATCTATCTGTGAGTTTTACAACTCTTTCATTCTGAAAGAAAAAAAAGGAAAGAAATGCAAACAGACAGTCAAAAAATGATATCTAGTTATTGGGCCACATGTGATAGAATGCTGAGATTTTATTTTCTTCTGGAAATACTACCTCTTATAAAGCCCATCCATCATATGTAATGAGGGCTGTCAGGAATATTTAGCTGAGAAATAGCTACTTGATATGCTAATGGTGCTCCCTTAGTGAATTCCTTTGGTTCTGCTGCCTGACATTAATGGTTTTCATAATCTAATGAATGATGTGTGTAATAGAGGTAAGGCCACAGGGAATGACATTTTGGAACTAAGGGAAGTAGTATATATGTATTTTATAAATATGTGCATTTTTTATATATACACACGTGTACACACTCGAAGGGAGAACACAAAATTGCTTTTCCAAGCTAGATAAAATAAACACTAGGGAGAAACTACATAGATTGAGCAAACCTTTGATACTGACACTTTAAATTCTAAAATATCTCTATTCCCAGGACTTCATGAAACATCCAGGAATGTAATAAGCACAAAGACTTCACTTCCACAGCCCATCCTGACTCTTGTTTCAGAAACTGAGACTCTGTCCTGCAACTCAAGGACGACCACTCCTCTCTCCCAGCAGGATCCAGGTGGGTGGGAAGAACCAGGAACCCCCAGTAAATCCCTGCAGAAGGGAGCCAGGTCCCTGAGAGCTGCGCCCTCAGCCTGGGGTGCTGAACTCACCCTGCTGACCAACACTTACCATTTCCTGGTCCTGTATTTGTATCCCCCCTTGTCTCTTCTCTCTTGAGGAGGTGGGAAATGGATGCTAGTGCAACACCTCATGTTCCAGAGCTGACAGCTCCCTTGGTGGCTTATGTTTTGTCAGCTGTTTTTAACCACAAATTTTTGTGGCCATCTCTAGCTGGCTAAAAAGACAGGGAAAGTAGGTTATAAAATGGCTCTGAATATCTACTGGAAACCAATTTGCTCTTTAGACAGTTTCATCAGGTGGTGATATTCCAAATGCCTGACAACCTCTGCTTTTAGGTGCAGTGGAGCTTTTGCTGCCCCTCCATGCCACAGCTGCAGAGGTTTGCAGGATTGACCCTGTGATTTGTTCAACACCCAATACCCATTTTTCTGTGGCTGAACTTCCTGCTGTCTTTGCCTTCAGAGCACCTGACTCTGGTCCTGAGCTCCCCACTGTCACTGTCATATTTTCTGTAAAATCCCTTCGCCAGGATTTCTTCTCCAGGGAAGCTGAGAAGCCTCAGAGAAAAATGGAAACAATAATTACCTGATCCACTTCTCCTGTGTTTTGCTGCTTTGCAATGTGGTTTGGACATTGTTTACCAACTGGTCATTGTTTGGTTTCGTGTGAATTGTTTTGCCTTAATGACCAATCTTGGTCCAGTTGTGTCTGGGCTCTGAAAACAGTCACCCATTTTTCAATAGTATCTTGTTAAGCCTTCTGTAAATATCCTTTATCTATTCTTTAGTATAGTTTTGGTATAGGAATAGGATAGGATAGGATAGGATAGGATAGAATAGAATAGAATAGAATAGAATAGAATAGAATAGAATAGAATAGAATAGAATAGAATAGAATAGAATAGAATAATAAATTACCCTTCTAAGAACATGAAGTCAAATTATTTTCCTTCCTGCCATAAAAAACCCCAAAAATACCATAGACCACCAGCTCAGAATGCCAATGGCCACAGTGAATTAGGCATTCCACAGCAAGTTCCTGTAGGGGGGTGATTAAAGCCCCTGATGATCTAGAGACATAAACAAGAGGTGATTTGGGTTCACAGGGGATTGCAGCTCCAGTGCTGCCCTTGCAAACACACAACAGCATCAGGCACTGGGGAGAGCATGGTGGGTGTAACATGAATTACATTGATTCTTCGTGGATCTGAAAATGTGCACCCACAACAATTGCTTTGTGTGTGGACATGAAACATACCTTGGAATCCTGAAGAAGGATGAATCACTGAATGATAAAAGTGGCAGTGTGCAGGCTGCCATCAGGGTTTCTTTTTCCTGCCATCAGGAAGTTTCTTGTGCTTAATTTCATCTTGGAGGATACTTGTGTCAGTTTTTTATACTTTTAAAAAGAGCAGGAAAATAAAATTAATGACAAAAAAGATAAAATTAATGAAATCCATAGATGACATTAACTTGTGATCAGTTGCAAATATCAGAGACCCAAACCAAATTAAAAAGAGCTTAAAGTATAGACCAAAAATAACAGGCAGGCCTTAGAGCCATTGAAAATTAAAGTAAATCTGGAGGAAATTAACAGAAGAGAAATTCAGTAGGAGGGAGAGATCTAGGACAGCACAGCAGTACCAATGCTCAGGGAGATAACAGATCAGAAATTAGACATGATTTTGCAGCTTAGCAGTGCAAAGTTAGGGAAGCATGCAGAGTCATTATGCCATGGAGCAAAAAAAAAAAATAAGGTTCTTTTCTGTGGCTTTTTAGATATAGAGATATCTTCACTGGAGATAAATGTGTGGGCAAATCAAGTGAAGTTCAAAGATGAGCCATAGAGTCATTATTATAGTTGGAGGGATTTACTTAAGATGAAAATTAAAAATGGAAACATGGTTTATTTGAGAGATGAGATGCTAGAAACTAGGAATGCTGAATGGGCATGAATAAAACAGGAATAGATCTTTTATAAAGGAATAAAATTAATTGTGATTAAGAAAAAGTTGTTGGGAAAGCCTCCAGTACATTAAGATGCATCAGTTAGGAAGAAAAGCAATCAATGGAAACCTCATAGTAATGACAATGCAGAAAATTTCAAACTAGGTTTTTCCTCACTGGATATTTTACACCACTTTTTAGAGCCTTGCTGAGGCAGGCAAGGGCCTGGGTTGGGAAAGGTCTCATTAGTGATTCTGTCTCACCTTCTGCAGGTGCTTGTAATCTATTTGCATGGCTTCTTCCCACAACTCTTTTCAAGGAACTTGTGCAGACATGCAGCCTGACTGCCTTGTTCAGGTTCTCTGAGGACTCCTTTATCTTTCTATTTTTAGCTGTAGTGAACAGACCTGACTTTTAGGAAGGTTTTCTGCAGCAAGATCCTGCTTGTTTCCAAGTTTTCTGTGAGTCCCCAGAACCAAAAAAAGAGCAGTCCTCATGGCTTACATGGCTCACAACCTCCCTTCACCTTCAGAATTTTCAGATTGAGAGACATCACCTGCAAGGATTCCAGATCCTAAATTATACTTGGGCTCCTATTTCCCCTTTAGGTAAAAGTTAAGAGAGTCAGGAACTTGGATTGCTTGTTCTTAGGCTTAGGCTTATAAATTTTCTAAATAATAGGGAAGGTTTCATAAAATACTGTAATATTATTTAATTAGGTGACATATTCCCCATTAAGTCTGTATCTCACACATAAATAATGGCAACAGTATGTTCCTGCTTAAAAAATGTAATGATCTCTGTAATCTAATATGCTGGAAAAAATTAACTATTCCCAGAAAGATTATTAATGATCTTACTTGAATTTTATTTGTCCTTCTTCCTGACATATGGCACTGTACAGATGGCTCTGCATTGTTTCATTTTTTTTTTCTAAATTTAAATGAATGCATTATTTATATATAATTTCTAAATTATACTTTGTCCCAGTTGAATTAATACTCGGGTTTATTATTTAATATATTGTGCAACAGAAGGAAGCAGCAACAAGTGGGATATCTATTCTTCTTTCTGACAAAGCCAGTGTCATTAATTTCTTAAGGAAAGGTCCTGACATTAATTTTCCCTGGGTGCAAAGACAGCTGCCTATCTTAAAATTAAAATATTACTGTGGAGTTCTCATGTTCTCCTCCAAATCATTAATTCTCTTTTATGTAACTATTAGAGAAAGTGTTTCTCTCTGATTTGTGCTTGTAGCAAGTCAGCACGATGAGGTAACAGTCCAGACCACTGCTGCTGTTAGAAATATTTGTGTTTAGCTCTACTGTGATGTAAAAAGAATGGCTGCCATTTGACTTAATGTGAAGTTGTAAGTGATAATTTCCCTTTTTCTACATAGGACGCCTCTAAGCTTTTTCTTCAAACATCTAACAATATTTGCTAGCTAATACTTCCTGGCATTTCAATTATCAGGTATAATCTAAGCAAAATGACCCTCCAGTTCCATTATTTATTCTACAATGTTGTTAGCTGCTAGTCTTTTTTCCCCAAACATGCATAAAACAGAATAACTTATGATGAAATTTAGCTGCAGTCTAAAAAGATACAGCTGGTTCATGCTGTAACATATTTGATGTCTCAAGAGAGAAAAGTGTAAGTTGTAGCTTTTGCTTTAAATTCAGATGATTGCATAAAATACACAATTAATCACAGATGGGTTCCATGGGAAACCAGCCCCCATTGTCACATATACTTTACATTTCCAGAGCCAAAGTGTCACCTGTAAACAGTTTAAACAGCAAGTCCCATATGCTGAAGTCTTGAAATCATTCCCCAATGGAAGCTAAATGGAAAACCTCATTAATCCCCAGTAAGGCAGAGGTGCATGTGAGAGATTCCCACTGGTTGATTTACTGTGGCACCTGCCACGAGTATGGAAATAAAGGAGAGAGTTATTTTCAAGTATATGAGTAGAGAAAAGGTAAAAGACTCCCAGGAAATGGGTTGGAAATCTCATTCATGGAATCTGGATAAAGTTTTGTTATTTGGTTCACACACTAATAATAATTTGAGAAAATCCTTGATATTCTCGACTCTTTCAGGCACAGTAGGACAAAAAGAGTTGTTTCAGTGACCTCAAACAGGAGAATGCATTCTAAGGCCCTTCCTAAGACTCCACGTGGTGACCCCCTGCTGTGGAGCAAACACATATTTTGTTATGAAGTCATTTGAAGTTATTCAGCCTCTCTTTGTGCTTACTTGAGGTTAATTGCATACATCTGGAAACTTATTCCAGTGTGATCCTCAGAGAGGCAGCTGAGTGATGCTCACCAACAGCAGGTGACCTGCCTATAAAAGCCATTGATCTAAATTACACCCTTGGAGTAAGGGAAGCAGGGATGTTTAGTTAAAAGGAGCTTTTAACACTCTGCTGGCATTTTAAACCACTGCTGGGTGTACTCAGAGTATTGTATTCATTTATTAAATAGGTAGAATACATTTGGCTGGGCCAAGATCCCAAATTGGCATCAATCAGTGTAGCTAGCCAGGAACTTCTACACAGGTTCATTACTTTGTATTGGTGATGGATTTGGCTTGACTTCAGGGAACCCAGCAAGGTTAATGACTGGCCTGGATGGAGCCCTCCTAAAAGCAGTAATGTTCAGTATGTTCCTCTACATCCATGTTTACTTTTCCCTCTGATGTTTGTCAGGCTGGAAAATCTCATTAAATGTAAGTGGCCAACATGTACACAGTCAGTGTTCTACATCACAAGGTGCTGGAAAACACCAGAAAGGATGCTGCAGAGCCAGCCCTCCCCTCATCCTCAGCAGCAGAAATGTAAATCTCCACTGAGGAGCTGAAGAACACGAACTGTACCTGATGGTAATAAGAATGAGAGCGAGTCCAGACATGAACAAATGTTGACACATTTAGTAGGAAGAAAATATACTATTACCAAGGAAGTGTCATATATGGTTTCAGAAAGCAAACAAGCAAACAAAACTAACAGCACAGGATATGAATTTGTTATTGCATTCACAGCATTATTGTATGGCTTCCTAAACTAATTTGTTGTTACATGATGAAGAGAGAGGGGGAAAACTTCCTGTCTCCAGCATGTCACCTTTCATTAAAATTGTGTTTGTCTGAGATTTTGTTATTTGCAGTTGCTCATCTGTTAAATTAGAAGTTTTAATTCTTCACAGTTTGTCACCTTTTTAATTCTGGTCTGTTGACACATACTTCTCGGCAATGCAGGAAGGCTTGAAAATGAAATTTAAAAGAAAATTAGGTGAGAAGAGGATAACAAAGTGAAGCATTGGTTCTTTACTTCTCACTAAATGCAAAATGGCTCTGGGAGACTCAGATGGATGAATAACAGCACAAGTTACTGTCAAGACATTGCACAAGCTTCTGTGTTTCTGATTTAGGAAAACCCACTCTCATGTTTCTGGGACAGAGCACAGAGTATGGTAGGCTTGGCTTCATTATGGTGAGGAATGGGTAATTCCTTTAAATCTCTGTTTAAAGGAATGAAGGGATTCTGAACCACACATGGACAGGCACTGCCAGTTCTGTTTGCCTCTGGAGGGTACAGGGTGCAAGCTGAATGGAATTGTGCCTCAGCTGCTTTTCTGCTTGCTGAGCATTCCCTGGGGCTGGTGCCAGCCAGCTGGGAGGAAAGCCCAGCTGCTGTACAGAGCCTGGTGTTTCCTTACCACCCTTCAGCAGCACCCAGCTTGGGCTGGACTTACAGTTTTATTCAGGAGTAAACTCTTGTTTTCTGTGAAGGAAATAATCTCCTGTCTCTGAAAGTACAAACACCTGCAGCTGCTGGAGTCACTGTACTCCACTGATGTCTTTGGTCCAGTGGCAGGTGAAGATTCAAAAGAGTCAGATTTCACCCTGGAGTGTGGCAATACTTGAGTCATTCAAATTTGGCAAGGGAGAGGGACCTTTTGCAACAACAAACCCCCAAACTGAACCTGGGGCTCCCATCCAGCATGGAGCACTCACCAAAGGGTACCATCCTCCTTACTGGGATCTGGGCATAAGCAGCTCTAAAATAAACCTTGTCAAGAGGATAGATTATAATCTTGATTATAGCCAGGCTTCCCCAAACAGAGGAATTGCTGACTCTTGACTGACATTTTGGTTGGTTGTTTCTGTTTCCAGCTCTAGAGGGAATCAGTGCAAATGTATCTGAATAATACAAACCCCTCCATTAAAAATACTGTGTACCTGCTGAGAATCACACCAGACCAGGAGAGCCCCCCACCACCTTTTCCCTTGACATCTGCCATCTGGCTGCTTTGCAGCATCTCATATTCCTCAAACTTCAGCAGCCTTGTTGGCAAAATTCAGCAGAACACTAATTCCTGATAAGACAGACTCATTTCTGAAAGTCAGTCTAAAGCTGCTTCCCTGCATCTTTCCATTAAGGCCAGAGAAAGGAAAATAACCCCAATCAGAATTGGATTTCAAGCTGACCAGATAACCACATGCATAGATGTGTAAAATAATTACTGAAAATTTAACTTTTGGGCATAACTGAAAGTCTGATCTCACTGTAGACACAGCACTGTGTGTACAGGGCAAGGATGTGGCACCATTCCTCAACACATGGAATACATAAAGGGAAAGAAGAGGGGAAAGAGAGAAAAAGAACGTTTATTTTAACAGAAAGAGTTTTTGTAATAAGCTGAATCATACAGCAAGGAGATGTATCAGTGCAAGCTCAGGGCTCTATGGCCCTGCATACTCCTGCAGCACCTCATCCTTTATCCATGGTGTAGCTCTGTGGAAAGGGAAATTCAGCAGACAATTTCTCCATAGCTGAGAATAAAGAGAGCAAAACAGAGAGATGGAGACCCTCCTTAAACTCAGGAATGTGACCAGTTTAAACAGGTGATGGTTTTCTCTGCCCAAACAGAGGACCACTGATCTGCTGAAATTTCCACCGGGGTTCTTGAGCCAATTCAACTGAACTGACCAACTTTTGATGACAAAAAGCTCTGTACATGTCTCACATCTGTTCAGTTTTCACCTTTAGGTGGCCAGAACTCTCACAGGTTCTACTGGAATTCTCCTTGAAGGAAAAACTGAGACACTCTACAATGAACTTAATGAAAAAGCTCCTTGTAGAATCCAGCATCATGAACTAAAGTATTTTGTCTTTTTAAGTATTTATGTCGAATTTTCCCCCTCAGATTTGAATAGCTGGTTTTGACATGGCATTAAATTGAGTAAGCCTTAGGAGTGAGTGCACAAAAGCTGTTTTCCTACACATAATTCATATGGTTTTATAAACACACCCAGTTCTATGATGAAATTAATTGTAAAACTACTTCTGATTGAATTGCTGCTTTACTTTTTCTGTACTAATAAGGGATCAGGTTACACCCCCAAATTCCATGCTTCTGACAAATACAGGGAGGGTCATGCTCAGCATCTGCACTACCAGTAACTTACTCACACCTGCACTCAAAATGCCCAGGAGGTTTTCTAAACACATAAAACAGATGACATTGAACAGCCGGATGTTTTCTACTCACATTAAATCATAGCAACAAGAAACCAGTAATTTTCTCTCCACAAATTTAAGGTTAGAAAGCATGGAAAAATGTAAACCTAGAGTTGGATTTATTTTTCCAGATTAACTGCTAATTATTTCTTTTTATTACACTTTAAAAGCTGATATGCAATGGTTTGAAGGAAGCAATGTAGTGCTTAAAATGAGTAAATAAAATAAGCAGGACGTTACTGATTTTGATACAAATAACTGGCTTGCTGCACAAACAAGACTCAAATATCAGTCAGCATCTTGTAATCAAGGGAAAGTGGTAGCTGCATTTCCACAGGGTGTCCTGAATCCCTTCTTTACTCTCATATTAAACTAGCAGAGTGGCAACACACACTTTGGTGATGAATTTCATCACCTTGATGTTTTTCTTAGTGTTTGAGTGAAATCAGAGTTTTGATATGTGTAGGTACTTAAATGGGAAGCATTTGCAAAATATTTGAATTTTATTGTGACTGTGGTTAGGCCACAATATGGATAAGATTAAGAAAGAAGCCTCTCCTATTATTCTTCTACTTATTTACTTATTCAGATTAAAAATAATAAATTATGCTTATCCAGGACCTTAGGCACTGTAACACATCATTAATATTACAATAAAATCTCAGCAGTATTAAACTAATAGCTCAGTTTGACAGACTCCTACACAAATTCCTTCTCAGTCTTTCCTTGTGGGGAAAAAACCCCACAACACTGTCCTGAATATTATCTAACTCAAACAAACTTTTGAACTCAAACAAATTTGAGGTGTGTAAAGGAAGCAATTCTAGAAACCTGAATTTTTATAAAAATGACTTGGGACAGATTCCCCTGTTTTTTATGGTGAGGAATAGGATGTTCTGGGATATTCTGTTTAATACTTGCAGGTAACATGTTTTTGTTTCAGGACAGTTTGCTGAGCTGGCTGGTCCAGGGATGCAATTTGCCATGTTTTGAGTGTCAGCTGTAGATGTTTTGTTGGAGTTTACCTTCAGTGTTGTTCTTTTGATGTTCCAGTGAACCAGAGTGGTAACAACACCCTGTACTACAGGTGGTCCCATGCATCCTAAAACTTGGCATGTATTTTGAAAAAAATATATTTTTTGAATTTTGTCACATACTCCAGTCAAAAGGAAAGGATCAATCATTTAGGGGATGTTAAATATATATTATTATTTATGTAAATGTCACTGTTTAATTTTCTGAAAAGGTAGGGAGATGCAGCCAAGTTCAACAGAATTCCATACAGAAAGAAGTCAAATCCTTGAAAGACTTGTTAATGGAAGAAGAAAATGAAAGGACATTTGAATTTACTTTAGTGACCTATATATACATGGACTTTTCCTCCTGATTAATAAAAATGTCTAGTATGGAAGCTCAGTCTGTGTTTTGTTGATTGTTTTAACTACTCAGCTGTATAGGGGGAGGCACAGGTAGGCTCACATCTGTTGATGCCTGTTGAATGGCATTGATTGTTTTCATATGAGTCCATTAATTTAGCTGAAATCCCATGAGTAGTCAGAGAAAACTCCACCATAAGGATATGCAAGGAGCATAATCCTTTTCTTAATTTGATACCTTAATGAAGACTCTGCTAAAATCAGGACAGCATTTGTGTACTGCTTTGCACAACCAAACCACTCTCATTATGACAGGACTTGTTGCATATGTTGAACTTCACAGGAGAGGTTTTTTCCCCCACACTTACACCCATTTTCAGTTAATTATCTGAAGCAGAGATTACAAGAATGAGGAAACCTGCAAAAGCTATGACAGAACCATGATTAAATTTCAGTTGTGTCTTGCTGTCAGACTGCAGTGCCCTGTGGGAACAATTTAAGGAGCTGCAGACATGAAGAAGAAGGGCCAGAATGTTGGCTGCAGACAAGGGTGTTATAGAATACCAGAGTATTCTGAGTTGGAAGGGACTCACAAGGATCATGGAGTCCAGCTCTTAAGTGAATGGCCCATTCTTGGCATTATGAATATATTCATTATTGCCTCAAGTCCCACAAAACCTCCTGCTTTTTCTGAATATCTTTTTGGACTTCTTTCATGTCTTGAAGGCAGAAAGGTAAGTTTTTAGTATCAGGCAAAATTTTTAAGTTTTTAGTATTAGCAGAGGCCAAAATCCAGAAGGAAACAAAACTCTTCCTTCTGAGTTTGCCTGGCCTCATCTTTTCCCTTCTGACCCACCCAAGGAGGAAATAGAACAGGGAACCACAGGGTGGTGCTGATAGTTCATTCCTGATACCTGCAGCATTTGGTTCCTTTGGAGCCTGTCTTCCCAGCATTGGCTAAGTCAAAGCTATTTTGTTAATCATAACATCACTAATTTCCTTTCCTGCTGATAGCTGCATGGTGGTTCTGCTGCTGTCACTCCACAGTAATGAAATGTCATTGCAGGTGGTACAAAATGTGGCAAAGTTAAACAGCTGGGAGCAAACAGCCTCCTCAGCTACAGCAGCTCGATGGCATGGATTAATTTGAGGGGAAATTCCTTCATGTTCTCAGGAAGGTTCACCTCTGCTCTCATGCAAAGGGGGTTGCAAATGGTCTGAATTCTCACTGCTTGGGCTCTCTGGGGAGCGTGCCACAGAGTTGGGTCCACACTTGGCCTATCCTCTCTCCCTCATGGGATCTTTTCTAGCCACTGAAACCCTCTTCAAAGCAGGGCAAAGCTACCCAGGCTGGGCCAGCTGCAATCTGAGAATGGCTGAGAGAACACACTTTGCACCCCACCTCTTCCTGAGCTCATGCAAGTGAAGGGAAACAGGAGGAACTCCAGCCTGAGTCACAGTTACTTCCCAAATTATCTCTTTGTGTGCCCCAGCCCATATCTGTGTTGAGTCCAGCTGCTTCTTTCACTGATTGGAGGATAATTTCACTTAACAGATGAATTCAAGGCAATCACAATATGCTCCTGGAAAACCGGAGCCCAGAAAGGAAGGAAGACAAAAAAAAAAAAAAAAAAAAAAAAAAAAAAAAAAAAGGGAAAAAAAGGGAAAAAAAAAACCCCTGGTGTGTCAAGAAATTGAAACCCAACAATTATAATCCTAATGTTAATTCTCTCATCTGAAACCATTTCCCAAGGTGTGTGATTTCTAAAGCAGTCATACATATGGCAAGGAATATTTTAGGGGAGAATTTCACTACACTCTTATGTGAGTCACCACATCTCAGAATTATTTCAAGTAAATTTAAAGTGCTTGTGCATCATGGCAGCTGTAGGAATAATATTCTAGGGGACCCCATTTCCTCTAAAGTATTTCTCAGCAGCTTCTGAGCAGAGACAAGGCACTTTTAATGGTGCTGTAGAAGCCTCCTGGGCAGTTTTACAGAGCCATTGCACTCAATCTGTGCATGGAAAAATATTGCTCTCCTGTAAAGCAAATAAAGCCAGGAAAAAGCTTATAGTGAGACAATATATCTTTTCCCCCCCAATCTTCTATGCAGATCAATACAAGGAGTTCAAGCTGATTGAATGTAATTCTTTGCCCAGATCAGATCAAAACTATAAAAACTAATGCACTGAGCTAGCCACCCAGTCTTGCTTTAAACATAAAACTTTTTCCCCTTGTAATGCATTAATTAATCAGGCAATCTGCTTGGTATATAGGAACCATCATTTACATTCCCATTTGCAAAATGTGTGAGAGCTTGTTACATAAATTCATATGTGATAACTTTTTTGAAGTTTCACTTTGATGGCAGTGGAGCTTGATAGTTCCCTTTCTATATGCTTAGGCCAGAAATGGCAGCCTCTTAAGAAATGTGTTCTGCACAGCAGCTGAGTCTGTTATTGCAGCAGCACTCCTGCATGCCCCACACAACCCAGTAAACACAGAACCTTGCCTCTAAAATATTGGTGAAAAGAGAAACAAAAGTAGGCAGAGGCCTACTTGAAAAGCATCCTACTTCCTCAGAACAGGTTCCATCAAAAATCTTAGTTAAGAGCCTCTCTTAAAAGCTTTCAGAAACAAAAGTGCCTGGTGTGGCCCCCTGAAGCCTGATGGAGAACCCACCAGTGATTTGTAGCTCAGGGAGGAACAAGCACCACAGTGGATGGTAATTGCCATCATGGCAAAGTCTCTGTCTCCTTTTTTGTCCCCTATGGTTAACATTTTATGGGCAATGAACCACAGGAAATAACTGCTACTGATTTTCATTATACTGATTATAATGAAAATGCTGAAACCTCTCAAATTACAGCATCAGGCAGGAGCAGCGCTGATGTAATTACTGTGTTAATGATCAAGTAATATTTAAGTACTCCTGTGTGATTTCCTAGTATTTTTTAGTACTCATCTCTAATGTCCTGTGGAGGGTTGAAGAGCTGCTGCCATTCCCCTGCTGGGTTCCCATGCAGAGACTCTGAAAGCTGTGCTAGACCCTCTTAGGTCTCACAGCTGGAACCAGGACTCCTCCTGCTGCTCTGCTCCTCGTGCCAAGGAGATGCCCATAATCACCTCTAAGAGCCCCTTCCATCCTGCTGCAGGGCTCCAAAGAGGCACCAGCATTGTGATTAGGTCAGGATTTTCACAGGAGACTGAAAATCTCTCACCATTCCCTTCTCTGAGTCCTTCTGTAGCGAAGGCAGAGCCAGGAGACAAAAGGCAGGGAATCAGAATGGCTGCTTTGGCAAAGGGAGTGTGGAACACCCCCCATAATTCTGAATTTTCACTATGCTACAGGCTATTTTGGACACATCCCTTGCAAACTAGCATCTGGTGATTTTGGAAGTACTGCCTTCGTGTGTCTAGATACTTTTGGGAGGAAGAAAATAGAATGCAACCGTGGTTCTAGTCTGACAGCTGGCTCCCAGGCACACCTGCCATGGAGCTGCCTCAACAGCAACTGCTCTTCCCCTGACAACCTGGAGCAGAAGGCTAATAATTATTTACTGGGAAAGCAAGTGTTCCAGTGATACCACTAAAAACTTTGTTCTGTTTTTTTTTTTTTTTTTTTTTGTTTCTCTGTTTCTTGTTTTTATTCAAAGAAGCCTTCTCCAGATCTAGTGATGCAGATAAAAGATTGGAAATCCTATAAATCTACAATTAGATCAATTAGTTAAGGAAGTTTACTTTTAAATTGATATTAGAAAGTCTTAGAACCCAGAATGTCTGTGCTAAAGCTACCAAGGCTTTTGGGACACACAATGAATTTTAGAGCCTCCTGCTCTGGTCACCACTTTCATATTAGCTCTTCTGCACAGAAAAAGGATCTGTATTTCTGGGCTACTATTTTTTGAGTGGAAAAAATAACCCTGATATTTCCACATGTGATGTTTAATCCTTTGTGTGTTTTTATTGTGACTATTCTACTCAGGAAACTAAGTCCAAAATGCCAAGTGTGTGCAGCTGAGCATTGTACCTGTCATTTGAGGGGGGGGGCTCACTCCAGAGATGGTGATCCAGGTAAAGTAAAAGATGAGTGCTGAGCCACAGCATTGCTTTTCTCTTTAGCAGGAACAACCCACAGCCTCACTAATAAACTCTGACACTTGTCAGAGCCTGATGCCCTGGTTCTGGTGGAGCAATACAAGCACAGGACAAAATGCAATCCTGCTACTATAGGGAAAAAATAAATGGATGCAAAAATGGGGCATTGAGCAAAGTGAATCAGGGAGGCAGTTTGTGACAGAGACAGCAGTCTCATAGCCTCTGCAGTTTAGTCATTACTTACACAAAGCTGACAGCATGACAAGAGATCTTAAAGAACAAGCCAATAGCCTGTCCCCAGGCTGAGCAGTCTGGGGAGGTTTATGGCTAATTAACTCTAACAAAGGTACTCCAGCCAGCCTGCAGCTTTGCTGCACTCCTTCCTTGTCCACAGCTTTCCTGCCTCTGTTTGGAGCAACCAGGCTAGGCACTGACCTTGGAGGCACACAGGTACACAACCTGAGCCCTGAGCAAGGAGGACAGAGACATGCCCAGGAGAAATAAGGAGCAGAAGGCAGAGAATGAAAAAAAAAAAAAAAAAAAAAAGACTGGATTACTGTGTGAGTCAGAAAGAATGACAACATTAATATCAGGTGGGGAAGGATGGAAGGAAGGATGGAAGGAAGGATGGAAGGAAGGAAGGATGAGCCTATTTGACCAAAAATCCCCTGGGTGGGTGTGGAGGAGTTGGAGAGTGGAAGTGGAGAGCTCTCTGCAGGAAGGGGCATCGGAGCAGGAACATTCCTCTTCCTGAAGGTGTAAAAGATGCCAAGCTCAGGAGCCCCTCCCACCACATCAGCTCCAGCCCAGGAGAAGCCCTGCACACCCTGCACACCCCACAGCCAGGGCAGGAGCATGGAGCTGCCCTGGCATGGGGATTTTCCAGCCCCACAGAAGGACTGGCTGGAGCCAGCATGGCACAGTGTCTTGCATGTGTGAGAGGCTGCAAAGCTGTACTTAATAGTTCAGCAAGGACATTTCTTATGTGTCTAAGCCATAGGACAGAGAATTTTTTCAGAGGCTGGGAGCTGTCAGACTCCTACTGTCCCTGCTCAGGTTCAGCAGATGAGCACCTCTATCACATCACCCTTTCTTTGCTGGATGAACTTGCTGGAAAAGCACCTGGCTCTACTCATCCACATGCCTGCCCAGGACTCTGCCTCTTTTCATCCAAATATCTCATGTGTCTTTGACCAACCAGAATCCTAGCAGACTCTTGACATGCTACATGACTCACCAAAGATACCTTCTGTGTCCTTTCCATACCTGTCAAGTGTGCAGAGCTTGGCAGGGACTCCTGAGCACTGCTTACCTGTCATCCATAAACTGCTGGAAACATGTGATGGAGGAACAAGTATCCCTAAAAAAAAAACAAACAAACAAAAAAAAAAAAAAAAAACAAAAAAAGTGCCTAAAACACAAGTAAACAATCAAGATAATTTTTATATTTGCTTATAGGCAAGTATGTGTGGCTTGAGGACAAATATCTGAAGATGCTAAATGGCAAGCAGAATTAGTTTTTCTGCAGATAAATGTCTTTATTTAATTACAGGGAACTGACTGGCAGACTTTTAGTATTCAGAGATTCTTTCCCCACAAATGCCAATTCAGCAAAGGGATTCTTAATTTGTAAATGCGCATCACTAATTTGGATTTTCAGTCAGTAATCTCAGCCTGAGCATAGACACATTCATTCTGCACACACAGAAATTCTTGCATCTTGTTCTGTTCTACAGAAAATCCTGTACATTAAGCAGATTTTGTAACAAGTTAGTAAGTAGTGAAAGGAAACCTATTCTAAGTAATAATCTGAAACCAGAATTTTGCTTTTAAACAACACTTCAGGAGGTCCATAAGCATATTTCAAATGATGTTTTAATAACTGATGCTTAAATACTTTTAAAGCAGCACTGTAATTAGATGTGTCTCTTTGAAACTTCCAGTTACATAATTGCACACTAATGTAAAGAAAACCAGCTTTCCACTAAATAATTTTGCTTTCGTCAGCTGAGATTAATACACTTAATAAGCAGTTGTTATTAAACTAAACATTCAATAATGAGTCATTACAGCCACATTAAATCCTTAGGGCCAAGTGCTGCAGCTTGTTCTCCTGGAAGTGGGCAAAGTTCCCATTGCCTGAATGGGAGTTTTAACTGCTCACTAATTGTGGGACTTGTCTCACAACCAGCTTGAAAAGCTGATAAGGAAAAATGAGACTGCACTGAAGCTGAGTTTGAGGACATTTCAGTTCTTACCTATTCCTCCTGCCTTAAGTCATACACTTGCATCACAGCTGAAGATATTTCTTGCACCATTCATCACTGTACAGCAGCTAAAAAGGAGGTGCCTAGATCTAACAGTGACATTTCAGTTTAACATAACTACTCTAAAAGTCATCACAGGAACTGCAATATCTCTGGAGATCTTGCTCAGTTTTTGTTTCTTCAATATGATCTAATTTTTGAGTAAGGGTACCATTAAGATCTAAAAATGGATTTTAAAATCACTTTTAAATCAAAAAATCTGCTAAAACCAACAAAATTATGAACTCAGTTGACTTAAAAGAGAGACTTCTGTAAAATTTGTAATCTTAGAGGACACAGGATACATTCTAAAGTATGCATTTTTCTTCATTTTAAAGAAGGAAAAAATAGCATCTTGCCTTTTATAATGAGCTAAAAATCTTCAAAATTGATGGTGAACAGGTGAAACACCTGAATTTCTAAGGGGAAGTTAAATGGTCTTATGGAAAAATATTTTTGTTCAAAGTGCAAAGTGCAAAGTTCAAAGTAAGAACATTAGCAAATACTCCTTCACATGCACTGGGTTTTAGCAATGATAAACTTTTTAAATATGAAGAACTGTCCAAAGCAGCTGCCAACACTTCCACTGAAGTTTAACTATGGCATTTTAAAAGACCTGGGAAAGTTACAATGATGGAACAAATAGACAGCAGCACTTGGTGGGGCATTCCAGTTAGAACCACCAAAGACCTTCACTGGCCAGATATTTCTTTTTATTTAATGATTCAAGTTGCATTTTTTTTGTCCGTGAAATTTGAGCATTAACTCTGCAAAATATTTTTACTAGATCAGGATTGGCTATAGGAGTTTTAGGTTTTGTTCTTGTGTATAATTTCTGAGCCATTGTGACATCTTCTCCATCACTTGTTAGCAAGAATTAACTTTCTAGCTTTAAAGCACAAATATTGTGCTTTCTGCTAAAGTGACAAGAATATGCATAGATTTATTATCCTTGTGGGACATGAAGCTAATGATTTGAATTTGAAAACAGTATTCAGTTCCTTTTAAACTTTAATACTTGTAGTTAAGAACAATTTAGTATAGCAATAGTCCTTGAAATGTTCAAATGCTTTTGAGACTTGATCCCTGAATTACCACTATAAAAAAAGGAATTACTCCTTTTTTTTTGTTTCAAATAAAATAAAATTACTCCTTTTTTTTTGTTTCAAATTTTGTTTGGGAGTTCAGGCTGCACAATGCACAAATGCCTCGGTGTGGATCCCAAGTGGAGCTTGTGCTTGTTATTTAAATGAGTTGGTTTTGAGCCTGTTAAGTAGAGTAGCATTTGAGCTCTCTCAGCCTGGAGCTCTACAAGGTGAATGACTTGCACAAGGACTCCTTGTCACTCCTTTTCAATTTACCTCCAAACTCCCTCCAGCCCTAAAAGAATCAGTTTCACTATAACAAGAGTTTAGCCTTTAACATGCAAAGCTCACAAGCCCTAAGTCTTCAAAAGGCCAATTTAACAGGAACAAGAAGAAAACCCACAGCACAAACTTGTTTTGTTAAGCCTGCAGGTGAGCTGCAGAGCTTGTGGAAATTCTAGATTCTCCCCAAGCCTGACACTGGAAGTTTGAACCTAAAAGAAGGAAAGGTTGGATGTTTTTTAGCATCAGTGCCTATACTGATATATGAATTGAGTCTTACTCAACACCATATAGGTTTAAAGCCATTTCAATGAATGACTAATTAAAATCACTGACACGTAATTAATGGAGTACACCATCGATTCACCAAGGGCAGCAGTGGCAAAGCATGCCACTGCCTTTCTTTGGGCACAAGAGCTGGCCTGTGGGTTTAGGGCAAATGACAGATCTGACTTCTCCATGTCCTGCTAAGGAAACCAATCCATCTCATGAGATTTTGTGGTTTAAGCTGAAGAGCATCACAAGGATGGTAAGGAAGGTAAGATTCTGGCCAATGGGAAGCTAATGATAAGGCATAAAAACTGGAATAATAATGAGGTGGCAGAGGACTTAGTGGAAAGGTTGACCTGGCATTAGACATCAGTCAATATTTTTGACAGTTGTGTGGCAGAAAATGAGAACATGCTGTTGAAATTGCTCGTGATGTGAAGCTGGAAATGTTCATCAATATGGGAAGCAAACATCAGGATGACAAGGAATGCACTTAGGAGACCCTGTGTGATGAGAATTTCATCCCTCCTAGGGAAAGTTTAGCTAAATGATTTTCTCACTCAGGACTGCTCAGTTTGGTGTTGCATTTACATTGCACAAAGGTTCCAGAACCATAAACACCTACAAGGGCACTGGCTGTAGTATTTTGAAGCACAAGGTTATTTTAAAAGGTGGTGATGACCTCTGTGGATCTGTGAGCACGTGCTACCACTGCAAGGATCAGCACATCCTTGCTAGGAACCAGGCACACACAGCACTAGCAGACCCTCCTTCAGTAAGAACAGAGAGCCAGCCCTCTGCTCTCATTTTTAGGATACAGCCTAATTACCTTCAGGTCCAGCTCACTGTGTTCCTGGGCTGGAAATCTGAAACATCTTGCATTTCTCTCATAGCTGCACCAACAGGCAAAACGATACAGGCTCTGCAATAGCTAATTTATAAAAACAATCACAAATTGGAAATATACCATCACGTGAGAACATCATTTCAGGTTCTGCAACTCACCTGACAGAGATCAACTCTTGTGCTCTGTCAGCTGCAGCTGTGAGTGCTCAGGCTGAATGTGATCCATGCAGAGTCCCAGGGACAAATTCCTGCAGAAATATTTGGGTGGAATTGCAAGCTCACCCCCAAGAATTATTATGTTTTGGTGTGCTATCAGAGGCTGAGCTTAAGGCCAGAGTTCATTAAAGTATTGTCAGACACAGCCATGTGGCCTTTTCCACTCAAACCCATGCTTTGAACAATATCTTCTATTGTTCCTGACAAGTTTTAAGTTACAGTATCAGTCATGTCTAATATGCTGAAAGGTTGGTAAAGGAACTAATAAAAGCTAGCAATTTATCAGGCATGTGCCTTGTGATGAGAATCTGCAATAATCTGAGGAGCAATGATGGTTTCTAAGAGAATTGCCACATGCATAATGCCAGTGATTTCTAGTATTTTCTGCTCCCTGTGGGAAGATGGACATACATTACTGGAATTTGCTTTGTAATGATGCACAAGAAAAGCAGTTCATAGTCCCAAATCAATTCTTGTCTGTCTTTTTAAGATCAAGACTACATGTGAATAAATTTCAGAATAGATACAAGTGTGTTCTACTCCTACTCTAAAGAAATATTTCAAAAGCTCTTTAACAACATTTGTTCATGGTTTTTATTATTTTCCCTTCATATTTATCCTTTCCTCTTTCTGTTCAACATATGTGTTATTAAGTCAATGAAATTTAGGAGTAGCTTCTGGAAGGAAAATGGGAGCACCTTATTTGAGTGAGCAGCTGGGTGCAGCTATACCAAATTACAGGGCAGTGTCTGTTCCTTCAGTGGGATAAACCTGGAGGAAACTGGCTCAGATTGGTAATGCTGACACCTTTTTGCACTGGGATGGCAAAGCAGGGCTTGGATTCAATAATCTGTCCTAGGCAATGAAATGGGGAGGTGTAGAGGGTGATCTTGTCCCCCCAATGAGTTGCAGCTGTTTCAGTTGCTGAAGATTGGAGGTGGGCCTGATCTTAACAGGCCACACCTGCAATCAATAAGAACTAGTGCTATATAAGAGTAAGGAAAGAGGAGTGAGGAGAGTCAGATTGCTGCAGGGACCTGGAGAAGTCAGTGTGCAGAGGAGCTGCCTGTGAGGAACATCAAGAAGGTATGAAGCTCTGATAATATGAGATCCTCGTACTATGATGGTGATAGAACCATTGCTGCCTAAGACAACAGGGAGGGCAATGTGCCCTTGGTCAGCAGGGCTGAAGCGACAGGCGCTTGAACTCAATGCAGCTCACAGGTTCCACTCACTCCTCCAGAACCCCCCACCCCACACTGCAGGTGCTGTTTCTCTCATAAGAGTCTTCTCTTGAACAGATTTAGCTTTCCTGGAAGCAGGCAAATGGTGAAGAAATAAAACTAAAAATAGATGAGTTGAGAACTTTACTGTTGGATTGACTAGGCTTGCTGATAAAAAGCCTGTATCTAAAATGAAGACATTACATTGGATTAATGATCCAGCTACCACACAGAAGCAGCAGCAATGTATTTTAGTTACAGCATTTTTGATTGGCTGAATAAAATAGCTTATTTACTTGTAATTACTTAAATAGAAGCAAAAACATTCTAAGTGACTTACATAATGATCCTTCTTCAGAAATGATGAGATACTCACTTCTGAATCTGTTCATGAAGAAAAATTAATACAGCCATAATAAGAATGGGTACATTTACCAGCCAGATGACAGAGGAAGGTTCTAATAAAATAAGCAATACTCATAACAATGTCAATTTTCTTATTCAGAAATATTCCTGAAATGAATTGTTAGAAATGTTTTTCCTGTTAAGGATGCTTCTGTGGGTGATGGATAGAAAAAAATAATTGACTTAACTTCCCACTGTGACATTGTTCCCACTGACATCCTAACCTTGACCCATGTCTTCCCTCCTGCATTACATTCCCTTGTTTATTGTATATTTGGCTCACCTGGATGGTATTTCCCCATGCCACACGATATTTCATAAAATAGCAATCATGTTGTGAAACTCTAGTAAAATTGGTATGTAGAATTATACACTGATGCACATTTTTAATATAGCTATTTAACAAAGGACATGGAATAAAAAGTTTAACTGAGAAATTCAGATAGCTATTTACTAGACAAAACTCTGACCTTCAAATGACAGCTCCTTCAGCATCCCACAAATAAAGAACCAAAGAAATACATTGGATTGTTTAATTTGCATGGTTTTGCCCAGTGCTCAGCACAGTTGCAGTCTCCACCTCCCCAAAACTTGTGAGTGAGGTGATGTGCACAAACTCCCTGATTTTCACTGAATGCAGGATAACTCTGTTGGAGCCCAGCCCATAGTGAAGGAGCTGGGGAACTGCTCCAGAGAGTCCAGAGGGACCTGGAAAGGCATTTTCAAATCTGTTCACAGGGCTTACAACCCCAAATCTGGATTTGCTCTGGGGTGAGGGAGCTCACAATCACCCCTGCAACAGGGCTTAGGTGCACTGAGGTGCCTGTGCTTGGGCTGGGGGACGCTTGGAAATTGTTCCAGTTCTTTGACAAGCACCAGGAGATGGAGCTCCAGACTGCACAGCACAATTTCTTGGTGCCAGAACAATGAAACCTGTTATTTCTGCACTGCTAAATGCTTCTTTCTTTTCAGCTCATCATTTACAGGATTTCTTTAAATCATCTCTCTGCTTATGGGAATTAAATGCTCCTTCTTTGAAGCACTTGTATTAACCCCAGGGAGCAATTGCTAATGTTTTTCTTCATGGATCTACAGCCTAAAGTTAAAGGGGAAAAAAAAAAAATCTGATTAGGGAGAAATCAGAACAGACATTGATTTAAAACAGGTTTTGGGGATTATTCTGGTAGTATACAGTAACTTTAACTCATCATCTTCTCAGTTTTGCAAGTATATGGAAATGCTCAAAAGTAAAACTCCTTGAAAAATATAACCAGGTACATCATTGCTATCTCATTTTAGAAATGGAAAACACAATTTTTTTAAATGTGAAAGCACAGTAGTTAGAAAGGGGAGAAGGAAACAACATGAAAGTTTTCCATCATGCAGTGTGTGTGTTCCTTCAGTGGCATTTCAAAAATGACACGTGTTGGGAGCTCTAATTATTTTAGGTCACATTTAATCACTTCTGTGAAGAAAAAGAAGTCATTGCTTTGTTCAAAGCAGGGAATTTTGGAGCTGTCTGAGAAATCAGCACCTGCTATGGAGGTCTAACCAGAAAGCTGTGCTCACATGTCACCTGAGAGCAACATCCTAATCAATCCCTTAAAAAGTAAAAAAACCCCTCCTGAAACAAAATGAGTTCAATTCTGGGTAGCCTCCCACCTCACGAGAGGCCTGATACAGCAATTAACCTGGTTTGAACTGATATTTAAACTTAAAGTGCGTGCACATGCTTTGATCTCTAGTCAGATTTTTGATACCAGTCAGGGAGATTGTGTCCAGCACCCCAGAGCTGCAGGTTTCTCAGAGCATGTTGCCATTAACATTTCCCCAGTAAAACAGTTCCATGTTGAGAACAAAACTTTAAAAAGCTACAAAGAGGATTAAGGACATAATTCACGCTGACTTTACCTTTTTGTGCATGGGTCAATATATTTTCATTAAATCACAGTAATTTAAACTGATTTTCCTCCCTCTGTGCTGTGTAAGATTAGAAGATGGAGTAAAAAACAGGTCTTGTTTTTATGCTGTAGTGTTTCAAAATTGTCATACTAATTCTGGCAAAAACAGTCTACAAAAGAGCTTTATGCTGGTTACAAATGTTTGACATAGGAAATGTGTGAAAGACCAATTATGGGCTGATCAGAAATATCTCTTGACATTTTTAGAGTGCAATGTGAGGAGGGTTCACAGATTTAATTATGACTTTTTCAAATTGGGTTCTCCAACTCAAGTGTGGGAGCCACCACACTTACTGTTTGAAGGAAAGAGATTTTTATGATAGGAGGAGGGAAAAGAACATGTCTTCAGGCTGAAATGGTTATCAGCTTTTAGATCAATCACCCTGATGTAAGTTTTTCTATTGGTAGCAAGATATTAAGATATTTACAGCCAGCATCTATCACACTGAATGGATTGCATGAAGGAAGATGGAAAAATGAGAGTATAATCAACATGCAGACTACAGAGCTTTCATGAAGACCCTAAATAAGACAGCTGTTAAATAACTTACCTCAGAATGTCTCTCCAAAGATTAGAGAATGAAGTCCTGCTGTAAGCTTTATGTTTCTTTTTCATATTTTTCAAATTGGACTGACCAGCATCCCATTAAAATTTCATTTTCCTACATTACTCTTCCATGTACAAAAACAAAGTGCACACAAAACAAGATCACGCAAAAGATTATTTTCTTGATTTGTGAAATTCATGGGATGAACTGGCCATTTGGGCTCCTGGAACTGTGAAAAGGATTTCTATTGAGAAGGCCACGGGCTGCCCTCACACCCCTGTTACCAGAGCACACCTGGATGTGACCACAGCAGTGCAACCTGAGTGAAAGTGCAGATTCTGCTGGAGCCAACTGCCCAAGGCTGCAGAGAAAAAGAGGAAAACTCACTCTGGACAGTGAATTCAGAGCCCTGCCTGTGGTCTGACACCAGCACAGGCACCACCTCTGTGTGCTGCTGTTCTTGTTCTGCTGCTGGGTCCCTGTGCTTTTGTGGAACACAGTTTCCTCTTCATTTCAAAATGAGAAACTGGGCTCAAGAAATGCCCCCAAAGTCAGGAAAATATTAGTTTAAGTGGGTGCATCTTCCCAAACTTTGGTCTGTTGTGGGTAAGTGGTGCAAGAAAGATAACTAGCCCCAGTTTTGGCTATTAAGAGGTGGTCAAATAAATAAAGGAGTGCTATATGTGCACTACTTCAGATATGTTGTGCAGTCATGAAGAGAAAAAGCCTCTCCTGGTCTGTTGAATGCTCCCCATGTGAGACAAATTCCTGTATCAAAATACAGTTAACAATGCAAAATGATGAGAATTCCTGTTTCAGTGTGATAACAGGATCACAGAAAGTGCTCTTGTTACTTCCAGAAAAGAGGGTGGGTATATATAGAACATGCCTGGTAGCAGCTTCTATAATTAACACCCAAAAGTAGTTAGCATTGTAATTCCCTGTTTTCAATCACTTAGAGCTTTATGGAACATCTCCCTTTTGTGCTGCAATTTGCATCCTGGGTTTATGCCAAGGTCAGCATTTCAAAGGATGGAGAAAGAGTCTTCTGCATTCCCAGGAGGACTGAAAATGCACACTCACAGGGGTGACTGCTCCCTGCAGCCCTGTGCCCCAAAGTTCTGCTTGAATGTCCCTTTTTAAGGATTGGACCTTGCCAAGGCCCATGACTTTGTCCCAGGAGTTGATTTGTTCATATGGAAAAGGAAGATAATGTACTAAATGAACTTATGCTCAAGGAATTGACACAGGGTTTTTTTTTTTCCCAGCTGTCCCCACAGGAAAGCCTTTGTTGGCTAAGAAAATTAGAAAAATCCAACCAAACTCCCACCTTTCTCTTTTGAGTAGCACTCACAGCTGCCTTACATACTGATATTCCCAGTTCCTTCTGTTCCAGTAGCAGGATACATGGACACTTGAAAAGAAACCAAGCAAAGTTCTCACATCTGTGCAACGCTCTCAGACTTAAACATTGTCCCAGTTTAGAGCAGGGAGAAAGAAAAGATTTTTGGTGTGGTCACACTTTTCATAAATACCTGCAAAGTGTAGGATTTCTGATGTGTCTGCAGTCATAAATATCTGTTAAGCATGTACTTTTTAAAGGTCAAGTAGGACTCTTTAAATTTCTTGTAATTGCAGTCTTTAGTCTGAAAGGATAGAAGAGTGTGCTTGCTCTTGAACTGTTTGTGAAATACAGCAAAAGGAAAGAAGTTCCCTGGGTCTGTAAAGCTGCAGTTTAGTACAAAAGGAAAAAAATCTTTTGCCTATCAAGCTGGTGGAACCCAAGGTGCTCCTTTTATGAATTGATGTAAACATTAAAAATAAATTATCTCACCCATACATTTATCCACTTTCTTGTGGAGGTGCACACAAAGAATCTGTGATGTTTTCCCCTTCTGTGTTCAATCACACCTTTGCCTTTTAAGCATTCAGCAAAATTAAGACCAGTTTCATGGAGAGTTTAAGGGATCTGCCAAGGTCTTTCTTCTCTTCCTCTTCACCTCCAGCACCTCTGCCACCCAGGGAGATCCAGGAAATGCTCTGGCTTAGAAAACAAAATAAAAACTTCTATATGGGCTACTCTCCCCTGTGATCTGCTGCTTTTAGGCCCTTGGCTCTGCTGATCCATAACTTATTGCTCTGAGCCCAGTTTCTCTCCCATGAATTCTCCTCAATTCATATTAGAAATGGAAGGGAGAAGTGATGTAACTCCAAAACCATTATCTTCTCCCCTGTGGATTGGTACATGAACATGAAATTGGTACAACGTACATGAATATGTACCAACAAACCAGCAGTGCCTACAGACTCCCTGCTATGCCAGCAGCTGTACAAATAAAAGCACATAGATAAAGGAGTCATAATCTTGGCTAAGTGTGAGGTACAGCAAGAAGAAAAAGCATCCTGACTAGCAGTAACTTCAGCTTGATTTTTGGGCAGAGAACCTATGGATGTAGTGGCCACATCCCAAAGGCAGATCCACAGTGCTTTGTGTTCAGCAATAGGAAAATAAAACTTGGCTCCCTCAGGAATGCCTCATGTTTTAGGAGTTGGCTTCTATTCTCAAAAGTTCTAGGCAGTTCAGAGTCAAAAAGTGGCCAGATGCATAAATATGTGGAAAAGGTGCCTTAGAAAGGCCCCCAAGAGAGGAGGTGCTGACTCCAGTAGATGCAGAAGAGCCTGTGATGGTGCTCACAGGGGTCCCAGGATGAGGGAAGAGATGAGAAAGTTGACTCCATGTTCAGAAGGCTGATTTATTATTTTATGATATATATTACATTAAAACTATACTAAAAGAACAGAAGAAAGGATTTCATCAGAAGGCTGGCTAAGAATAGAAAAGGAATGAATAACAAAGGTTTGTCTGTGACCCAGACAGTCTGGGCAGCTGGGCTGGGATTGGCCATGAATGAGAAACAACCACAGAGACCAATCCCAGCCCCACCTGGTGCATCCCACAGCAGCAGAGAATCATTGTTTGCAGTTTGTTCCTGAGGCCTCTCAGCAACTCAGGAGGGAAAATCCTAAGGAAAGGATTTTTCATAGAACATGTGGGTGACAGGGGTCAGTCACTCTGGCCCAGCTCTGAGCACCACACCCAGAGCTGCCTCCTGCACCTCTGCACATCTGACCCAGACAATTTCTGGGGCAGTTTTTGCCAGTTTTTACATTGCCTTAAATAAAGAGATAAGAAGCAGACTGTGTATTTCAACCCCCTTCTTCTTTCCCCCCTCTTTTCAATTTTTTAAAAAAATCTTTTACCTGGTCTTTAATAGAATTTTCTGCTGACCAGCTCAGTTATTTAAATTGTGGGTTAAAGGTACCTGATTCCCTGTGCATCTCCCAGACTGTCCTGGTAGTTTAAGCACTGGGCCCCTTCAGCTGAGTCTGAGGCTTGCCATTGCAAGCCTGATATCCTTCATTTTACAATAGCAATAAATGCCACAAACACACTGCATTTTTTTCTTGATTTTGTCTCATTGATATTGAATGATGTTTTCTGATAGTTTTCTTCTTCTTTGGCTCCACAGGCATCTCCTAATAATTTTTCCCAATTAAAATTGGTACATTTAGCCCAACAGAGCTGGACAGGAGTCTGTTTGCACCCATAGTACAACTTTGCACTTGGATAAACCAATTTTCAAGTGAAGGAAAACCCAGTTCCTTGTTATAATAAATGGTGTAAAAGGCCAAATTATCAGAGCTAAATAGTGGATCCAAAGGACCTCTTGTTTGATAACCTATTGCCAGCCTTTAGACAAAGGAAGAATTCTTTGGCAACATTAGAAAACTCCTAAAGTCAGAACGACAGAGACTCAGCAAGAGATACTTCCTGTAAATGATACAGCATATCCCTAAGGATAGGAAATATGAATCTGTGGAATTAAATGATAGTTTTCAGAGTGCTTTTAGCCAGAGGTTAAGCCAAAGGCTAAACCTGTCCTTGCTGAGCAGGAGGCTCACAGCTGAAGTGTCTGATTACTGTGGTTAGATCAGGTGAACACTGGCCTTGATGTGTGATGGCTTTCTCTGCCAGCTTTGACGCAGTGCTGGTGTTCAGCTCTCTCTTTTATGGTTATTGATCAGCATTTGTCCAAGAACCCTTCAGGGTGCACTCCAGGGGTTACATAAATGATTGGCAAAAATCCACAAAAAGGAACTTGGTGTGGGTGAGCATCGAGCACTCAGTGGTCTGAATTTGGAGCTGAGTATCCAATTTGGATAATAGTTCATTACAGCACTGAAATTAGTGACCACTGGAATGAGGAGCTCCAGAAAGGACCAAGGGTCAAACCCATAACTCTGTTTTCCCACATCTTCAACCCAATTTAAGGGTGTTAGCCAATGTACACAACTCGCAAACCCTCCTGTTTCTGGAGCCAATGGGGGTGCCACTCTTTGATGTACCACCAAGTAATTGCCTGATGATTCTGTTTAAGCAGAAAATTTGACCTTTTTGCTATTTCTTTTTTTTTTTTTTTTTTTTGCTACTATCAGTAAATTATGCCCAGCTGAACTCTAAAAGCTTCAAGCTTTTATTCTTCTCTAATGAATAAGCTATTTACTTCATTAGAGTGGTGCTAGGCTTGGAAGCAGAGTTTTCACATGGCAATAAAATGCCATGTGAGTGGTTACAATGGCACTTCAAGATACCCCTCTTATATTCACTAATTTATTATTATTCCTTCAATTGTGTGCTCAAGATAGGAGGTTAACTATTATCAGGCTGTCATCACCTTTATATAAGAGTATATATAAATTGGAGGGACCTCTCTAATGGTGATATTTGCTTCCAAACAGTGCCAATGGCCATTGTGCTGCTTGAGTTGTTTTCAAGACCCAGCTTATGCTTGCCCTGGTACTCAGTGACATATTTTAGCAACCTCAGTGGAGGGGACCAGACTTACTTCTATGTCTTACAAAAACCTGCAGGTGTGAGGCTTCCCAAGACCTCACAGAGTTTTATCTTTCTGACTCTATTCCATTCTTTAGAACTGTGTCAGAAATTTTGTAAAAAGGGTGGTGATGCCACCTGTCAAACAAAATTCCTCATTCTAATAATTCTAGAGGGATCAGCCTCACTCTTTAAAGAGCAGTGAGGTTTCTCCTCTGCAGCTCCATGCTCTCTGGGGGCTATTTCTTGACAGGTAGAGTGAGATGGCTTCCAGCTGTTCAAAAGTTTGCCTCTTGCCATCATTGCACAATGGCTAATTGCATTTTATAAAAATGGTTTGCAAGTGATTTGTGAGGGAGATGTGCATTATAGCTTGCACTTCGTGTTCATTTCCAAATTCATTTATCTCACATAAGTGTTTTCTAAAAGTCAGGAACTAAAAAATATAACTAGGAGTAGTTTTCAGAGGTCTATTACTGCAAGTTCTTCTGCAGGGAAATGAACAAAATAAAGTTTAAATGCTTCTTCATTGCCAATAGCTCCCCTTGATCCAATTATAACTTCTTTACCTAATGTTACACAAGACTGATTTAAAGATAACTGCCCAGATTGATCTGAGAAGAAATGCATTAAAACATTTCTGTTATTACAATATACACAAAATGCATTAAAGTAATGAGACCAGCCTGACAGAAACTCACAAAATCAGAGACTTGCACAGGGGAGGTTGAAATGTCATTTTTAACACACCCAGCAGAGAGATTACAGCCTTTGCAGAAGAAGAAATTACATGCTTTTTTGAGGCTCCCTAATAAAGAATCACTCAGGCATATTGTAATGGTTTCAAAATTATATGGTACTTTAATCCTTTGCATTTGTCTTTGTATTATGTAAGTTAGATTTCTATCAACATTTCAACACCCTGTCTTAGTCAAATTATTATCTTTTCATTACTTTTTCTTTTTCATGGGAGGAGCAGCACTTACTATTAACTGTCTCAGTTCTAGAGACCCTTCTTGTTCTCTCTTTCAGGAAATTAGTGGGATTTTTGTTTCAGCTGTGGTTTTAGACCAGCAGCCAAGTATTTTTACCCACATGATCAAAGAACTTTGAAAACTAGCTCTTAAAACTTAAAGTCAGCTGAATGGCTGCTGGTAACAGCACAAACCCCTCAGATTCTTCTCTCAGAAGCAGTTTCTCCAAGTCCCATGGCAAGTTATGCAGCTGCAGCATGAGTGCCATCCAACACCCAGCACAAAGTCACAGCTGTTGGCGAACAAGAAGTTTTTACTGTCAGAGGGATGACAGGGAGGGCTAATAAACACACTGGACAAACTGAGAGATATGAGTAGGAGACACCAAGAGAATCTGAGCATTTACATTCTTCTCTCATGCATTCATGTTCAAAACCCTATTTCTTACTCCATCTATTGCTGAAGTATCTGCCACAATACACAGAATATCACCATACCATTCCAGAGGGCTCCAACCCATGCAGAATAACAACATACCCCTTCAGAAAGCTTCAAGGGTCTGCCCTCATTCTTTAGCCCAACATTTTATCCTCTTCCTGCTGATGCACGGCTCCTGTGTGCCCTCTGTTCCCTGTGGTGGTTGCTCAGTGCCCCTGGGCACTCCCTGGCTCATTGCTGTCAGTGCTGCTCACAGCTGTGCCCACTGGGCATGGGGCTCCCACAGCCCCATCCCAACCACCACAAACTCTGAGCCTACAAATCCAGCTGCTCAATTCTCAGTGAATGTCTGAAAGTCCAGCAAAAATGTAAACCAAGTGCAAACCCTATTTATAAATGAACAGATAAGCTAAAAAATTAACTTTGAGGGGAGATAGCTTCTAGGCTTGTCTGCAGTAACTTTTCTGGTGTGGGCCCAGGCAGGCTCAGCTGATCTGTGCTGTATCATTTCCACAGAAGGTCTAGCCTGTAGTTTAAGAGATGCCAACCCCTCCCTATTTCCCCTGTTATTAAATAGCAACCTCAATAAAAAATTTCATTTTTAAGATTGCCACTGTGCAATTTCCAGAAATTAATCAGTACTTTTCTGATCCTTGCAGGTCAGGACAAAGGTGAGTTTGTTGACTCCTTTGACCATCACAGCCCATTTTCTAATTCTGTTGTCTGTGAGAGCTGGCCTGGGCTTTTGGCCACTGTCACTGGCAGTCAAACAAATGATGTGGTGACTGATTGGAGGCAGGCAGCAATTACTGACCAGGAAAAACTGCATGTTCTGGCAGGGCTCAGCTACATCCAGGGCCACTTCCCAAGGGAAATGGCCTTGAGGACATCAGGGGCTGCCTCTCTGTTTGCATGTTACTGAGATTCCAGAGGCACTCTGGTGTCACAGCCCATTCTAGATGGGAGATGCTCCATGGAGAGAATCTTGAGTTCAGGATCTTATGCTCTCCTCTTTGCCAGGCAGTTGCATCCACTGTCTGCCAAAATTTGCCCCTGAGAACTTGAGCTTTGCCTTGTGCCTATTTACCGCGTGCACTGTGAATGAAGAAGTGGTGGTGGAAAAATCAGGCTCAGCATGAATTTAGGTGTGATTCAGAACCATGCACCTGAATTTTACGAAGCTTAATGCTCATTAAGTGCAGAGAGTTTGTTGTGTCTCCCCAAACCAAGACTCACTGCCCCTAAAAACCACTTTAGTCCTCGAGGACTGGTTCAGCACAAGAGCAGCATGGTGTATGGAGGGCTATAGTTTAAAATAACTGCTGACATAGAAACTTCAGTGGGAAACTTGCCAGGCTTATAAAAGGAAGAGATTCCACAGCAGAATATAAAAACAGATAAATAATAAATTGCAGCTTCGTCTGGAGCTGTGGAGTGTGCTAGTATTTACGGGTTTGAAAGGTTTTATGGAGAAAATATTTTATTTTTTATGTTGTGAAATATATAGCAACATAAAAATGTAATGGTTGGCTTAACCTATAAAGAGTTTTTTAATCAGTAAGTTCCTGACAGAAGGTGGAATTTGTATCTCAGTACAGATTTTTTTTTTTTTCCTTTTAATTTTCAAAGTTCAGGATGCCTTGAAGTTGCCTGACGTTACAGGATAAATTTTCAAAGCTCCATGCAGGAGAGATGCCAACATGAAAAACATCAAGCAAACCCTGAGTTATGCTTGTGCATCTCCTGTGTTGTGTTTTGATAATTTCTCCCATATATCTGCATAAAGATAGGGCTTGTGAGCACAGTGAAATTATAGATTGAGCTGGCTACTCTACTTCTCCCACGTTATGTGGAAATTAATAAAGTAATTAAATGTTACATTTACTGTTCATTGAATTACTTGGTTGTTTGGTAATTATTGGTGTGATTACAAAGTGACATAAACAACTGTGTGGCTCAAATGTGCAATTATGTACAATAAATGCTGAGCTGACACACACAGAACACATTCCCCTGGTTGTGCAGGTAATTAATAAGTGCTCATGCAAAGCAGCCTGTGCTGAGAGCTGTAAATACTGCAAGAGAGTCCATTTCTTGTTCAGCTCGTGCTTGTGTTTGCACTGAAGCACACTGCCAGCGAGGTCCAACAGAGGCAATTTCACTTGTTCATTGCTAAATGTCACTGACGTGGATGATAAAGGCAGTTCTGCTCACCAGCAGCTTCCTCGTCTGGCTGCTCTGTCTCTCCTGCTGGGACACCTGGATGTATTGTCACACTCTTCTAAGAGAGTGGTAATATCAAATTATAATATCAAATACCAGAGATTTTGGGGATTTCTATGATTCTGGCCTTGCAATTCTGAAAAAGAAAAATTTTCTATGTTTGCACATGGCAATGCTCGTGTTATTCTTTCCTGTTTTCTGGTCTATTTACTGTAAAATAAGAGTTCATGTGACTGCCACTACTGCCTGCTTTCTGATTATCATAAGAGAGAGGGTGTTCTTCCATTTCCTGAAATAATATTTGAAAGGACAGCAGTTGTTGTTCAGAAATGAAAGAAATCATGACTCCCAGGGTGGAACCACAGCCATCCCATGAACCACAGCTGTGCAGTATTTTGTGAGGGAGGTCAGCCACAGCTGAACACTTTCCTTCCAGACATCTGGTAGGTTCCACCTCTGCTAGGAACAAATGAATTTTGTGTATCTTTAATCTATCTGACTGTGAATGTGGAGGTGATCTCAGCTCTGCTCCATCCATTTCTTTCACTGCACTGGCCTTGAGCTTGATTTTGCTGGCTGGGGTGCATATTAAACCTAGAGAGCTCATGTTGGTAGCAAGGGTGACAGTAGCACACGTTGTCTTCTTCTGCAGCCACTCAAGTTGTGCAGAAGGGAATGAGCCATCCTGATACCTCATTTTTCTCCTTCCCATTCCTTCTTCTTCTTACATCCATTCTTCACCAGGCTGAAATTTTATGCTTTTATTGCAGTCAAGTGTTTGGCAGTTTAAGGCTGTGCAGAATCCATTCACATGCCTTGACACACTAGTTATTCTCTCCAGGCTGGAAGGGAGATAAAGAAGAGCAGCACAAAACTGTACATGTAGGTTACAGGCATTTTCTTCTTCTTCTAAAAGCTCTGGAACCTCTGGGATCCCATGACCTTGGAGAAAAATCTCCCACCAGCACCACAGCACAGTAAGTGTGCTTCACCCCGGGCTGATGACTTCAGCTGTGTTTTCTGCATTGGCTCAGTGATGTCTGTAAATCTTGCAGGTTTTGCTGCTAGTGCAGGTCCAGGTGTGGCTTTTGGTGTCCCTAGGTGCTGCTGTTTCTTCAATCCCTTCAGCAATCTGGGTCACTTCCAGAAGAACTTGCACAGCCTGATTTATGAGGGCATTTGGCTTCTGCAGAGAGGCAAGACAGAAGGAAGCGAGGGAGGAAGAGGCTTGGATCTGTGTCCCAGACAGCTCTGAATGTGAGAGAGCCAGTGCAATTCCAGTCTGGGGATGGCCAGCATTGCTGTGCTGCACAAATCTCTCGGTGACAGGATAAACACACCCAGCTCAGGGAGCAGAGGAGTCTGTGGCAGGTCCTGCTCTGCTCCACCACTGCCTCACCTCCACGGCACCTTGCCTTCAGCCAGGGGAGCAGCAAGGAGCTGTCACATCAGCACCCCTGCTGCTTGACAGTGGAGGGGATGAACAGAGCAGTTTTCATTCACACAAAGTTGAAAGACAAAGGGTAGAATCTCTTTTGAGGACACGGTGTGCTGCACACACAGCAGAGGCCCCATGGGTGTTTGACTGCTCACGGCTCCTGCAGTCTAGAAGGACACAAGATTTACTGTGCTAACCTCTCCTGGTACTGCCAGCTCTAATAAATGGCATAAAGCTGTCCTCCACAAAGCCTCAGAGGATTTCTGACTGCAAGCACCCTGACAGACCAGCACCTCCTGCTGCAAAGCACCCACACCCTGGGGAGTCAAGAGCAAGAAAATAGTACTCAGGTGAGATAACCTGGATGTCCTCTACAGTCTTGGGAGGAACTGCTGATCTGCACTGTGCCTTGGCACAAGGAGCCCCTGGTGAAGGTATTCCCTGTGAATTGCCATGAGCTACAAGTGAACAGGTACAATGGGCTGAGCCAGGGTTTGTTGAGTGCTGATTCATTAAGAGGCAGAGGCAGGTGGGCTGCAGCAACAAAGCAGGAAAAGCTGTGCAGGGGACAGCACTCCAATTTAATGCCAGGAAGCAGCTTCTGTGAAGATGAAAAGACAACATTCATCCTGACATTTCTCATGCTTTCTGATTTTTTTTTTTTTTTTTAACATAGTGGCAACCTGTTGGGGGCAGAAAATGGATGGTCTGAGTGGAAAAGCTGTGAAAGAAAGAGCTTCTGCTGTGGCCCTGATCTGCCCTGCTGGGTGCACACAATGGGGCATTGTATTAAACCCTTACAAAGTCCTGCTGCCCTCCCAGGTCTCTGGCTTTTTTTGCAGGCTTGTAAAATGGTATGCACAGGGATAGGATTTGAACAATGCAATCAAGCTATGTAAAATAGTTTGCAGTCGGGCAATTAGGCCAGGGATTCTGGACCAGATTTAAAGAATCAGATTTGTCTCTGAATGCTAAGGGGAACAGAGGAGAAATTCATGAAGAAAGAAACTGTGTTAAGCTAATTTTAACCCAGTTTCTGCTTCATTTTCTAATTGCCACGCTCTTGTTGTAAAACGCTGAGAAAAGCAGAAACAAAATTCAGTGTTTGCTCTTCTTTTGCCCTTTGCCTCGTTTTATTTTGTCAGCACCATGGTGTGACAGACAGAGACAGGGACAAACCCCTGCCATTCAGCTGTTCCTGAAACACAGCAGCCACATCCAGTGCTTGAGAGCTTGCAGGCTGACATCCATGCTGATAAGTGCATCAGGAAATGGAGCCATCATCTTGGTTTTGCAAATGGGCAAATTCTTTCAGCCTTTCTGGGATATTTGTGTGAAATATCAGACCCCAACAAAGCAGCCCCTTGCACTCATGACAGTAAGTGGGAAACAGAAGGGCAGTCCTGTAGACCTTTACCTTCCTGGGCAGGCTTTCCTTTCAGGAGGTCTCTATGCCTTTTTCCATGAGGGAGTGATCCTTTTCCTCATTCTGCTGCAGTAAATTTTGTGGGCTGGTGGAAAAGCAGGGCTTAACACATGTTTTAGACACGGATCTCACCTCTTTCTGGACATCTTTTTGACAAAATGATGGTAAAAAGGTATGGAAAAGTCACAGGATACAACTGTCACTGGTGTGATGATGTCACTTTATGCTGTTGTTTTCCTGTAGACAAACCAGTGAGGTGTCACCTCTTGATGGCTCTTTGATAACCCAAACACCATCCATTAATTTCCTTGCACTCAGTGGAATGGAGCTTTGGCACTGGAGTCAAAGGGAATGATTTTTTTTTTGACCTCAGTTTGCTCTGCACAGGGTCCATGGTGTCCAGCAGTGAATTTATGGTGGCACCTTAACCCTTCAGGGTATGCATGAGTCATCTCTGTGGAGCTGAGGCAATCTCAGTAAATAAGGAGAGACAGCTTCTTCCTCAACAGGTGAACCAAATCCCCAAAGTAAATTCTTTTTCCCCCTCAAGGAAGCAAAAGGTTAATTTGAACTGCTCATGGTCTTCCATGAATCAAATGAAGTAATCCCATGCCTGAGGTTTAAAAGCATCCGTAAATTAGAAGGGTGTAGTGTGCAGATCAAAAAGAGGGTTATCAAAGATTAATAAAAAGAGAGAGAGGGAGGCAAGAAAGGGAGAGAGACTGCTGGAAACCCTCTCATAACTCCAACCTGGAAAGTACAGTTCACCTACTTGGGCTCCTGTTGGCACACACTGCACTGTAGAGCTCAGGGCAATTATTCAAAAACACCAGAAGGAAGACATCAGGTAATTTGAGAATGTGGAAAATAAAGTCTGAAGAAAAAAAAAAAAAAAACAACCCAAAATGAGGAATGAATATATGAGAATACACGGAGAAAAAAATGTAAAAATCCAAGAAAAAAACTTCTCAGCTATTTTATCCCGTATGAAGCTTGATTATTTTTTAATGCCAGCTCTGTCTGAAAGGCAAGTTATATAATGAAAATAAGGGAAAAACCAGTTATTTTCTGGAAAGTAATTCATTAGGTGGAATGAAAAACTGATTTCTTAGGGGGAAAAAAAAAAAAAAGCTGATCATGCAAAGGGAACAACCTTGTATCACAGGAGAAGTAGTGATGACTCCGTGAGACCAACACATTTTGTCTTCTCTAATGGTGACAAAATTTTCCCCAGGCCAAATTAAATTGCTAGGAGTATTGTTCATGTATCCTGATTTTTAGAGAGTGACTGAAGCCCACAGTGTGAATCAGTTCATGCCACACCATGCAGGGGACAGGATGGGATTTAGGAGGCACCGTGCAAGGCAAGCAGTGAATTGTGTCCTTTTGCAATGGAGATGTCACAGCACTCCCCAGACCAAACAAGGCTTTCATCTTTTTCATCTTGCATGTTCTTGCACATGGTCCACTTGGGCAGAAGCTGTCTTGTCTTAATAAGACAGAATCTTTGACTCACAACAATAAAAATAAAAATAAATAAAAATAAAAATAATCAAACCAAACCCACAATTATGCCAATGAAACACTGCAGCTCAATTACTTGGCATGCTTGCCTCTGGTTAAAATTTTATTAAAGTGAACAATCTTCAGGAGCTCATATTTTGCAAAGCAATCTGTGTTGCCAAGCAGCAGTTGGAAGAGCAGAAGATGGAGCAGAAAACCAAAAGACAATGCAGAAGGAATTTCAACACACTGTGGAAGGGTGAGAGAAGCCTCATGCCTAATTTTTCATAGATAATTGTTTATGATTGAAAAGCATGGGGAGAAAGCATTAACATTTGAGTTGGAAGGAGAAGATTAGAACTTCCCTCTCACAGAGGCTGTGAGTGTTGACTTACCAAGACCTTTTATTCCAGCCTAGCTGGGCTCTGCTGCTCTGCTGCTGTGTTGATGCAAGGCTGCTTCTTAAAGATCTCCCTTTACCTAAAATTTTGTCTACACACCATCAAAATTTTGGTTCTAAGTTGCTGTTTCAGCTGCCTAAGGTGGTTCTTAGGTGCTGTTTGAAAGTCACATGTAAATACCCTTGAGATTTTTACTCCACAAATCACGGAGTAGTTTGCAAACCAAGTTCTCACCTTTGAAAGTGTTAGTGGGGCCTTTTGTACATGATGTGCTTGTTTGGTTGCAGTTGTGATAACAATGAAAGAGAAGCTGATCAAGTGTGGTACAGCAGAGAGAAAAGCCTTGATTTGACACCCTTAAACACTTTCAATCAGCAGGAACACTCAGCATCCTGCAGAACAATCGAATGTTTCCTAGTGCAAGGGTTGATGACTAACAGCTCACAAATTTGGAGGGGCACAGCAGCCCCCTCTCTGATTGCAATTGCCACTGAGTGCCTTTGCAAAGTGAAGAGCATGTGCCTGTGTGTTTGCACACCTGATAAGGAAACCCAGGCTCTGACAGTGGTCTGATTATCAACTGCACAGCTGAAGCTCTGCTTTAGAGGGCCTAAATAATTCATCATTGCACAGGCTGGGGCAGCAGTGGCTGAGCCTTGCTGGGTGGGACCAGACTCACCTGTCTCCACTGACTGTCCCAACCCATATTTTCAACTGTGGGGACAATGGTAAAGATGTGCACGTCATAATTTTCTAATATGGATTAACTAAAATTTGTTTTAAAAACTAAGTAAGTGAAAAACCTCTTACAGAGAGGCAGATATTGTTTTCACAAGTGTTGTAACATGTGGAGCACCTCTCTGTCTTGTGTTTTTGTGTAGATTAATTCCCTATTTAAAGTATTGTTTCAAGGAGTAAACTAAGCACAGAGTTGTGCTGTTCTCTCTTCCCTGTGAGGAGTTAAAGCCTCTTTATTTTATGCTGGAATAGAGTTGGGCAGGTTCTTTCCCATCCTTAATGACTTTTCCTTCTGACTTCTGAGTTAAAACTTCCAGTCAGGAATTTGCTTTGGGCTGAACACCTGAATTATTAGGACTGGAAAAGACCTCCAAGATCATCCTGTCCAACCTTTGCCCAAACACCAGCTTGTCAACCAAAGAGCCACACTGAGTTGTTCCATCAGCCCTTCCATGGATGGTGATTCCACCAGCTCCCTGTCCAGCCCATCCTAATCCCTGACCACCCTTTTGGCAAAGAAATTCCTCCTGATGTCCAGCCTGAGCCTCCTCCAGCAGAGCTTGAGGCCATTTCCCCTCGTCCTGTGGCAAGTCCTGTGAGAGGAGGCTGGGACCCACCTTTCAGGAAGTTGGCGAGAGTGATGAGGAAAAGATGAACAGACCCGTGGTATTCTGAAATCACCTGGAAAAAACCACAACAAACCAACCAACAACTCCACAAGAACTTACATGATGAAGTAGTCCAATCCTCAAGGTGCTTCATGGCTTTGTGTCCCCAGTATTGGAATTTGTCTCTCATTTTCAGCCTTCTTCCAATTATTCTAAGGTAGAGTAAAAGAGAGGGGCTTTTAAAAGGTTGAAATAATCGTTGTTGAAAAGTAAAAATATTTGCTTTGTAGATTCAAACTCGCTGCCATTCAGAAATGGTATGAGGTTGATGTCTGCCCCCAACAAAGACACAAGAAAGCAGCTCACAGTGGGTGAATATTTTGAAGATTATGAGGATATGGGTTCTTTTACCTACAAAACCATTTTGTAGCCTGATTCAAAGGCTGTTTGTGGAACTGAAAAGCTTTTAATGGTTGAGCACATACTATGTGTTTGCTGTCTTTTATGAATTTTGTTTGCTCTGGGAAAGAAAACAGGAGTAAATAAATACTCCTTCCATGTTAATAAACCTATCAATAAATCTATTCCATGTAAAAGTAAGCCAATGATCTTGAAAGTTCAAAGCCAATCTTCTAAAAATTGTGCAGGCATGACTTATCCCAAGATATTGCACAGCTGGAATGCTGGGTCTTACCTCAATTCCATTAATATAGATTTATCCTTTTGTTATCATTTGCTTTTTCCACAGAAAGAATTTGTCACAAATTAAGTTCTAACAAACTGCCTTGTTATCTTTGCTGTGCAATCAGTTCTTCCCAACTGCAGGCACCAACCTTGGGAAAGGTTTACAGAGATTGATGTGCACCAATAAGCCAAGATTGCTACATGGGATTGTTTCACAACAATTATCACAGATATTTTAAAGACAGCTTTTCTTTCTTTTGGAAAATGTGGGCTGGAAAATGAAGCAGCAGACTTTTAAACAGACCTTATGATTATGACTAAATTGTCTTTTCAGAGATATTTACATTTCAGCCTGCACCTGTTTTTCTTAGGAGAAGCAAGTCTTGCCACTCTCTAGTTTCTTTTCTTTTGTTTTTCCTCCCCCTGTCTCTGGTCCCCCATTAATATTTGCATTCCTCTTTTAGGGCAGGGGATAACCTCAAGCAGAGGGGCCACAAAGACTTTCTGGGAGCCATCCCATGTTTACCCTCTGATGTCCTGTGGGCTTTCAAGGGCTGTTGCTCTCTTTCAGCCCCTAATCTGAACAGAAACATTCAGCGTGCCCATTTACATTCTCTCCTCCAGGATACTCACTCACAAGACTGTCATACCCACCTCAAACAAAAACAGGTGCCCTCAGGAGCAGGATAACCTCCTGTGTGAGCAAGCTCAGGGTTGGGAAGGGTGGCTTATTCCCATGCTGACTCTGGCCACAGGATGTCAAACTTTAGCATTTCCAGGGAGCAATTTCCATAGCACCAGGCTTCACTGTAAAGGCTTTATTTTTTATTTTTTTCTGTTTATCACAGCTTGCCTGCTTGGAAAGAAAAGATTTTGTTGTTGTCATTTTTTTGTGGATTCTGCTGGATGTATGTATTCTCTGGGATCCTCCAAGCTGTTGCAGGTTAGCCAGACCCTCTGTAGCTGCCCAGGACCCTTCCAAGAGGATACCTGCAGCACTGAGGGTGGCCCCTCAATTCTGGAAATAAAATCTGTACTCTTAACCTGATTTTTCAAAAGCAGAGGTAGATTAAAGGCTTTATACACACAGTTCTGCCTGAGCTTTAGAGGGAAAAGGGTCCACGGAGTTCAATGGGGGCAGAATTAGGATGGAGCATTTGCACATTCTGAGAACAAAAGTGATGCCTGTAGGTCTGCCCAGGATATCCCCAGGCTCTGAGTGACAAGGATTTCCTGCAAAACCTGCATCTCCTCAGCAGGGAAGAGAGCATCATCTTTATTTTATGCCTGGAGAGCAAGCCAGCCATCCTTAAGATGCACATTAGATTGATGTCTTCCTCTAGGAATTAATGGAACTGCAGGAATTATGATGAAAGATATGGAGTGATTGATGGATGTCCATCAGAGTGAGTCATTTTGCTTGTTGAGGAGGTTTCCATGTTTTATGAAGGCTGCTTTTGCAGGTTCATTGCCTCTTATAGATGAACAATAAATGTCCTGTTTCATGGTGGGAAAATGGCTTGATAAAAAAGAAAAAAAAAAAGGGGGGGGGCAATGTCATAAGGAGCATTTATAAACAGCTGCAGTGTGAAGCTGTGATCTGATCAGAGCCATCCAGAAAAAACCAGGAGCTGTCATGCTGGAAAGAGTCCTTCAGAGCAGAGCAGTGAGAGATAATAAAAGCCAGGGCTCATATTGTGGTTTGGGAACTTGCTGCTTGACCCTCCTTGCTATAAACTTTGATCCTTCAGTCTCTGATCTTTCACACTTGAAGCCAGTAGGGTTTTTTTTCATCCCACCACTCAGCAAATCACAGGACTTCAGTGGAACTGGTCTTTGGCTCTGTGTGTCACGAGTGTGAAGGGGTGACACAGAGAGCCAGAACCCACCTGAATCCAAACATCCAGCAGGGAATCGTGGAGTGGAACAGCCTTGATGGTATTTGTTTTCACAGGGAGATAGATGGCTTTTGTAAGCTCAATATCTTTCTGTACCCCAAGGCAGGCACTCATTGCCTGTGTTTGCAGTATTGGATGGGCCAGACAAATCCAGCCCTCCTCACTTCCACACAATGAATTTTCCCCTCATTTAATGGGTCTGGGATTTTGATCCTTTGCTGAGAAATAATCCCTGGAAAAAACTGTCCTGTTGGCTAGGTTTGTAGTGATGATTCCTGCACTGATTACATTCTGATTTATCAGATTTGGACTAGAGACCACATTAAAAAAAAAAAATTAAACAGTTAAACTATTTGCAACAGTTAAACTGTAATGAAAACACCATTCTATCTCCCATGCTTCTTTCTTTCCTTTCAGCTTAATATGGAGTTGTGGCCTAGGTAGCATACCTAGAATATTGTATGGATTAGCCTTGCAAAGGAAAAAGACTTCCTGAGACACTTTTCTCATCCTTATAATGGAGCTTTTGGCATTGTTTATTAATTCTTTGAAATATGAAGTTGCATAAAGGCAAGTTTAGTAAGCAGTCCTGTGTTCTGGATTTTCCCCTCTAATATCTTCAGGGAAATGAAACACAGCAGTGGGATCTGGAGGCTTTGGGAAAATTTACCATTCCAAACAGCCAACCTCAACAGACTGCTCCTGGGAGGGGCAGGGCACAGCATGAGGATGGCTGATGCCACTTTGGTGTCAGTTTTTGCACTGCTCTGGTGCTTCAGTGGCCAAATCACAGCCCATGCACCTGCCTGATCTGCTGTTCTTGGTAACCTGTTTGTGAAAGTCACTGCTGTGACCTGGGGGAAAATAATAAATCCTTAACCACTGCCACTGTGTCCTAGTTCTTCTAACTCAGTGGGCCTTGAAATACGTCTCTCTGAATTTTATGTTGCTTAATGAGAATTATTTTAATGCCTAGGTGCTACTTCCTAGCATGAGGGTTTCTCAGTCCTAGGATCTGCTAGGGTAAGTAGTGGTGGATATTCATAAAAGCTCACTTTGATTAAAACATGGTGTGAAATTGAGATGTATTGTGAGTAGGATCAAATTGGATAAAACCCTCCAATAACTGTCTTTTTCTGTCAGCAGAACCACGGCTCTGTGTTCTCTGTTTTAGCTCCAAACTCTAGACTGTGAGTAGGGCACTAAGTCAATGAGGCTTAGGAAGGATTTTTTAGATGAAAAAGTCATCTTTAATTTCAGTTATGGCGCCTGTTGATCCTCAGAATAAATATTAACTCCTCAAGAGATGCCACAGCTTTATGAACAGAAAAGCTCTTCTAAATTACATTATAGACTCACACAGCCCTTAACAAGGGGCCATGAAAAGTTGGGTGTGAAGAGCAGCACAGACCTGGTGCTCAGAGCAGAGCAGGGCTGTGTATTTTTTAGTTCTGGGGCTGTTGGTGTGGTGTTCCATGAGCTGGAGGTCTGAGCTGTGGGGAGACATCTGTGCCTCTGCAGCCTGGAAAGAACCCAAATGGGACTGAGATCTGTTTTGGAGCTTAGGAATCCCTACAAGGCAGGGATCTCTCTTAGCAGAGATCAGCTCAGCCCAGACAGGCTATATAACTTGGTTTGTCATGACAAAAGCAAACAAAATTGGATGTACTACCAATTTGTTATACAGGAACCTTTCAATTAGTTTAGTTCACAAAGCAAATTTCTCTACAGATGAATCTTGATAGGAATCTCTACATTAGAACCTTGATTTCTCTTCCTATCAAGTTTGCCATAACATTCCTGTCAATATGACTAAATTCTGTTGGGCTTCAGCTGCAACTGCCTTAAAAAAAGACTTTTCTTGTATGTTGTGCAGGGCTGTGCCAAATTCATCTGGGCAGGTTGGTAATGCCTGTATTTTTGGCTGTGCCAAATTCATCTGGGCAGGTTGGTAATGCCTGTATTTTTGGCTGTGCCAAATTCATCTGGGCAGGTTGGTAATGCCTGTATTTTTGGCTGTGCCAAATTCATCTGGGCAGGTTGGTAATATCTGTATTTTTGGCACTTTATTTTCTTCCTGGGGTCTAGATCTTTAAATGAAGAGATCTTTCCCTTACTGCCATTGAAGAACAATGGGAATTATTATCAGCTGTGTTTTGTGAACTATTGAACAGCATGAGGGGAAGCCTGATTTCTGCCTTAAGAGAACTAGTTTTGGGTATTAACACTGTACACGTGCCTGACTGCAGCCCTTTCCTCTCCACATCTCCTGTCTTGCTGCAATTTGTGATCTCTGTGACCACCAGGTCACTGCAGCTGAAATTTTGACTTTTTTTTTCTGAGAGGCAATGGCACAGGTGAATTGGTTATGTTCTCATCCCCTCTCTCACGTACAAGCAGGAGATCCCATTACTGCTATTTCTTTCCACACTTCAGATAAATGTGTTCCATGATGTCAGATGCAGACTCTATGGAGAAAAGTGTAATCAAAGCAACAGTGTAAAATAAAAGCTCAGTAGTAGCAGCAAATTAAAGATGTGGTTGCATTGCCTTGTGCTGCTTTTGTGAGCAGATGCCACTTGGTGAGATTTCTCAGGAAAAATATCTGCTAAGCTACTTCTAACCATTGAATTAATCTTAAAATATTGAATTATTTTTCAAAACATACATTTTGTTGGTCTCAGATGAAGGCCTAAGATTCAAGGGTCTATAAGAAGTTTCAATCTTCATTTATGTAAGATATATAGCAAAAAGTAACTAACACAGGCTTGGTGATGGTGCTGTTATCACTTCACTGACACCCAGAGACCTCTGCTGATTCCTTTGGTCCTGAAGCACAAATCCAGGCCCATGCCTGAAGGAAAGGTGTGCCTGATGTACCTGTGGGCAGCCAAGATGCACCATGGCCCTGAGCCCCTGTGAGCACACCCACTCTGGCCCTGCCTGGGACCTAGGATGATCAAGGGGGACCCAGCTGAGGCTGCAATTTCTTTTCGTTCATACTTAATGGCTTAAAAAAAACCTACTGGGGAAACCCCAGACTGAGTCTTTCTCCCTAAAACTCCTTCTCAACATCTTCTGTCAGATTTCATGGAAAAACAACATCTTTATTTTCCCATCATTTAGTAAAAGCTGGTCCACAGAGTGGGCTTGGTTTGGGGCTCAACCTTCTTGTGGTAATGGGTTGTGATTTTTGAGAATTAACAGGTGAAAGTGAACTGTTATACTCTAACAGCTTGTTCTTTTACTTCCCAAATCCTTCATTTCTAGTGCAGTCCTGCAAGGTTCACATCAGTGATCCAAAGTGCAGGGACTCAGGGAGAAAGAAGAAGAACTTCATGGAGGTGACCTGCAGGCTACACCATCTTTCTGTCAGGGGACAGTGAGATTAAGCTGATTTAGTCAGGAAGGATCCTTCATGATTGCTGATAGGTATGGCTTTGGATTCATTCTGTATAATTGTCCATTTCAGCTCCCATTTGTGCAAAATGCAGTTATTCATTATGATAAGAGAGGCAAACTTTATTTGGGTCTCTGCCAGAGGTGACAGCTACACCATCCTCTGTGTTTTTCATGTCAGCCAGTGTGTTTATTTGGAAGGCCAAGTAAGGCAGGAAGGTGGGTGAGCCCTGCCCTGAAGGTTTTGCAATCTGAAGATCTAACTGAAAAAAACATGAAAATAAAAAGTATAATATCCATATTTCCTCATCCCATATTTGTGGCCTCTTTAAAAACAGCTTGAGCTCTAACCATGGCAGGAAAACTTGCAGGACTGCCAAGTGACCTCAGGGAATTTATGTTTGCTTCCATGACTGCAATTTAACTGCATTTAAGTGCAGACTAAAGGGATGTCTCTGTGTCCCTGAGCTCTCCTTTGTGCTGGCATTAATGGCTGAAGGATTGCTCAGGGAGCCACTGCTGGAAATGATCTGGGAATTTTGTGTCAGGTCACTTTTTCAGCCAGACCACTTCCCTGCAGCCACAATGCCTGCTCTGCACCCTGGCCAGGACTTGGCAGGTTGGAGCTCCCTTCCTGGTGCAGCTGCTGCCTGTGCCTAAATGAGATTAACCTGATTGTGAGTGCACAAGTGGAACTCTCACTTCACACACAGGCAGCATCCAACCCAGAGCAAATACTGACAGGGAGTTCATGGAGGTGTTTTTGGCAGGAGCAGAGGGAGGAGTGTTCCTTGGCTGATTTTGTAGCCCAGTGGAGGTCAGAGAAGTCCACAGGCCCCAGAATGGCTATCCAGTGTCACTGGGGTCCCTGGGAGCCTGGTGTCCAGGCATTGTGTGATATTTAAGGCTCACTTGGTGGAGATGTCCAATAATAGGAGTGTGGAAAAAAGCCCAAATAAATTCCAATGGAGGCTGAAGCTGTTGCTGCTGTAGGAGATCAGACACGTAATGGTCTCAGAAACTACATTGTGATGGTGTTCAGGGCCAAACACAGCCAAAACTCTTAAGTTCCTGCTTTTTGAAGTCAGACTTGCCATGCTTGGTGTCCTGATTTACGATTTTTGAACATTTATGCTCATCATGATGATGATGAGCACAACCATCTATTTTTCCCCTGAATTCCCCCCTCCCAACTGCTGTTACAGAATTTTTATCTTTTATCATTAAATAGGCAACCATTCATCAAGTAAATCTGGTGCTTCTCAAAATACCATCAAGCTAAAGGGGGAAAAAAAATCCCCAGGAAGATAGATGTAACTGCTTGCTTAGTTTATCTTTATGTCCAAAGTGACTAATTGATTTCAAGTGATATTTTATAGAAATGGTTGATATCCAAAGCTAAAACCTCCTGTAACAAATCTAAGCACAGATGGTATTGTGGTTGCAATAAAAGAAAAATGGCATATAGTAAATGAGTAGAGAAGATTTCAAATCCAATATAGTAAGTCTTGAAAGATGGTTGGAAAAACAACACTGTATGTGTTGAGAAATTAGAAAGTTGGCTTCTGACAGAAATAGCCCAAAACCTGGCCTTAAGTGTTTTAATCTGCCAAACTGAGCTAAAGATACTCAGGGTAGGGGTGGAAGTGAACCTTACATAAGTGAGGGCAGGTAGTAGGCTCTTTGCTGAGTAACAAAATAAACCCCTTAGTCTGTACCTAAAAGTCTCCTCCTCACTCTCTGTGACATGGAAGGATCTTTTGAGAAATAATATTGAGATGGTGACAAGGTTGATTTGCTGGGTTAAGAGAAGTAAATACCTGCTTTGGCCTGTGGAACAAGCCAGTTTTATGCCTGGGCACTTTCAATTCAGCAGTTCTGAATTAGCATCCCAGGAATAAAGAGTCACTCTGAGTTCACAAGCACCAAAACACAAAACCAGAGAACACTGAATAACAAAGCATGAACCTGTGAATGCAAATATGCTGTGCATGGAGGAGGAGGTGGCAAGGAAGAGTGGCACAGAATTAGAAATGAGAGACTGCAATGGTTAAATGGGCACAGCTGGAAAACCTGCCTGGACAGAACACAATGACTGGACAGGCTGGAGAGGATAGGTTTTACTGGAATGTCTTGGGCTAAAGACCTGAAAGCTGAAGGTTTCCTTGGCTCCAGGGGGAGACTCAGCACATTGTGGGATGTAGAGGGTGATCTTGTCCCCCAATGAGTTGCAGCTGGGTTAGTTGCTGAAGATTGGAGGTGGGCCTGATCTTGACAGGCCACACCTGCAATCAATAAGAACTGGTGCTATATAAGAGTAAGGAAAGAGGAGTGAGGAGAGTCAGATTGCTGCAAGGACCTGGAGAAGTCAGTGTTCAGAGGAGCTGCCTGTGAGGAACATCAAGAAGGTATGAAGCTCTGATAATATGAAATCCTTGTACTATGACGGTGATAGAACCTTTGCTATCTAAGGCAACAAATGGTGACCCCGACGTGATTCGGGACTAAACTATATTGCCCCATGGATCTGGGATGTCCCGTGGATTCGGGACTAAACTATATTGCCCCAGGGATTTGGGAGGACCCGTGGATTTGGAGGAAACTGGATTTGACCAAATAACCCCGTGGATATGGGAGAACTGGATTTGACCAAGTAACCCCATGGATTTGGGAGAACTGGATTTGACCAAGTAACCCCATGGATTGTGAGGACCTGGAGAACTCAGTGTGCAGAGGAGCTGCCTGTATCAAGAAGGTATGAAGCTCTGATAATATGAAATCCTCGTACTATGATGATGATAGAACCTTTGATATCTAAAACAACAGTGGGATGTCCAGTGGGTGTGACTGAGAGCCGAGAGTGCCCCCAGCTCCAGCAGCCCCAGGGGATGTGACTGAGAGCCAAGAGTGGTTGGCATGCACGTTTGGCATGTTGGTCTGTGCATGGTTGGCAAGGAGAAGTGTCAGACTTCATGCCATGGTCCTCATTTCCCCCCAGGCTGTCTGCATCCAGTTGCTGCTGGAGATTGGCTGCTGGCTTGGACAGGTCTGGGGTCTGGCCCAGCCCACATTTTCTCCTGTCCAGTGATAGGAGATGAGCGTTGTGAAAGTCCTTAAGAACAACAATATGTCAAGTGAAAACTTTGGTGTCCTTCTGGGAGGTGGGCGAGGCTGATGTTGCACAGAACTGGGCAGATGTGTGCAAACCCTTAGGAAATCAACTGAGTACATAATAAATTTAATAAGTAAATTTACCTTCCTTTAATGAACGTAATGAGCATTTTCAGTGATGGTTTTTGGTGGGCATGTACTGTGCACACATAAGTAGGAGAGCATTAGGTTTATCCTACATATGTAGGAAAGAAAATAATTCAAACTCTTTGACTCTAGCCTCAATAACAATATTCTACCAAAATATTCACATTTTATGCTGTCTGCTCATTAATGCTATTTCTTTTACCTATTCCACTGCTGCTGAGGCACACATTATTTTCTACAAGACTTTGAAAGGCAAAGACAAGCATCTTCAATGGGAAATCCTTTACCTCTTGTTATCTGTAGGTTTTGTTAACTCTTCTGAAATAAATCTTAGGACAGTCTGAGAGACACATTCATTCACATTATATCTGGGTTCTGCAATGAAACAACAATTAAAAGAGTATCTGTGATGCTAAGGTTACTGATCTCAGCAAGACAGTATTTGTTTCAGTTTCAGGATCATTTACAACTTCCAAGAGAATGGAACTGACATCTAAAGTAATTATTCTCCAAATAAATAATTAAACTGAGTAAAGAAGGGCAACTTTAACTATTTATAGCAGGTGTCCCAAAAGACACTAATGGCAAAGATGGTTTTATTTTCTTTAAAGAAAATGGGTTTAAAGAATTTCTGCAAGTCATTGCACAGGACAAAGACAGCAAAGTCCTCTGCTTTCAACTAGAGGCCTTCAAGCAGCAATCAGTGCTCTTTTTACTGCAGTTCAGACAATCTCAGTGTTCTGTGAAAATTACTAAAGAAGTTGGCAATGCCCAAGCCTTTTCTAGCTCCTTTTGCTTCTTACACAGACAGAAAATCTGCACTGCTTTGGTGGAAGGCTACAGATCCCTGACAGCTAAAGGGTTTTAGCCTGTGCTCTGGACTCCTTTACTAGATCTCCACTGAACATAAATGAAGCCCAGGATGAGGACCCTAGCTGTAGAAATGTATAATTGGAATGCATGAAAGATGGTGAGCTGATTCACTGATGTAAAACAAGCAAAGGATTCTAAACTGGCCAAGATATTTCTGTCAGAACAGCCATGAGGATTTTGGCTTTTGTGTGTAGAAGAGATGCAGAGATCCATTCTAGAATAAGTGTAATATAAAATGCCTCACTGTGTCCAAGGTTCACGTAGTTAATTACTCATTCAGAATGCTGCAAGGTGTGCTGTTTGCATTCCTATCTTATTAAATCAAAATTCCAGTTTCAGCCCCTGGGAAGAGGAAATTTTCTTTCTTGTAGACAGTGTAATGCTACCCTGGGCAGTGTTAAGAGGGCAGGTAAGGATTCTATCAAGAGGATCTTTGAATTTTCCTGTCTTTTAGTACCACATGGAACTTTCTCTTCAGCCTGCTAGTCTTTGACTTCTTAATTTTTTTTTTTTTTTAAGGTAAATCATTACTCGTTAAATATAATTAATACCAAGAAGGAGAGAACTCAATTAAATCCATGTCCTCTTGTTTAAGCACAAACATTTTGCCAACAGTTTCTCTGGAATTACAACACCTCAAGGTTTCAAATTAAATCTGACATCTAACCTACCTTTTGGGACACTGAATACACAACTTTCTCTAGAGAGAAACTGTCTGCTCAGTTCAAGGGCTGCTGCATCAGCAGTGACCTACCAGGAGAAGGAAAACCCAGCTCTGAGCCTTGCTGCCAAGCTGCTTTATGCACCATTTGAAAAGCACAAAGTTGTTGTTGATCCTGGGAAACAGCTCCTATCTGCTGTCAATAATTAAATTATACAATTATGATCTTTCAGTGTTGTGGTCCTTCAATGCAGCCACGGGAGCCAAGCAGTGCCGGCTAGCTGCTCCCCAAGCTTGGCTGGAGGAAGCCGCAAGATTTGCCACCCCCAGGTTCCCTCAGGAACCCCAGGTGGTGGTGCCGTCTGTGGCGTGGGTGGCACAGGCGAGGAGGAGACCACGAGGAGTCCAAGGCGAAGGAAAAAGAGAGGACACTTGCGTGGCTGTCAAGGGGGCTTTATTCCTTAATGGTTCCAGAGGGAAGTGACAAAGGAGACAGGCTCGGGGAGGAGCTGATACAGGGAGTGGGAGTGGAAGGGGGGAGATTCAAAGTAAGCAATAAGAATAGGGTAGGGGAGGAACGAACAACATATTTGAACCAATAAAGATCATACATGGGAGGGGAAAAGCCCCAGGGGCAAATCATACAGCACAGTAAGGGTGACTGACATGGAAAAATCTGGAACAAAAGGGGGGTGGTTACAGTGAGTGACAAGGGGAGAGGACTGATAAGGGCAGGGAGGGAGGAGGGAAGGATCACTGGGTTTGATGGGCAGGCGAGTGGCGGGAAAGGAAAGTAACAAACAACCTGGGACAAACCATCGTGAGGGGAGAACATGGGGGGAACCAAGGACCAAACCATTTTCTTAACACAAAACAACTAACATAAATAATAATAACAGATCTTTAAAAACACAATGCCACACAGTGTGGCTGAAATATTTGTCTCACACACAGAGCTCGTGTTATCCCCTGGCCATCAGAGTGAATGGGAGGAATATAAGCATTGGTTGTATCCCAGACAACCCAGCTCTGTGAAAGGGCCCAGGCCACTGATTTATGAAATCATGAGCAGCATCTCCCAGGGTAATCTGTGGTAAGGGAAAGAAGAGGAATAAGTCTTTAAGTTCCACAGATATTTTACCTTTCACAGCAAAATTTATGCAAAGTAATAACTGCTCCTACAGATGACAAGTCCTGCCCCAAAATCCCCAGTAAAATGCTGATTAGAACTTGCTCTGGAGAAATTTGCATTTTATTTTTACATGCCACTGATGCCCAAATCAAAGGGACGTTTGCTCACCATGGCACTTGCCCTGGCAGGGAGCTGACAGCCAGGGATCCAGAATGGGTTAGGATGGCAAGGAGAGGGGAAGGAAGGGAAAAAGGAGAGTTCCTCCCTCTAGCCAGCTCAGCCCTGCTGCTGCAGAGCCCTCCCAGACCTGCTCACACCTGCTGCGTGTGGCAAGGGCCAAATGAGGATGATGATGATGGTGTGGGGGCTCCCATGGGCATGGGTGAGGCTGGCCTGGCCTCCCAGCCAAAGTTTGGCAAAATAGCTTGAAGCTGAAAGGCTCAGTTTGTTTGAGGAACTGCTGTAAAACTCAGAAGCCATGCAAGTGGAGGAGCTGCTGTAAAACTCAGAAGCCATGCAAATGCACAGAGAGCTGCATTTGCTGTCCTTTCCCACCCTGTGGATGATTCATAGGCAGTTTAAGTGTTAGGGGTCAGTTCTTACTCCCATCTCAATTCTTTTGCAGGTAGGATCACTGTTTTTGTCAGGCTGTTTTCTCCTCTGACTTATTTTATCAGAACTGGACTGTTAATTGGAGCCAGGGTTTGGCTCCCTTTACTGTGAAATATAATTCTGTTATCACTGCAACCACATTCTTCCCTAGGTGATTTCCACTTTGGCTTTAATTATTTTATTTTTTTTAATCCCATCAAACATAAAGTATTTCCTTACTTGGGTAAGCTGGACAGCCCTTTGGTCTAAACAGAGTTCTTTCATTTTGAGATTTCTGATATGCTAAACCTCTGTGAAAGTTTGATAAAAGGTAGCTTTGAGGCTTCTAATTAATTATGTACAAAAAGTTGACAGTACTCCACTGGGAGGTGTTCCTAATAATTCATGCATGTAATATAGTGGGAACATTGTTTATAAATATAAATGAATTGGAAGGTTTGTAACCTTGGAATAATAGAAGATGAGAAATCAAATCATGGCTGGCAACCTCACAATTAAAAGTTCCAAGATTAAATGACCTACTTGAAAGCTACATTTTTATCTTTGTTTTCCAGTAAGTAGAGAAAAAATAATCCCTGTAACAGCCCCTTTAAGCTCTTACTGAGAGTGAGGCAGGGAAATGTTTGTTTTAATATTTCATATCTCCCACAGTTTGGCCTGGCTGGAAAATGCAGAGTTCAGATGGTGCTGAAAAGAGAGGGTAGAGAAGGGAGAGAAAAAGGAGGTGTCAATAAATTGGCTGCACAAGAGGGGCGAAAAGGAAAGGAAAGGAAAAATGGAAAGAAAGGAAAGGGAAAGGAAAAGGGAAGGAAAGGAAAAGGGGAAAGGAAAGGGAAAAGGAAAGGAAAGGGAAAAGGGAAAGAAAGGAAAGGAAAGGAAAAGCACCTCTGGAAAAGAACCTCTGTCTGTGGGGAAGGTGTTAAGAACATGAACAAAGCAAAAGGAATCCAAAGGTTTCACTTCTGCCATCACAGCATTTGCTGGATGCAGAATCCTGAATGGATTCAGCCAGCATGGATTTAACCATCCCCACCTTATCACCATCAGGGTGGTGCTGATGCTTGGCAGAGGCAGAGCAGCCCCTCCTGGAGCAGGAGCAGCACCTGGGGAGGGCTGGGCAGGTCACTCAGAGCCACCCCTCTGCAGCTGCTGCTTCAGCCCTGCTCTGCTGGCAGCATCAAAAGGAGCATTTACAGCCTGAAAGTCACATTTCTGTCTGCTCCCATGACACTTAAAAGGGATCATCTTCATAGCTGTGGAGTTAAAGAAACTGAGAATAAAAATCTGCCTTTTGGTTGTTTGTTCTCAATGTCTATTCCAAGGAGAGGCACAACTCCTTCCCAAGGCCATGAAGGGCACAAAGTGCCTCAAGATGGTTACAGGGACAAAATCTGGCTGAGCAAAGCCCACTTTTGTCCCTGCTGCACCTTGCTAGGCAGAAGGGAGCTCTGACTGCTGCCCTGCCCCAGCAGCAATGATTGCCAGGCTGCCCTGAGCTGGCTCAGGGGCAGCACCACCCTGCTCACACCTGCTGGCTGGAAAGACTCCTATGCAACCTTTTATCCTTTGAAAAAGTGCTAATTTCAAAAGCCAGAGAGCTCCCTTTGGCCCTTTCTAATCTTTGTGACATCACCTAAAGCTTGAGGGAGCTGGGATTACTTTTAAACATTAATTTCCTTAGGAAACACTCCTGTTTTTCAGACATAGAGAACAAAATACTCAACCTGCTGCCTCCTCCTTTCTTCACTGGCATCTACAGCACAGATATTATTTAAAAAGTCCCCCAGACAGCAAAATTCCAATGTTATAATGTTTTGCTTCTGCCATTGACCAAGGAACCAACAAATCTGGGGGAATGCTGTCCTGCTTTGCACGGACACAGAATAAAAAATAAAGAATAACTCATAGCTAACACCTTCCTGTTCATTTTCAGTATGTCAGGGGGAAACGCTCCTTTGAGAAATAGGTGATTTTATGTCTGATTTTGAAAGCAAGGCCCCGTTTGGGATCCATCTCCTCATTTCCACGTGAGTCACAATAAGATGCAAAGCCCCAGAAGCTCTCAGTGGGCAGCAAACAGCAGGTGCTGAGTTCATCTCCAGCCCGTGGTGATTCCTTTTGCTGCTGTGCTTGTTGGCCCCCAGAGATTTTTGTCAGGGCAGGCATTACAGGGATGTGGAGAAATACCTAGGGACAGTGGGCCTTGAATGTCTTTATGTTTATTTAACAGCTGATTGTTATTTAATTGTTTGTTGCAGCATTTTCTTTTTCAAATATTTGAAGAGAAGTACCTTGTTTCAGATTTCTGCTTCAGAAACCCAGGTAAGAAAACATGTGGCAGATATTTCCTGACTGCATTTTTAACCTTCACAGAGGAAAACTGAGAGGGAAATTTGCACTTCAAACTCTAGCTGGAAACAAACCACCCACACGCAGAGATAATAAAACATCAAAAGGCCTGTGAAATATGCTGGCACATGCATGTGTGTTTAAAAGTGCACAAAAATGAAGAAACTGGGAACACAAAACTAAAGTTCTTTCCCAGCTGTAATATTAGTTATTATAAAGCAAACCACTACAGTTTTTAGCCTTTAACTCAAGCTCAGCTGAAGTGATATGGTAAAAATGAATGTTTTCTGTAATATTCAGATTGCTGAACATAAACATTTCTGCTCACAGGAATGAGAACACTGAAAGATGCAAACATCACTCAGCCTCATTAATTCTATTTGGCTTAAAAATTTTTGGCTATAATTCTGTTGCCTTGTGCTCTGGGGAACATGTTGTTTTATTAAAGTGAAAGTTCTGAAGACACATCATGGAAATGTTAATACCATGTTACCTATGATCTTAGGGCTCAGCGCTGCTGTGTTGAGCTCAGAAGAAGTTTCTTGTTGACTTTGGCCAGGGTAAGGTGGCTGCAGAGCAGCCCCACACACGACTCCCTCTCCTTTTGACAGGACAGCACAATGGGAAAAGTGAAATTCTGCAGGGCTGGCTGTCAGAGAGGTCAGAGGCACCACAGGGCTGCTGGAGCACCCTGCCCCAGCTCCTCCTGGAGATTCTTGGAGGGGACAGGCTGGCACAGCTAAATGTGGGGAAAGCTGGGGGTCAGGTCAGTGCCCTGGGACAGCCCAGAAGAGATTGCTGTCACTGAAAAACCCTCCAAGAGCTTTCTTTTTCTGGCTGAAGCAGGGCAGTGCAGCTCTGCCTTCTCCTCCTGCCAAACAGTGCCCCCCCAGCACAGGGCACAGCATCCCAGGGATTACTCCTTTTGGCATGCTGAAGTACACTACCAAAACCAGAATTTTTGACCTGAGGTTTTTTAAAAAAAACTTTCAATTTGAGAGGTTTTTATTTTATTCTGCAGCTGTTAAAGTGTAGGGCATTAAAATGAAGGCTGGGAGTGCTGGAAAAATCCTGTACAGTGAGCTGTGCCCCAGAGCCTGAGGTCTCATTTTGAGGTGGATCTGTTATCAGAAATGATTCTGAAAATACCAGCTCTCACTTGATGGGCTTTTCTTTGGTAAAGGAACAAAGGCACCAAGGATCTGGAGCTGGGAGTCGTTGCTATTTTTATATCAAAGCTTCCTTATCTACTTGGCAAGTGATTCAGGGATTTTCTCTCCCTCCTAGGTGCCCCTGCAATATGTTTGTTGTAATCTCTCACATATCCTCATTACACTTTTTGCTCCACATGAATAAGAAATGAAGAAGTCAGGTTGCATTGGTTTTCTTATCTTATCCATCTCTTTTAAGGATTCATCCCCAAAAAGTTTAATGCTCTCTTTTCACTTGACTTTCCCAAGCTTTTCTTCTCCATTCTACGCTCACAATGTCTCTGCTCTGTGACCTGAGCTGACCTCCCCAAAGCTTTTAACAAAATGATTAAATACAGTATTTATTGGCTGCTTTCATATGTGCATTGCACACATCAGCATTATTCTTATATGCATAAATACATTTCTGCTTTGTTTTCAATCCTTCTCTCATGTGTTCCTCCCCACGTTTTCATGCCAGTGGTTGTGCTTTGTCTGTCCCTGCAGTCACTGTGAGCTGTGACAGGCTCTCCTCAGCACTTCTGCCAGTCTCTCCTGGCTCCAGCCAGGTCTGTTCTGCTCTCCTGCAAAGGCCAGCTCTCGTGCTTCACTCTGCCTCTGCCATGAAAAGTTAGCTCAAACGCTGATGATTTCACACTCACAAGGAACAGAGACAGGCAGAAGCTGTGATATTTGGATTTGGGCTTGGATTTTGAGTTCTACAGAGTTCAGGCTATCTTAATCTGCCTAGTACAATGATAAAGGTTGCAAGCAAAATAGCAGCTGAGGTAGCTCTGATTCTAATGATAAGGAAACTCAAAAGCCTTTAGTTTGGCACCAGCTTCTCCTATCAGAAAAAGTTAATTCCCAGTTGAGCATTTATCAGTCTTGGAGTGCTTGAGTAACAACACTGGCTTTTGTAATCAGATGGGAAGCACTGCTCAGAGCCAGTGACTTCTTTGTGAAATGTTAATGGGTTTCCTTTTCTGTACCAAAGGGGAAAAAAGGAGTGATGGCATTTTTGGGGTTTTTTTGGTAATTTACAATTGTATTTCCAAGTGATGGCATTTTTGGGGTTTTTTTGGTAATGTACAGTTTTATTTCCAAGTAACTCTGACATGATCTCAGAAAAGAAATGGTACCAAAGGGGGGAATAGCACCTCTGTGGCCCTCCCCAATACAGAGAAGTAGGTCATGCAAAACTGGCACAGGGGAGGTCTGCCTTGCCTGGGCAAATGGCCTCAAAGGTCTCTGAAACACCACAGGGTTCCTTGCTCTATCATGCCAAAGACAGCAGGGAATTTTGGTGAAGTGCTGATGCAAAATACTATGGGATGGCTGCAGAAGCTGCTATACAGTTTACTCCTTGCCAGCAGTACCATTCTTTGAGTCCCATTTCACAAACCCTAAGGGGGAGGTAAGGAAGGCTCTAATCCCCACCATCTGGAAAAAAGGCTGCTGTATGACAGAAAACCAACAACAACTTGTCTCAAAGAATATCCCATAATCCCCTGACCTGTGGGTGTCAGAGATGCCAAAAGATGAGGAGGCATTGTTAGCATTCAGGAACACATAATCATGAGAAATGATTATTGCAGGTGCTTTTGTTGAAGAGCTCTGGGTGTCAGGGGTACAAACCCAAATCTGACCCCAACATGGGTTCAGGATGAACACGTTTTTATATTCTATTGTTATATAACTCTCATGTTAATTATTAAACTTGTATTGTTCTATTGTATACCTAGATTTCAGCCAAGCATGTCCCCCTTAGATCATGAACACATGGTTTCTCATTATGATTATACAATAATTATATTTAATTACTAAACAGCCATCACATCTAACAATTATATCATTTATCATGCTACTTACACAGGTGCAATGCAAAGCTTAACACTTCAGAGTCTATCTTGACATTTTCCAGGGCCCCACCATCAGCATGGCTGCAGGGTGAGCTGGTCAATGGCAGGAGCTCCACAAGACCCAGAGGAAATGAAAAATGCTGCTCAGAGCAGAACTGAATGTCCTTTCATCTGCTGGCACTGGAGAGACCAACCTGCAAGTGAAAAAAGGCACATTGGCAGCTGCAAGCCTTTTGCTCAGCCATTCTGCTGGAGCAATCCCTTAACAACCTCCAGCTCCTGGATTCCTTTTGATGAGCTCAGTTATCAGCCATTGTGCTGGTTTGTTCCCTGCTCTTTGTGAGCAGCAACTGGTGGGAATATAAACCAAAGTGCTGCTCCTGAGCCTGTGCCCTTAGTGCATCAGGTTTTTACATCGGTTCTCTGCCTATTCACTTTCAGGTCTTTTAAAATTTTTTTTTAAAGAGTATTTTGCTGCATCTCACACTAAAATTTCTCTGTTCCATTCCTGGTGCTTTGGCATAGCCTCCAGCCTCCTGCAGTGAATTGTGTCTGATGCAGCTTCAATCCACAATATCTCTCTTTTCCCCTTCAGTTGCTCTCCATTTTCTTTTAAACCATGAGCCAAAAATCACAATTCTTGGAAGGACTTTAACACATATGCTAAAGGTATGCTTTTAACCAGGGACTTCTGCCTGCCTGTGCTGTGAAAGACCCTGAAAAAGGGGACAGGGAAGCATGGGGGGAATTTTCTCCTCTCTTTGAAGCCTGCATGGATGTGCTTCTTTGGAGGGATGGTGCTGAGGGTGTGCTGGGTTGGGTGGGGGTGTTTGTGTCTAGCAAGGAACCCAGCCACTGCCATTGGCACTGCCATCAGATCATTTTCATACCAGATGCAGGCAGGGGAAAGGCAAACCCACATTGTCTACGTAGACTGTGCTTCCATCAGAGTTTTGTAGTTGTTTTAAGCTGCATGAGCATGCAGTCTCATTTAAATCCTGGATACTGATCCATGTGTGCTGCTTCTGAAGGCACCACTGCTGCCTTCTGCTGCGTCGTCAATTTGCATTTTTATCTTAAAATAGAAATTCTAATTCTGTTCTAAACACCTTTGCAGGTGTTAAAATTGATGTTTTAAATACCAATTCATCAAGTGTTGGAAAGTCTGCCTCTCCTAACCAGGATGTTATGGGGAGCATGAGCCACTTGAAGGGATTTGTGGGGGGTGTGTGGCACTCCCGAGTGTGTGCAGAATTATGAGACAGATTTGGGGCAGCATTTCCTTCTTACTGCTTGGACCCACAGCACTTTGTTATCCTGCTGGCTGCCTTCAGGACTTGCACTAACTCTCTGGAGTGAAAGCTGATGTTGGGGGGGATAATAACAAGCTGGAGCACTCTTTACACTCCTGGGTGTAAGGCTGCCTTCTAAGGTTGAGCATTTTATTTCCCAGGATTTTCTGGGTGGTTCTCAGCTAGGGACATGATTGTTTAGCAGCAAAGACCCAAACTCTGCAAAAGGAGACACGCCTAGAGCTTGTGTTCCCTCTCTCTGTCCAAAAGGAGGAGAACAGCCAAAAGAATTGTTTTGGAAGGTTTAGGATTATTGGTATTCCTTCCTGCCATTTCCTTCCCATGTAAATATAAACATTGATCATAAGTGGAAAAAGGTGAAAGAACTACAGTTAGGAACATAAACTGTTAACTTGTTGGGCTTCACCTCTCCAACAGAGAAGGATGTTCACATCCACATTTTGTGGATGTGAACAAAGCAAATGCCAAGTAAAGGGAGAAAAATGAGTCTATGAATATTTGCATACTTACAGGAGAGAAAATCTTGGGCAATTTTCTTATGGCATTTCTTTGCTCTTGAGATGAATTTTAAATAACAGGAAATAATCCCTTCTAGGGTTTTCTATAAATGATGATTTATATAACTTTGCCTCGAGGCAATTCCTATGATATATAGATAAAAATATATCAATATTTGTGCAGACACTAGATGAGTCGTGTTTCTTCAATTAAAAATGTATTCTTGATGCAAACATTTTGTAAAAGTTGTCACATTCCCCCATTCATCTCCAGTTTTCATCTGCAGTTTTCCTACACTTAAAAAGTTATTCTTATTAAAAGAAAATGTTTGCAAATGTCCTGGAGATTTTTGTTAAGTGATTAGGAGATAGTAATAAATTAATGCATTTTTATATCATTTCAATGTCAACTCATGAATTGTGTTGGCATTGCAATCCTGTGGCTTAGTTGTAAATGAAGCAACAAGTCTGGCAGAGGATTTAAAATGGCAAATGGGGTGCAGAAGTGTCAACCCCATGCAGAGGCACTGTCTTTGGAGCACAGCAAGTCCCAGGTGCAGATTTCCTGAAGATCTGCCCCCTTTCCCCCAGAGTGGGACTTGTGGTAAAGAAGAGCAGTCCCATTCCTGACTCAGTGCACCTATTCCAGCTTTCCATTTCCATACATCCGTGCAGCTGCAAGCACATCTGCTGTCCCTCCTTAGTGGGATACACTGCCAGACCTGGATGAAACAATGCTTTACAAAAATCTGGCAAGAATCTCTAAATATACTTTTAATGCCCTAAATCTAAAGAGCATAGTGTTCACACAGCTAAATATAAGAGTAGGTTGATGAGTGGCTCCCATCTTTGGTATTTGTATTTTTGGCCATTGTTCTTGAAGCACATTCTTGTATTTCCTTGACTTTCTGTCTGCTTTAAAATCAGGTACATGTGTAATTCAAACTCAGAAAAACACAGGCTAACCAGGATCAAAGAATAAGAAATTTCTAAGGATTTCTCAAGCTCATAACAATTTCCTCAAATGAATGTGTAACATAAAAATAAAAGGTTAAAAAAACCTTCTGATTACAAGAGGCTGGATGCCATACAACCTTTGTTGCTGGTGTTTTCAAGTCACTTAGGAAAATTTTGTTCACCAATATTGGGTTTTCCAGCAGGAATATTTTAATTGTTTTAAAGATAAATCTTGGGGAAGCTGATGAGGAACCGACATACTATCCCAGAAAATAAAAAATTAAGTCTTTGGAAATATTCAGATTTTAGTCTTTCACACAAAGCTGTTTTGTGAACAGACTGCATTCTGTCTTTCTGTTTCCCTTTTTATAGATCACCATATTATGCTTCTGTACAGAGTTAAAACATTTACTTCTCACTCTCGTGTGATAAATAAAAGAACCAGCTTCCTATTTTCATTAATCCTGCTTCCTCAGTAATTTCCAACTGTTCCTTCATGAGTGCAATCAAATCATTTCTGTGACATGATTTAAGCCATATTGTAAGCCATTGCTCAGGGTGATTTTGAGCTCAGAAGTCACACCAGTTCTGCAGCAACCCATCAGATGAATGCTACTTTCCCTTTTCTCCTTCCACGAGCCTTCAGTGATGAACAGACACAGATCTGGGAACTATTGCATTTGCTTCAGGAAGGCTGGATGCAGAAATGGGCTCTGCAGGCTGCTGAAGAGATTCCTCATTGAAACTGGCAGTCACATTGGGAAGCAGCTCTTGGCTGTAGGTAGATAACTTTAAAGTATTTTTTAAAAAGGTAGAGGATAATTCTAAATTTCTATAGCACAAGCCAAGATAATTCCCTGAGCAGTCTAACCAAGAAAATTGCACAGGGCCTTGACACAATACTACCAGATTTGATACAGCTTTTCTCTGGGATCCCTTGTGCTGGAGAATTAAAGAAAATGTAATGAGTTCTGTGTGGGTATTGTAATTGGTACTCAGGGTGTGAAGGAAAGAAAAAAATATAGAATATGTTTAGTTACAGTCTGAGGAAATAGTAAAACCTCCCTGGTTTATGGAGCCTGTAAAGGTGCTCTGCTGCAGCTGGCCACAGTAATGATAAAATACATTTTATGTGATCACAGGCAAGCTCTCCCTGTGTGTTGAGCAAATCCCTCTGAGCCTCTACTTTATAGGAACAGCTGTATTTATCTGCATTAAATGTTGCTCAGAGACTTTGGGGTCTTTGTGTGAAACTCGTGGTTGTAGGAAGCCAAAATAGTATTATGCAATCTTAAGAGTCAAATCTAACTTCCAACTCCCAGGGTGTTACTGGCTGAGAGAACTTTACCCAGGTGAGTGACATGGAGAAGCTGTGAATACAGTTTTGCTGATAAAGTAAATAAGCTACCACCTTTGTGGTTTAAGGATTTGAACAAGTCAGGTGCCAACTTCTCCTATTCCAGTGGGTTTAGCACGAAAGCTGAAGCTGCCTCCCACCTTTCAGGACAGCCAAACTATATTCTAGAGTGTGTTTTGAGTCATAATTATTCACAGCTTTGGAAAATAAAAATGGGGTACCCCTAATTTTGTGTGAAACACATTACAAGTAAATACTGATCTTGTTAGAAATTTCTTTATTTAGGCTTTCTCATACAAGTCTGCTTCTTGCATGTGGCTAAGACACAGAATTTTCAAAAATTATTATTAAAATAGCTGTATGTTTTGGAGTAATAAATTAGGAACTATGGTACGTTATAATAAAAGTAATCTTCGTTTGCATGTGCTAATTAATTTCTACTTTATTGCATCAACATTTGGGAGTAGTAGCTTTATTAACAGGAATGAGTTTGCTTATAGTCTGAAACTAAACACTGAACAAACCCAGTGAAGGTGACCTTTTTCCTTTCATTATGAAGGTTAATGATAAAATTAATTAGATCAATTTTTTACCTTTGATTAGGAGAATCTACCTTCTTTCAGCTTTGTCACAGAACCTGGATCTGCAGTGAAAGATTTTGCCTTCTGTACCAAACTTTTTTTTTTGTGGCATCCTTTTTAAAAACTCTTCCATGTTTTTGCTCCTCAGATGATGTCAGATTACTAACTCAAATTAGAGACTCTGTATTTGTTTTATCTTGTCATTATCCTTTTCCTGCTCTAATTCAATAATGAAATCTGCTTTTATGAAATGGTTTAACAATTTAAGACGAAACAGATTAAAAATTAATTGGTTTCTGTTCTTTTCATGTACTGCCTGTTTTAGTTGCAGTTAAAATCCAGAGCACTGACATGAGTCATCAGTAGAATATTACCTTTATTTCTGATTTGCTTTTCCCTGTAATTAGCCTGATTTCTGTTCTTTGGCTGTTATAAATATAATGAGGAAGAGCTGAGGACATTAATTTTGCTCATCTATTCTGCTGCTGTCTGGCACATTCTAAAAGCATTAACTATGGTTTAATCTTGAATGGCACAAAGGCCCCAACATCCTGGATGTGCTCAGGCTAAGCACAGGCATTCTCCTCAAGAGTTTGTAGGCTAAATAAACACGGGTTAATTGGCAAATACAAAAAGGTCTGGAGAACAAATAATTATCTCATTTTCTGGTGGGTAACGAAAATTTTAATTGATTTGCCCTCTGTGACAAATCTGTCCCTGGATCAATAGTTTAATCTGAGCCTGAAATTCATTGCCTTAATGAGAAGGACATCTTATTTCAGCTGTAATATGACCCTTTCCTGATTAAGCAGACTGAGAAAGCATTAGCAGTTAACTTCTGCAACCTCCTGCCTCTTAGCAATTAACAGAGGGACCAATCCTGTAAGGTGAGGAAGCTTTTCTGGGTGATGGTGCAAATATTTCTCTTTCACTGCCAAGGAGTTTAAAGTTTTGGTATAAGAATAAGAATAAGAATAAGTTTGCATCAGCCCCAGTGAACTCTGCTTCTGTGTGAAGATCCATTGGATAGCAACCATGAACTCTTCCAGCATAACAAAAGTCACCAAAATATTTAATATTCTGCCTTCAGTGGGAGGGGCCGTCCAGAAAGCACCAACATTTCTGCTGGCCTATTTGCTTCATAGAAGACAGATCCAACTAACTATTATTGTTTTCCTTATCTCGGGGCTATCAGAGATAGGGATCTTTAGTTATCATGATTACCCTATCAGCAGTTAGAAGAGGAGGATTAGGGGGATTATGTGCATACAAAGAAAGTTGCAACAAAAGTCTAAACAGAGCTTTTAAAAGTTCCTTTTCCACTTTTCCCCCTTATCAGTTTTTGACATGTAAAGAAAAATATTTTTTTTTTAATTAGGAGATAAAATCTCCTTTCCCACTCAAACTATCATATCTTAGCTGGCTTTTAGCTATTGAGGAACCTGTTTTTCCTCTATCGGCTAGTTTGCACCTTCCCATTATTTCCTGCTTTCATGTCCTCACTCCATACTTGCACTCCTGTGGTTTCTCAACTGTTACATCTTCAATATAAGAAAATCCACTGGCTTTCTCCTTGTCTGTTATAAACTGTTACATATGTGATTTCCTTTGAGTGTTAAAAGCAGGAGTGTAAGAAAAGTCAAATCTTTGTTACTTCATTGGAGACCAAGGCCAAATAAACATCTCCATAACCATGCCAACAGCCATGGGCTATGGCTAGTGAAAAAAGGGCAAGTTGTTTTCTTTGGTGAGCAGCAGCCAAGAATGTCACAGTCAGTAAAATGCTGCTAATGGACAGTGAAAATTTTATTTTTCTCATTGAAGATTTATTCACCCTGCACATGGGGTGGATAGCTAAAGCAGAGCTAAGGTCTCCATTCTTTTACCCTTTCATCTCAGGATGCTGCAGTTCAGGGTGGAAGAACAGCAGAAATCAGTTCAGCACTTTGGCAATTATCACAATATTTACTGTGCTTCATGTGAAGGAGACTGATTTCCATGGCCTGCTCCATCTCCTTTCCCCTTTGCAGGCTCAGGACCAGTGCAGCCCACAAAGGAGCTCTGCTGCCCCAGTGTCTGTGCTCATTCTTCAGGCAGACTGGGGCTCCACTTTGCTCCAGGGTACCAAAGAGCTGGTAGCAGGTACTGCTCTAGAACACCAACATCCACAAACTCTCTTTGCTGGATTTCTCTGAGAAATGATGACCCAGAAGCAGCTATGAAGATTTCCTCTGTCCAGTGAATATTAATATTCCCTGTTCTTTTGAATGTGTATTTTAAAGGCAGAAATAAATTATTAGGCAATTTTACAGCGTTTTCCCAAAGTTATCTTGTCTTAAAACCTGAAAGAATGCTTCTCCATGTGAGACACATTGCAAAGCCACAGGCTTTTGCATGACACTCAGAGTCCTCTTTGCTATCTGCTCTTGGCTGGCTGCATTTAGCTGCTGGAAGGCTCAGACATTTTATCACTTCACTCCCAGTCTAAGATCCCTTCTTTTTCAGCTCACAGCAATTGTGTGAAACAGCTTTCCATGCACTTTTATCAAAGAATGGAGCCCTGCTGGGGCAGCAGCAGATCAGCAACCCCAGTGATCTCTCTGGGCTGGTAGGATGCACCCAGCTCTTCTCATGCCCTCATCCTTCAGCTCAGTCAAGGGGGGACTGCAGAAAACTCCACTAACACACAAATGCAGCTTGTTCCTTTGCAGGAAGTGAGCTTGCCTGTGGTTTGTTGTCCTTGTTGCTGTTTTGAAAGGCAAAACAAAGCAACACAGAATTCAAATGCAGAAATCTTGTCAATTAGCCCCCCTTGGAGCAGTTTGTTCCTTTCTTGATATCCTAGGAGTTCTGAGGAATCTTAACTGAGAGGATGGCCTTGTTTTTTCTGTACCAAGACATCCAGGAAGGAAAGTTGTATTGCAAATACAGGAGAGTGATACCTCACGAGTGGAGAGAAGCCTGGACAACCTGAGTCTCTGTGAGCCAGGGAAAGACGAAGGGACAAACCCAGAGTCACCCCAAGGCTGTAGGAGGCAGGCTAAAAGCATAACCTAGATGTGATGGTCAGACAAGTCTGGGCAAATTTGGGCAGAAAAATGAAAGTACTTAATCTAAAGAGCAGGAGCTGTTAAAGAGAACTAGATATCTTCATTAGGGAAGGAAAACATTCCTGAAAATGTTTAATGGGCACACCGAGAGACTGGACTTAACAAAACATTTCTCACTTACCAGGGTATGGAGAGGAATTTGTATTCTGCAACAGAACTCAGGACAATTTGTGCTACTTTCTTGAAATAAGACACCATAAAGAAAGAAATGGCGATGATGTGCACTTCCTTTATGTGCAGCTGATAGAGACCTTTAAGTACTGCAACAGCTTGCTAATGTACCCCTAGCATTTGAATAAAAAACTTGAAGTAAATACAGTGATGAAACCTCTCAAGCTGCCAGGTGGGTAAGGGGCTATTTAACCTGCTCAGTTCTGTCTTTGTGCAAGCTGTGGGTGACCTGATCAGAGATCACAGGCAGACCCAGAGGCTCAAGGAAAGCTGCACTTAGTTTCATGAGGGAAGTTGACACAGGCTGCACCGGAATATGAAGGCCAAATATGCCAAAGATAGATTCCTGTGAGTTGCAATTTAATTTTCAGTGATTAATCCAGGACTGCTAGAACTATAACCTTCCTCACCAATTTTCTTGGAGGTCGTTTAGAGGCCAACCTAAAGAAGAGGAACTATTTGTTGCTAACTCAAACATCTAAATATGAAAGTCTTACTATTCAGTTTTACATGATTATGTTTTAAAAGGCACTGCTATCAATTAGAGGAGAAATTTCATCATTAAATAAAATCCCACCTAGTGAAACCTGTAACCTGTAATCATCTGTAGGAATTCTCAGAGCAGACAGCATTTTAGAGCTGTATTTCTCCTCCCTCTCTCCTAAAGGAACCGGCACTGAATCGAGCACCTTTTGCATTCTAGGTTTCTCAGAAATTCAATAATGATCCCAATCTGATTTGTTTTCTCCATCTCCACTCCCCTCCCACCCCATCTCCCCCAAGATCATAGCAATCTTCAAATTTGATGTCTCAAAGTCTCATTATTCTTCTGAGAGAGTGACTGCTTTCCTATTTCATGGTGGCTTACAAGGCTGATTGTTTTCTGGCTGCATGGGGCCAGGCATTCATCCTTGGCAGGACAACAAATTTAGGGAACTTTGTCAGTGACAGGGAGGCTGGAGAAGCAAGAACCACGTGGCAGTGCAGCTTCTCCTGCTCCTAATGTGCCATCTCCAAGGACTTTTCCTGTGGAACCAGTCCCAGCATTCTAAATCTGACAGAGCAGCCAAAATATTAGTCAGGTTTTCCTTCAGGGATCGGATTTTCATTCCTCATCTGCTGATTATAATTACTTTTTTTTGGTAATGTTATTTATTTATTTAAAATACTGTTCCTTGGCAAGAAATGTTTGTTTGTTATCTAAATGTAAGTGGGGCTGTGGATGCTCTCAAAAGAGCACTGACCTTTAAGCAGATGCACAACATCTATAGGAAACAGCTGGAAAACCTATCACATGCTTCTTCTTCAGGTAAAAGTGCAAAGTGGTGCTCCTGCAAAGCTTGTTTCAAAGCCCTTCTTTTCACATCATGCATCACACAGCAGTGCTATTCATTAAAAGCTGGAAAAAAAAAATCCTCTCTTGGCCTGAATATAACACAAGGTGCCCATAGGTGAAACTGGTAGTGCAAAAAAGAAAAAAAAAGAAACACCCAATGAACCTTTTTCCTACCCCTTTTAGCTTTCAAGCACTCATTTGCTAAATAACTCCTTTTTAGCATCCATTCTTTGCCCTGCTAAATGTGTGCCCCCCTAATGACTCCCCCTGACTAACCATTCCTCAAGCACTCAGACACATTAGCTAATTGGTTTGCAGGGGTTAAAGCAAGTGGCTGGTAAGCCTCAGATAATGCTGGCAGCATTCAGAGGTTCAGATGATTACCCAAAATTTACCCAAACTCAGCCTCCTCTGGCTAAAAGCTCAGTGAGGATTGCCAGTTTTTATTGTTTCAGGCTGGCCATAAAGAGCAGCAGGTCTTTTGCTCGAGCTGCTGCCTTCCAGTTTTCCTTAAGACCCTTTCTGCATAGACAAATGTTTCTTTCACACATTTCAGATGATCTGGGTGAAGAATCCACCTGAATAGATGGCAGACTGGGAATGGCTTTGGGTCCTGGGTTTAGGGCATTGTGTCCTGGACTGGCTAATGCAGCTCTGGGATGTGGCCATGGCAAGGCACCCAGGGGTGTGCACACTGCTGCTGGAGCATCACTCAGTGCTGCTCCTGGGCTGGTGAATATTTTCCTTGCAGGATACAGCTTGTGACACACGAGCCCTGAACCAAACCAGTCTTGGGCAAGGGAAGGTTCTAAAGATTTGAACAAAACAACAAGCCCTGCACCTCTCCAGCCCCCATTTCCTCCAGTGTGTTCCTTTGGCTGGGCTGAACATCCAGAAAATCATTCCAAACCACGTGGAATGGTTTGGAATGATCTTCTGTGGCAGCCTGTGCCCCTGCTGCTGAGCTGGGGGTGAGACACTGAAGGATTGCACCATCCCCTTGGGAAACACATGAGAACTGTCCCCATTTCCCCTCTCCTGGAGCTCTGGGGTGGAATTTCATTGCTGGGTGATCAGAGAAAGCTTAACCTGCCCTGTAAATGATAACCATTTTACTCTCAAGGTGAAGGACTTGGAGACAAAGAAAGGAAAAGAGAGAGCCAGTTTCCATGACAACCCAATGAAACTTATACACCGCAGGAAAATGTCATTTTCCAAAAAAGACAGAACTTCATGGACAAGAGGTACAGTACATCAGAAAGGAAATTGCAGTTTTAAGTGAAAAGCTCATTTGCATTTATGGTTTTGAGTTTCATTCCCTGGTTACAAGTCCCAATTGTGGACAATTTGGTAGTAAAAATTATATTCAGCTTTTCAGGTGAATAATGTGGATTACAATCTAGTTCAGCCAGAAGTTCCTGGTGGCAGACTGAGGTTCAGAGAACACAGGTGTGGATGGATTCTGCTCTAGCTGGGCTTATGCTGCAGCATCAGAGAAGTTTTGACATTTTACACCCTCTAAGAGAGTTTGCAAAGTCAGGATCCATCCACAGCTGTTGAGATTCCTGCCACAGCTTGCAATTTCAGCACCTAAAGTTATCCCTTCTAGGTTCCACGCTACCTGTGATACCATCAATCACCATCCTTTGCAAGCCACATTGCATAGGAGAGCATTTTATGATGAGCATTAGTGTTGTAATATAGCAAAGAGCATTGTTAATGAAGCATGGAAAAAGAATAAATTCAGCTAATGGGCACATGTGTCAAATTTCAATTAGGGACACGTTGGGAAGTGGAAGAGAGCGACGAGCATACAAATTAAACCTTTGACCTTCAGAGTAAAGGCAGGAAAACCTGAGAGAAAAGGGGGACGCTCAGAGGTGTTTTCCTAGCTGAATGCTGAAAAGTCTGAGCACAAACTTTGAAGTACTCTTTTCTCTTCAATTACCATTATTTAAGAAGTGACTCAGAGAAATTCTGCTTTGATTCAGCTATATCACTGTTGGTGCTATTTCCTGTGTGGGGGAGAGACAAAGGTTGGAAGCAGTTTATGGTGGTGGCAGACAAAATCTCACCTTTGTGAAGCCTAGGCAGAGGATAGCAAAGCTTACCCTTCCCTGCCTGTGAAGTGCTGCTGGGAAGACCCCCCTTCTCACTCCTCTTGGGCTTTCAAACAGGTCTCAGCTGAGCCAAAGCATGTGCAGTTGTGAGCAAGAGTGAGTGCCTGGCAGATCCAGTTTAGATGGAATGTACAGAGTGCAGTACAATAAAGTCATTCATCAGCCTTCTGATGATGGAGTCAGGTGCACCATTCTCTCTCCCCATCATTTGATTCACAGTAATTGCCAGGCTAGCCAGGAAACAAAACCCACTTGGATTGTTTTCCCACAATCAATTAATACAATTAACACTTTGAGGCTCCAAACAGAGCAGAACATTTGGCCAGGAGACCAACCCTTGAGAGAACTGAAAGTGTGTTCTTGCATTGCTGCCACAGGATTTCATTTCCCACAAGAGTCCCTCATTCTGAGGATCTCCCTTTGCACTTTTTTAATCGCAAAAGCCTCTGGATCCCTGACAGTGCAAGGCTTTCCTCTCCTCTCTAAGCATCCCTCCTGCCACCCCACTGCCCTGTGGGGGTGTGCAGCCAGCTGCAAGTCTGAACACAGCACGGGGCAAAACAAATTTGGTTTGTGCCAAATTCAACACAGAAGGCAGGATTACAGTGACCTGCTGGGCAGCAAATCCTTGAGAGCACAAGGGAAAGGAATCTCTGTGTCTCAGGGACAGCTCAGTGCCAAGCAAGCCCAGGCTCATCAGGAGGAGCCCACGTGGGCTTGGAAAGACCTTGATGGCCTCTCCTTTTTGGTTTGTAGCAACAATACATAAATGACTGCTAGCAAGAGCATATATTGCATAGAAAACTGTGGTTTGCCTCCTCAGAAGCTCATGTAAAGCCTAGAATTGAATTTATCCTTCATTCAGAATTACTAACATTTTCCTTTTTAAGTTTTCAAGTATGACAGGTATCTCAGAAATATTGCATGATTATTCTTAGCATCTGCTAATGGATGTATGGATAGCTAATTATCCTTTTAAAGCATTTGATATCACTTCTGTTTCATGACTGAATGATGCACGTCCCTGTAACTAGGTAATACAGGGGTATTTCTAAATGACAAAATTTGCTTTGACAAACCCTGCTGCCTGAAACTTTAAATTCTCCTAATTCCCCTATGGCAGCACATATTTAAGACTCCTTTTTCACCTTTTGTATTTACTCTCAGTAGCTAGAAAGAAAATATTTTCAGAAGAGTATCTACTCTGGTCTAATGAACATCTACATGTTTATTTATGACTGTATTTATTGGTTTTAATAGCATAAACAGGTAACATTATTGTTACTGGATAAATATTATACTGTGGAAGTGTATTTCCAGTCTTAATATTCTCATTTACATGAGAATATTGTAAATTCTCATTTGTAAATTCTCTTATTGTAAATTCTCATTTACAGGTTAGAGAAGGAGGAATCTTCTGTGAACTTCCTGCAAAATTTGTTTTCACCTTCTGTTTATGTGAAAATCCTTGCCAGAAAACTTGTCAATAAAATATTCAGGAAGTTTTATTTGCTCTAGTGTATCAAACCATATGAAAAACCAGCTCATTTCTCTCTTGCTAGTGAGGATGGAGACCTGCCTTACTTGCCAGCTATGGATTTCCGCCCTGATTAGAAACAATATCTGATGCAATTTAAATCTGACACTGGGGTGGTGTCACCAGACAGAGAGACATTCCTCAGTACATTAGGAGGAGGAGCTGGGTGGGCCAGAGAAGAAATTAGCCTGCTTTAATTTAGGGCTGGGTATGCACACTGCACCAACAGCTCAGCATGCTGAGTATCAGGTAGATTAAATGCAGCAATTTATTGCCAAGATTCAGGATTTAAGCAGGTTGGAAATGTGTTTATGTTTTACACCTCTAACCTTGCCTCTGGTGTGCAGACTTGAAAATTGCACCAGTGAGAAGAGGTTGAGTCTGGCTATCTTCAGGTAGAAAATGGAGGGCTCAGGAAATTTAAAAGACAGAAAAAAATGAGGAGTATGAGAGTCCCTCTATCAATCCAGGAGTTTTTCAGGACCTTTCTGCTACTTGATGCAATATAGATTTCTACAACCCATTGTTAGGAGGGTGTCATAAAACATAGATTAATGATTGCATTTTCATCCTTTTGATGTGCCATTTAATGAGGTGCATTCCCTTTCATACTCAACATCAAACAGACAACTGCTGGAATTCTTCAGGTCTACATCAAACAAGTTCTTGTGTTAACAGGTACAATCATCTAGGCAAGAGAATGCTGCTTGTACAGCCACTGTTGTGCAGCTGATTTGATAGAGGCAGTCTAGTACCACTGTTTACTCACCAGAGTCATTGAAAATGAATGTGCAAGGTCTGCAGCTCAAGCCCACTCTGCTTCCCAACCCCAAAGGAAAGGGAACAAGCTAGATAAAGTTTGCAATTTAAAGAGCTTTTAAGCATGTCCAGCATGCTGTTTACAGAATTCGGAGCTTTTGTTTAAATCAATATTCTCTTTAAAGGCTCCAACTTTTAACACTTTAACTCTGTAACACTTTCAGCTTTTATTATTGCCTGTAAAGTGAATAAAATGATTCTGAAAGCACTTGTTAGGTGGCTGTTGTCATAATATTTCAGGGCTCTCATACCTTCTCGGTGATTTCTCCTGGGCAGCTCCTCAACAGCACTGACTCCTTCTTCTTCACAGCCAACAGCTCCATCTCTCTTCACAGCTCACTAACAAACTCCAACTCTCTCCTCAACCAGCTAACCCAGTCTTTTGTAGCACTCCTCTTACTGGACACAGCTGTGGCCTGTTAAGGGCAGGCCTGTTCCTAATCTTTGGTGATTGTACAGCTGCAGCTCCTCAGGTGTGAGACTGCCTTCTGCACTGTCTTTATTTTCTTACATTCTATCCCTCCACAGGTGGTATCTTGAAAAGATGTCCAGCTTTTCATAACACTGCATTTGCTTCTGCAGGTTACTCTTATTTTCACAAAACAATCACACAACAGGTATCTTGAGCAAGTTTGGGCTTGCAGTAAAAATTACCTCCTAGAAAGACTGAATTACCTCCTAGATATCCCAAATCTGGCTCTGCTGGTGAAATGATTTCATTTCACTCCAAGCCCATGAGCACATTTGCTCTCCAGTTCAGACAAATGTTTCACCTTTTATCACTGTGCCCTTGTGCTGGTCCAGTCACCCATCACTGTTGGGACAACATGGAGAAACCTCCTTCCTTCAAACTATTTGTTCCCACTGCCTCCAAGCAGTTTTTTCGCTGTTGGTTGCCTACAAGTGCAGGGTTTGGTTTTTTACACAATTTATCAGTGGGGGTTCTGGTGCACAGAACAATTTTTTACACAATTTATCAGTGGGGGTTCTGGTGCACAGAACAATTTTTTACACAATTTATCAGTGGGGGTTCTGGTGCACAGAACAATTTTTTACACAATTTATCAGTGGGGGTTCTGGTGCACAGAACAATTTTTTACACAATTTATCAGTGGGGGTTCTGGTGCACAGCCCTCTGTGGGGTCAGGCTCTCACCCATCCAGGCACTGCCTTGGACCTATTGCCAAGTTTGCTGTCCCACACTTTTATTCCCCTTCAGTGTGGCTTGAACAAGTGTCCCAGCAGATAGCAGTGTTGCCTAAAAGTGCTGGGGATTTGTATGAAGAAAGCTTTCTACTACATTTTCCTAAAATTTATGCTATACCTTAAGACTATTCATTCAAACACAATATGGGCAAATTGCAGGATGTCTCCCAAAATATAAGCTGCAGCAAATATGGATTTAGACATTCATTCCCACACATTTCTGCATTTAATCAACCTGTTCTTCTCTATGCCACCCAGTCATTTAGTGCTTAAATTCTAAAGACATTTTACAAAGACCTGTGGAATTGTTTCTTAAAATATAACGAGAAAGCTCTGTTTTGTTTCAGTAAAAAACAATTTCAAACAATGCTCTCTCGTTCTCTTTATAATGACTGGATATGCAAAAGCTGGTTTTAAATTCTGTGACTCATCTCCAGCAGCAGGCTCAGCTGAAGGAGCACAGGAGAGTTCTAGCCAGTGTTTTGCAGATCCATCATTTTTCTGAGCAGAGGTGAAGGTTGGTTTGCATAGTGAACAAGCACAGCCACTAGTACTGCTAAGCAATTTGTTCTTTCTCTTGCTCCAGGAGGCAGCACAAATGTTTTTCTTTTATTTTTTTTTTAACATATATTGGGATTATATTAATACATGCCTATTTGTCCCTGATTTACTGCTCACTTCTGACCATAGCTTCAGGTCCTAAATTTAACTACTGCTTTCCCAAGGTGGTAATAGGAAGCTGGTATATGTCCAAAAAATGTCTCAGGTCTATTCATGAGCAAACCATACTCATAAATAAAGCAGAGAATTGTTTACTTGTTGCTTTGAGAAATGTTCCCCAATTTTCCTAATTTTATTATCAACAAGTTCTGTTGCTATGACAATCTATTTTTCTATTTATCTATTTTTCTACCTTATATGTATAGATGTACATATGTGTATCTTATATGTGTATATATATATATATATATGTACACATCTATATGAATTTAATATATGAAATCCTGAAATGTTACACTGAGAACTAATTCCATCCACAGTGTCTGAAGATTTGATCTAGAAGTCCATTCTTCCCACAGACCTTAGACTGACAGGTGGCTTTGAATGGGTTTTTAAATACATCTTTGGAGATTTAAAAATAGTTTTATACCAGAAGGCAAATATAGAGTAGCTTCTCCTGTGAAGCTTATCTCTCAGTTGGCAATAAATAGTGTATGGCTGAGGGATTTTTGATCTAGTTTGGCCTATCCATTCTGTTATACCTGAATGGATTGCTTTAATATGCTATTGAGATGAGCTCCCCCTCTGGAAGGTCATTAAATGGTCATGAATTACCAGCTTTTCTCATCCTGAGCTGGAGCCCAGCAGCTCTCTCAGGCTGCAGTGCCATCAGCAGGGATCTGCAGGGAGAGGCTGGGGCAGCATTTCAGTGAGCATGGGCAGCCAGGGAAACTTCCCCTTATCAGCCCTGCCATGGCTTTATCACACAGCAGACTGCAACACTCTGTCATTTCCCTGTGACTTTCTAGTGCTGACTTCACTGAGAAGGGTGACATTTCAACTCTCACATCTTCCTCTTTAGTTTTGTTTTAGATACTCTTCATCCCACATCCTCAAAATTTTATTTACTTTTTAACTAGCTCCCTATATGAATACTATCTGGGTAAAAGGGATTGAAGAGAAAATCTGAGTTTTGTTTTGTTGCTTTTTCCCCCTAAAATGTATTAGAAAACAATCATAAAGAACAGCCAAATATGGTTGTTCTAAGCTGTGTATAATGGCCTCTAATTGAAAACTTTGTGTACCCCATGTCTCCCTTTCTTAGTATAAATGGATACTTAGTGAATAAGATGTTTGGCCTAAACTGAAATGAAAATTAAAGTGAATCTTGGTGAGATAGGGCCCTGTATTGTATATTGATTGAAGTTTTTCATTAATTGATGTAGGGAAAACAGCTTCTATTTCAGGATAAATGTTTACCCTCAAAGAAAAAAAAAAAAAAAACCAAACCCAAACCTATTTATTTATTCTCCAGGGCGATATGTGTCCTGAAGATGAGACTCTGTGCTGTTAAGAAATGCCAGCTAATAGATGGCGTAGGCTACTCAAGGTGAGCTACACGTGAATTTCTTTCACACAGAACTCTTCAAATGCTGGCAGTAACACAATCATTCTGACAAATAAGCCAAAGAGTAATTACTGAGCTCTGGGATGGTTAGCTACCACTTGAAGGCATAATTCTACAAGACAAATGCACACAGACTTTGACAGCAGATAAGATTTCTGATTTCCTACGCAGCAGAAAACTCTCCCCACCTTACCACTTTACAATAACATTACTCCTTTGATTATTATCATTCATCTTTTGCATTCTACAGAAAAGTAGTTCCAGTGGAGGTAAAATACTCCTGAAATTACCCACTCTTCCTGTTTTTATAAGTAAAAGCTATTTGTCCTTATGCTCTCCTCTCATACAAAATCCTTTCAGTCTGAGGCATGGGCCACATCCCAGCTGAGCCATAGGGCTCACTTTCAAGTCCAAAGGAAATTTCTGTGGGTGATCTATCTTATTATGAGAGAGGAACTGAGCTGAGCTGCAGACATCTCACCAAAGCTGAAATTCATAATGTTTCTTCTATTCTGAGTTAAGCTACTGTATCTGATTTAGGAAATGAGCTGGAGAAAAAGAAAAAAAAATCACGTTTGGCTCATTCAGATACCACCTATAAATAAAGTTAATTTTATACAGGTTAAGCGTGGTTATAAGGTGCCAGGAAAGTACATGATGCATAAAACAGGCCTTCCAGAAAATAATTCTACAGTAAATTGTACTTCTGCTTGTAATGAAGCTATATATAAACTACACAATGAGGCAAGTCATGCCCGTATTGAGCCGCTGAGCAGCGTGCCAAACCCGTGATTATTACTTCATTTTTCTTGATTCCCTTATTTCCTGCATAATTCTCTTGTTTTCCACTTTAAAAATGTTATTTTCTCCACAGAGCTCATGAAGGTCATGAAAAATATTACTATTAGTGTACACTGTGAATAGACTGAATTTTTTGTCTTGTCTTTTCAGTCTTACAGGATCAAGCTTTCCACAGATCTTCAAACTGAGAGCACCCGTCAGAGACTCGGTGTGGTGAGCAGGCAGAATCTGCATTTTCACTTCTGCTCCCTCTCTGCTGGTGGTAACTTTTAAAAAACTTGGATATGCAGTTTATGATCCATCCCAAGGAGGTGAATGCATTGGTAGTGGAATAAATTCCCAATATTGCTGGGTGGAACGTGCCTGGGCTCATCCAGCCCTAGTGCTGGACCAAAGGTAGCAGCTGTGGTGTTCCACCTCAGAGACACCTTTGGCTGGCTGGAAGTTGCAGTTGGGCACTTGGAATGAGTCCAGGCATGGTAGAAACTCAGTTTACCTCTGGTGGAAAGGGTTCAGGTGATGGTGAAGAGGAAAGGGAGTGGATTCCACCGGAGGGTTAAATCCAGAGTTTATTCCAGGGTGACAGAGCTCTGAATCTCGGGAACAGCTCCAACAGAATAACAGCTGCATGCTTCCAGTGCCTTTTAAACCCACAGGGAGGGGGGAGAGGAGAGGACAGGTGAGCCACCAACCAGGTGGGAGGGGGAGGGTCTCAGGGGACAATGACACCTGGACAGGCCAATGACCCCAGGTCTGAGAAGCATCTTTGGAACTTCTGCCAGTCACAGAACGCCCTTGCTGGAACGTGGAACTTGATGGGCATCACTTGGGACAGGGGGCAAGGAGCAGGGGAAGGAAGAGGTTGGCACACTTGAGAAGGAACTGGGACAGGATATTGCTTCACACCACAACACATTGGAATTCTCCAATTCCATTCTGAGCCATTGCATGAGAATGAGTGAGGCCCTAGGAAAAGGAGAGGAGAAGGGCTGGTCACTGCAGCCTTTGCAGCCATTCCTGGTAAACTCTGCAGACACAAGCTTGGCTTTCATAAAGCCACGTGCCTGTTTATGTATACAAGATTTTAACAGACATTTTAACAGATATTTGCTTTCTAAACTTGATTATTAAAAGGAAACAATGACTTTTTTTTTTTTCCCCCAGGTGCTAGTTCAACATAATGGGAATCATCACAAGGAGCAATCACTTTCTGAGCAGGTGCTCAGCTTCATTACCCTGAATTAGGAAATGTAAAGACATGATATATAAAAATGAATCTCTGGTGTCACGTTATTTCTAGTAAATGAAAAATAACTCCTCTCCTGTCAGTTAAGCTTAACCAACATTAAATTAGCCCAAATTAGGTCAGAATCAGGCCCAGAGATTATATTGGATATATTGAAGAAGAGATAGTGGAGTGTTTTACCAGTCACTTACTTAATTTTGTGTTTCCCCTAACTGCTCTTACTGGCATCAAGTACACCATATATATTTTAAATATAAATGCCAAATTATGAACCTGAGTACACTTCATCTGTGTAAGCCATGGGTAAGAACTTGCTTTCACTGCTAAGGCTGGAATTAGCAAGGTATTTAAATAAAGGAAAAATGATTATAGGATTACTAAAGAAAACAGTAGCAAAATATTCCCAGCTAGAAGACCCTACATTAAGGAAAGAGTGGACAAAAGCAGCAGGTACTGAGACCCCAAGTAACTGCTAGAGCAATGTGCATGCTGAAAGGATGGTCTCTAACACCACAAATCCAAAACCAAACTATCTTCTTGCTAAATTACCTTCAAAGACAAGGACTCCTAAAATAATTTTGATGTAAAAACCAGCAGTACAGTAGTTTATACTCTTAGATTTGGTATTAGTCTCAGTGTGTCTGTAGGAATGTTCTTCATTATTGTTGTTTGCTTTAACATAAATTTCTATTAAACACAAGGACATAGCTGACACACAAAATTCACATTTATAAGTAGTTTTTTATTCCCACAAAGCCCAACAATTCTTGGAAGAACTCTAGCCTCAAACTTCTAGCCATGCACTTAATTGTTTTTCTGGGGTGATTGGAAGCCTCAACACATTTTGCTGTTTTTCGATCAGAAACTGTTTCCAAATTAAGGATTCTTGCTCAGAATTTGTGCCTGCACTTTGTGCTTTCCAAGAAATTCATCTTAATAGGAAACAATCAAGTAAATGTGCATGTGCTTCAAAATCCACATAGTTTAGGAGCAGTGGAGATTTTTCCTGTGAAAAGCTGCAGCTCAAATTAATTGGACATATTAAAATGTCTCCTACCACTTTCCCTGCCCAGAACTGCTTGAGCAAGGTGGTGCAGACAGAACAACATCTCTCTTAAATGAGGTTTTGACTGCATAGATGGCAGGGCAGCCTCACACAAGGCTGTTTTTATCTTTTACTGTGTAACAAGGTGCAGGTCCGATTGCTGTAATTAGGGATTCAACACATTCTAATATTGGAAAGCAAATAGCAGCTTAGTGCAAACTTCTACTGGGGAAAAAAAGAAACAAGCCATACTAAGCTATAATTCCCAGAAGTTTGAGAGAGAACATTTTAAAGCTGGCAGGGCAGAGATAAATGAAGAGAAAGGAAAAGGCTTTGAAAGCATGTTTCAAGCAAAACACTTCAAAGTGCTGCCAGTAGAAAACCAATAAAGACTTCCATCATTACTTCTCAGTTGTAAACCTGTGCATGTAACTTTTCCTAAAGGAAAACTCAGCCTCCTCTGGGGAGTCACCACCCAAGCAGTCTCAGTAGCAGCTCTCAGGGAGTTCAAGGGTTTGGGTGACAAAAAAAGGAAATCCTGCAGCTGCTGGCTCACTTCACACAAAGGCAATTGCAGATGACCTGAGCAAGGTCCTGTCTTGAACAAAATCAGGAAAAGTCACAGAAGGGCACTGGGACAGGTTCTGTTTCTCAGTGTGGCAGCTGCTAGAACAAAGTTAACTATCACCTTGGGTTTAAGGCATTGGTGAAAGGAAGAACATCCAGCAAAATATGTGTATGTCTGGTCAGTTGGCAGTGAGAAGGTGGTATCAGAAAATATGAGAGAGCTGGTCTAAAGAACAGTCTGCAGGGTGGGCTGAGGAAAGCCCTTTAATTAGGGCAGACACACTGACTTTTGGAAGAAAAAATGGTCAGGCCCCATTTTGTCCTCAGCTGCTGTGCAGCCTTGTGCAACAAGGCAACACCTTTCAAGGAGAGCAGTCAGCAACACAGAAGATGTTTGGGAAATCATAAATACTGCAAAAAGCATTGCCAGAGAGCATTTATTTTTCATAAGTTCCCACAACTGATAGGGTTATCTCCTCCAAGCCTGCTTTCACAGCTAAGCACGATGACATTCAAGACTAGTAGAAGAAAAGCAGCATACTTCACACAAGATGCACTGTCACCCACGTGTCCTATGAAAAATCTTTTTCTTAGGATTTTCCCTCCTGAGAAGCTGAGAGGCCTCAGGAACAAACTGCAAACAATGATTCTCTGCTGCTGTGGGATGCACCAGGTGGGGCTGGGATTGGTCTCTGTGGTTGTTTCTCATTCATGGCCAATCCCAGCCCAGCTGTCCAGACTGTCTGGGTCACAGACAAACCTTTGTTATTCATTCCTTTTCTATTCTTAGCCAGCCTTCTGATGAAATCCTTTCTTCTATTCTTTTAGTATAGTTTTAATATAATATATATCATAAAATAATAAACCAGCCTTCTGAACATGGAGTCAACTTTCTCATCTCTTCCCTCATCCTGGGACCCCTGTGATCACCATCACACTGCACCTTTGGATTTTTCTAGCTACCCTCACAGTAAAACTTCATACACATCAGCCAAGAATTCATTCTTCTGTTTTCTTAGAGAAATGATGGATTCAAAAGAACTGGTTCAGCTGGAGTACTAATTGGGTTTTTTGGAATCTTTGAAGTGATCATCTAAAACCATCGAAAAATACAGGCTTCCTCTGAAAAAGTAGTAGGATCACAATATTAGTGGTCTGGGGACTTCAAAAGGGCACAAAATAGCTGGATTCTGTAGATGAGTGTAATTTTTGCATGCATTATCCAGAGACCCTCTATCTTAGGAAAATGTCTTTGCAAAACCAAAAATGAAGTTAGGATTTTTCCATGGCAGTTTAGAAGTGCTTGGAGCTACTACATCCATTAGCACACAAAAGCTGAAAAAAATAAAAGCAGGTGGTACAGTAAAACATTTTGTGGATCAGCTGCTAGCACTGCATAGCTGCCCTTGATGTTGCTCTCCAGACCCAGCTGTCTGCACGTGGTCCTGAATGTTGCAAAACACAGAATCCCAGAATTGCCTGGCTTGGAAGGGACCTTAAAGGACATCTAATTCCATCTAATTCCAACTCCTGCCATGGGCAGGGATGCCACCCTCTGGACCAGGTTACTCAGGGCCCCATCCAACCTGGCCTTTGCACAAAATGTGCATTAACAGGTTCCTCCCCCTGCAACATGCAGGGAAAGCAAAGTACAAATCTCACTTTTATGGATCTCAGGTGTGACAATATTGAGGGCAACATCTCCAAAATCCCACTGAGACAGATGTCAGCTCCTGATTTCCCCAAGGTGAAGACACACTGCACCTAGGGTATTTACTGGGACTTTTTGCCTCAGGGTAGGATTTAGTACGATCTTTTTAAGATGAAGGCAACTGCAGAAAGGTAAATTTCCTCCCAGATTTAGAACTAGCTTGATGAAGGGAATTATTGATTACTGATGAAATGCTAATACCATGCTAAAAGTAATTTATTCAAGAGGTAACTGTGCTGTTAATGAACAGAAACATTTCTATGCCTGAAATTGACTGGGTGATGTAAAAAGTAAATCATATGCTCAAGGTGGTTTTACAAAGTACTTGAAGATTTTTTTTTTTTTAGTCAAGTACTAGATGAAAATTCAGGGCTGCCATTTTTAGCCCTGTATTGTTCAAAACTCTTTATTGGGTTGGAATACAGGGAGAAGAAGGATGGCAAGCAGGCTGTTTGTTGAACAGGCTGGTGTGGGGCCATGCACAGAGCCTGGGGCAGGGGCTGGGGTGCACTCCCTGAGAGAGCTGACATGGGACTGGGGGCCCAAATCCTGGGATGTGAGAGGGGATCAAGTCAGCCTTGGAAGGGAGAGAAGAGCAGCTGACTTGCTGACCATGTGGTTTTTAGGGGAAATGTGCAGGGTTTGTGAGAACCACAAAACAGACACAGGGAGCTGAGAAAGGTCGAGGAACTTGAGGCAGCAAAGTCATCCCTTCTCTGTGCTACTAAAACTTTACATGGAAATTTTTGCAGATGAATTTTACCTCTCTGAAAATAGAAGCTGATAATGAAACCGTGGACTTGAATTTAATGATCCCAGTGTGAAAGGGCACCTATAAAATGATTTCTCCTTTTGTTGGCTGCTTCTAACCAACAGTTTAGAAAAACATAAACACTTGACAGCAACAAAAGGCTTTTCTTTTTTCCCCTGACCTGAATGCAGTAATTGCTCCATTTATTTTATGATTCTCTTTTTGGAAAAAAATAAAATAAAATCGATGATGAGCTGAGCAGAGGGCATTTGGAGCCAAAGAAGATAAGTGACAGATGGTCACTGAATGACCACACAAAGTCATAACAGCAGAGATCCTGGAAAGGACTCTGGTCCAGGCAATGGGTAACGTGGCACAGTTTCCCAAACTTAAATAGGCACTTTTGAAGCATAACTCTAAAATCACCCTGAAGCATTTTTAAAACTCCTCAATACTGTGCCTGTGGGGGGAAGCTATTTTTTGTGTGTTGGCAGTGATTTCAGGAGTGAATTTTGGCAAGTTCAGCTTAGTTCCCTCACTGCACAGTACATAATAATGTTCATTATGATTATATCAAATACTATCCATTTTGTGCAGAATTAAATGTGATCTAATTCTGAAATGAATTCAAACTCCTAATACCCAGGTGCATCCTGGAATCAGATTTTTCTTGGTAATTAGTCCATGACTCCTTGATGGTTGATTTTGTATATTTTGTATGAAACTCTCATTGCATTTTACATCACTGCCTTTTTGTATGGAAAATATTTAACAGAGCAACAAATGGATCCTCTATTCCACCTTTTCTGTTGGAGGCCAAGAAACCACCTCAAGAATGGGCCACAAAGATTCCCCAGGCTCTCTCACTGCTTTGCTCCTGAAGAAGCAGAATACCTTCCCAATCTCCAGGGCTGAAGCTCTGGAGAGTCTTGAGCGTTAAAAGTTTCTAATCTTTTATTCTGCTTCACTTACCTGCCCATACATATTCATGAGAAAGGTCATTATAGCAGCACCCAGTAGTGTGGCTCCAGTCTAGAGCAGAGGCACTCCAAACCCACAGAAGCTCAGCAGGCAGGAGAAAGCAATAGTTTGAAACCTAATGAAACAAAAAAAAGTTTTCACCTTCCTTATTGGGCTGCCAGGGGGAAAAGAGCTGTTGAACTTATTTGTGTCTGTCTTCCTAGAGGTTTTTAAAAGGCATTTTGCCTTGAGAGTGCTCTGGCAGGTGCTGCATACCTGGATTTCTGACTGCCAGAGGAGTGCTGCAAGGAGGGACAGCAGGACAAATCTCATGGACTCAAAGAGCCTGGTCACCAAATTTCACAGAAGAGTGGGCTGAAAAACAGTGCAAGGATCAGGTTTGTTCTTCTACAGCTGTGATCTCTGTCCACTGCAGGTGTTAGTAACAAACTTGATGACACCAAAAAAAATTTTGGCCTCAGACAAACTAGCAGCTAAACCAGCTGTGAGTAACAATTAGATGCAGAGCTGAGATTTTAGAGGAAGCTCCTGGAGACTCCCTCAGGCCACCTGAGCTTGCAGGAACTGTGTTTGTACTGGGGTTACCCCAATCCTGCCCACTGGCCCCAAACACAAGCACATCCAAATGCAACATTCCAGCATCCCTCCTGCAAATGATACTTCCCAAATACCCAAAAAAACCAGCTACCTTTCAGTTCCCTGCCTCATATCACTCTATTTGTGCTCTCAGTGCAGTATAAAACAATTTTTCAACTGATTTATAGTTTCATGATAGTAAAACCATACAGAGATTACTTAATATGCTAGATAAAATGTTTCTAGCATTCAAACAGGCAGACTTTAAAATATTTCAATTAAGCATTTAATTCAATTCACTTTATTACTTCTACCAATGTATATAGCTGTAGGTGTTTGGGTGAGTGGGTGGCAATAAATGCATGAGCAGTGTGTTTCAATATCACAAACTGAATATTAATTTCTTAAATATTAATTTCTTAATAACTCTTTTGCCAGAGCCTTAGTTTGACTCATTAGAGTCAAGTGTCCATGAATGCATGAGAGTCAAAGAACAGCATGAAGAGACAAAGGAGAGCATTCCTATCCCCCCAGCACAGAGAAGGTCATTTCCTCCCCTTCTCACATATTTTTGCCTCAACAGGAGGAACATCCAAAGCTGCAACACATTTTCCTGCAGGTAGCTACAGAAGTAAGTGAAAAGGGGGGGAAAAAAATGTCAGTGAATCCCTTGTATGCAGTCTGGGGCTGCCAGGGTGTGAGTAGAGATCTCATTGCCACTGCCTTTCTAGGACTTGGCAGCTTCTGGAGGAATCCTGTCCCATGTTGGCATCTAGCTCTCATTTTGGAATGGAGGATCAAGTCTGGGTCCTGATTGTTTTTTCCTCTCTTTCTTGTCAGCTTTTATCTTCTCTGCTCTGTGGCATTGGCTGCCTCTGAGCTGTAGTCAGGGCCCCCACCTTTTATTTCAGTGATTTCAAGGTAAGATTTTATTGTATCCCTATCACTGCTGTGGTCCTGGAGACAGTTTCTGCACCTTCCCTCACTTCCCTGTATTCCTCCTGTGACACTGAGCAGAAAGATTGTTCCTTCTCCTCTGGACATCTCTTGGCTGTGCCAAGTGACTGTGTCTGGCACATCTGCCCCAAACCCATCACTGCAGGGTTACCTCAGCTGCATCTGGGGCATCCCTACCAGCCTCATGGCAACTAAATTTTGGGTGTTTTGGAAGGAAGAAGTGATTTCCCATAGCTCAGATAGCTTTTATCAGAATATTCTTAATATTAAACAATGATGCCGTTCAACGAGTTAAAACTGCCACCCTCTAGAGACTGCTCAAAATTCAGTAACCTTGGCAACAAAATAAAAAGCAATTCTGATTTAGTTGTTTAAAGTGGGGAACATACACCCTTACATATGTGAGCATATTGTTAACAGATTGGTTTATGTTCCTATTTTCTTAATTACATGGCTTCCTTAAACATTCCAGCATTAGAAAATACCACACTTTATTCAGCTAAAATTTGTCCTACATTACAGAACATCATCTGATCCAGGGAAAAAACCAAACACATCTCTCTGGAACAGAGCCAGAAAATGGTGCAGGTGCCTACAGACATTCCTGTCAACTGACTGCAAACAGAAAATAACAGTGTGCACTCAGGTGATTTTTCAAGGCAAACTGAGTGGTCACTCGTTATTGTTTTCATCTCTTATCTTTTGGAGAGTCTCTAAACTTGCTCTATCCCCTGCAGAGGTGTGCATTTCAGGGTAGGAGCCAAAAGGGGAGCATTCCCCCCAAAGCTGAAGCCTGGTGTGGCTCCAGAAGAGCTGAGTGTGTGAGCTGTGTGCTGAGACAGTGCTGCTAAACATGGAAATAGCTGGGACAAATGGGAAAAGGCTGAGCTGCTCTGTGTCCCACCACCCACACCACCCAGGGCCACGGTGCTCTGCACCTCCACAGGGCTGCACAATTGAATTTGTGAGATTCAATTGTGATGCCTGAGATTTTCTTTTTCTTTTGCAAATTATACCGAAGTGCTTCCCTGGTTCACTTGGGAGGCTCGAGGCAAAAAGCTCAGGCCATCCAACAGCAAACTGCTAAAAGTGCTGTGTGTTTTCCTTTTTTTAAGTTTGTGAAATAATTTGTTTCCCCAAGCTAGTGATAATATGGATTTGGAGCACAGCTTTCCCAGATTTATTTAATAAAGGGTTACCATTTTTCTCCTAGCAGAAACAATCAGAGAAAAGAAAGCTATTCTCTTGCACACAATGGAAAGCAGGATTATAGAATAAATGCAAGGGAGATAAGAAAGGTGAATCAATTTAAATGACCTTTACTCAAGCTCCATTGAAACAAATGAATAAGAGGATTTATCCACCGGAAAATAAAGCGGAAATAAGAAAATAATGGCTAAACAGCAAACTAAAAAAAAAATTCTTATTATATTGAAAGAGATTTTCCAGGGTTTCTTAGCTTAAAATTAAAAACAGCTTAGAGTATGTTAAAACATGTATAGATTAAAGCTGAGCAAACATAATAAACCCACTTGGACAGCTAAGCTAGGAGTGGGATAGAATGCAGTGCTTGCAGCTGAGAAAGGGCTTTGCCTGTTTGCACCATTAACTTTCTAAAATTTAGTCCTCCTACCTTATGGATCAACTGTTTTAGAGATTAATTGGCTTGCTAATACCATAAAATCCTATTTTTTTTATTTCTCACATAGATCAGGAGCCTAAATAATCCATTGCAAAGCTAGGCCAAAAAAAAAGCAGATAAATGGAATTTTAATAGGGCCACAAGCAGGAAGCTGTGGGGCTGAAGGTCCTGGTGCTCAGGGTCCTCAGCCTGACATTGGCCTGGCTGTGCCAAGCAGAGACCTCCCTAGGACAGTGCCAAGAGTGCAAATTCTGCTCTCCAGAGCTGGTGGGTGCCAGACAGCACCCCCACCCAAAGGTGCTGCCCAGAGCCAGCTCAACAGCTCTGCTGAGCACACTGAACAGCATCTGCCTTCTACTGCTGGGCAGAACCCTATGTAGGTTGTTTGTTCCCCATAATTTTTTTTTCATTGTTTTGTAAAAAAAAAGCACCCTAAATAAGCAAACTGCAAATGCAGTTCTTCTGGGAAAGGAAAAAAAACAAGGAAAAAAAAAAGACTTTTTTTGTTTGCTAAGCTTAAACCTTAAATCTTTGCCCCCTTTTGATATGACAATCAACCAACTAAGACCATTAATTACATGGTGATAAATTTCTTTCAGTGCACAGATACCAGGGTAATAGGTTTAAGCAAAGTCATGGAATTTGGCAGCTTTCCTTTCCTAGCAAGATTGTGTCAGTGCTCCTAAATCCATTGATCCAGCGAGACAGTAATTAGTTAATTTAATGAGAATCAAAGGATTTTAGCCTGCAGAACTTACAGTACTAACAAGACAGAGTTTTTTTTTGGAAGCTATTTCCAATAAAAACTCTTCAATCAGCCAGCAAGAATATTGTCTCTTGATTAAAAACAGGGAGCATCGTTCATCGCTATCACCACGGGGTTAGGCTGGAAAATATCCTGTGCTTACACTGGTTTTGGCTACTGCTAGAGTGCCTGTTTTGTTTTAAGAACATTATTGTGAATCACCTCTGTGAGCATCTTCTTAGGGTGCAGCCATGTGCACGGATGGTTCTGCTTGTTCTCCTAAATTATTTTCCCCGCAGCGAGGAGATTTCTGCTGGTGCCTGCTTGCTGTGGCTGCCAGGGGCAATGCAGTGGGCAGGGAAAACAAGGCTCAACTGCAAAAGGCAGATTTGCTTGGCAGCAAGATATGCCCAAGGAATGCTGGTTTCAGCTGAGGGGCTCCACACAAGCTCGAGGTGCAGGAAAGCTGTGTGGAGTTCTCCTGGTCCTGGAGCCTGCCTTTGCCATATCTCCAAAGGATGATTCATTGCTCTGAAGACACATCCTAAACCTGGCATTTAATTTTGCTCTGCAGGGACCTAGCACTTCTGCTGTTAACCACGAACAAGCAAAGAAACCAAAACCATTTTGCAAAAGAACAAAGCAAACAAAGCCAACCCAGAGGAGAAACGCAGCCCAGGAGCCTCTGTTCACTCACACTCAGCCTGTGCTAAGCAGGTGTGAAAGCATCTGAGGCAGACAGACAGACAGCTGGACATGCCCCCATTGCCCTCTCAGATTCTGGCTGTGCAAGGCACCTCTGCAAAGAAAATATTCCTCTGTGGAGAAGTGTCTCCTGCAACTGCAAGAAGTCAGGCCTGAGGCAGTGCCCACAAAATGTGAATTATTGGCAATGCCCACCTTTGCTTTCGTGCTGGCAGCACGTGAGCTGTGAGCCAGGGTGGGAATATTGCTCCACCTCTGGAATTGGCTCTGATTCTGGCTCTCACCACAAACCTCATGGCTCCTTTCATGGCTGGTTTTGCTCATTCCCCAGCATCCATATTGCAAACAGCCTGGACACTTCAGATGGCTCTAAGGGAGAAAGCACAAGAGGAGAACTATTTTGTGGCAAAACTTTCTCCTTACAATATAAATATTTAGAGGGGTATGAGTTCCTGAAGTGTTTATTTAAAAGCTTCTTCAATTTACAGGCAGCTCCAGAATCACTGCATAATATCCCCTTCCTGGAATTAGTCAGTTTACACATAAATATAACAACTTTTTTCTCTTGTATTTCTCTTTGCTTACACAAAACAGACACTTGAGTATAAAAATATTGTGATTAAATCGGGGAATTAGTTGGCTGAGTACTTAAACAATTCCCCTAGCAGAAAAGTAAAAACTATTTAACTAAAAGAGTCAATGTCTTCTCTGAGGAAGCTTTAAAAGATTATTTAAATCTTATAAATATTTAAAGACCTGCGTGGAAGTTAATGGATTTTTAAAGAAAAACAAAACAACAATGAGCAACAGCATCTTATCTGCTACTAAACCAATTAAAGAGTAAATCCTGTGTTGTGACTGTATTTTGAAAATTACCTTGGTTGAACTAGATTGTATCTCTATTGAGGTGCAGTCAGGATTTTGCTGAAAACAACACAGACGTTGTGCAGCTTAAGCAGGTAAAGCTCCTGCTGCAGGAACATCACAGGGCCCAAAGTGAGGATGCAGGTTTCCCATCCTTCCCTGTCTTTCCTGCAAACAGCTGGTCCTGGCCAGTGTCTGGTTCCCATGCTCATTTTGCATGCCTGAAGACCAGAGTTCCGTGGTTTCAAAGAGCAGCCATCATATTTCTGAGGGGGTTAAAAAAGAAACCAAATCTGGTGAACTCAGTAAGTGAAACTGCCAGAGCAATCACTGGTTTCTCCCAGGGTAGGGACTGGTATGTTGGAGATGTAGGAGTTTGTTTTTACAAACAGCTGAAGGTGGGCACATTTTCAAGTGGTGATGGGTTAGATGGGGCTGTCCTGGTCACTTGTGAGCAAAGCTCCCCAGTTTCTACAAAACCTCAGCTCTGACAGAAGGAAAACCAACCCCAACACCTCCAACTTTTATCATTCAAACCCACCCACTTCATTCCTGCTCTCTGTGCTAGACAAACATGTTCCACTCGGTAATTAACTTGATCATGAAGACAAGAACATCATTTGCACGTATTTTTAGGACAAAATAGTGGTCTGATTTAATTTCCTTCACCACAAAGCTGGTGTGCACCACGTCTAAGTGAGAGGAGAGCAAAGGCCTTGCTGCCATTATCCTTGAACCTATAGAAAGTTTAAAGTGATGTGAATAATGGGGGAGGGAGGGGGGTTGGTTTTCTTTCCAATGCTCTGCTTTTTTCTCACTGAACACATTTTCAAATGTTAGGATGAGCCCTCAGCTGAAGGAGATCCTGCAGAAATACAGAAACACAGCCCCCTAGCAACACCGTTACTAGGCACAAGGAGTACATAAAACCTTATTCCCCTAAAAGACCGTGTTGGAGGAGGGAATAAAATTTTATTTTCTTTTAAAAATCAAGATAAGGTGCTTGCAAATGTTTCACATGCCTCTAAATACATTGCAAGCACAATTTGAATTAGATTCATAATATAAACTCAGAATGATGGCTGTGGCATGGAAGGAGATAGCTGGAGGAACCAGAGACACAGATCTTTTCTGTGAAAGCCATGTTCCCACCACCATGAACTGGGAGAAACTGAGCATTTGATTTTGAGTCCAGAGAAACAGAAGTGAAGAGGACAACAGCACCCACAAAGGGGAGCTGCTGTCACAAGGGAGGGCACGTGGATGGGGAAGGCACTTGGCGGCCGAGTTATCCCCCTGAGCCTGCACAGAGAGGTGTGCCTCAAAAGGCACTCCTGCAAGAAAGAAAAGTGAATAGGAGAGGAAAATGAATCTTTTCACTGTGCTCAGAACAATGTGCCTCCAGGAATAAATCCTCTTTCTCCTCTCTCAGAAGCTTTCTCAGGAACCAGAGCCCACGGAGCACTGATGACTGCAGTGAGTTAATGGATATGTGCTTATGAAGCATCCAGCAATTTTTTTGAAACTATGATTTATCCTCCAAACTCTCACTAAGGAAGAATCCTATCACTATACATCTCTGAGCAAGTTCTTTGAATGTGTTGCTTTTAGTGATTGCATGTTTTCTCTTTGTTGACAAAGCTTTTGTGAGCTGGGGTCCAGTGCAGCACAAGCCTCAGCAGGCTTTGAGAACAGCTCCACTGAGATGCACAGGGTTGTATCCTTGTACCTCTGGCCTCCAGAAACAAGGGGGTTCTTTCTCCTCCAACAGCACAAATGGACACAAAAATCAAGCTGAGCTGCTGAAAACTTAACTAAGGATATCCTGGGAAAAAGGACCCAAACTCTGCAGCCCTCTGTCACCCACATGTTTTATGAAAAACCCTTTCCTTAGGATTTTCCCTCCTGAGTTGCTGAGAGGCCTCAGGAACAAACTGCAAACAATGATTCTCTGCTGCTGTGGGATGCACCAGGTGGGGCTGGGATTGGTCTCTGTGGTTGTTTCTCATTCATGGCCAATCCCAGCCCAGCTGTCCAGACTGTCTGGGTCACAGACAAACCTTTGTCATTCATTCCTTTTCTATTCTTAGCCAGCCTTCTGGTGAAATCCTTTCTTCTGTTCTTTTAGTATAGTTTTAATATAATATATATCATAAAATAATAAATCAGCCTTCTGAACATGGAGTCAGGGTTCTCATCTCTTCCCTCATCCTGGGACCCCTGTGGGCAGTGTCCCAGCCCTCCATCACTGTGAAACTGGCCAGATGTAGTGCACAGTGAATCAATCTGATACTCAGAAATGGCTGTTTTGCACTCACATTTCCCATGGAAGCAGAGCTCTGAGTCCCAAATAGCTGTGCTGCAGACCCCCAGCACTGCTGCCATCACCACCTGGCAGGGACCTGCACCCAACAGGCTCAGCAGCTTCAGCCACATCCTGGCAGAAGGAATATGAACAAGCCTTAGGAAAAACGTGGCAGTTTTTTTTTTCCTCTCTAAAACCACCTTTCCCAGCAGCAGGCTTTGTAGCTTGTTTTGCTTTTCCAGCTGAGCAAACCCAGTGCAGAGGCAGCCTAAGGTAGTGCTTTTCATTTTGTACACCCACATCCACAAGTCCCTCTCATTGTTCCTGCTTTCAACAGAGGTTACCAATTATGCTGCTTGTCGTACATGGCAACTGTTTACAAGAAAATTACCTTGTTTATATATTTTTCCTACAGTTAACAAATTATCTTAAATGTCAAGTTGCCTGATACAGAAATAAGCGAGCCTACTGTATGCTCTAAAGCACTGCAATTGTTGGTAAATTGCACTCAGCACAGAATTATAGACATCATTCAGAAGGAAAACACTTTCCCAAGGGATTCATCTGACATCATAAACTATGAAAAGAAAGGCTTGGCCATTTGTAAATGTCAGCAGAACAAAACCAGCCCATCTTTTGAGCACAATTAGTCACGTGCAGTTAGCTGTTTAACACTTGCACTGCATTGCTATTGATCTCTGATTGCTTCCATGAAATCAATTCCATTGCTGTTCATGTATCATTAATTGTGCTGTGAGCTTCAGAGGGGATTGAGAGCACAAAGGAGCTTGGCTCACAGACTGGACTGAGCAGTTTTTGTTATAATGAGTAAAAGTGAGCCACCTCTCTCATTCTGCACGTATGAAACACCCATAACATCGTGCTCGTCCTCACCACTGTCTTCTGTGTCACAGTGGCAGCAGTTTTTATCAGATAGGGCCATTAGGCACTGAAAAAAAATCAGCATTTTCTGTTTTCATACCGAGGAGTTGGGGCTGGCTTGCAGGAGCAGTTCAGGGCAGCAATGAGCCAGCACCCTCTCCTCCTCTCAGCCTCTACCTTGTGGGAGCAGCACCAGCACAGCAAGTCCCTCTCTCAGCTCCACAGGCAGGCTGGTGAATCCCAACAGCTCCAGATAACACTCACCACCCCAGGGAGTTGGTGGTGGTTCAGTTGTTTCACTGCCTTTTCTCCTCAAGGCTGATTTCCTGTTGGGAAGATGTCACCCATCTGGACACCTGCCCATACTGCATGGCTGTGTGTACAGTTGCCACTTCCCCTCACTCTCCTAATGGTCTTCCATGAAAAAAAATCCATCTCTGGTGGGCAAAACCACCTCATTTCAATGCCCTTGTTTTCCTCCTGGCATAAGATGAGCAGAGACAGTCTCCTACTTCCATGCCTGGCACTTTGCTTTCTGGCACTGCACTGCTGTGAGTGTGGCCTCTTCCTTAAAGTAACAACTTGCTGGTGCTTGGTATTCTCATATCAATCCTTGTTTTTTTCCAGAGTTACGGTGGAAAATATTAAATATTTGCTCTGGTCTCAATAATGAGTCTGATGTTTCAGTGCTCTTGTCTGTGTTCACCCCATTTCAATGGAGTAGCAAATGGGAGAGATGATTCACACAAACCTACACTGGCAAACCATGACCCACCCCTGGATCACACTTTGGTGGTGTCTTTCTGTGCCTTTCCAGCAGCAGATCAGCAGCCACTGCAGAAGGAGCTTTACTCCTCATTATGATGGTAATGTAGGATGATTTGCACTTGCTTCGTGCATATTACATATTTCAGATGGATAATGAGGGGAACAGTGTAAATACCCAAATAAAAGGCATAATAGGTTATAATAGCTAGACAGGGATTCCAGAAAGAGAAAGAAAAATATAGTTGTTGAGAAATATTTTGTTCAAATCTGAACCAAACAGCCTTAACAAAACTGACTGCAGAAAGAGGAATTAGAAAAGCATGTCATTCCCAAGTATTTCCTTTCAACTAACTTGTGACTTAACAGAGGAGCATCCTGTGCAGACTGGCATTAGAAATGAGATTAAATTGGAAGGAGAGAAAGGAGGGAAAATGTTCAAAATGAGGGAAAGGTGAAAGAGAGGCATGCATTAAAAGCAGTAAACTGTCACTCAAGAGACAGTGACAGGACTGTGAGAGGTAAATAAAGGATTTTTTTTCCCCAATGACAGAACCACTTCAAGAATGTTCCACTGTCTCTTCTTATTTACATTAACGTGTATTTGATCATTCCAGACTGTGAAAAACGTCAGTAACAATGTTCTTCAGCTACAAGGACAGCCAGTGTTTATGAAGGGAGGTTGGGCTACAGCATCCCCAGGTGCACAAAGAGCTGATGGCAGTGGGACAGCCCAAGCCAAGCCCCTGCTCTCCTCGTGTGCCTCTTCTGCAAAGTGAAGATTGTATTTGTTACAGCTTCTTTTCTCTGAGTGTTTTATGTGGGATCCCAGCTCATAGATCAGATCACATCTCATTATCTTGTATGGTAATGCTTGGGCCATAGATCATATTCTCTAATAAATCTCAGCTTTGCCAGCAGGGTATCATGATGTTACCTTTCAGACCACTGCTTTCAGCAGCAGATACACAGGGCTGCACCTTCCACGTGGGCTTTTTTTTTGCAGTTTGTCAAAATGAAACATGACATCTACTGTAAATGATATTCCCATTTAGTGCTTAATGGTACATCTGCTTCCTCTCATCCACAAATCCTGATGGTTTGCTAAACAGATATTTTGTTTAGTGACAACCTGTGTGCCAAACTGAGGGTTTGTTACCTTCAGCCTATCAGCAATGGAAGCTGATGCAATTATAAATTGGGACTGTGAGCTAAAAACCTCAGATATTACAACAAGAAAAACCAAAAAAAAAAAACCAACAAAAAAACAAACGAACAAACAAAAAACCCCAAACAAACAAACAAACAAACAAAAAAAAACCAAAACCAAAAACAAAAAACAAAAAAAACCCCACACTTGCAAATATTGGATTTAACCATGCTGGCTTCCAGAAAAAAAGATGAGCTTTAAAATTTGAGGTGCCATCAAGCACTGCTATTGTTTTCTAGTCTAAGGGTTAAAAAAAAATAAAAATTATGCTCTGCCAACAATAACTTGACCAAGAAGCAACCATCATTTTTGGCATGGAGAATGAGAGAACATAATAGTATCTCTCCATTAGCTTCTGGTGTACTTGAATAGCCATGTGGGCACATCCAGAATTTCATGGGATTTAGGGGCAATAGAGCATAGAAGAACCTGTTGGTGGAGCCCCAAACTGTGCCCTGTTCCACAGCCTCTGGGCTGGAACCATCCCCTGCTGTCCAGTGGGCAGCAGGGCTCAGCACCCAACATTCAGGCAATCAGTTGCCAAGGATTTTTGACAGGCAGAACATACAACTCACAGCAGACCTATCATTTTTGCAAGTTGAGCTAAAAAGGGCTAAGTACAGTTTATTAATTTCTGTCTAAATTACCTTTATATTGCTTTTTGTTTTTCTCTTGGACTCTAGTGTTTTTCAAAGGAATTTTCTGAACTTTGATGGAATCAGTGGATGCCTCAGAGGTGTAAATTAGCTATTACCTCCCCTGAGACAATAACCTGAAGGAGTTAAATACCCATGGCTTGGTTGTCAGGCATACTCAGTAAAAAAAAAACCACCACATTTATTTTGTGATTGGTATCCTGACTCTAGATCCATAAAGAAGAAGAAAAACCTCAACTTTCATCCCTGGCTTTGGGCCAGGCTGGTGAGTGGGAAGTGGGCATGGCCTCCTTTCTCCATTCCAGTGGCTCTGGAGGTCACCCTGGGGAGCAGATGGCTCTCTGGCCACCTCTCACACACCTCCCTGACAGTGCCTTCAGCTGTTGCAGGCTGACCATGACCCCCAGCATCCCAGGGACATGGCCTTGTCAAAATAAAGTTGACTTCTGGATGACACTCCAAATGTTAGGGTATCTGAGGTGCTACTGGAAGAAGGCAGAAAGTTGATTTGAAGTGAGCCTTTCACCCGAATTTCCAACTGTTGCCATGCTGACATCTGGTTCAAGGAAAGAGACAAATCATTATTTTTTATCTCACCTGTCACTCAGCACATTTCCTCCTTAGAAGGCTGATGGCTCCAGAGTCATGCCCTTAGAACCACATTTTGCCTCCTATTCCAATGAAGAGAGCACAAAATCATTAATTTGGAACAATTTTTGATATTTAAAGAGAAATCCATGCTTTTTTAAAACATTGCATCTTCTGAGTGAGAACTCTACAGCCACTTGAGAGGACTGTCACAGCTGAGATGGCCACGACAGAGTAGCACCACACCATTTCAGAAAGCTTCAACCCTCACAGAGTGACACCCCACCTCTTCAGAAGGCTGCAAGTCTCTGCCCTGCTTGTTCTTCAGCCCAACCCTCATGTTTTATCCTGCTGATGCACTGCCCCTGTGTGCCCTCTGTTCCCTGTGGTGGTTGCTCAGTGCCCCTGGGCACTCCCTGCCTCATTGCTGTCAGTGCTGATCACAGCTGTGCCCACTGGGCATGGGGCTCCCACAGCCCCATCCCAACCACCACAAACTCTGAGCCTACAGAAGACCAAATCCACACCCTTCCCCCGAGTCTCCAGAGCTCTGCCAAGCTCTCTTTCTGCCAGCATGATCTCTTCTTTCCTGACACCCCAGGGAGGCTGGGAATGAGGCAGTTGTGATGAGTGCAGCCATTTCTACAAATCCCATCCCAGCCTGGATGGGATTTGTAGAAAGCTGGATCCTCTCTCCTGTCCCACCCTGGCCACTAAAATGATGCTCATTTCCCCGTGCTGTGGCTGCCTTGGTCTCCACAGTGGCACTGGTGCTTTAGCTGCCACCTGAATGCCACCCCTCAGCCCTCTGCCACCACTCCAGCCCCGTTGCTGTGTGCCAGGGTGCAGGGATGCTGCTTGGAGCTAAATCACCCTGTTAGCACTGCCTTCACTTTCCACTTGCTGTTCTCCAAAATGGTTTTACTTGTGTCCCTTGTGAATGAAGGAAAAAAGTAATAAAAACATCCATTACCTGAGATATCCCATGTAACTCTAGTTCTCTGCTCCATTCTCAGACCCATCCTGAAAACCTCTGTAGTCATTAGTGGAAATTCACTTCACAGGGACAAAAAATCTCCAACTCAGCAGCAGAAGTTACGTTAAAAAGAGGTTTTTCTGTGTAAAGCTCTTGATGAAAGGAAAATGTGACAGCCAAATTGCCTTCTCTCATCTGTGCTCCTCCTTGACCTGGCACAGACTTCATGAGGTGAGTGGAAGGGCTCCCATTGATGTCAGTGGGCTGGGATCCAGTCCTTGATGTCCATGCTTTGAGGAACAAGAGAGCAAAGAGCACCTCTGTCTAGGTGATTTTAATTGTGGCAGTGGAGCAAAACAGCACCTGCATGTAAAGGACAGAAAAGGGAATGTGAAAAAGGGGCTGAGAAGTGCTGCAAGACAGGAGGAACTGCCTGTCAGTGAAAATAATGAGGAGACTCAGAGGTGTGTTTGGTGTGTTTTTAAGAGAATGTTTAAAGGGCTGATTCTCATCTCTGTGTAAGTGCAGTGTTGATTTTAGTGAATGTGTCCACTGGAGATGTGTGTCCTTCCTCACTGAGCTGGAGATATCTGCTCCTCCCAGCTCTCCTCCTCCCTGGGCAGCAGCTCCCCAGAGCTAATCACCCCCCACCTGCCAGGCACACCTTTCCTCCTCTGGCCTGAGAGGTTCCCTAGGGGTGCAGGGCAATTTCCCCCTTTCAGCCTCCTCCAGGAATTGCCCCCACACCAAAGATCTGCAGGAGCAGCCTGAGCATGCTGCACTCCCCTGACCACACAGGGAGCACATGGAGCTGCAACTCCTGCAGTTTTCCCTGCAGGACAGGGGATCCAGTCCATCCTGCTGCTTGATCCTTAAAGCAACCTCCACATTTTCCTACTTGCAAGCCAGTCCAATTTCCTGAAGATTAAGTTCTCTCTCCATTAATGCAGCTTTTCTGCAAGATGTTCCTTTAACATTTCCCTGGGCTACAAACAAATGGAAGCTTTGAGAAGCTGTCTTTTAGCAGAAATGCCTGGGACTTGGAAATGCTCATACTCTTCCTGGTATTACAGGTCACTGCCCTTCTCAGCACTTGCCAGAGCTGGGACACTAAATAGCTTGTTATTTCTGTTTAGAAATTTGCCTGTGCTTGCACCTGCTAGTAACCCTGGTGTAGCAAGGAAAGATTAAACATTCAAGCAATTTAGCTTAGTTCCAGTTCATTTTCAATTAGCAGGAGAAAATCCTCTCAGATATAATAGGCTGTTTCTGGTTGGAGGTTAGTTTAGATGTCTGACTAAAGTAAGTGTATGGGCTTTACAAGTTAAACTCACTAATGTTGTTACAAATGTAGTTTATTAAAAAAAAGACATGGAGAAAAATGCACAGAAAATTAAAACACTGATTTCAAAGGTATTCCCCCTTTGCAGGAGGTTTTAAACTAGTAAATACCCCTAAATCAAATCCATCCAAACCCTTTCAGGGAATAAATTGTAGTATTATTAGACAAGGTTTTTATTCCTAACCTCTAACCATTCTGCATGTTCACTTGCTGTACCTAGAATGTAAAAGCTGCTCTGGAGTAATTTAGCAAAGTCAGCTCTGTCTTTTCTGATACCATTCTTTCCTGTCTTACCCATGCTAAGCTGGGAAAGTTTATCCAAATATCCATTTTCCCTAACATGTTAGGCAAGATGAAGTCTTCTGAAGACATCTTCCTGACTTTGGAGTCAAGATCAGTGTGAATCCAAGGAAATCAGGAGGTTGTCTGGCCAACACCTTCAATTGAAGTTTAATATTAACAAAAGCCAAAAGTTATTCTCTACACAAGTTGATGTTAATTTGGTAGGGAAGGCAAAGATTCCTCTCCATGTGGCAAATGAAGTTCCCACAGGTAGAAGATCAGAAACTGTAAAGGTGGAGAAGAGAGCAGATGACATCAAGATTTTGGAGTCAAATCTCTGAACTGGAGAACACACATATCTCTGTTTAGCTGGTTTTTCTATGAAGGAATCCTTTCCAAATGACCTTTCCCAAAGCCAAAAGAACTCAGACTGGAAATTTCTGCTTTGCCCATTCCCAAGCTGCTAACTTGCACATGTTTCTTGTGTTTCTGCCTGTCCCTGAAAATTTATAAAACCATGATTTAATTGTTATGATTCCCATGGAATTGTTATGCTTTCTGTAAAAGACAAAAGCCATTGATGGGCACAGATCAGTGAGCTGCATTTAGAAAGGTGCAGGGAAAGAAAGGGGATAAGAAAAAAAGTATGAAAAACACAGAGCACTTAAAAGCTGTCTGAGAGGCTTTTGATTTACACATCTGGCAAGAACTCTGCCAAGAAGTAATGAGGAAGTTACAGAGGTGTGAGGAATCAGCAGTGCAGAGGATATTTTGCATCTGTGAGAAACGCAGGAAAGATTCCCACCATTCTCACTCGAGCTGTTTTGACAGAATTAAAAAGGAATCACAAAACAGGACAGCATCCTAGCCACCTTTCCTCCAGCAGTTCTCACTGACCAAGCATTTCCTCTGGCCTGGTGACAGAAGGAAAAACTGTGCATCCAGCCCCTCAGAGACACACTGGGCAGCCCGGGCTTGGGAAATCAATGGAAATGAGGACCATAAACATTTAGGATGGCTGGGGTGCTAAAGATCCTCTTAGAGCACAGAGATGTAGAGGGTGATCTTGTCCCCCAATGAGTTGCAGCTGTTTCAGTTGCTGAAGATTGGAGGTGGGCCTGATCTTAACAGGCCACACCTGCAATCAATAAGAACCAGTGCTATATAAGAGTAAGGAAAGAGGAGTGAGGAGAGTCAGATTGCTGCAAGGACCTGGAGAAGTCGGTGTGCAGAGGAGCTGCCTGTGAGGAACATCAAGAAGGTATGAAGCTCTGATAACATGAAATCCTCGTACTGTGATGATGATAGAACCTTTGCTATCTAAGACAACAAATGGTGACCCCGATGTGATTTGGGACTAAACTATATTGCCCCATAGATTTGGGAGAACTGGATTTGACCAAATAACCCTGTGGATGTGGGGGAAACTGGATTTGACCAAATAACCCCGAGGATTCAGGAAACTGGACTTGAACACTAAACTATTGTCAAAATATAATAATTACAGCATTTGGTGTTTGCTAAATATAAGTGTAAAAGACCCTGAAGATAAGTGCTTTTGTAAATTGGGAAAAGCTGTAGAACTGAACTAATATTTAGAGAAATATATATGTCTGTGCTGTAACATGCTGTTTTGAACATTTGTATAACTCTTAATTCTAAATGAAATATACAAATATGTAATAATGTTAATTTATTTGAATATGTACTTCTGGAAATGCTGCAACTCTGTGGTTAAAAGAAAAAGGGGGAATTGTAGAGGGTGATCTTGTCCCCCAATGAGTTGCAGCTGTTTCAGTTGCTGAAGATTGGAGGTGGGCCTGATCTTAACAGGCCACACCTGCAATCAATAAGAACTAGTGCTATATAAGAGTAAGGAAAGAGGAGTGAGGAGAGTCAGATTACTGCGAGGACCTGGAGAAGTCAGTGTGTAGAGGAGCTGCCTGTGAGGAACATCAAGAAGGTATGAAGCTCTGATAACATGAAATCCTCGTACTGTGATGATGATAGAACCTTTGCTATCTAAGACAACAAATGGTGACCCCGATGTGATTTGGGACTAAACTATATTGCCCCATAGATTTGGGAGAACTGGATTTGACCAAATAACCCTGTGGATGTGGGGGAAACTGGATTTGACGAAATAACCCCGGGGATTCAGGAAACTGGACTTGAACACTAAACTATTGTCAAAATATAATAATTACAGCATTTGGTGTTTGCTAAATATGAGTGTAAAAGACCTTGAAGATAAGTGCTTTTGTAAATTGGGAAAAGCTGTAGAACTGAACTAATATTTAGAGAAATATATATGTCTGTGCTGTAACATGCTGTTTTGAACATTTGTATAACTCTTAATTCTAAACAAAATATACAAATATGTAATAATGTTAATTTATTTGAATATGTACATCTGGAAATGCTGCAACTCTGTGGTTAAAAGAAAAAGGGGGAATTGTAGAGGGTGATCCTGCAAGCCCAATGAGTTGTAGCTGTTTCAGTTGCTGAAGATTGGAGGTGGGCCTGATCTTAACAGGCCACACCTGCAATCAATAAGAACTAGTGCTATATAAGAGTAAGGAAAGAGGAGTGAGGAGAGTCAGATTACTGTGAGGACCTGGAGAAGTCAGTGTGCAGAGGAGCTGCCTGTATCAAGAAGGTATGAAGCTCTGATAATATGAAATCCTCATACTATGATGATGATAGAACCTTTGCTATCTAAGACAATACAGAGACACCACACAGTAATTACAGTAATTTTTACCCAAGGCTGAGGGCTGCAGCTCCTACCCTGAGCACACAGGTGGGACACCTCCCAGGGGGCTGAGTGCTCCTGCCAAGCCAAGGTGACACCAGAGAGCTGCAGCAGAGAGAGGGGTGGGACGGCTCCTCTTCTGGGGTGAAAGGGAGGTCTGCCTGCTGCCATGCTTGTGATTAATGGACACATCTTGTGGTCTGGGAGGTATTGGAGTCCCTTTTGTGTTCTTTATTTCTGACTTGCCTGTCATGACACTGCTCACAGGGGTCCCAGGATGAGAGAAGAGAGGAGAAAGTTGACTCCATGTTTCAGAAGGCTGATTTATTATTTTATGATATATATTATATTAAAACTATACTAAAAGAACAGAAGAAAGGATTTCATCAGAAGGCTGGCTAAGAATAGAAAAGGAATGAATAACAAAGGTTTGTCTGTGACCCAGACAGTCTGGACAGCTGGGCTGGGATTGGCCATGAATGAGAAACAACCACAGAGACCAATCCCAGCCCCACCTGGTGCATCCCACAGCAGCAGAGAATCATTGTTTGCAGTTTGTTCCTGAGGCCTCTCAGCAACTCAGGAAGAAAAAAGTCCTGAAGAGAGGATTTCTCATAGAACATGTTGGTGACATGCCTGTGCATTATTTTGGCACGGTTGTTCTTTGCCATCCCCCATGACAAAATGGAAAGGAGACAGGAAAATAACAGCACTGGGATGTGGCTGGCTGCACCTGGGCACAAAGCCTTGTTGTGGGAGCAGGTTTTTCCTACAGGAAGCTGCTTCTTTGGGGTGGGGTTTCCTACACAAAGCTGTCTTGGTGCCCTGAGACCTGTCTCTGCCATCATCTCCCCATGCCTGAGCTTTTCTCAGACTCTGATGAGGAAATGCTGTTAAGGCTCAGATGTGGAGCTGGCAGCCCTAAGTCCCAGTCATGCTCTGCCTGCCAGAAACCATCAGAAACCCAAACATACAGAGATTTAAAGGGTTTCCAGTGGCAGAAGTTTGATTTTTCTTTCCTTTAGCAGAACTATTTAGTCTTAGTTGTTCAGGATAGATAAAAAGCAGTTAGAGTCACACACTTCTGGATTCACACCTGAGTCAGAAATGCTGCTCTGGTTCTCTAATTTTATCCCCTTGTCCTGCATAGCTTGTTTATCTCCTGTATTCTTCCAGCCCACTTCTGTTTGCTTCGTGATTTGTCTCTTAGCACGCTGCTATTCCACCTTCCTAAAAATACAAACTCTCAATTTTCCTAAGGAGTGCTCTGCCACCCACCACTGCAATTTATAAAGAGCTGTCACCACATCCAAGTGCCAATCTTCCTCAGTGAGCAAGTGCTGCTCAGTGGTGCTGTACCCCCTGCTGGAACTTCAGATTCTGCACTAGGACTGACAGACCCAGGCTAGGGGAAGAACATTTTGAAGTCAAAACTGGATGGATTGGATTGGAATCTCTTCCTGGCAGAGCCTAGGTGTGCCATGGGCTGGTTGTTCTCTGTGTTTGCTGTCCCTTCATCCACATCCACCCTTTCTACAAGGATTCATCTCTGTTTTGCATCTGCAGAAGCAGTGCCATAAATAATTTACCTCCTCCCTGCTCGCAAGTTCACCTCTTTCTAGAAATTTGTGCAAACAAGAGACATTTATCAGGTGCTTGATGGATGTTCTCCTCCTTATTCTGCTTGTTCAGAGCCTGCCTCCCCCCTCCCAACAAAACCAGTGACAAACTTAGTCCAACAGGAAATCTCCGTTATTTACTTCAGAGAGCATCAAATATGAATTTGGTGCCTGAACACTGAGGTGGCCCATTCCTGATGGAAACATTTCCCTTGAGTTTTACAGAGTTCTACTGACAGAATTAGCCAGTGCTTACCCTCCCCTTCAACACCCAGGTGTAGAATCACAATTTATGCCTTTTTTGAGACCACCTAGTCTTCAAAACACAGAATTAGATGGGTAGTTAATAAACCATGCCAATGCTGAAACCACCTCTGTTTCTCTAATTTCTGACTGAATAAAGACAAATTAGTAGAAACTGTTCCCTGCAAAACAGTCAATTGCATTTAGGAACATTTATCACCATGTACAGATCACAGAAACTCTGGTTAAAATGATGGTGTCACGCTGCTTTTGTCTGTATCTCTAATGTAAGTCAAAGTTTGCACAGCAAGTTATTTTAAGCAGTGAGCAGGCTTAAGCAGAAGTCAAAACTGATGCAGTTTGTCTTTCCTAATCAAAAAAACCTCAGAGAAAATCCAATGGCAATCACCACTGCAAAATCCCAGCACTGTGCTTATGAAAGGAACCCAAATGACTTCTCAGGAAAGGAGATGGGCATCTCAGTGGAACCACTTTAATCTGAAAAGTAGCAAATTGTGGGACTGAGTGATTTGACTCCAAGCAAAATTGATGCACTGAGCACTTCTGGGAACAGCTCAGTCCAGAGCCCAACTACTGGGGCTCTTCTTCCCTCAGAGATTCTTTTAAAATAAAACCACAAACCACCCCAAATCTGAGAAAGAAATCTTAATTTTTCATTTGTAAGAGGATTAGCTGCAATTTTCTGATTGCTTTCCTCACTTCAACCCTCCTGCAGAATTTCCATCCTTTGACCTCCATTAGATTTTGCACATGGATTTTTCTCTATTGTAAATTAAAAATATTGAAATTCGTGATGAGTTTTAGGGGAAGAAACTTGAGGTTTCCTTCTACAAAGTGAAAAGTTTGAGATGGAAAATGTTGTTGTGACTCAACCAGAGCTCTTTTGTATGTGAAAAATTTGAGTCTGATGTTTCTCTTGTGCTGGAAAAAATGTAAAGTCTTTGAAGTCACTCCATCAAAGTAAAAAACTACACAGTAATAAAGAAAAAAATGAGCTGTTTATCTCTTCTTTTTTGTTTGTTTCTTGCCTTAATCTGAAAAAAATAATAAAAATCACCTGATTTATGTTTGTTCTTTATGTGTGTAAGGCATGACAAATACATTCAGATATGCAGACCAAATACAGTTCTGATAAAAAATTCAGGATTTTTTCCTTTCATTTTCATGGACTGGTTCAGCTTTTCATTTTGATTTTTTTTTTTTTTTTTTTTTTTTTTTTTTTTTTTTTGGAATTCACATTTTCCAGTGTGGTCTCCTTTATTTATTTTATTAATATTTCTCATGTCTTGAACAGAGCTGACAGGTTCTGCTGCACTTTTGACACTGAGAATCAGAAACATCTCTTGAGTCAAAGGAAATGAAGCTCACAAGTTTCTCTCCATTCTGTATCTTATGACATAAATGTGAGTCACAGCTTTGAAGCAATTCTGAAATTGGATGCAGAGACTGTGAGACACACATAAATAAAGGGGAAAAATTAAACTCTGGAGAGGACTGAATTAATTAAAACAAATTAACAATTTTCCTAGAAATTAGATTAAATTAATTTTTAGAAAAAAATGACAAGTGATTTCAAGGGTATAAATACTATGGTAAAAGTGGCATATTGGTGTTTTACTCCAGGCTGTTCATGTATTGGGGAAAAAAATCAGAGTATTTAAAGGCTGAGTGGTTTTTTTTTTTGTTTTTCTTTCTTGTTAATTGTGGAAAATTAAATTAGGGTGATTACGCTGAGAAAAACAAAGAGATGAACAAGGCACACATTTTGGCAGGGACTGAATGTAGCTGGGCCAAATTTCTCTTCACAGAAAGATCATCCAAGCACATTTTAAAGTGAGGAATAAACCATCAGAGGGAGTGTGGTGCAGCCAGTGTCCAGCCTGGCAGAGGGCAGGGCAGAAGGAAAGGGCAGAGCTGGCAGCCCTTCATGGATGAAGGGAAATATTTTCACTAACAAAATGTCCTTCCCTGCAGAAGAGAGGAATGTGGTGGAGGAAGGATTGAGAGAGACTTTCCCTGATTAAAATGTAGAAAGCATTATTCATCTGAATAAATAATAACGATGCTCTTGGAAAAAGCAGGAGGAAAAGTGTCAGCCACTGCTCTCACAGGAAGAGAAGCAATGGAAATTGCAGTGGGTGATGTAATGGTCTGAAATCATGAAATCATGGGAGGTGTAAAACCTATTTTGCAAAAGTGATTATTGAAAACCTGACTTCACATTAAAAAAAATACTGTTATAAGCCTCTGCCATTTCAAGATTTTCTGAAGATAAGCTGAGAGGAAGTTTTGTTTAAGAGCATAAGGCTTAAGTTCAATATAAATGAAAGAAGATTTCATTTCTAAGAATATAAAGGATAACCAAAATTAAAGAAAGCCTAGCAATCTTTTAACCTCAAACAGATTTAATAATTTCAAAAGATATCTTCCTACATCACCTTCCTGGCCCACCCTCCAGTTTTGGTGTCAGTGGCATGTGAAATGCCCTCCTCTGACCAAAACAAAGGTTTCCCCCCTTCTCCTGGCTTGCTGCATCTGTGGTGGCAGAAAAGGCTGCCTCCATCCTTCTGAAATCCAAACTGCATCCAGCCTTTATCAGCTCCTTCCTTTCTGTCCCATAGCTGCTTCCTTCCATTGTGGGACCTGAAGAGGCTGAATGTTTCTTAATTAATCCCTGACTGAAGGCCTCCATCAGTCACTTCAGCAGCTCATGGGTGAGAGGATCTCCTAGAGGGATGCACTCAGTGCCTCACTGCCTGAGCTGTGCAGGGAAAGGGAAGAGGGATTCTGGGGACATCTGCCCCCTCCATTGTGCCCACAGGAGGGTCAGGGCAGAGGAGGGTCTGGAGCTCAGACTCCTTCTGGAAAGTTTTCTGTGAACTCCTTCCCCTGCAGACCAAGTGTTAATTTTTGCAGGGTGGGGACTGGTAGCACACAGATCATTGCATGTCCTTGAAAAAAAGAGGAAGCCCCTCCCCACTTCCCAATGGCTTACTCTTGCCTAGATCTCAGTTTCAGGATGAGGAAGGAATTTAACAGCTGCACTTCTGCTGAATTTGATTTGAGCTCTGTTGATGCTGTTCAGATTTCCACTAAAGACCAGCTCTGTTGTGCTCCTGCTTGACAAAGAACACCCATTCCTAGTGTTCAGTGCCATCCTAGTTCCTGACAGCTCCTGTGCTCTCCAAAACATCTGCAAAACAGGTCAGGGGATCCTGTCCCAGTGTGTGAAATATAACTGCAAGATGGACAACTCAGAAGGATAAAGCCATGCTCAGAGCACTCAAAGTTTGTGTGATGGTGTTATCATACTCTGCAGAGCTGCTGACAGCTGCCAAATACATTTCATTTATGTTGAAGTCTGAGAAAAACCATAATTAGCACCTCATATTAAAAAGAAAGCAGCCTGCTGTTGCTGTTGTGAGCCAGGAAGTTGATAAACACAACTTCCTCAAATTAAATTTTCCTGGAAAACCTAGATGAGCACATAAATCCTGAAGAGGATGGTGTTAGCAGCTGTGCAGCACAATCACAGTGAAACTCCAAACCCTAACATTATCACTTACTCTCATAACATACATTTGCAGAAGATTTTCAAATTATGTCAAGCAAATATATTGTTTTGGGTTGGGGGCCTCTGAGTGAGGGATGGTTTGCTAAAATTACCACCACTTAAACAAGAAGCACAGAGTTGCTGACAAACTCTTGTAATTCCAGATCTGGCTGCCAATCTGAGTGTACTGCTTAATTCAACAGCTGCTGGGGCTGCTTGGAGCTGTGTGGAAATGCAGCTCTGCAAAACTGAGATTCTCTTGACAGGCACAGCTCATAAATCTGGGAGAAGGTGAAGGGGCTGATTCCTACAAGAGCACCAGAAGGATGGCTGTTTTCTTTGGCTTGGTCCCAGTTATTCAAACCTAAGGTTATAGTGGGTGCAAGTGCTTTCAGTGATGACAATTGTCCTGGCAGAAAGTTGCATTCCTTCTGAGTCTGAGAGTTGAAAGGAGTAAGGGAAACATTGAGAACAGAAGCTCCCATTATCATCAATTCCAGCAATTCTTGTGGATACCTAGGCACACCTGATAGCACGGTGCAGCTCAGCTGTGATTGCACAGAATTGTCTGCTGGCAGCCTGTGCAGAGGGTGAAGAGGGATTTTTCATTTCATGCATCATTTGCAACTCCCTTCAATAATTCAGCAAAGTCAATACACGGCCTTGATGCACAGTTAGGGGGAAAAGCCTGAAGCAAACAGAAGTAAGTCATCCAGAGAGTGACCAGGCATTGCTAAACCCTTCAAAGCTCTGCTCCCACCCCTGCTTCCCTGCCCTTTTGCTACATATAAATGCGAGCATGTCATGGTTTGCACCAAATTCATGGAATTTCCTTGACATAGATACCTAAGGAACAGACTCCCCTCTATCCCATAATGATTTTAAGGGATTTAGCAGTGCCTTTATAAGCTCAGACCATTCAGGGTTCAGACTGCTCATTCCCCCAGGGTAGAGAGCAGTCTGGGGAGAACATTTAATCCCCAAGAAGAAGAGAAAACTGTCATTCAGACAAGGGTCCTTGCCCTGACCTCTGCTTCTCAAAAAGGAGTGAGGGATGGCAGGAGAACATGGAATAACACAGAAACCAGGAATCCCTGCAGAATGACCCCACAGCCCATAGTCCCAGCTCAAACAGCTCAGGACTGACTCCCACAGAATGGAATTTGTGGAAAAGCCCAAGTTTGATACACATCCTACTTCCCAGGTGTGAAATTCCACCCTCAAGGTTGGGTGCAGCCAATCCTAGAGCAGGCAGAGGGCTGAGCCAACAGGGCCAGACCTCCTGGGAGACAAAGCACTTCTCTATCCTCTGTGGATTACCTATTTATTTTTGAATTCAGGAATGTGACATTCAGCCTGCCATAGCACCAAGTACATGGATGAAGTCTTGTGACCTTGACAAGAGAAAATTACTAATGCTTCAGACTTTAAAAGGGAGAAAATCATGCCACAAACATGACAAGCAACTCTGGATAACTCCCAGAAGAGACAAGAGGAGGAGTGAGTCTGGGAGACACACGAGGCTGGAGAGGAGAGCAAACTTTCCTTACTCATCACAACTCTCAATTAATAATGGCTTTCTTTCATTCTCACCCTGCTTTCCAGACAATGCTGGGACAACAGGGAGGAAAACCTTGGTCAACCACTTGGTCAGCAGGAGGCAGAGACTACTCAAGAAAAGACTCTTGGAGAAAAATACAGGCAGTGATCTGGGGGTTAATTTTTCTCAAGGTTTTCTTTTGAAAAAGGTTTTCTTTCCTGCTATGAATTCAGAAGGTGTTTTTTTTTTCAGCTCCTGCTCCCTTCTCTTGCTTCAGCAGAACGCAGCAAACACATTTCATTTCCTCTCCTGCCTAGTGGGATGCTGAGGAGATGTGATCTCTGAATTGCTATATGTTTCAGCTGGCCCATATTTGCAGCAAAATTTATGATACATGCCAGTGCCTCCAGCAGCTGATTGGATATGGCCAGGGAAATGGAGAAAGCCTCAACTCACTGAGCTTCAAAAAATGAACTTCACTTAAATGATGTATTGTTGTTTTGCAGGGAAAAGGAACACCTGGCTTGTACAGTGGGGAAAAAGGACAAAATGCAACATTCATAAAAATGACTGAAAAGGGACTGGAGAATAAGGTTATTTTTGCTTCCACGTGAGAGAACAAGGCACAAAACGGGGTTTGCAATTATAGTCTGGCATATCTGCTGCTCTTGTTTGACATGATTGCATTGGTATGTCCACTAATTCAGTTTTAATCTGCATCAACACCTCCTGCATTTTTCAGAACAGATTCAGACTGTCTGATGCTTCCCACCTCACCTGGAAGAACCAGGAAATTATTATTGCTTTTCTTATGGCACTACATAATTACTTCTTCAGATGTTATATTGTATGAGTGAGGTTTCGGTTTGGCTTTTCCCTCTGTACATTTTCAGTGCAGATGTCCTGGCTAGATCCTCAAATAAGTGAGAGAGAAACTGAATCTGGGAAGAAAAAAGATTTTTCTATGCAGCTTCAGTGCAGAAGATTTGCAAATGTTTTCAGGAAAATGTTGAGTAAGGAGCACACTTTTAATTCAGCTGAAATAGGAGTTAACCCAGCTTGTAGCTGGGCAGAGAGAAGCAGAGAGGCATGAGAGGAGAGGGCCCCAAGGTAATCTCTTATCTACTGAGCTCCAATCAGAATATCAAATGCAAAGTCTGTGTGTGTGTATCTGCTGGATAGATCTGTGTTTATGTACACAGACACAGAAGAATATGTAAATCAAGGCATAGTATTTTTAGCAGCAGGATATGCTGTGCTACAACATTCACTAGTTTGCCTTTTCCTAAATGCTACAGAAAAGCAAATCCTGTAGCAAATTCAGCATGAGAATATAGATGCCACACCATTCATTAAAGCCAGACCAGCCCTTTGCTAGGAAGTAAATAAACACAGCTGGCTCTGAGTGCTATTTCCACGTGGGCTCCTGCACTCTGCACTGAGCAGTAAGAAATTAGATTCCTTTCAATGCCTGGTGAGTGTGTTGGGAGATCCTAACACCAACAGGAGTGATGCACCTTATGGCCATCCATTACAAACCTGTGACTAAGAGGCTCTGGCACAGGAGCCACTGCCTGGGAGCATTAATGGAGTTACTGCCTAGAAATCCTCATTGCAAATGAGCAGCTGCACCCAACTGGCCCAGCAGCACCAATGCAATCAAAGCACACCCATCCTCTCTGGGAAAATGTGATGCTCCTTTTGGTCTGTGATGATTCAAGCCTTTGTTCTTGGGAAGCACAATCCATTATGATGTCTCTCTTAGAAAGAATAATTGCTTGCCAGTAAGTGCTGGTCCTAAAAGAAATATATTCTGAATTGATTAGCACTCAGTCATCCATCCCTGCACAGAGTTGGGGGGTTCTGTAATGCATTTCACAACTTTCCAATTAGATTTTGATTTGGGAGCCCTTTTGCCATGGAGGGAATTGTCTGTCAGAGTGCAGTGAGGAGCAGAAAGGAGCTGTGAGTCCTGGCTGGGGGCTATGGCAGGCTGTGGTGCCAACACCACGGGCTTAAAAACTGCTAGCATGGCATTTCCAGAACAAAAAGGGAATGAAACAGTGCTGCTAAATGCCTGCCATTACATGTGTCCCTTGGTTTTTGGCTTCAAACATTTGGTACAGGGGCTCCTCCTCAACATCCTGGTGCTTGGGGAGACACCTTGCTGAGATAATTCAGTGATTGCAAGCATCACTGCTCTCTTATTTCCCTGGCTACAGCTGAATGATCTGCTAAGAACAATTGCTGAGACTTCTTTGGGCAATCCCACTCTGTATAAGCCAGGAGACATCCAAATTCCTGGCAGTCTGAGCTCCGGGCCCAGTAATTTTAGGGAATTACATGTGAGCAAAGAATTCCAATGCTGAAATCACAGTCAGTTTCAAAAGGATTTGCCAACCACAAAACGAAATAAACTGGCTGGGTAATTTGCTCACAAAAATTAATTCCACCAATTACACCCCTTAATCTCCTGCCTCTTCAAAGGAGTCCAGAAAACTCAGTGCACCAATGTATATATTTTTTTGTATGAGAAATAATCATCATAACATACCATCAACAAAGTTACAAAAGCACCTTGAATTTGTGTTTCAATAGAGGAAAGGAGATGGTCATATGCAAATTACACAAAAATATAATAACAGTGATTTCTGTGTATTACAGAGAAAGCAAGATAATTTCAAGAGGCAAATTGAAAATAGGATGCCAGGCACACTGCTTTCATCAAACCAAAGATGAATTGTTTAACAAAGCCCTGATGGGCAAACCAAAAATTAGCTGCTGTTTCATTACAGTAATTATAGTGGAAATTTGAAAAAAAAAATACAGCCTGGTAAAAATCCGTGCAGGCAAAGAAAATTCCTGACCTGCTGATTCCAAACCAGTAGCCTATTTCTGTCTTTTTCAAGCAGCAACATGGTATAGCAGTTTCAAGACATTTTCAGGATAAAAGTCTGTTTCTTTCACAAGAATTACAAATATTTCATTCACTTTGTGAAAGGAGGAAAATGAAGGGCTACTATTTTACCTCTATTTCTATACCTGTTTTGATTATGACAGCTTTAAAGTCCCTTTCAAATCTGAATATATTTTTCCTAAATAGCCTGATTCCTTCTCACAGTCTCCCCTAGGGCATGGATGTGCAAAAGGATGACTTGGTATGAGAGACTGGGAAAACACATTCTGTGCAGGCATCTCAGGATGCTCTTCCACACAGACAAATCATCAGTGGAGCATCTTTAGAAGCAACTTCCTAACCAAAGTCTGGGTAATTTTCCCTCTGGTGTCCTTTCTGGATGATGTCCCAGCCTGTTTGCATCAGAAGGTGGTTCTGGCAAGGGAAACACACAGAGCTGCAGGTTGGGCTCCAGGGAATGCTGCAGCCCTTGCTGATACCCAGGAGATGCTGGAGCTGATCTGCTTTCCTCCCTGCTAGCTCAGAGCTCACCTGTACAGACTCTCCCACGTTCTTCAGAAGAGCTTCTGAGAAAGGTATGTGCAAACCAGCTTTATGTGCATTTACAAGCATCAGCTGTGTGCAGAAAATAATTGTATAGGACTGGCAAACAGCATCACCAACCCCTGCAAAGGGGCTGGAAATGAAGCCTCTCTGTCTTTCAGCATGTGGCCCAGCTCTCTGGGGACAGCCATCCTGCTCCTGAGAAGGGAATTTGGCAGATTCAGCTTCCTCTCCTCCCATCCCTGACCAGCCTCTGGCCTGACCATGGTCTTGGACTCTCCCTCCTGTTCCAAAACCTGCATGATTTATTGACCAGATACAAGGTGGCTGCATAGATGTCTCTCAAAGCAGTGGTAAAGTTGTTTGGGTTTTTTACTAGTGAAGAATTGAAGATGCATTTTACATTTGAGAAGGGATGAGAAGCTTGTAAAACTGGGAACTTAGGGGGAAATTAGGAAAAAAACCCTCAAACTCGGTTTGTGCAGAATGGAAAATACATTGCTCCACTTCTGTCACTTGAGTAAAAGCCTCATCCTGGAATAAAGACACTTTCCTTCACTCCAAACACTAAAGCCACAAGAGGCTGGCTCAGCTTTGGGATCAGCACACCCTTGGATTTTTGGGGCAGCTGTCCCCTCCCAGTCCCTGCTGTGCTCTGTGCAATTGAATTGTTCCTTGCATTACTTGTGTTTTTTCCCAAAGAAAACACTAAAAGTGCAATAATCAAGATAACTTGTTCTACAAGCAGTGACACAAGACTTTTTTCTCTATTTGGCATTCAGCCTCACAGCCTAATTAATTAGCATTTGTACAGCACTTGGAAAAAATGAGATGCAATTGAAGTGCTAAGTATTATTATTAATATTAGCAGCAGCAGCATTTTGCTCTGCTGAATGCATTTTCCAACAGACTTGACACAGAACTGACATGCTCTAGATTTTAAATGCACTTAAGAATTCCTTCCCCAGGTTTGATTGCTGCAAGCCAAGGGGCTGGCACATCTGCATGGCTGTGCCATTTATTTTTTTGCCTATTAAAAAAATAAAATCTCACATGGCACAATTTGTTCTGAATCTGTCAGCAAGGCAGATAGATATGGCTTTGCAGGGAAGTTTTGGGATTGTTTATGGAAAGGACTCTGAGGTGCTTGACTGCCCTAGGCTAGGTCTCATTTGTATGTATCCAAATATGCCAGCCAGAGGAAAAAAAACTGCTTCATGAGCTCTTGGAATTGTATCTCTCTCATTTAGCACAGGAACTGCTGGTAGTTAAAAGTCACAAACACTTCTAAATAGGTGACTGATCCCTGTTGCCCTCAATTTAAAATAGAGCTGTAACTTGTAAACTCAAGAGCTCCCAGGACACATCTTTCTGAATTTCCATTTTGGTAGCTGCTGTTTTTGGCAGTGCCAAGAGGATTTCTGGCCTTAACCTTCTGAATCAGTTTCATTTCAGAATCAATGACTTTTACCCCGTGCTGGCTCTTTGCTGCTCTCAGGCTTGCTAACACATGCCCAGGGTAGTGGCTGCAGTCATTATTTCTTCACCCAGCTGCTTACACCCACCACAGTTTCATTTCTGAGCCAGCCAAACCCTTCTGCTCGAGGTAATTTGAGAGTTGAGTAGCTCTTGGCTGCCTTGGGCCACAGAGAGCCTGCAAATGACTGAGAGAATAAATCATTAATTTCCTGTGGCTCGCTCCTGCTGGTGGCCCCAGGGGCTGGCACAGAAGGGGACAGGGCTGAGCTGGGGCAAGCCTGGCTGCAGAGGAGGTCTGAACAGCTGCTTTTTTTGACATTTGGGGTATGACTAAATAGAAATATTTTGCTTATTATGCCACATGAATATCTATGGCACAAAGATGCCAGCTTCACTCCATATGTTCTTGCCTCTCAGTTCCTACCTAACTCCAGTTGTCACTGCCATGGGGGTAGGAGAGGGGACTTTCACAGTTGTAAGGAAGCAGGAGAGGGGACTCTCATAGTTGTAAGGAAGCAGAGAGGGGACTTTCATAGTTGCCAGGAAGCAATAAATGCCATTTAATGCAATAAAAATGAAAACGAGGCACCAAGGCAGAAAAACGAGCAGCAGAACTGGAAACCAGGTGCCACGGGAGTTGTGGGGGCCAGGACTGCACCCCAGCTGTAGGAAGTGCCTGGTGTCACTCACAGGCAGGCACATGCCCACAGCACAGCCAGGAGATGGGGCAGAGAGAAGGCAGGCTTGTGGGGATGAGCTAGTTCATGGGTCTGAGCCCAGGAAAGCTGGCAGCAGCTCTCTCTGAAAGTCCTGAGCAGAGGACAAGAGCATGCTGTTCTAAGCAAATTAAATTTCTCCCTCTTCCTGATCTTTTTTCTAACAGGGATTGATATGGTTCATCATGAAAATCTGTTGGATGGTGATGATCTGATGGATCACTGCAGACAGACCATGGCCCTCTGTACAGCAACAGCAAAACACAGCAACCTTGAGCTGGAAGAGGCTGACAACTGCCATTAGAAGCATGGTGCTCAATCATCAAAATATTTTGTGCTTTTAGTTCTCATGGGTGTTCCACCCTCCCCTTCCAAATGCCCTGACACTGAGATAACACATCCCTTCAAGATGCACAAGAGTGAAATACAGAGATCTTTCAAATTTCAAAGCTGTGTGCTGCAGCATGCAGGCAGCACCAAAGTGCTGGTGGAGATTTGTTTGATATCCTTCTGAATGCTGGGGATACTTCCAGAGCTAGATGACATATTAGAGAGGCTGATTCATAAAGCAAAAACCAGGCTCCTCATTCATTTCATGTGCAGGGCTCAAAGGAAAGACCCTGTGAAAATGTTACAGAGTACTGATAATACAAACCTCATGAAAATGACGGGAAAAAAAGAGAAAATACCCAAGAAACAAAAAGCCTCCAGAAAAAACACATAATAGAACTTAAACCCTGCAAAGCTGGTCTTTGAATACAAGATTGGCATAATGCATTTTGAATCTTCAGTCAGACAAAAATGTCTTTTTTGCATATGAAAGGTCTTTGTAATTTTTGCTATCATCACTATAAGCCTCAGATGCATTTGCTTTGATTTAGTAAACAATAAAAGAGAAAGAAAAAAATCCTAACTGCTTTTCTATAGATGTGTAAAGATGTTTAAAAAAAAAGTTATTGCTTCTGCCCCCATACCAGTTGCAGAGGGAACTGCCATCCATGACTGGGTTTTGATTGTTTTTTTTTCTTTTTATTTTTCTTTAAAAAACTCCCACAAGCCTTGAACTTTCAGCCTTGATGACTGAGCTTTTCTGGGCAGAAAAGGAAGGGAGTGAGGAAGGGCAGACAGAAGTGAAAGGAAGTATAAAAACTCCCTAAAAACAGGGGCAGTGGGGTATATTTAATAGCAGAATATGAACTAAATTAAAAAGTGATAAAACAAAGTGTATGCCACTTCCATATTCAGCCAGGAGAAATATTTAACCATACTTTTAAAGGTCCTGTGTTTTGACACCAGAAAGTAGAGAAAGTGACTTTTGTAAGCTCAGTTTCCCATCTGAAAGTCACTGGTGTTTGTAGTTGTTCAATAATTGCTTTCTGAGGAATTGTTTTTCCACCTATTTGTATTTAGCCAGTGTTTGAAAGAGGCACGAAGGTGCTGCTCAGGAGACAGGCTGGCTGGTTTTATGTTCCTTTAAGGAAAACCCTGTGAAAGGAAAGCCTGAGCTTCAAGGGCCAGCAGCCAAGGGCAGAGCTGCAGATCCAGGCTGCTCCCATCTCTACCCTGCTCTGGCACCAAATGGTTGAGCAAGGCACCCAGGGAGGCCTGGGATTCAGGTGGATTCAGCTGGAGAGCAGCACAGGGACCCCACACTCTCAATTTACCCAAATGCCACAGCCCTCACCCCAGGGACCTTGCCTGGGCTGTGGCAGAAAGGCTGGACCACAACTGCCTGATGGTCAGCCACACAAAATAGCTATCCTGCCTCCTCAATGTGTTTGCTTTCCTAGATATGATATCTTAAAGCCTAAGCAGAATTCAAGAAGCTCATTTCATTTTAATATATTTTATCCCTCTAACCAGAACAATTTTTTCTTCAATTGCCTTTAACAGAAATCTAATCTAACAAACAAGAGCAGCAACAAAATGTGTCATTGCAAATGATTTTTACAATTTTCTTGTTGCTCTGATTTATTGTGGTGTCAAGTTTTTCTAATTTTGTTTGCTGATTGCACTTTTAGGAAAAAGTGTCTTTGAATTTGCAGCAATTGCCAGCAACACCTATGTAAACATTCAGATGTAAAGAGGCAATTTCAATGGACATTTCAAGAGGGTAAAACACCTGCTTAGATACACAGAGTAATGAACTCAGGTCTGTTTACCAATGGCTTACAAAAAATAATACAATGTTCTACAAGACTATTACAATGTACAGCTGATAGCCAGAATTTAAAGAGGGACAAATGCTTTCTGCCAAGGTCATAAAAGGAATCAATGCTGGAAATGTGGCCTTTCATCACAGAACTCTGCAGATAATTGCCAGGCAACAAAC